>NC_090323.1:225803410-226514351 GCF_040869045.1 Eurosta solidaginis
GACGGACAGACGGACGGACGGACGGACAGACGGACATGGCTAAATCAACTCAGCTCGTCCCCTGGTCATTTTGGCATACCTATTGTTGGGTCTAACGGAAACATTTACATAAAAAATGATTTGGAGCCTTGAAAATTAAAAAAATCGATTTCGACCAACACAAGTCCCAAAAACCAAAAAAAAAAATTTTATTTTTAAAACTGTTAACGCCAACGTTTTTATCGCATAATTTTGAGTGGGATAGGAACTATCAGACAAATTCGTTTTCATCGGCAACACTTTTGCACGTTTCTAAAGAAAACTCTCCTATACATGAAAATTTTAAAATCAAATGAAAATTTTTTAAGTAGGTTATGAAAAAAAACCTTAAAAATCAAAGAAAAAAGAAGTCAAAAAACTCAAATTTTGCAGACTCGAAAATTATTATTTTTTTGGTATGCTTAGTGTAACTTTTTTTCCTGAGCCCAAAACCTATCGAAAAATCGATGGCGCGATATAGGTTAATAAATCGACCCAGTTTAATACACATTAGGGCGGGTCGATTTAAAAATCACTCATTCTAGGGATCAAAATAAGAAACTTTGCCGAAGGAACCATACCTCTAAAACGAATTCTGATGCCCCCCCCCCCCCCCAGGTAGGGGTAAATTTTGAAAAATCCCACTTTGACCCATTTAGAGTGCTCCAATCGAGTCCAAATGTATGACCGACCCCTCACTAACTTTGAAGGCCCGACCCACCCATGCCAGTGGCACACCCCCTGGAACGCCCCTGGGGGTAAAGTGCATGTAAAGTGCAAAACCGGCGATTTTTTGAAATGTTTGTATGGAGAACCCCCAGGGGGGTTCAAGGGGGTGCGCCCTGGCATCGGTGGGTCGGGCCTCCAAAGTTAGTGGGGGTCGGTCATACATTTGGACTCAATTGGAGCACTCTAAATGGCCGACCCCACTAACTTTGGAGGCCCGACCCACCGATACCAGTGGCACACCCCTGGAACCCCCCTGGGGAATCGCCGATTTTTTCATGTAAAGTGCAAAACCGGCGATTTTTTGAAATGTTTGTATGGTGAACCCTCAGGGGGGTTCCAGGGGGTGTGCCACTGGCATCGGTGGGTCGGGCCACCAAAGTTAGTGGGGGTCGGTCTTACAGTTTTCAAAATTTACCCCTACCGGGGGGGGGGGGGCATCAGAATTCGTTTTAGAGGTATGGTTCCTTCGACAAAGTTTCTTATTTTGGCTCCTTGAATATGATTTTCACAGAGCAATGAGCGATTTTTTTGCCTTCCCACAAATCGACCCGCACTAATACACATGTATATGTGAGCATGTATGAGATAGTAAGCATTCAAATGGGTGAATGACATGTGTGCTGCTTGAGTGAGTGAGTGAAGGACAGACTCACTTGAGGATGTAGTGTAAATTTGCTAGAGATAGATAGAGATATATTTGTAGATATGGTGTAAAATAGTGACTAAAGCGGCCAACCAGATAACTTAGCAAAGAAACTATGGTCGAAAAAAATGGGGAACAAAACCAAATAAAAAAATTAAAATTTATGTGAAAAATAAAAGCAGAGCAAAAAAGAAACTGAGGACGAAATAATGTGAAATAACAGAGGACAACGAAATCAGTTTAAACCATTAAAAGGATGTTATGGAAAATTGTTTTGTATATAATGTTAGAGACGAAAAAATAAAACAATAATCGATGTAGAAAAATAGTTAAATGAAAATACTAACAACACAATTTTGCAATAACGATAAAAAGGGATAAACGAAATTGAGTTGAAGCTATTGAGAATGAAAGCTGATATGGAAACTAATAATAGCAAAGGTTTACTGAGTATGGACTATGACTGCGCTGCGATAATGTAATCAACACATACATATAATAAAGTAAAATAAAAAAAATAGCTTCCATCATCGCAAAACAAAAGCACTAAAATGCTGATGTGTTTTTTAAGATAAAAGTATATGTGGGTGTCTGTTAGTTTCAAATTGGTATGAAGAGATGGATCGATCCCTCTTCTACTGACTACATAGCTGTCCATTAAGAGGTAATATATGTTAGCACTTGCGAATAAATAGCACAGATTGCATATAGCGGTTAACCAGAAAAAAGGCAACTCAGTTCCTTAAACAAGTGAGCCAAGATCACGCATTTCGGAATTGTTTGTAATGGAATTTGAAAAAAAAAGTTTGTTGACGTAGCGCTTTCGAAAATTTTCGATTTATTACATTTCTTTCAAACTTCGCTACCAGTGTTCGGAGTATTTAAAACTGTTGTCTAAGTAAACGACTACGCGGGAGTTAGAGTTACATTTTCGGAGTATGGTTTTTCTTCCTTTTTGGAAAGCGCGTGAACAACTAACATCAAACTGATTTGATGGCTTGACAAACCCTTTCGGTTGTTTTTTTGCCAGTCGGCCGAAAAACTGTAGGATGACCGGTTATTTATCGCGAAAAAATATTATTATTATTATTATTTTGGGAAGATATACAGGATCGTACTTAACAGTCAACTGGGCTTTTACCATACATATTTTGTTCTTTTAATGACGGAAGATTTCAAGACCAGGCAGACTGCTGCAGGAACGATAATGACGATCTGGTAACTGACGTAAATAGTGTAGGAGAAGACGAACCCGATACTCCGATCACCGATGATGAAAAACACGCTCCGGCACTCATATATGGCGAAGTGAGAATGGCAATATACCGGCTAAAATATCACAAGGAGGCGAAGAGTTGGTATTAGATAAAGTAGCAAAAAAAGTGGGTCTTGTTGGAAACGAGGACAAGACGAAGTACTTGGTGTCGGCGTGGCCTGGCTGCAAAGGCCACATCACTGTTAACGGATAAAAATTCGAGACTGAAAGTTTTGTCTATTTGGGAACCAGTATTAAAAACCAAAAAAATTCTGCTTGGAATCTTGCCAAGAACTACTTCTTTAGGCAATTGAAAAGTACGACGAACAAAATCTCGCTCTGGAAGTCGCTCATCATGCCTTTCCTGATCTTTGACTCGGAATCATGGAAGGTGTCGAGAGAAGTTGAGATTGCTCTTGGAGTATTCGAGAGAAAAGTTCTCCGGAAGTTTTATAGTCCTATCTGTGATGTCAACGGCGAGTATAGAAGGAGGTATATTGATAAGCTATATGAGCTGTACGCAGATATGACGATAGTGCAGCGAAAAAAAAACAGAAAGCTTCGCTAACTAAGTCATGTTATGCGAATGGTTGAATACGCTCCGGCCAAGAAAAAAAGTAACAGCAGTTTGGAAGCAGAAGGGGAAGACCTCCAGAGGTAGTCGTAGGAGATTTGACCTCACTATGTGCTCCCAATTGGTGACTGTTATCACGAAACAGAGATAGCTGACGTCACTTAATCAACGTATTTAATTTTTATATAAAACTTCCGGAAGTGCTGTATGTTGAATTTTCGCAGGACCTACAGATGGTGTCCGGACATATTTTTTGCATATATTTTACTATTTTTCATTCCGTATGAAAAAACTACAAACACTGTAAATATAATATTATAACGAATATTAGCAGCACTAAGGGATACTATCACCTCTAAGCCGATGCTAAGGAGTGACTTGTATGCACATCAATAATTCAATCATTATGTCTACACATATGTACGTACACGCAGCGTAGAAGCAACGTACAACCACATGCATAAATCTGAGATACAACCGAAGGTATGCAATGGTTGTGCAAGTGTCGCTAACACATACAAGCGCATAGGGTTCGAGAGAAGCTTTTAAATCATGCATCTGTAGTTACAGCTGAGTAATTTTATAGCTGATAACTAACTAGTAAGTTCTGGAAATAGAAATGCCTAGAATAAAAGGCAGCAACAGTAGAGGCACGACAATCAGTTTGATTTAAGGCGATGTCTGGCGAGCAATAGTAGTGTTATTGTGAAGTACTTTAATAAAAGCCATTTTGCATTATTGAATAGTGGAGTTATTTATTCAACAGTTTAGTGATTCGAACGTTATCAGAAGGTTGCAAATAAGATGAGTTGCAGTAAATTCGTTACAATATTAATAAACATGTCTTCATTAAGACACGAAAAATTAATGCATGTAAAAAAATTGCATCCAATTGTCACTTGTAAATAATCAGCTTTTCATACGTATGCAATGAAAACTTCAACCGAATGATATTAGGTAGTAATCATATTTAGTTTTCTTATCGACTCAAATAAACCTGCGAGATAAAAAATTAGTAGCAGGTAAGAGCGGAGCAAAATACTTCGATTAGAATAAAGTCTGAACACTGCGTCAAAATGAAAAATGTTGTCAAAAGCGTGACGTTACGCCGAGAAAATTTATTTCACAGCTAACTATAATTTTTCTGCTCTCCCATTTTTTAATGCTTGATCTGTTTATTTGTTCAGTATTCAGTTCATCACGGATAAAAACGATATTTAAACAGAATAGACTTCCTCAGTGAGATATGTTTCTTAGATTTCTTATGCGGCCCTTCTCGGTGAAAATTTTTTTCCAAATGTTCTTTCATCTACTACTTTCGTGTATATTTATTGCCTCTGGGTTTCTTTGGTTTCAAGAATGGAAAATCCCTCTTCTGCTCTGTTAGAATTTACATAATAAATATAACATTATTGGTATAACTGTTATTCCTCAAACGTATATTGTTGGGGTCAAGCAGGGACTATTTCTAGACTTTATTTGAGATCATTTCTTAACTGTTCGGGAATAGTTTTGGGATCATATCTAGACTTCTTAGTACTAATGTTGTGTTTATTGCAGCAATATTTTTGGATAGTTTCGGGACTATTTTGAATTTTCGGTACTATATAGAGATGATTTTGAGAAGGCGTTTGGGAACATTGCGGAACTATTTCCGAATTATGTCGGGGGTACTTTGTGATTACTGTGGATAATCATTCTGGCGCCATTTCGTGAAAGTTCGGGATTGAGTTACCAATTATTTCGGCACAATTTTAGAATCAGTTAGCAGGTTCGAAAAAATTCATATATGAACACGAAAATGTATAGGGTTGTTATAATTATCAGATTGTCATCGCTATATAATTGACGTGTTATCGACAACAATTTTTATCTCTTTACTTATGAAGAGTTATCTGTATGTTTTTTGCGAATTATCTAAGTGCTGTCATCATCGATTGCTTTTCAAAAAAAATTTATTGGTTAACGAAAAATTATCGTTTTGTACCGTAAAAATATCAATTTGCTATCGAATATTATCCAAATGTATCGATTTTTTGTCGAAAAGCTATCGGTTTGTTTTCGAAGTCGATGTTTTTTCTTAACTTTTCTATAAAAATTTAATATTTTTCGATAACAAGCGGAAATTTTTCGAAAGCAAACAGATTTTTTCTATAAAAAATCGATATATACTCGGTAATGATTGGATAAGTTTTCATAACAAATCGATGTATTTTCAACAACAGATCGATAATTAACCGATACGTCAACGAAAACGATTACAAATTTACATTTCGCTAACTCATCTATGCATCGCCGATAACAAACCGGTACTAAATGGATAACAAACCGATATTCTATCTAAAATAAAATTATTAAAAGCCCATGAACCGTCGATAGCGATCCTCGACTCCTCGATTATGGTTGATATTCTTTCAATTCCATTCCGTTTTGCTCTTCTTTTACATTATTTTTCTTTCTTTCCTTTAATATTACACAGACCAACAGAAAAAAGTGGGATATTCAAGGGAATAGAGAAATCACTTCATATGGATTTTGGGTCGCTGAACAAATTGTTAGCTCTTGTTTTGTTTATCTGTGAGAAGCCAAAAGCAACAATGCCGGCATTTAACAGTTATTTCAAAAGTGTTCATTGAGTAACTCTTTTGATTGCAAAAATCGATTTTGGGAACTGTTGTTTGCGATCTCGAATAAACATATGTATGTATGTATGCATTCCTTTATTCATTGCCATAACAATAAAGAGCGTAAAAATGATGATGAAAAAAATAATATGACTACTACACCCACAATAATAATAATAACACACTAAATCTTAAATTTATTTGAATGTGTTTGCGTGGGTCGAAAAATGCCTGCAAGCTTGAATGATGGCTCATAAACTGTGAATTATTTTAGCTATCACCAGGACCCAAATAAAAATGGTAAAACATTTAATACGAAGCATTTTACTTACTATTTATGTACGAGTAATTCACAAGAAATCGTTTTTCCCAAACCAATTACTGGAGTTAAGAGTGTTATAAGACGTATTTGGATACGGTGAAATGTGTCACCAAAACATGTGAACAGATGTTTATGTAGCTATTGCTATTTCAATTATTTTAATGACATTAGAAGTCCTGAGTGCGCTAAATATTCGAAAATAGTAGTACGATGATTTTCTTTAATTTCTAATTTAATTTGCCGGGTGGCGGCATATTCCCCCAAACAGATTACTCCTCAACATTTGCTTTCTCTGATAAACCTTAGTAGGAGTGAAAGGTCACCTTTCCGAATCTCTACCAGACTGTCGAAAAACCGTGAGCGCAGAAATTTTACAGCTCCTGTAGCGTGAACTTGTTGGACCCGTAAGTATTCTCAATGCATATTTGGTAAGCTCTAGAAGGAACCTAATTGCTTTTCTATCCAAACATAGCCGCAAGGACCTTGAGACCTCGCAACCGTTTGTGCCACAGTGAGTCTGTTGCCTCAGTTTCATGTGCATCGATTTTTTCTTAGGAGATAACCCAGCGGTGGTCATACGGAGGTGTCAAAATCACTTATATTAATTTATAATTACTTTCGGAATCTTTCCTGGCCATCTCATTTGCAATTTCATTCCCAGCAATATCTTTGTGCCCTGGTTAAAACTTAGGTGCCTTATAGGCGCCAGCGAGACTCTACACTTCCGCACGATATTTGACTCTATCACATTTGATTCTAATACCTTTATGGTGGCCCGGATGTCGACAAAGATCGTTACATTGAAGTCTGGCTGCTTTCTTTATGGCATAGACCTCCCCGCCTGGAAGACACTGAAGCGAGTCAGGCAGTCGGTACAATTAGTTTAACTGTAGATGATTTGTGTACCTTGTAGTTTCAGATAGTAATGCCGAAACTGTCTAGACCTTCACCTTATTCCTCCCTTGAAAGATCTTTTATGTTCTGCAGCAGAAAGTCAAAAACCTCCGTGCTGTGGTCAATGTCGGACTCAGTTGTGATTACGTTTAGTGGCCCCCTTGTCATATCATCTTATTATATCGTTGCGTGCTGTTATTCAGTTGATCTCCACATGTTGGCTTTCTTAAGTGGCAGAGCCCCATTCGCGGCCAATCCCTAAACTTGAAGAAGCATCAAGTAAAAAGTTACATTTAACTCTTCGTAAGGTGTGCTGTGTCTGTAGTACCGACGCATGCTAGTCCTTGCATCTTCCCAACCCTATATTCATTACTCTTATTGTTTAGCGCCTTCCACCAGACAAATGCCCCATACGTTAGTTACGTTCGGATCATGGTTTAAGAAAAAAAAATTAACTGCTTGCAAATTATAATCTTCTGCTTATTTTAAGTAATTTTTTCTGCGCACTTTATTTTTAAAATTTTAGGTCGTTTGGGGTTTATGCGCCAAAAAAGCCTTACTTTTACTTTACGCTAACTTAATTCTTATCTTTAGTTTTATTTTTGTCCGCTTTTCAAATGTTTTTTTTTTACCTGAGGACTTCAAGCAGTCCTGTTGGTAGAACCACTAGTTGGGCTGGTATTTCTCATTACTTCACAATTCTCATCTAGACGCTTTAGTTGCCCCCAGCGGGTTAGAGGTCAGAATTTACCCGCGGTAGGTATGCCTGTCGTAAGAGGCGACTAAAATACCAGGTTCAAGGGTTGTGTAGGGCAATCCTTCTAGCCGAGGCTCTGGCGACCCCGAACTCCTCATGGATCTAGTGGGTGGGAAGGCGTGATGCCCAAGAAGGTCGAATGTGGTCATAATAAATCATTCCCGAGATGGTCGGGCTTGGTAACGGTCTGCATCCGGCAAAGGACCATCAACATCGATAACACTCCCCAAGGCCTACGGGGGGTGTCCTTATCGCTACAACAACAGAAGCTTTAGTTGAGCTGGAGTTTCTCATTACTTCACAATTCTCGTCTAGAATACTTAAGCTTTCAAATGCTGTTTGCGGCCGGCATTAAACACGTACAGTAGCCACCACGAAAATAGCAGCGGTAATTTTTAACAAAGCTCGTCTACTAGATTCTCCTTTTCTCGATAATTTAAGAAAAAACTTATACAAATTTTGGAACTGAAACTATATATATAAATCTCAAAAACGTTTTTGAAAATTGGGAGAAAATTTACAAAAATTTAAATTTTTAATTAGATGTTTCTGAATTTTGTTTGGATATTTTGAAACAAAATTTATTTTTTAATTCACAAAGTACAAGTTATCGGTCTCGCAAAGTTCGCATTGATTTTTAATAAGCTTTTCCAGAAGGGTGTTCTTTATTTTTTCCATAAGAAATATGAAACAAAGTTGATATAATTTGCAAATAATTTGTGCTGCTATTTTTTAACTCGCGGGTGTGTATGAAAGACCTCAGCACAAGAAAAATATGCATATAGCTCACATTGTTTTACATACTAAAAAATTCTAAAAAATTATGGATTGCATTAAAAGTTTGTCTGTATGTGCGGCTAGAATCCAGTAGGAATATTTGTAAAGGTTGGTCTATCGAATATAACCGCAAGTTATCTGAGATTTTCAATCACTGTAAAGCAGTTGAATAGCAACTACTTCTCAAATTGATAATTTTTTTTAACTATCAGCTTTTTCCGGCAGGATAGGTACGTCCTTTCTATGCATGCACTGCGTGAACATTAGCAATATTGAACAGTATTTACCACTATTGTTCTTGCTTTTAGCACGCCTAATCCTTTGCAAATGCGAGTAAGCAATATTGCTGCTTCCGTTTTGAATATAGTTAGGAGAAAGGTGAGCGGGAATAGGACCTTAGCGTGAAGGCGGTAGGTGCATTGTATGTTAATATGACAACTGCATTGCCAACTGATTTGGCTTTGTATAGTTGCAGTTGTAGATTTTACTTGTTGTTGTGTAACGATTTGCATTAAATGCATTTTAGCAAAGCTTTACAAATAAACAAGGGCACTGAGAGACATTTCCTGATTTTGCATTGTAATGCTTGCAAATTAATTTATTAAAGCAAATTTTATTGTGTTTGCTATTTTTGCATGTAAACATCGCATTAAGTGAAATTATGAAAGCAACTTGGTTAGCTGCACAAAGCCACTGCAGAGGATTTTCCAATAGGACAATCGATTTTTAATTAGTAATCGATTGGTTAGAAGATATGTCTGAATTTCGTTTTATTTCCTATGCGAGTTCGGTTAGCAAGTAGTTCGATCTAATTCGATCTTTGGTCGGGCACTCAAAACTTTAAGATTTTTGAGATAGGTTTGTGACAAATTCATCTGTCTATTCAGCATTTCGGTATGCACTATGTAAGTGATGTTCAGGGGTCATAAGAGGACAACCCGTGACAGTTCTGAGTGAAGCATTTTGGCTGGCCTTTAGTCTTAGTGCTGTCGGCAAGCGACTTGAAAATTATGTTGCTGCTTTGTATTTTAGATACAATTTCAGAGGCATGCGCCTGGAAGGTGGGAACCAGACTTTGACATCTCCTGTTTAATTCTGCGAGGTTTTGAGGTTTCGTTCCTCAATTAAACTACCGCTTTCCGACTCAGGCCTGACGAGAGGGGGGGATGAGGGGTCATTACCCACGGGCCCGGGCTTTGGAGGGGCCCGGGAATCTCAAAATGCTATCCAAGCTTTTTGCTTACAGAAAATAAACAAAACACACCTTTAATCACCTTTCGTATATAGCAATCATTTTAAATATCACCAAATTTTAAAAATCTCTTAACGTGTCTGCACCCCGCATAAGGTGTTGATGGTTTTTGGCGTTGGCTTTGTAGCATAAAGTTGAATTCGTTTTCTGTTCCAGCAGAAAAATTCGGTATGATACAAATTCTTATAAGCGATATACATATATGTATGTTTGTAAAAACGTTGGCGATAACAGTTTATAAAAAAAAAAACAGATATCTTTTGGGTTTTGGGGAGTGTTTTGGTTGAAAAATTGACCCTTTCGCTATTTTTTTCCGCAGGCTCGAATATTATTTGTTTGGGTATGCGTAGTGGAAATTTTTCTTCCTAAGCCCAAATCCTATCGAAAAATCGATGGCGCGATATCGGTTAATAAATCTACCCAGCCTAATACGTATACATGTATACGCTTAAATATACTTTGTATATACAAATGCATATAAATATGTAAAAGATGGTAATTTTGATTTTGAGAATTCGTTTATTTTAGTATGGGGCCCGTATTTATTTTTGCCCCCAGGCCCGGATTTTCTCTCGGCGGCCCTGTTCCGACCATTCAGATAATTTGCGGTCCATCTTTTAAGACAAGGGTGAATCTTCTTTGTCTTGGAATAATGTGTCGTAGTGTTACCACCGACAGTGCAACCCAAAAGGACCTGATCTGGCATTCTGATCAAATGGAAACTAAGAAGCTATACAGTGGTTCCGTAGAGAATATATAGGGCTTGACGAACGTACCTGCATGCAGCACCAAACGAGATTGAAGTGGCGAAGTGAAGATTACCAGACGCGTTCAAACCCAGATCTGAACAAAGGGGGTTTAAGAATATTAAGAAATTCATGTATACACTTCTAAGATTTCCCCCGCCTATAAATGACAATATCAGACAATCACAGACATCTCACACTCTTACCATATTGTATTCGGAAAATCTGCATTAGTTAAATTACCAAGAAATCTTCAAAACATTTCGCCACCATCGACATCTAGCTTATACGTAGTACGTTAGCAAATTACCAACAGATTTGCAGAAGTAGGTATCAAAATTTGCCAACTAGTTTTTAGACAGCAAAGCGGTATCGTAGATAACCATACTACATTTTTATATATATACCTGTGTATGTTTGTATGTGGTGATGCTATTTGCGTGATTGCCCAAGCAATATTTGACCTGTGGCAATAGCGATTGGAATGCAATCTCGTTATGCAGCAGCAGTAATAAGAAAATCCAGAAATTCAAACAAAAAAAACAAGTTTTTGTCTTTTACAGAAAAGCTGTCAAGCAACTTTGCAGATCACCGCACTACGGTGCGCTCAGTGATGCATCGACATCTATAAGTTGCATCAGCACATATCTCTTACCCCAGTGCTAGCGGCGAGATTTTGCAATTCAATTCACATCACATTGCGTCTCTCACTCTGTGTGAGGGACACCATGAAGTGTCACGCTGTTAGCACGTCGTATTCTCTATCTATGCTTACTATTTCTTACTTTAATGCTTTACTGTTATAAAAGCAAAAATAAGAGACACGATTTTATTTTACCATCAATTTTACGCTGTCAAGATGTAAAACAACAAACACAAGTAAGGACGTGACTGTCTTCGGCTGTGCCGAAGACTTCCTACCTTTCATGAATGGGCCTGAACAACAATCTTATCCCGTTCGTAATCTCCAAATAATAGGATGTATAAGATAAGAAATATATAGTGAAAATATGTACATACCTAAATGATTTTTAAGATAAATATAAAATAAAAAATGGCAAAAACCCCCTTATCCAAACGATCGGTTGTATGGGATATATGTTGTACATAGCTCCGAGCGAAATGATTTTTACAGGAAAGCTTCTATGATATATTAGAATAAATATCACCAAGTTTCACGTTTTTATATTGGAAACTAAGGGAGAAATGGCCAAAAATCTTTCCATCTGAATGATCGGTTGTATGGGATATATACTATATATAGCTCCGATCAAAGTGATTTTTTCAGAAAATCTTCTATGATATATTAGAATATATATCACCGAGTTCCACGTTTATACTTTCTAAATTGCGGCAGGAATGACCAAAATCGTCTTATCTGAACGATCGGTTGTATGGGAGATATATGTTATAGTGGCCGATCCTACTGGATCCGACAAATGTCTAATATAATACAAAAATACATCCTTGTGCCAAATTTCATTGAGATATCTCAAAATTTGAGGGACTAGTTTGCGTTCAAACAGACAGTTGGACGGACGGACGGACAGACGGGCATGGCTATATCAACTCAGTTCGTATCCCTGATAAATTCGGTATACTTAATGGTGAGTCTATCTTCTATATTTCTCAACGTTACAAACATCGGACCAAAGTTAATATACCATTTCATGTTCATGAAAGGTATAAAACGTGACTTGCATATTTCAGTATTTTAGTCGACTGTATTAGATGGAATTGTATACACTTGCAGTTCCAAACTAATGGTAAGAATAATGTATGACTTCGTTACGAGAGCGCCACTAGTTTGGTGGGTGGTGTATTTCTTATGTCATATATCACGCATCACCAGTTGGTAGACAGACAGCATGAAATTTTCTTTTTTTTAATTTTTCTCTTCCGATAACTCATTAAAATTTCCAACATTTTATGATTATAGCGTAATTATGTGCCAATAGGAATGTGAGCGATGTCTAACGTGCAGAAATGTAACTTAAGTGGGCAGACCCGGCAGACGTTGCTCTGCCCTAAATTTGGTCTATCTGCATACATTTTAATAAGCTTTTTCCGCCTAACTGTGTCCTCCCCCCTCTACACTTTTTCCTAATATTTTTATTCACTCCTCCCTCCGTCTTTTTCGCTTCATCTATCTCCATCTTCGTCTCATTCTATCTCTTTCCAATTTTTTCTCATTCATCTTCATCTCTTTTTGCCACTCCCAGAGTGTAGTCTGTACTTTGTTCCAGTCCCATTACGAGTCTCAGTCCCAGTCCCACTCTGAGTCTCAGTCTCAGTCCCAGTCCTAGTCCTAATCCCAGTCCCAGTCCGTCTCTGGTCCACTTCCCGGAAAAAAGCATCGTAAATACTAATATAGGCAAATTTATATACCAAATTTAAGGCAAATCGAATAGGACGTATGTAAATAGGTATGTGGGTATTATTAACTCATGTCTTTATTCCGGCTTCGCTTGCATATTTATCAGTTTTGCCAGGTTGATGCGACTAAATCGAATATCACAATGAAAATTACTTTAAAGCTCTCAGCAACAGCTTTCATTTGATATCCATAATACACGCACATTCTATGGGTATCCGGATCCATATTTTGGCCTATATCCCGAGACCCTAGTCACCCAGCGGTGTAAAACTTACTCTGTACTAAAGCACACATCAACAGCTTCAATTTGATACCCACAATGTGAAAAACACACCCTAGTGTTACCCTGATCCACGTTTTGGTCTATATCTCGAGACCCTAGTCACCCAGGGGTGTGAAAATTACCTAAATTACTAAAAAATTACTAAAGCTTTCATCAACAGCTTTCTTCTTATATCCATATTCTATAAACACATTCTAGGGGTACCCGTGTCCACGTTTTGGGCTATATCTCGAGACCCTGTGCGTCGATCGCAACCATTGATTCTATAAGCCACACACAAACGGAAATTAATTTTATATATATGGAAAAAGACGATAGAAGATTAGCTATGACGTTTCGCAATCTCGGTATTGCGTGATAGTTGTATTTATTAGCACAGAAATGCTTGGATTACTAGAATTTTGTTCCTGGATTGGTGACAATAACATCCTTAGGTTTATCCACTTAAGCAATGAAAAACTTGTTCTACAGATATGCTATTGTTGTTGCTGTTGTGGCGATAAGGACACTCCCCGAAGCCCTTGGGGAGTGTTATCGATGTTGATGGTGCTTTGCCGGATGTAGATCCGGTACGTTCCGGTAACAAGTACCATTAAGACACCAGGCCGACCAGCTCGGTAACGATTTAGTATGACCATATGAAACATTCAAGGTCATACCGCCCTCCCACCACATAGATCCATGAGGAACTTGGAGTCGCCAGAGCCTTGGCTGTTAAGGTAATATGATTCGCCACGGATAGCTATAGTTGACAATTGGGTTGGAGAAGCTATATTTTCCGCTGGAAACATTTTAAAAGGGTTGCGCTACAAAACTCTTTAAATCAATTTGATATTTTAGTCAGGTCTTACAGACAAGCATACACCAAAGGTACGTCAGACGATATGCCATTGCTAGGGTGGTCACAATTCTAGAGATAGCCCGGGATTACCAGAAACATCCTATTCTTATGCGTCTGTAAAACGTTTCGATAGAACAGCTTCTTTTATGCTCATTGGGAAACTTCAGGAAAACGCAAGTACATTTTTGGAGATGATGTAAGGAATTAGGTATATATATATATATGATTTATGATCAGCGTCCCCCTTAAGAGGGTAGAGGAGGGAAAAACCTTAAGAAACTCTAGGACAATATACTGGTACGCATTTCAGCAAATATGTAGCAGGAAGACTTGGGTAATCTAAAGAAGCTACCACCCTATAGAGTTTGGAGGACTGCAACAACTTCTTGCCAAAGGCGCTGACAACTGCATACAACCGCGCTTATCCTCTGAGAATATTTAAGGGAAAGGCAAAGCAACCATGGCGGACTAAGAAGTTGAGTCTTCTTAGAGGGCAAGTAACAGAGGTTTTTAAGTTGGCAAAAGCGAGGATTGTTGGGAGAATACAGAGATATGATGAAGATCATAAACATGAAATCAGCAGGTCAACGAGGGTTTCATGGGAAATTTTCTGCGCAGTGATAGAATGCTCCAGCGATACGGAGATACTGAGGAAAATGCTATCTAAGGGAAATACGGTTCAGTGACTGACAAAAAAGGATGATGGGGAACAGTCACACAGCAATGAATTATTCTGAAAGGCTATTTGACACACTTCCTACCAGGAGATGATGCAGAAGAGTTGTGTTTCTACATCTATACTCCAAATATGGAGCGCACAGTAGCTGGGTTGGTGATAAATACCAAAGTTGAATGGGAAATAAAAACTTTTTTTGTGCTCAAGACCCTAGAGATTTTAATAGGAGTGTATAATAAGTTAAACATTAATGAAGAATTATGCTCTTCAACAAAACATGCTTACACCAAAGCCAAGTCAGACGATATTGCTTTGCATAGGGTTACCATGAATAATGAGAAAGTTTGGGATTACTAGAAATATGCCTTAGGAGTTTTTCTGAAATTTCCGGAGCTTTCAACAATGTCTCGATACGAGCAATCATGGACAGTGTCAACTAGACTGAAGCTCATCCGGCCTTTACAAATTGGATTGACTCCATATTGGGCTACAGAATAATCACATTGCAGTGGGTTACATGCGAGGCCGCATAATCTGGAGTAGTCTCATATACTCCGACTGTCAAGCAGCGCTCATAGCGCTAGAATCAACGTACACATTCTCTAAAGCCGCCGTTAACTGTAAGAGGATGCTGAGAGGTTGAAGCAGCTAACAAGGCAGCTATCGCACTCAGCTGGGTACCCGGCCACAGGAACATTGACGGGAACGAAAACGCTGATGAAAAGCAAAGGCATTATGAGACATCACCGAAGCAGTCACGGTGCACCGACCACTCACATCAATTAAAAGAGACATTCACACATATCTTAAGAAAATAGCAATCCGTGATTGGTACTCTACGGGCACCTGTAGAATCACCAAACTAATCTCGCCAGAGTAAAACCAGAAAAGAACCGATGATCTACTAAATAGGTTTAGGAAAGAAATATACAGAATCACGGCCACTATTACAGAGCACTGGCCGTTTGGCCCATACGCGGGTAGAATAGGTATCCCCTACAATGAGAGGTATAGGAGCTGTAGAAAGGAGGGTGCCGAGGAAACGGTTACTCACTTCCTGTGTGAGCGCTCAGCCCTCGGTCCCGAACTCTACGCAATTATGTTTTGCCGGACTTAAGGGCGGTATCAAACTGCCGCATCAAGGACATCAGTAGATATATTTTCTTAACTAAATGGTTTGAGTAAAACAATACGCAGGGTACATCAGCCTAAAAATATAATTGGTTCCAGGAGAAAGTGCATGAAAATGGGGCCTAGAGCGCTACTTGGGCACGGCTCCATGGCCGGGCAGCACAGCAATCAACCAGCCAACCATCACCAACTCTATGGACGTTGGTCCTCAACCGTTTACTTAGGCGGTTCGATAGAGGATCAGTCAAACTAGGTCAAAATAGCGGTGGGTGTCTACCAACAATCAGCTTTCGAATAATGGGCTTCTCGTTAGTTTCTTATCGAATTTTATCGACATATGTGGAGAACACCGTCATGTGGTAGTAGCATGCACCTCCCAATTTTTAGAAACAATTGAAGTAAATTACGACGCAAATAGGAGATCGGCCTACATATGTTTCCTAGGAGGTACATATATCGCACTTTGTAGATCTTTTTATTTTTAGACAGTTTATTGATGTGTTATAAACTTGATGAACTATTAGCGGTAAATTTCTATAAGAAACCTATAAATCATGGGTAACAAATCGATAACTTTGTGATTTTATACCGCAAGCTCGTAGAGAGCGAATCGATAACAATCGATAACACGCAAATTACAAACCGATAACCCGTAAATAACGGTTGTTATATATAACAAAAGCTTACTCGTCGATATATTTTGATTAATGCATGACCGTTCGTCCGTCGCCTAACACGATAGCTTGAGTAAAAATTTAGACATATTTAAGAAATAAGCTAGCGTACACTGAAAGAAATGGTGTTAGTAAAATCAACAAATCGGCTCTGTTGTTCTTAACTTAAGGGATATTCGGTTAAATTGATCGAATTATAGTTAATTCGAACGAGTTCTTTGTCATGCGAACAAATAAGTATAGTCATTTCAACAGAAGAGGAATTAGCGCTCTTAAGTTAACAAAGCTATGTAAAATTGGCAGATTCCTAATCAATCTAACTGATTTTTTTGTTAACACAATTGGTCTCACTGGTCATTTCAACAGCGATCAAAAGTCAATACATGAGCAAATTTCAAAGAGAATTTTACGCTCACTGCGCTCTCTACTTTGTACTTATGTATGCTGTATACTATATGTATGCACATATTTACGTATGTATATGGCGGCCGCCGTGGTGTGATGGTAGCGTGCTCCGCCTACCACACCGAAGACCCTGGGTTCACACACCGGGCAAAACAACATAGAAATTTTTGAAAAAAGGTTTTTCCATTAGAGGAAAATTTTCCTAAGCGGGGTCGCAACTCGGCACTGTTCGGCAAGCACTCCGAGTGTATTTCTGCCATGAAAAGATCTCAGCGAAAACTCATCTGCTTTGCATCGTACAAAGCTGTCGCAACAACTTTTTTTGTTCATTTGACTACTAAAACGGTCAATTACCAATCAACGATTTGTGCGCAGTTGATTCAACATCTTGTTGCGATGGAAAAAAATTGACAGAAATTTCGGTTGAATTTACCAGTCTTTTTCTTTCAGTGTAGGTTGAATTGAACCAAGAGTGGTATGGTATTGAAAAAAGCGAAATCAAATGACAACCGCGCCCACTTTTTCGGTATCGAAAATTTCGTAAAATAGAAAAATGCGATAATTTGCATTAAGCGTAAATATAGCTAATAAGGTCATAATTTTAGGATTTGTTTCATTCTACTTCACATAAAGCGTATATCAAGAATATCAGCATACCTGGATTTGTGTGCATATGTCATTAGGAATTTATTTAGGCATATTGAAGTTAACTTACCTATAAAGAAAAAAAAATATTAATTTTAGAATTTTAGAATATATAATTTTTAAAAATTGTTTATTAAAGCTTCAAATAGTATGTATGTATATGCATTAAATAAATTACATATTAGTCTAAATTTTTATACCTTTCATGAACATGAAATGGTATATTAACTATGGTCCGATATTTGTAACGTTGAGAAATATAGAAGATAGACTCACCATTAAGTATACGGAATTGATCAGGGCGACGAACTGAGTTGATATAGCCATGTCCGTCTGTCCGTCTGTCCTCCCCCTGTGGGTAAGGGGTAGTAGAATATGCCCACGGCAGGTATGCCAGTCGTAAAAGGCGACCATAATCCACAAAGGGGTGTAATGTTGGTTTTCTAATTAAATTGGTTTATGTTGATGCTCGGATTTTCATACTACAAGCCGACAGTGCACCTCGGTAACAAATTGCCGTCATATTATTAATGACGAAAAGGGTGGATAGACCACCCTGACAAAATTGCCGTCATCGTATTAGTGACCAAAAGGGATTGTACTGGTGGTTAAATTGGTTTGTGTTTGATCTTCGGATCTTCACACTCCAAACCTATCAGTGCACCCTAAACGTAACAAATTTACGTCATCTTATTAGTGACGATAAGGCTAACCAATCCTGGGTGGCTTTACTCGAAAGGGAGCACGGAGAACGCTGGTATCACCCTGTGGGACCCCAAACATGGTCCTTATAAAAACTGTCACCGCGGATGCAGGAAATAAAGCCGGTGATCTGAATTTTCAGGTCTCACCTTCCTGTCCTGGGATGGCCCCTTGTGGGAGCATAGGGGCGCTGTGGTTTCATTTCGTATTCTGGAAGGGTAACCCAGAATGCGTAGGGTCGCCTCCGTGGAAGTTCGCTTCTTCGTTGGAGTTGACAGTGTTCTCTTCGGAGTAATGCTGTTGCTTCAGCCGCCGAATCAGACAATATAGTATTCTCTTCGGAGTAATACTGTCTTCTTTGGTGTGAGGTGGGCAAGAAATTTTACTCATATACTTCTCATATGGAGTGGGCTGCCCGAGTACGTGCTAATCTGCGCACAAGTAATTCAAAGACGCTTCTGCGGAACGTCAAAGAAAAGGTTGGTTACATCCCTAAATTGTGCACGTTGTTTAAAATGGTCGTATAACTGTTAATTATAAAGCATGAAAACAGGAAGAGAAGTACAGGTATAGAAATATGGTGGATATCCCAATAGCGAGTTTATTAAAGTTGGATAAATGTAGCAAATAATGTTGAGAATAAAGTCGAATGTTGCATAAAACTGAACTGCTTCAGGCTGGTAGTTCAGTTGCAACAAGGTCCCTCGTCGTGGAAAATTATGGATAATTGTAAGGGTGGGTAGTTCCCACGCTTCTTTTTGAAATTTTTGGAAACTGAGTTGAACCTGCTATATGATCGGGTTTGCGTTTTAGTACTTGTGAATGGTGAGATGTATCTTGAGTGCATTACCCCCTGTGCCTATAGATTACATTGGTAGTCATTCACGGCGAACGAGTGTATAACTGAGTGAACGTAGTACCTATGACTAATGAGATGTATCTTAAAGTGCAAATGGTTTAGTAATATGATTAATGAAGTGTATCCTGCGAGTGCTTGTGTCGTAAGTACTTGCGAGCATCACTGCCTGTTATTACCACCAGATAGTTTTATTCACAAGGAATTATATGACGCTCTCACTCTATGAAACACCTGAGTAGTTATTCATGGAAAGACATTTGCACTGATAGATTCCATCGATATTAAGTTCATGGCGAAGGTGCGTTGTGGATCATAAGGCTTTAAAAGGTTGTGTCACATCCCTAAATTTTATTTCGTGGTGCTTAGCAAGGGTTGCTCACAATGTCCCTAATACTTGTATTTAAATTGTGGGACTATAGCATGTATCTGCTCTTTACACACAGAACATGTTGCAGGCGAATTGCTTGTGGGTAGAGAAGAACTTACTATGATCCGGAGTGGAGTTGGCCAACAACCAGATGCCATTATCCATAAAATGGCTGGAGCTTGATACACTCCTATCTAACTAAGGTAAGGACTTGTAATTTAATCGCCCGATTACAAGCAATTTGGTACCAAATGATTCGGCTAAGAAGTGTTGAGAGAAGGCAACATGGAGCTGATAGTTTGGGCCATTGATCAAGCAGTAGAACCGTGTTTGACACCGTAGAGTTAAGTCTACAAAGACAGGTATTTGCGTTAAAATCACCTTCGACTCTTCGTCCGTCCGTCCGTCTGTTTGAACGCAAACTAGTCTCTCAAATTTTGAGATATCTCAATGAAATTTGGTACAAGTATGTATTTTTGTATTATATTAGACATTTGTCGGATCCGGTAGGATCGGACCACTATAACATATATCTCCCATACAACCGATCGTTCAGATAAGACGATTTTGGTCATTCCTGCGCAATTTAGAAAGTATAAACGTGAAACTCGGTGATATATATTCTAATATATCATAGAAGATATCCTGAAAAAATCACTTTGATCGGGGCTATATATATTTATATCCCATACAACCGATTGTTCAGATAGAAAGATTTTTGGCCATTTCTCCCTTTATTTAGAAAGTATAAACGTGAAACTCTATGATATATATTTTAATATATTATAGAAGATTTTCTGAAAAATCACTTTGATCGGAGCTATATACAGTATATATCCCATACAACCGATCGTTCAGATAGAAAGATTTTTGGCAATTTCTCCCTTAATTTCCAATATAAAAACGTTAAACTTGGTGATATTTATTCTTATATATCACAGATTTCCTGAAAAATCACTTTGATCGGAGCTATATATAATATATATCCCATACAACCGATCGTTCAGATAGAAAGAGTTTTGGCCATTTCTCCCTTAGTTTCCAATATAAAAACGTGAAACTTGGTGATATTTATTCTAATATATCATAGAAGATTTCCTGTAAAAATCATTTCGATCGGAGCTATATATAATATATAACCCATACAACCGACGGCTCAGATAAGGAGGCTTTTTGCCATTTTTTATTTTATATTTATCTTAAAAATCGTGTAGGTATGTATATCTGTTCACTATATATTTCTTATCTTATACATCCGATTATTTGGAGATTACGAACGGGATAAGATTATTGTTCAGCCCCATTTATGAAAGGTATGAAGTCTTCGGCACAGCCGAAGACAGTCCCGTCCTTACTTGTTTTTCTTTTTTTTTATTGTTGGAACCCCTTGCTTTGAAAAGGCCTTCTGGAAGCAATTTCCAAATTATCCCTTAAGTTATTAAGGAAAATTTCGAATGGCTGCATCCAATAATTTTGCTTACTTTGCTTTTAGTATACATTTATTTTAAAATATTTTTATTTCCCAATTATTGATTCGGCCATATATCGACGGATGTTAACAACAATTTCCGCCAAATGATTTACAAATTATTGATAGCTTAATACGAACAATATTATTGCATATGTATATTTTAACTCACTATTGCTCATGTATGTATTACCCATCAGAAAATCTTATTAGCCTTCATAGGGTATATCTACACCTATTCCAGTTTAAATTCGAAAAATTACAATTCAAGTTCAGAAATTTACAATTCAAGTTCCGAGTTTCCAATTCAAGTTCAGAAACATACAAATCAAATTCAGAAAATTACAATTCAAATTCATTCAATGGAAATAAATATATGTAAGATCGTATATATGTATAGCGCACAAAAAACCTCTCCCTCTCTTCTCTCTCTCTTCTGCTCATAAGAAGTCAGTTGCAATGCCATCAATCTATATTCTTATGGTCACAACCATTGATATGCATTGAGTATGACAGCAGTGATGACGAAGATATGACCACTTGAACAGACAAAGGAGCGTCCACACACCCGCAAGTATAGGTACTGTGTGCATAGACCGTACTCGAGCACACATTCAGCGTCTCATTTTTATATGATAGATATGATATATAAAGACACAAACTACCGATTTTTTAATTATAGAAAATCTACTTACTATCGAACTAGTACTTATTTCGTACTTTATGTCTAATCCTCAACCAGAAATTGTTATCACTAGTTACTGACTTCCCTACAGGGAGGGTGTACATGCCGTTGTGCAAATGTCATCATTACTCATACGCGCTCACGCTCACACTTTAGGGCAATGAAGAGAGATATTGAAGCGAGAGTGCATGAATCAATTACCATGGCTGTCAAATGCGATTATGTTCGAGTCAAACCATGCAACACATCTAATTCCTATGACCTTTCGCCCCAATGTAAATTGTAGTTATTTTAAAACTATACAAAGTTCATGTTTATATGAACATACACACTGAAAGAAGAACTGGTAAAATCAACCAAAATACGTGTCAATTCAACCGAAATTTCTGTCAATTTTTATCCATCGCAACAAGATGTTGAATCAACTGCGCACAAATCGTTGATTCGTAATTGACCGTTTTAATAGTCAAATGAACAAAAAAAGTTGTTGCGACAGCTTTGTACGAAAGTATCTATGTTGCGGCAATTTGCAAGGCAGATGAGTTTTCACTGAGATGTTTTCTTGGCAGAAATACACTCGGAGTGCTTGCCGAACAGTGCCGAGGGGCGACCCCGCTTAGGAAAATTTTCTTCTAATTGAAAAACCGTATTTCTAAAATTTTTATGTTACTTTGCCCGGGGTGTGAACCCAGGGTCTTCGGTGTGGTAGGCGGAGCACGCTCCATCACACCACGGCGGCCGCCATATACATACGTAAATATGTACATACATATGGTACACAGAATACATAAGTACAAAGTAGAGAGCGCAGTGAGCTTAAAATTCTCTTTGAAATTTGCTCATGTATTGACTGTTGATCGCTGTTGAAATTACCAGTGAGATCAGTTGTGCTCACAAAAAAATCAGTTATTTTAGTAATCAGTATTAGATTTATTAGGAATCTGTCAATTTTAGAAAATTTTGTTAACTTAAGAGCGACAATTTCTCTTCTGTTGAAATGATTAAACTGATTTGTTCGCTTGACAAAGAACTCGGTCGAATTAACCTTAATTCGATCGATTTCACCGAATCTCCGTTAATTCAAGAACAACAGAACCGATTTGTTGATTTTACTAGCACCATTTCTTTCAGTGCATACACATGTACTAACCTATTTAAACATCTCTTATTACGGTAGTAAAAAATAAAATTTTATTCGGGATTATTATCCTTGGCGCTACTAGGATTGTTAAGTATTTGGGAAACAAATATCCGTTTTTTTACCTCGTTAGCCTTTACAAGCAAGGTAATATCAGCATAGTATGCCGACAGTGGAGTATAACAGCAAAGGCATACACGGATGGAGATGGAAATAGACTTAGTATCACAAGACTAGCTGAATTAGACATGCCCATTCATTAGAACGTTAGCTTGAAAAGTAAAACAATAGTAATCCAAAGCCATAGTGGCGTAATATATGGCATTAAATTTTTCTTTTTTTCGGAACCACCCTAATGCACTTGTGATACATACTTATGAGCACTGTCATAAATGCATTCATTTATCAATTGTTTGTTTGTATTTGTGCATGCTTGTTCATTGATCCAAAATAATCCGCATGTCACCAACAGTTTTCTAAAAACAGATAAAATATCTCAAAGCTTTCAATGTCTGCTAATTTAATGGATTGACCCATTAATTAATGATTGACAGAGTGATTTATGGGTTGCTAGGCATTAGTAGTTATTTGTAGGAGGAAACTTAGGAAATGGAAAAGTATTGGTATGTGTGTTCTGAGTGAGCATGCTCAAAATTTTTTGCTTTTGTTATTTATGTATATCGCTTTCCAATTCTTGTTTATGCATTGACTGTCGATGTGTTTGCAATGGTTTTTGCATTTAGAAGTTCAAGTTGTTGATGAAAGATTCTTACTGATACGACCAATTTCTTTAAAACCGTTGAAGAACTGAACATTTTTCGATATACTCCGTTTTTTCAGTAAACGAATGTTCCGAATATTGGCTGTTTAAATATGGTAAACACAACAAGAAAGCGAAAACTAAGGCTACTGCAAATAACTAGTCGCAGTTGATATTGAAAATATACAGCAGAAGCCTTGAAGATAAAAATTTCCCCATCAAATGGAGAGAGGCTTAATGCTGAAAACTAAGTACACATTTTGAAGATTTTTTTACAGCAGCCAGCCGTGGAGATGGATTACTAGGCACCCAAAAAACCATTAGTGTTATGCGATAATTACCAGTGTTTCGGCGGTCATGCAGCTGCAGTCGCACCCAAAGTTCAGAGCCATAGCAAAATCTTCAAGTCCCCAACGAACAGCTTTTAGGCAAAGACCAAGCAACGCTCATGGCTACCTGGGAGGCAATCCTTCTATGCTACGCTTTTCCGATATGGTTCCCGCCAGTTTCTGTTTAATAATCAAACACCTAGTCGTACAAGCAGACAGCTCATCTGCTTCCAGCGCCGTAAGGGAACGTACCCAAACTACGTGACCCATTTTCTACAAATTTTTATCCCCTCCCCCCTCGGTGACCACCGGTATTTTATTTTAAGACCCCCTCCTCCCCCTTAAGTTTTAACGTAGTAGCTCATAAGTATGATTTAAAATTATTTTTTGCTAACTTAAAAAAAATTTATTTGATTTATGTATATATGTTTTTATTAATTCGTTACGCGAAGCACGCGAGACATGTCGTCCACTGCATTACCGTGCAATCTGATGATTTTTCATGGAAATTTTTGACGCGAAATAAATTCCAAAAAAAAATTGCAAGATTTCCTAGAGATTATTGGCTACGTGACAAAGTCTCAATCCCTCCCCACTCCCCTGTGACCAGGTGTAATACCTAAAGAAATCCCCCCTCCCCCCTAAACGGGTCACGCAATTTGGGTACGTTCCCTAAGCACTATGAAGAAATGCAGTATACAAAACTTCAGCCGTTTGAACCAAAAAAGCGTAAAAACAGCCATCAGCCTCATCCAAAAAGAGTTCGCAAAGTCTTTTGCCGACAAGTGCCCTGTGTCCAATACTCAAAACTCGCAGTAGAGGAGAGCGTCCTTGCCAAAGAGACGCGCGTCAATCTGGCACAACTTCGATCTTGATATCGCAAAAGGTTAAGCATTTACTTATCCAAAATCAAACCCCGCAATGTATATCCTGCATGTCCCTACATGCCACCAACTATTTTTATACTCAGCGTCTTTTGCACACAGAGTATCTTATAACTTTAAACGAGCAATACTTGTATATTCGTATGTTTGTATAGCCGAACGATCTCGGGAACGGCTCAACCGATTTAAATAAAATTTGGTACAGAGATAATGTATCATCTAAGGCTTTCTACCACTCAGAAGGTTTCGCAAGGTTGACACCTATTCGAAATTAAAAAAAATTTCATGAAATATGCCGATATGGGTATCAAACGAAAGCTATTTCACTCCGCATTACAATAGGGAAATTTTTGAGTAAGGTTGCCATTTAGGGTTGCCACCTATTCAAAAAAAATGGAATGAGATATGTCGATATTGGTATCAAAAGAAAGGTATTTCACCCCGCATTACAATAGGGAGATTTTTGAGTAGGGTTGCCACCTATTCTAAATTAAAAAAATGCATGAGATATGCCGATTTTGATACCCATCAAAGGAAAGGTATTTCACTCCGCATTACAATAGGGACATTTTTGAGTAAGGTTGCCATTTAGGGTTGCCACCTATTCAAAAAAAAAAAAAATGGAAAGCGATATGCCGATATGGGTATCAAAAGAAAGGTATTTCACTCCGCATTACAATGGGAACATTTTTGAGTAGGTTGCCTTTTAGGGTTGCCACCTATTCGAAATTAAAAAAAAATTGCATGAGATATGCCGAAATGGGTATTAAACGAAAGGTATTTCACTCCGTGGAAAATTTTAGCAAAATGTATTTAAATGCATATATTTGGCAAATATGAAATGAATAATTGCAATTTCTCACAGATTACTATAACAAAGATTTCGCACCGTAGCAAAAAGATATCTCATCAAGGTACACTAGAGGCATATGTTCAATTTGAAAACGACATCTAACCATTTAACTATTTGCCATGGCACTTAGGGAAGTAAGTTTACATTTAAACTAAAGTACAAACTAAACATTTTAAACTAAACTAAACTAACTGATAGCTCTCATAACTGATAGCTCTCATAACTGATAGTTGTCATTCGTGAAACTTACAAGTTTTTGGAATCTAATAAAATTGTGAGACTTTCATAGTGTATAACTAAAAATATGTTTGAAATTAATAATTCGGCGCATGAAGATACTCGGCCTAAATAACTTAGTTCTCGATTTCACTAATTGTCAGAACAATGCCTTATACCATAGGCTGGAATTACCCATTTCAAATTTTTCATTCCAGTTCATTTTGCGGTTAGTGTTTGATATGTTTTTGAAATATATTTCTAAGGAAATCAAATATTCGTAAACACCCTGCGTACGTTATAACGCCCGAGATCGAGTGAATTTAAATTGAATTTTCGTTTAAAACATTTTATTATTGTATGTTATTGAAATGTATGTGGGTACACAATATTTTTATTTTTTTCGTCCGGTGCAAAGATAAGCAAATTTTTTGGCGTTCCAACTCTAGAACAAGCAACATATAGCTGGCCATGGGAAAAGCAAGGACTCTCTAAATTTAATCCTGCAACAGTAAGCGATTGTCGTTGTGCTTTGTTGATTGTAATTGCAAAAGCAAGGCGTACAGGGAACTGAAAGAGCTTAAAATTGAATGGCAAATCTGTAGGAATCATTGGGATCCGTGGTATGAGCACATCTTCAACTTCGCTTTTACCGCTGATGATTGTTGCTTCGATACATTCGGCATTAATTTCTTAACGCAATTTGGTGGGTCTAAATTCCGCAGAAGCATGTTTGGTGAGCCAATTTTCAAAGTTAATATATGCGCAGGCATTCCAGCTGGTTCTAAAGAGTTTAGAAATTCAATTGGATAATTCACAATTCGATCTTCATCTGTAACTGTGTCGATTAATTTATATTTCTTCAATTCACCAAGAATTTGGTTTTGAATGCGATCGTTGATTTTGTATACATCATCAATTTTGGGAGCCAAGATTGCTCGTTCCCATAGCCAAAATAAAAAAATTGTAATTTAAAATTCTTAATCTGAAATATGAAACATCTTCGTCTTCATCGACGGAACCCATATCCAAAATTTGGTGATGATTGAAGTGTGGGAAATACGTTTCCATACGGAACACACACACAGAATTTGATTTATATAGAAAATGTAGATAGACTGAAGCTAAAAAATTGTTTTAACGGCGGCAGATTACTAAACGTCCAAAAGAAATAACAGCCAAACTCAAAAATGCAGCCAAACTTTAGGTGTTAAAATAACCTAAGTTTGTACGGCAGCCATAGTTCTGAAAAATCCCATTTGTAGGGAAGGTGCCACGTCCCTTTATTCCCAATTCCACATTTTACTGGAGATGTTAGGAATTAACGTCACATAGCTCCTTACCAAGTTTCATTATCTTACCATTACTACATCCAGAGATATGTAGTATGATATATTCATTTGTATGGGAGTTGCCACGCCACGTTTTTCTTAATTCCACATTTTCTTGTGGTGTTAGGGATTGATCTCATATAACTCCTTACTGAATTTTAATTTTCTGGCATGTATACGTTCAAAGTTATGCAGTACCAAAGATTCCATTTGTATGGCCGGTGCCACGCCCCTTTTATATATCGCAATTATTTTTAGCCCAAAGCCTTCCCGTTGATCGAAGGAACTTATAACCAAAGTTGGTGATGATTGAAGTGTGGGAAATACGTTTCCATAGCGAACATACACACAGAATTGGATTTTTATATATATAGATATGTACATATAAAAAGAGTAGAGTTTGATTAATGATGACATGTAGAATAAACTATGTTATGCGGCATACTCGAATATTGGCGCGCAAAGCTCGGTCGCCCAGGTACTATTAATTTTGATTGGATAACGGTTGGTTGTATAGGTATAAAGGAATCGAGATAGACATAGATTTCCATATATCAAAATAATCAGGATCGAAAAAAAATTTGATTGAGCTATGTCCGTCCGTCCGTCCGTCCGTCCGTCCGTCTTAGTTGAGCTGAAAGTATTCTCAACGTCTAGCATGACCAGCAGTACTACCGGTCTTACTCGGTGGGTCGCAGTCTCGGCATTCTTGACTGCATTTATCAGTTCTTCATTGTAATTGCGTATATTTCAAAGAGACCTATCCGAAAGCCATGTTGTAGATGAGACAGTTCTTCCGCATCCTCTATTGCTCTCGTGAGACGTTGCATTAGCAAACTTTGCTTCAGTTTTCCTTTGCTGCCAAGCATACGTCATTGGCGCAAAGACGATAGAGATTTAGGATCTCCTTTACCCTTTCGCATAACAGTTAGTTGTACTTCGAGCCCTTTGCTGTACAGGTCCAACAAAAGTTCTGGGCAAATATTTGCAGTTAACCTTATTGCCTCCGAGTTTATTCCGTCATAAATTGGGGCTTTTTTAAGTTGAATTCTGCGCGGTGATGTTTTGAGCTCTGCTTCATCAAAGGGTTCAATCTTGCAATATTTTTTGTTGACGCTTTCATAATCTCTAAGTGATTGGGTGGGAAAGAAAACTTCCAAAATATGTCATGGTTTCTTCGTTCATCATAGGAGGATGAAAGTGTTTCATAATTATTCTATATCGTTTCCCACAGGGACCTGCACCTAAGTTTGCTTTGCTTGATGGCAACTCTTAGGTTTTTCAATATTTTACCAATAAACTTGGTTTCTCCTGTTATGTTCCTCTTCGTGGCGTCTTAGGTTATGCTCTTACCTGATTAACGGACATAATTCAATCAAAATATATATCGATGTTATAATTTTGATAAAGTTGCGTGCGTAAGTAGGTTGGTTCTTTAGTATCATCACAAACAATTATTATCCTCTATTTTTAAAACGAGACCCATTTCCGGCAACATATTTTACCAATAGCCCTGTTCTTAGAGTGTTACTAGTATAATTTTTTTGCCCAATGCAAAACACATTTGCTTTTTACCGTTCCGCTTACATAGCTACATAACACTTAGAATCTAGGTCTGTGCACGCTTACCTTCTCTTTATTTTCTGAAATCGTAAAGCTATTAATGTGTTTTGCATACCTTGAATAAGTAATGCCAACATTTGTGGGTGCACGTCAACAACATTTACTATGTAGATTTCTATGTATTTATCAATGTGTATGTGTACACATGTGTGCTTAAGAATTGAATTGTTAGCCAGAATGGCAGTAGAAACTACAAATATCCATTACAGGTGAAGTAAAAGTATACATACAGTACAGTCGGAAAGTATTACAACAAGAAGAAGTAAGCTATTCTTGGCAGCTTGAGCGATTTTCTCCAAATGGCCACCCTTTGCTTTGATGACTGCAGCGGAAAATTTCGGCCTTCTTTCGATGAATTTTTGAAGTGCTTGATATGGAGTATTACTCCACGCTTCGTTCAAACAATCCCAGATGGTTAGGAAGCCTTGTTGGCTTTAGATCTCTCACACGTCGATCCCATTCTTCCACCAATAGCTCGATAGGATTTAAATCGGGGGATTTTGGTGGCCACTCCATTATATCAAGGTTACCTGCGTCTTTTTTAAACGGTTTTATTTAGCTTGACTTGACAGGCAGGCTGCATGCACGGCAGTTGTGAACGAATTTTGTAATTAAATTTAAGTAACTTCGCGATAAGCTACAAGCTTGAAACTTAGAATGTAGTTCAGAACCCGATGACAATGCAATAATAAGAAAAAAATCGCCGCTAGGTGGCGGAAGGATCGAGATATTCACAAAAATCGTATTTGTGGTCCGATTTGGCTTATATTTGGAACACATAATACATACAAGAATAGAAAGCGACCTATGGAAACAAATCGCCGCTAGGTGGTGCAAGGATCGAGATATTCCCAAAAATCTTAGTTTTGGTCCGATTTGGCTCATATTTGGAGCACATTATAAATACAGGAATAAAAAGCAACCTATGAAAAAAGGCGCACATTTCTAAAAATGCGAGGCGTAGCATAACCTTATTCAGGTTCAGTTGGTCTTATATATGACTATCAATAGAAATTTGACGCGTCCAACTCTTTTATTTAATTGTCTGATCAACGCCCTAGATTGATGAGGAGTGTGATGACTCGTACCTAGGACCTACCTAATTATTTTCCAGCTTTTATTGTTATTATTACTTCATGTTTGTTTTCACTAAAACCGTTTAACTTAAACATTTTTTTTTTATTATTTTATTTTCATTCTAAATAATAAGTACAATGTTTTGATGTATGTTTCGGATCGTTATCTTGTGCGTAAATGAATCCACGACCAATACTACTGGTAATATTGTTCTTTTTTCATAAACCCTTAAATTTTTTTTAGTTGACCAACACCAGCGTAGCTGAAACAGCCCCAAACTATAACTGAGTCACCGCCATGTGTCAAGGATGGCACAATGCAATCTGCTTTGAATCTTCGATTGACGTTTCTGCGAACATATTGACGCCTGTGGCTACCGAAAAGTTTGAATTTCGATTCGTCTGATCGTATGACTGATTTCCACTGATCAATCGTCCAGTCAGCATTTTCTTGAGCGAACTTCAGTATTTTCTGTTTATTTACTGGCCGTAGAAGTGGCTTTCCGACATCTAGCGTCCAATCATACCTTTTTATTTAAGTCGGCCTTTGACTGTCGTGAGCGATATTGGTGAATCCAAGCATTTATTGATTTCAACACGAATGTATGATGCAGATTTCGGGCGATTGGCCTTACTTATTGCATATATTTTGTAGTCCATTCTTTGGCTTGTCTTTTCTGGTCAAGCAGATCGTTTTCTGTCAGTATTTTGCCAGTTTATCTATATCTTCTAATGACCGTATGAAGTGAAAACAGAGATATTTTCAAAAGTTTAGTTATTTCTCGATAGTTTTTCCCTGTTTTTTGCAAAATGGTGATTGGGCTCGAATTTCGATGGATATTTCCTTTCGCTTGAACATTTTCAATCTGCAAAAATACAATTCTGAGGCTATTTCAACATCAACATGTTTTTTATCTTGTTATAATACTTTCCGACTGTACTGTAAGAACATGTACATATGTGTATATTAGGGCGGGTCAAATTGTGTGGGGGAAAAAAAATTCAGGTGCATATCCAGTTTCTGAATCTATGGGTCATACTAAGTAATATTGTCCATGGGACCATAGGTCTGAAATGAATTTCAAGCCTCCCTAATTTTGTTAGAAAAAAATTTTTTTTAGAAATTTTTATTAACATTTTTGTTAGAAAATATTTTGAGGTATTTAAAAATTGAATTTGCAATATGGAAAATTTAAATATTCGTCGATTTTTGCAACAAATTCGTCGATTTTCCCCAAAAAGCGATAAAAATGCGAAAAATAGTAGGAAAGCGCCCTATAGCGACGAATATTTTATTTTTCCATATTGCAAATTCAATTTTTAAAAAGCCCAAAATATTTTCTAACAAAAGTAATAATAAAAATTTCTAAAAAATATTTTCTAACAAAATTAGGGAGTCTCGAAATTCATTTCAGACCTATGGTCCCACGGGCAATATTACTCAGTATGACCCATAGATTCAAAAACTGGATGTGCCTTTTCAACAATAAATTTGACCCACCCTAGTGTATATAGGTTAGCGAATAATTAAACGTTGCACGTTACTACAATGGTAGAATGTGGAAATGTTGAATATTTACAGTTATAAATCATCAAACATGTACATGAGTGAGCGCACTCATGTATAAATATAAATGCAAACATATGCGTTCGAGCGTTGCTGGGTGAGGTAAGTGTTCTTGCCCATCATACTGAAGGCTTAAGGTTCAAATCTTGCGACAGGTCACATCAAACATTTTAATATACTAGAAATATTTTTTATAAAGGGAGCACCCTTCGGCAGTGTTTGAGTAAACACATACTCGACGCGTTATTGCCTTAATAATCTTTTTAGTAAAAAAAAAGTTGCAGGAAAAATATTCAAAGAGAAGCTTCGCCTAAATCATCTCTGGGGTATAGCGTGATAAATTATTGTTCTTATATGGATATGTAAGCTCTTTATTTGTTCATTTATTGTTAAATAGAAAATTCGTACTTATGTTAAAACAAAAGGTACACAGTTGAGTGGATGCTGCATTTTCCCAAGCTGCAAATGCCATGGCGTATACGTAACATCACACAAAAAGCTCTACTTAACAAGTGTTAAAATAATACAAGTATACACGGTTTTGGATCTAGGCAACTAAAAGTGGTTTTTAGGACAATTTATGACGCCGAATCCGATTATTCATTCCGTTTTTTAAGATTGATTCTAGTTTTTAATACAGTCAATAAATTCATTTTTAAAGATTTTTGTCAAGTAATATTCATTTTATTAACTTAAAAGTAACAAATCAGAGATGAAGATTGGTGGACCTTTGCAACAGTAGTCGCTCATCATGCCTTTATCCCAAAATCCTTGGTATCATCTTTCAATGTTGGCTAGATCTTGGTGTAGCCGTTCTCCTTGTTCGTCGCTCATATCACCCAAGTTTTCGGGAAAAAAAAATCGAGATGAGAATGCAGAAAATGCATCTTTAGAGATATTCTAGCTCCAAACTTTCGATAATTTTTCAAGATATCGCCAATAATCTCCTTAAAATTGGGAGATTTGTAATTACCAAGAAAGTGGTGAACGATATTTTGAAAAGATGCCCATGTGGCTGCTTCATCGGGCGTTAAACATTTTGTAAATTTTTTATCAGCCATTAATTTTTTAATTTCAGGTCCGACAAATATTTCTTCTTTGATTTTTGCATATGAAAATTTAGGAAACAACTTGACTAAGTACTGAAAAGCCGGTCCTTCAAGGTTTAATGGTTTGACGAAGTTCTTTATAAGGCCTAGTTTAATGTGAAGAGGTGGCAGCAAAATATCTTGTGGATTTACGACTGGTTCAGCGGAGACGTTTTGCTGTACAGGCTCATATTGAGTACGACTTTGCCATTCTTTTCTCACATAATGATATTCAGTTTCGCGGCTATCCCACAAGCATAAAAAAAAAACAAAATTTGGTGAATCCAGATTGCATCCCAGTTAAGATACCAATTACCTGTTGGAATAATATAAAAAAATAAGTGTTTTCGATTTAATTGGTATTAAAGTTTAAACCCTTAGATCACTACATATTTTCCATTTATGATCATTGTATTTGATGAAGCGCAGGATCTTCCGCATTGTTTCCTAGCATTCCTTCGTTTGTACTGCATGAGCAATCGGAATAGATGGTTTGTTATTTCCATTGTGAAGAGAAGAGCAGTTTTAGGCTGTATTTGAAACCATCAGTGAATAAACGTCATTCGTTTCAATCGTACGGTGTATTAATTTCATTAAATAAACCATTAATATCGTTACAGAAACTTATGTTGTCTTATTTTTTGAAGAACGGTCGAAGTGCCTGATTTTTGTTTCTGTATACAGTAACTTGTGTTCGAGAGTCTAGATATTTCCATTGCTGCAACCGTGATGCTAGCAACTCGGTTGTTGTTTGGACAAATTCAAATCGCGAATCAAATCGCTTAGTTCATCTTGCGAAATTAGATGTGTCGCTCCCATGACAAAGTCGCTTTCACTGTTCGGCGGTGATGGAGTTAAAGTTTCCAGGACATTTCCACTTATACTTGGACAAACTGGCAATGAATCATTAGCAGTACGTGGAATTGGCTTGAATACTGATGATACATCAGAATATTTGTATTCTTTTAATTTTTTTGCATTTGTACCCGTAACTTTCATCAAACAAAAGTAGCAATCATCTACATGGTTTTTACGTTCTCTCCAGAGTGCTGGCATTGAAAAGGAGAAGTACTCACGTTCTCCCAATGACCACTGATACAGCTTTATTTTGCATGCGTTACAAATAAATTTCGGTATCCATGACTTATGAGTGGCTGCTACTCTGAAACCAAAGTAGTGCAGATACTCATCTTTGAGCGCATTTGTTATAATTTTGCCACTTTTTTAATCATATAACAACCACAAACGTAACAAAAACCCTTTGAATCAACTTTGCAACACTGTCTCTGCATTTTTATTTGCTCTAATCGCTTATATTATTTTAGAGTTACAGTTGAAATGACTTATCAAGCAGCGCCAATATTTAAAATCTGCTATAACAAAACAATGGTGCTATCATGCGAGAACTCGGAAACTAAAATCAATCTTAAAAAACTGAATGCAGATTCGAATTCAGCATATCAAATATAGTTAAAAGTCGTTCTTATCTGCTCACATCCAAAAGTTGACCTGAATTTGTAAATTTGTGTAATTATATATGCTAAGCGTCAAATCCCGCATGACTTGCGTAATCGTAGTAAATTAGCTTTATTAATACAAAAGGCTTTACTTAAAAGATGGAATGTATTAAATCAACGCACCACCCGGGTCCAATGCTAATTATAGTGTTAATTTTTGCAACAATTAACAAAACATTATTAATTTTTCATATATTAATTTGATAATCTTTGTTATTATTAAATTCCAACATTTATAAGCATATTATTTTAACAGAATGTATCTTTTGAATTAACATTTATAATGGGTTGATTAATTAAACAATTATTGCATGCATGTGCATCAAATATTAATTAAAAACAAGTAAGTGCAATCTGACTCGCTTAGTGTGGGGCCTTTATGCCTTTGATGAATCACATCGAAAAGTTATCACTTAGATGCTCTGAGGGCAGTGTTTTGGCAGGTCTGTATTTTCTTCCAGTGGATGATCTTTAGGCTTGGGGACCATAACGAGGACGCGTAGCATGCAATCGGCCGGCCAATTTCTTTGTAAGTGGTAATGAGCGTTTATTTTATTACAAATTGTGCAGTCCTCGGCGTAGGATACAATAGTGACTCCTTCTGTTGGTGGGTCTACTTTTCATAAATTATGAATTTTATTAAGCTCACCCAACTCTGCGCTGTATTAAATCACTGTGTGTATTCCGAGCCGACATATGTTATTCGGTAATCGAAAGTTGCTCCTAGTCAACACTTCCACTCAATTCATAACAAGTAAATTAATAAAAGTAAACTTATTAAAAAGTAGAAAATAAAAAAATTTTAAGCACTTCCTTATGTAAATCTACTAAAATCAGCGAAAAATGTGTCATTATACAAAGGAAAATCCTTGTTGAACTTTAATTTTAAAATTTTGACAAAGAAATTGTAAAAATAGTTATGAGTGATCAAAATATAAAAGGGGAGCGCAACTAATTGACTGTATATTGATAAGATTACTCCTTTCCTGCCAACTTTGCAATCCAAGTTATGTTAATTTGTAATTTTCTTTTTTATACCTTTCATGAACATGAAATGGTATATTAACTTTGGTCCGATGTTTGTAACGTTGAGAAATATAGAAGATAGACTCACCATTAAGTATACCGAATTGATCAGGGCGACGAACTGAGTTGATATAGCCATGTCCGTCTGTCCGTCCGTCCGTCTGTCTGTTTGAACGCAAACTAGTCCCTCAAATTTTGAGATATCTTAATAAAATTTGGCACAAGGATGTATTTTTGTATTCTATTAGATATTTGTCGGATCCGGTAGGATAACATATATCTCCCATACAACCGATCGTTCAGATAAGACGATTTTGGTCATTCCTGCCGCAATTTAGAAAGTATAAACGTGAAACTCGATGATATATATTCTAATATATCAGAGAAGATATACTGAAAAAATCACTTTGATCGGAGCTATATATAATATATATCCCATACAACCGATCGTTCAGATAAGGGGTTTTTTGCCATTTTTTATTTTATATTTATCTTAAAAATCTTTTAAATATGTACATCTGTTCGCTATATATTTCTTATCTTATACATCCGATTATTTGGATTACGAACGGGATAAGATTATTGTTCAGCCCCATTCATGAAAGGTATGAAGTCTTCGGCACTGCCGAAAACAGACCCGTCCTTTCTTGTTTTGTTTTTTTTTTTTTATTATATCTACGTATCACACTCCAAGATCAAAACTGTGCGACAGTGGAACTCTTTTTATCTCTGAGAGAGTAGTTCAACAAATATTACATGGAACTAAGCTTTCTATTGATCTATGTGTGCTCAATGTAGGAACATATGGGTTGCAGTTTTGATCTTGCAAATCTTGAAAACCACGAGAGACAAAATATTCCGAAAATCGTCACCGCTCGTTCGCACATCGCTGTGAGGGAAAAACAAGTTTTCTGTCAAATAAGCAGCGATAGTAAATAAATAAATGTGATTATGTATGCAAGTGAGGTATCACGCTGTGACTTGTCAGTTTCATTGATATGTAATGGCACGAAGCATATATGTATGTGTGTATGCAAACCAAACGCAGCTGGAAGTGAAGAACGTCTGTCGTTTCGCCAAATTTTCGCAGCACCTGGGTGGAAGCATTCACTTGAAAAGGTGTTTAGTCTGTCGAACACTCAATCACCAATAAATAAATAAATTGAATGAAAATCTCCATATTTGAAATGTTAAAAGAAATCAATTTGATTTAAGCGGACGTATAAGTCACCTTCTGGGATTTTGATTTTTAGGTTCATATGCAGGTGGCTAACATTACATGGGCATTTTTTTCGCGTTCAGCACTCATCTTAGGTATATCGTGCACTGCTATATTTAAAAGGAATGCTCAACAAGTCAATAATTGTTTTGCACGTCCTGAAGTTTTTTGAGTTAAGCTCCGTTTTATTTGTGCGATATGTGAAATTTTTCGCGATCATTTCATGTGGTCACACTTGAAAAAGTACGCGATCCAAGCAAAAAATTAATTCATTACTCGAAACATATTCGCAGTAGAGCTAAAGAAGCTGAGGAATATCCAAGTAATAGGGCATAGCAACTCAAGTGCCGATTGACCCCACCACGGGAGAAAATTGGCAGACTCAACCGAAAAGGAATATAAGTGAGCATTTTTTTTACCTTTATATTAAGTCGAGTTCATGTTTGTTTCCATACGAATTTTTGACCCACAGAAAAGTTTTTTTCGGTAACTTTCCGTTGAGCTAGACACTTGATACTTAGAAAATAGTTCAGATTTGAGAGACATTACAATGCAAGTGAAAAAAAAATCCGCTTCGTGGCGCACGGATCGAGATATACAGAAAATTAATTTTAAAATGGAAATTTTCGGATCGACTTTTAACTAACTTCTCGGTGATCCAGAGACATCAAACTTAGCACGTAATTTGCGAGTCGACGGCACTACAATTCGTGGAAAACAAAATACCGCCAGGTGGCAGACGAATCGAAATTAACAAAAATCCCTGAAAATACCTAAAAAAACGCAGGGAATCTTGCAATCGATTTTTGAATAACTTCCCGGTGAGCTGGAGATATGCAACTTGAGCCGTAAGTCAGAACCCGGTGACAATGCAATGTTTTATCAAAAAAAGTCCGCTAGGTGGCGCATGGATCGATATATTAGGAAAATTAATTTTAATTTGGGAATCTTTCAATCCATTTCTAACTAACTTCCCGTTTACCTAGAAACTTGTATCTTAGCACATGGTTCGAGATCCGGTGACAATACAATTTATAGAAAATAAAGTTCCGCTAGATGGCGCGCTAATTGAGATAACTACAAATCCCTGAAAAACGAGGGGATCTGGCGATCGATTTTTGAGTAACTTGCCGGTGAGCTAGAGACTTGAAACTTGGGCCGTGGGTCAGAACCCGGTGATAATGCAATATTTTATAAAAAAAAAATTCCGCTAGGTGGCACATGGATTGAGATATTAGGAAAATTCATTTTAATTTGGGAATATTTCAATCCATTTATAACTAACTTCCCGGTTACCTAGAGACTTGTAACTAAGCCCGTACTTCGAGGCCCGGTGACAATACAACTTATTGAAAACAAAGTTCCGCTAGGTGGCGCGCTAGTCAAGATAACTTCAAATCCTTTAATAACGGGGGGAATTTTGCGATCGAGTTTCGAGTAACTTCCCGATGAGCTAGAGACATGAAATTTGGGCCTTAAGTCAGAACCCGGTGACGATGCAATATTTTATCAAAAAAATTCCGCTAGGTGGCGCATGCATCGAGATATTGAGAAAACTAGTTTTAAATTGGGAATCTTGCAATCGATTTTTGACTAACTTTCTGGATATCTAGAGACTTGAAACCTGAAATATAGTTTAAAACTCGGTGACGGTGCAATGTTTTATCAAAAAATTTGAGCTACGTAATGCACAAGTCGAACTATTTAGAAGATTAGGCCATACCTTCATGGCTAGCCTTCTGAGTGTTGCAGACGTTTTAGAATTCCACCTCGTTGAAAGCCCAACTCAATGCACGTCCTTGCATAATTTTAGGCGTACGCGACTTTGCCCACGATTCTTTCATACTTGCAGGCTTATGCGAATTTCACCACGATTTCCAGCTGTGCAAATTAAGTAGCTGACAAACGAGGTGGAATTCTCTTATTATGATGCGAGGTGGAATTCTGTTGTTTTCGCCAGTGTTGTCAGCGAAAATTCCACTAATTCTCTTAAATCTTGCTATTGTGAACAAATAAATAAAGATAAGAATTTTCACTTAGGAATTACTTAAATTACTGATCAAAGTTGCAATTGCCATTTTGTAGGCAGTACTAAAAAATTTAAAATAAAAAGATGATAAATAAATTTTAAGGACTACCTTTATATAAATGGACCAAAAAAATAGAAGGCAATTTTTCCTTTAATACAGACATAATCTTGTTGAATTTTGACTAAAAAACTTTAACAATAGCTCTCGTGAAAGAATTTTGGGATTTAAAATTATAAAGGTGGAGTGCGTGTTTAAATTTTAAATAATCAATTAGTTAATCCCGAGTACATGGTTCGTCTTAAATTGAAAAATTGCGTTCCACCTTTATAGTTTTAAATGCCAAAATTCTTTCACAAGAGCTATTGTTAAAGTTTTTTAGTCACAATTCAACAAGGCTATGTCTGTATTAAAGGAAAAATTGCCTTCTATTTTTTGGTCCATTTATATAAAGGTAGTCCTTAAAATTTTTTATCTTCTTTTTTCATATATCCATCCGTTCATCTGCTAACCTGCCGTTCTAAAAGTAATAATTACATGTTTTTCTTTTGCAAAGACTCACATTTAAATAAAAGATTTCCTGCATTGTTTTCTTTTAATTTGAAAATTGTTTTCGGAGTATGATTGGAAATACCTTTTCCAGCAGATCAAGCGAGGAGGCTGGTATGAAGACATTCAAGGTGATGAGTGTTCCATATTAGCTCTCTTCGAACCACACGAATAGCACAAAAAGCAGAGAGGGACTCGAACTGTTATGCCTTTTTTAAAAAAGTCATTCAGAAAAAATTATTTTCTGATTCAAAATTTTTAGTCTGCAAGAAATTATTAAATGCGGACTTTTCCTATGACAAATTTCTGGGATTGCTTAAGCAACTGTCAAATTACCATAACAATTTCAAATCTAAATATTTAATAATATATATTTTTAAAATATTGGTTTCATTTGAATGATAGTTATAGGACCGAACTTTTGTTTATCCCGGCCATAGCTATTATTTTCGGACTTAAAATATATAAATCCGGATTTTGCTTTTATTTGTGGATTTTTTTTTTTAAATTCCAAAAATAAATAGTATACATGATTCGTCATGAAAATACCATGTGTATTCCGAGGCCTCCCATAAACTTTCACCTCAGAAAATTTTTTGACCCGGACTTTTTTGACTAAAAAAAAAAAACAGAAAAACACTTGTGAAAGAGGTCCCTAAAAGCAACAATTTCTAACTTTTTTCAAACTCTTCTATGGTTTTTCCATTTTTTCGCAGCGTTCAAGTTAAACGTTTTTCTTTGAAAGGTTTCCGGAAGGCAACTTTCTTGAGAACAGTGGGTGCAGTTGTTAACGAATTTTCATCATATCTAAATGTAGTTCTTAGAACAATAGCTCTGCAAAATTGCAAAGTGATAATAACGGCTTTAGTTTGCGGTTTTCAAAATTTTCAATTTTCTTCCTCTAAATGTGTCGCCCCTTTTCCAAAACTTTACCAATTTTTTTTTTATTTCTCGTCATACAGTCAACCCACATATAAAGCTCATCGGCGTTTGGTAATGAACTATCGTCTTTTTTCCATTTTTTGAAGGCTTTTATATCGAAAAAGTGGGCGTGGTGATCCTGTGATTTCGCTCATGTTCCATACTGCTCTATTCTGCGCCCAGATAAGTCAGTATACCCAATATCGTGAAGATACCTCAATTTTTTTTCGTGTTAATAGGTGAACGGACGGACATATATAAATCAAAATAGTTTTCAATGTCGATAATTTTGATACATGGAAGCCTATATTTATCTAGTTTACTTTATTTCATAAAGCTAGTTCTTTTGCTATCAAAATTATATACCCTTATGCATAAGTTTACGTTGGGTATAAAATAGGAATAGACAAATAAAAAGCATTTAAGAAATTTATTTATTTTCAATTTAGTTATCAAATATGTAGTACAAAACTAAAAATATGTTTCTGTGAAATTTTATACATATATAAGTAAATTAAAGAGCCCATTACTCATACTTAGCATAGACTTGACTTAACTTGAGAACTGTCACTTACAGTTCTGTTGAATGAACATTGCATTTTACTGATTACTCAAAACTTAGCAACACTTAACTTGACCTAGAAGTCTGTTGAATTTTGATTTTCTATATAAGTGCTAAGTGACGTTTACATTCTGAGATGCCGTTTGTTTTTTTCCATTTCATTTTGACATTTTGTCATACAAATTGACATTTATTTTTATTTTATTTATTAATTTTTACACACACACATTAATTGTAGTACTCAAAATTAACTTTGTTTAAAAACAACCACTTTTTGTAGCAAATATTTCACAATAAAATGACAGCTGGAAAACAGCTGACTATGATGCCAGATTGTACGCGCTAAGTGGAGTATAATGGTGGCTAAGTTGCCAAGTTTACGCCAAGTCAAATCAAGTCTATGCTAAGTGATATATATTGGAACGATTTTCCGTCATCCCTTGTCAAATTTAGTTTTGAGACAAGCCGGTTTCGGCGTTGTGCCATCATCAGTGTCGATTTTCGTTCTGATCTGTTGTTTTCGTTTGTCCTGTATTTATAGTTCGTAGGTACATGAGCAGGTATTGTCAAAATTGATGCTTGTGTATATTTAGTTATGTGTATGTGCTGTGTGTTCATTCAGAACCGAGGGAGGTTTACTACGCGATTTGTGTGGCTGACTGGAGTAGATAAAAATCCGTGATTTTAGTCGTTTGAGCTTTGTGGGTTTGTTGTTTTTGTGTGTTAATTGTTTTGTGTTAATTTCTTGTTGTGTGTTTGTCTGTTGTACCTGTGTGATTACTTTGTTTCTTGTAAACAAGTTTTAAAGTCTCGAATATTGTGGCAGAAATTGTTAGAGCTTTTAAAACTTGTTTATAAGAAACAAAGTAATCACAAAGGCACAACAGACAAACACACAACAACAAATAAACACAAAACAATAAACACACCAAAACAACAAACCCACAAATGTCAAACGGCTAAAATCACGGATTTTTACCTACCCCAGTCAGCCACACAAATCGATTAGTAAACCACCCTCGGTTCTGAATGAACACATACACATAACTAAATATACACAAGCATCAATTTTGACAAAGCTGCTCATGTACCTACGAACTATAAATACAGGACAAACGACAACAACAGATCAGAACGAAAATCGACACTGATGATGGCACAACGCCGAAACCGGTTGGTCTCAAAACCAAATTTGACAAGGGATGACGGAAAATGGTTCCAATATGCATCATTTATCCACCCTGTCGGAAAATCAACAAAACAAGTTAAGTCAGTCTATGCTAAGTATCAGTAATGGGCTCTTAAGTCTACAAATGCATAAACATATACATACATATGTATGTATATATTACACTTGGATAATAAAAGTTTTCATTTCCAGAGAGATCAAATGAATTGAATTGCTCTAGCAACCATTTTCTATAGCTGCAATTAAACAAAGCAAACAATTGTTGTTGGTTGCAGAAAATGCCGAGAGCTGCTGTCATAAATTCATTAACAAACATACAAATGATTTGTGTATATATGTATGTCATATGAGTAAACATCAACACACAAAACGTTTAGAGAAACATTTGATTTATGGTGTCATTCGAAACCAGACAACTTTCAAAACCATACATATTCCAAAACATTGGACATTGAAGCTGAGCATGAGCAGCAATCTGGGCTAAAAACACTTCATAGAATACTAAACGGCATATAAATGCAACAATTGGAATGAAAGATATTTTAATTTCACTACTGTGGGCAGTAAGTATGACTCTACTTGCGAAATGAAGATGAAGATACTCGTTGCTGTTGTTGTAGCACATTGCCTTTGCATTATGGATACTTGCGCCATCTACTTGCGAATAGTGATGAGTAACAACAAATATGTAGTATTCAATAACGACTTGAGAAGCATTTGAGAACTAACTTCGTTATCAAATCTCTAACGGTAATTCATCTCAGCTACACGTGGAAAGTGTTCTCAACACACATTTAAATATTGAGTATTCGCTTCTTCTTAAGTTGAGAAGACTTATGTGCTCAAACCTACCTCAAGTATAGCAGGAAAAAAAGGAATCGAAACGCTATTTTCAAATGGTTCACAAGTCATACTCAAGTGGTAAAAGAAAAAGTATTTACGAATTTTATTTTTCTCTTTTGAAGATTCTCCTATCTTATTTAGTGGGGTGTGCGTAAGATGTTGCAACTTTTTTTTTTCGTCACTACTTTACTCTCCTTAAATTGAAGAGACATTTTGAAATGGCCTAACAAGGGAATCGTTCTCGTCGTTGATGTAATGATAAGAACACCAATGGCACCTTGCCAGTTATAGATCAGGCACGTTCTGGTAACAAGCACCACTAAGATACAAGACCGACCGTCTATAGAACTATTTAATTAGAACCTTCTAATCGCCAGAGCATCGGCTTCTAAAGAAAAAGGATTCGCCACGGGTTGGAAATTGGCTTGAAGAAACTATAAATTGCGCTAGCTAATCCTTGAAAGGATTGCGCTACACAATCGTTTGAATAATTTCGGTGTTTTAGTCGCCTCTTACGAGAGGCATACCTGTCACGGGTATATTCGCATCCCTCTAACCCGCGGGAGCGGAGTGGTTGTATTTTGCGACTATGCTAAATTAATAATAAGATTAGTGCTGTAGTATAAATATTATTGGCATACTTCTATGAATCACATCTGATATGCTTAAACTTGGAATTCGTATAACCCAAATTTGTATACAAAAACTAGCTGTCTTTTCTAGTTGCAGCCTCTTTTATTTAATATTCGCATTGGTGCGCTTTAAAACCAATGTAAAATATTCAACTTTTTTCGCAACAACGAAGCTTCCCGAAGATTTTTTCGAGAGTTTTGTCGATGCTAACGGCACATTTCCGAATATTAATCCGGAACATAGCTCCATTATGGTATAAGCCCGATCAACTCAGAAACGATTTGGTATGACCACGTGAAGAAACTGTAAATTGTGCTGGAAACCGCTTGAAAGTGTTGCGCTACATAATCCCTTGAATCATTTGGGTATTTCAATAACCACTTACGAAATACACACCAGCTGCGGATATATTCTAAGCCCTCTAACAAGGATATGTGTCCGCAAATTTTAGTACGATATTGAGAGATTTTGCTATTGATTTATGGGTAACTTCATGAAGACAGAGTTTTCAAACTTCGGCATTCTTCAAAATCCAATCAAAATGCAACAGGAGGAGAAAAGAAGAATGAGTACCAAGTCTCTAGAAGTTCGATGTCTATATACAGGTGTATGACTACAAAACAAATATTTCAAAGTAAACGAGATCTCATTCGAGCTTGACGCTTAACTACAACTGAGGCAACTTTAACAGAAACAAATAATTAGGGGTTTTTTGAGACAATCGATAGTTATTGTCTTATTATTGGTTTGGTATCGATAGCAAATATTTGTCGTCGAGTTTGTTATCGGCTTGTTATACCCGAGAACCGGCTTCTTATTGGTCTTGTTATAACCTGGTTAAAAATGTGTCGTCGATTTTATAGTAATGTTTCGTAGTAATGTTTAGATGGGTCGTCGATAACAAATCGGTAATATGCCAATTAAAATGATAATACTCTAATAAAAAATAGCTGGGTTCTCGAAATAGAAGCGATAGCTTTATGTTAAGAAATCGATAAATTTTCAATTATCTTCCAATAAAAAAATCGATAGCTTTTTGACACTAAATCAATAACCTTTGGTAATTTGTCGATAGTTTTTCAATAAATAATCGAATATTTTTCGATATTAAAACCACAAATTTTTGATACAAAATCGATAACCTTTTGATAAAAAGTCGATAACTTGTTGATAACTTTTCTGTGACATATTGATATTTTTTCGGTATATTATCGATTTTTTCAAAAAAAATCGATACATTTTTGATAAAAACCCGATATTTCGACAATAAAATGTCACTAGCTTATGGCAAACCCTTTTTTCTATTCTATAACAAGGCGATAGCCCTTTTATACCTTATGTTTTCGTTTATTTCCCTTAAGTGATTTTCGTCTGATTTCCCCCGTACAGCATACCACTTCCAAACACCGAGCCTACGCTCACACTACGCTTACGCTAACATTCCGAGTAAAGATGTTTACTCATCAAAAACTGTCGGAAGGTGGCACGAGAACGTAATATTTTAAATCTGTGGTGAATTTTAAGTATTTTTCTGATTACCTAGAGACCTGAGACTTTGAACACAGCTCACAGCCCTAGAAATAAAAGGAGAAAAAAAATCCGCTAGGTGGTGTACGATTCGAGATCATAAAAATTGCATATAATATTGGGGATCTTGAGCTCGACTTTTAAGCAACTTCTTTGTGAGATAAAGGCTGGAAATTTAAGACTTGGTTCAAACTTCAAAGACCGTTAGCACATATAAGAAAAAGCTTCGCTAAAAGTTGCACGGACCTAGATGTTTAGAAAAATCTTACGGATCCAATGGAATATTACAATAATTGAGCTATAGAAGCAGCGGCAGAACGACGGTTTCGTGGTTTCGGTTTGACTTCTAATTGTTTTAAGTGAACAGCGGTAAAATACAACAAAAGTCTAAACCTTCTCTAATGGACATCTCCCTTGGCCGGACAGTAAGGTGGCACAAAGTTCTACGAAAACTCTCCTCGAGCGAACACAAACCTCTTATCGGCGGACATTGAGACTTTCGTCATAATAAATCAATCAAACCCCTCTGAGACGGTTGCTAACTCCTCGTAAGTGGACCAAGTGTGACAAGTAAGGAACCGAACATTACATACTCAGCTGCCAAATTACATCTTGCAAAACTTTTAAATTACCTTCTTTTAAAAGTGCACGGTGTCACGCCCATTGTCCAAAACTTTACGAATTTTCTATTCTGCGTCATAAGTTCAACTCATCTACCAAGTTCCATCGCTTTATCTATCTTTGGTAATGAATTATCGCACTTTTTCGGGTTTTCGAAATTTTCGATATTGAAAAAGTGGGCGTGGTTATAGTCCGGTTTCGTTCATTTTGAATGGCGATGTGAGATGAGTTCCCAGGAACTTGCATACCAAATTTCATTAAGATACCTCAAAATTTACTGAAGTTATCGTGTGTACGGACAGACGAAAGTAAGGCCTCCTGATTACCGGAAGTTAGTTTAAGTTGAACTGGTCGGCCCTTAAGGACTTCGCAGAAACTGAATGTGTCTATAAAGATTTTATTTTTTTATTTATTTATTTATTAAACATTTTCTTAATGCATATTTTAAATAAATTACAATATTGAAAGAGCACATTCTATTACTATATAGCATAAGAAAAGTACATGGCATTTTTTATATTAAATTTTTAAAATAGTATTAAATGCCAGTTCACATAGTAAAATTCTTTTTCAGTGTGGGGTGTATAGTTTTTAATAATATTATAGAATAAACCCATAATAATTCAGTTAATTAGTTAAGGTTCCGATAGAGAAACAGTTGATATAGTTACAAAAGTTAGATATGGCTTACAACAACGTCCTCAGCAAGGCTTCTAGATCGTAGTGGCTAAAACTAATCAGATACATTTTTATTTTAGTTTGAAATAGGTTAAGATTTTTTATAACTTGTACAGAAGTAGGGAGAAAGTTGAACATTTTGCACGACGTGTATGTATAAAAACTTCTGAAGTGAGATGTCCTAGCATGCGGGATTTGTACCGATGGAAGCAGATTGCTCCTAAGGTTGTAGACTTCAGAAGGATAACTTTCTAAGTACCCCGATCTAATAAAGAACGTTTTAAGGACTTTAAATAAATATAGATGACGACATGGTAGTATATCTAGTCTCCTAAAGGATATCATAGCGTGAGACCTGTAGTTTGCGCCACATATGCGTCTTATAATTCCCTTTTGGAGTGTTACAATGGGTGACAACTTACTAGCCGAGGCGCCACCCCATCAGGTAATCCCATATTGAAGTTTCGATTGGACTAGACCATAACAAACAGCTTTTAGAGTGGACATAGTGCAACACTTTTTGAGACGATAGAAGTGACGGGTAGTGTACAGAAAGTAATGTTTTAGTTTCTGAATGTGTGCAGACCAATTTAAATGATTATCGATTATAATACCTAGGTATTTGAAAATTTCAACAACATCAATCCTGAAGCAGTTATCACTGCACTTAACGTTGGTTGCGAATGAACTTTTCGTGGCTTTCAAAGTGCACGCCATATGATGGATGTTAAAACGTGCGCATTCTGCTGAATGAAAAAAAAAAGATCACAAGCCTCAAATTTTTTGGGGGCAATGCTAAAATACATCAACTTCGTTTTATTACTAACTAGTAGCTTGTGTAAAGCAAATCAAGTCCTCAGCATATGTACATCGTGGCTAATATCACATATTAGTTCGAAGTAACTCGTTGTACTATACGCAATGGCAAGATCATCTGCAAAGGCAGTCGTTTTGCCCTTCAATGGAATTGAAAAAATTGAATTAATATAAATGAGGAATAGTACCGGGCCAAGGACAGAGCCTTGGGGTACGCCCAGATTAACTTCCTGCAGGCTACTGTAGTAACTACCCACTTTAACTTTTTGTATTCTATTAGAAAGATAAGATGTAAACCATTTGTACATAAAGCGAACCTGCACGATGTATTTTTTCCAGAAGTATATTCCTGTCTACCATATCGAAAGCTTTTGTTATGTCGACAAATAAACCAGCACAGTTACTTTTACTATCTAGAGCTTTGTACACTTTTGAGCAGAAATCTAGTAGAGCGTCCTCTGTTGAGAGTCTGGATCGAAATCCGAATTGCATGGGGCTGAAAAAGTTCGATTTATCTAGAAAGTTCACAACTCTATTTTTAATCGCCTTTTCAAATACTTTGGAAATCGATGGGAGTAGAGATATGGGCCTGTAGTTACGTGCGTCCCTCTTATCCCCTTTTTTGAAGATCGGGATTACAATGGCACATTTAAGATCATCAGGAAAAACACCCTGAGTTATACTTTTATTGAATAAATACCGTCATCGCCGCAAGAGCTAGAGTTGGTCAATGTTTTTATAATTTTAGCGATTTCGAAGCTGGATATGGGGTTAAAAAAGAAACTATTAGTTGCAACTTGGCATAAGGATAGATGGGCTGCAAACTGACAATCACAAAGGGTTGAACTTGAATTACCAATCGAGGTAAAGTATGTATTAAATTTGTTAGCAACTTCTTCTGGGCCTGCAGTCAGCTGGCTTTCAGCACGTAGGGTAACTGGCTCGTGGCTCCCTACACTGTCGCGGTTTAGGAAACTGTGGATGACGCCCCATTCTTTTCTGGTATTGCCCAAAGCTGAGTTAAACTTGTTTTTAAAAAATGTATCGCGCATAGTGCGTATTGCTTTATTGGACTGATTGCTAATTTTATTGTAGCGAGAGCGAAGCTTCCTACAATTGGGATGCTTAGCACATTTTTTGTCTAACTTATTTCTGAACTTTATTTTCCTTAATAGATCTCGGGTAATCCAAGGTTTAAGTCGCAGAACTTGTTTACGCTGACTCACATTAAGAGTGCAGTTATTGACATGCACTTTTAAAGTGTTTAAAAATATACCATAAGCTGCCGATACGTTACTTTCCGCGTACACGTCTGACCAATTTTCGAGAAGAAGCTTGTTATTCAGCATCGTAAAATTTACCTTACAAATCGATTTACGAGCGCGGTTGATACTTGGTTTGCCTGACGTAATACCAGTTAGGTGTATACCAGTCATCGTGTGATCGGTTACTTGCAAGTCCATATTAAGACTTGTAAAATTTCTATTAGGAAGCGAGTTGAAACGACAAAACGCGTGGTCAATGCTAGTGCCTGAACTTGTTCGTGTTGGTTCATTTATGTAGGATTCCAAACCATTTACCGCCATTAAAGCCAAACGATGCAAAATATCCAAATTGATGTCACCAAGAATAAAAAAATTAACCGATTTCGCATTTACCACTAAAGAGGAATATTATTCAAGGAATAACGAGATAGGTACAGACTGAAGTCTGTATACCCCCAAGAAAACAAATAGTTCACCTTTGATATTGATGGAAAGCTGTAACGTATCTGCACTTTGTAAGCTATTACAAACTGACGAGCAGTCAAAAGTATTGCGTACAAAAGCTGCAACACCTCCTGCACTGTAGCTGTCATTGGTATTTGTATAAAATTTATAATTGGAGATTTTATAATCTCCTACTTCATACGAAAAAATCCATATTTCAGACAAAAATATAATATCTGGCTTTATACCTAACGCTTCTATATTACCAATGAATACATCAAAATTTCGTCTAAGACTACGTATATTTTGATGGATAACTAATAATATGTTAGAATCAGTTGAGGGCGAGTTATTCAAAACATTATTGCTAGCGACGATTGGGTTATCATTAGGCAGAACATCTGAGAACATCTTTAAAAGTAAATATAAAAATTAAGAGATACCAAAAGTTTATTTGAAAACCAAACGGGAAACCCCATTCAAAACCAGGGTCTATGTTGTAAATCAACTACGACCTCTGGAAAATATCATAACTTTCCTGAGAGCCACCCTCATACTTGCCTTATAGCTTAAAATTTGATTTGCTCATTTCAGGATATACAGCTCTTGTCTCCTCTCCAAGTTCATTCAGTTTTTTATCATCATTTGTGGCCATTCGACCGCGACTCTATATTGATTCTTCGTATTGCTCATTAGCACTTTTTGATGTTTTGCTTTGCGGCAGTTGTCAATATAAAACTTTTCGCAACTGCAGTTTGCTTCCAGTATCTCTTTTGCTTTGGCCATATCTGCTGCGTTTACTGATCTGGCAGCTTGTAATATCTGCTTATCTTTGGATCGGCAGAACATACCAGAAGCCCTTTTATGAGTGGTAAAAAATTCCAAAAAAACAAATCATTCACTCACTTGAGCGGACACATCTCTTGGGCGGACAAAACTTGACTGACAGTGTGTGTCCGCGCAAGGGAGGATCATTAAGGAATGTGCAGGGGAAAAATTATTTTCAAGCTACATATACCGAGTGTGGAAATTTCATCGCCTCCAACTAAATCTATACATTTATATAAATAAATACGCTTATGTAAAGAAATTAATTCGTAATCTCATTTTGCAATCACTGAAATATGCAAAATCAGAATTCACCGAAATTTAGTCTATTATTTTTATTGTCATTCCAATTATTATTGTTATTGTTCCAAGCACCCAAATTCAACTAAAACGAAATAAAAAAGCAGCAAATTTGCCAAGGGAATATTAAGATTTGCGAAAGCTTTGCAAACGATTTAAATTGAAATGAATTTTGTTTGGCATACGAGTACATATACATACACGTACATACATGCCCTCTAACGAATATGTGTATATGTTAGGGTGGGTCGTAATTTGCAAACTGCTGCTACATGACAAGACTTATTTGCATTTCTTAGAAATATATGAGCCGGTAATTCACAATATTTTTACAGACCAGGATGCAGTAAACTTTCCATTAATTGCTATTCTTCAGCCTTATAATTTATGTGGGGGCTTTTAACGTATTTAAGTACCTCTTTGGGTTTTTACTCCATATCACCCCAGCGGATTATGGGGTTAGAATATACCCGCGGTAGGTATGCCTGTCCTGGCGGCCACCGTGGTGTGATGGTAGCGTGCTCCGCCTATCACACCGTATGCCCTGGGTTCGCACCCCGGGCAAAGCAACATCAAAATTTTAGAAATAAGGTTTTTCAATTAGAAGAAAATTTTTTTAAGCGGGGTCGCCCCTCGGTAGTGTTTGGCAAGCGCTCCGGGTGTATTTCTGCCATGAAAAGCTCTCAGTGAAAACTCATCTGCCTTGCAGATGCCGTTCGGAGTCGGCATAAAACATGTAGGTCCCGTCCGGCCAATTTGTAGGGAAAATCAAGAGGAGCACGACGCAAATTGAAAGAGAAGCTCGGCCTTAGATCTCTTCGGAGGTTATCGCGCCTTACATTTATTTATTTTTTTAGGTATGCCTGTCGTAAGAGGCGACTAAAACATCAAATAGATTCAAGGGGTTGTGTAGCGCAATCCTTTCAGGTTGCCAGCGCAATATATAGCTTCTCCAAACCTAATAGTCAACCTCACCTATCCGTGGCGAATCCTGTTTCATTAACAGCCGAGGCCCTTTCGACCCCGAACTTCTCATGGATCTAGGGGTTGGGAAGGCGGTTATGGCATAGAAGGTCGCATGTAGCAAATCGTTCCCGAGATGGTCGGGCTTGTTACCGGAACGTACCGGATCTGCATCCGGAAAAGGACCTTCAACATCGATATCACTGTCCAAGGCCTTCGGGGAGTGTCCTTATCACTACAACAACAACAAAAAGGGATAAAGAGTCACGCCACCTAGATGGGAGGGTATCTGCCATCATTCGTAGCCAATATGAACCGGCGATTCATCCTCTAGCTCACAAAAGCGACAGATTTGTGTATCCGATATATTTATTTACTAAGCTGATATCGTACATATAGTGAGAGTTCGTACGTCTTCTCTGCTAAAATTAACGCATTTGGCAGGAAGTATACAAAACTTGGTCTGTGTTTGCCCTGGAAATTCAATGCAGCGTTGTCTGAACAACTTTGCTTCCCAGTTACGTATGGGTTCCGCGATCAACACCATCGTACCTACGGGGCGAGACCACCATATAAATACTGGGTGTATATCCACCGACTTCCACTGATTCGTGCGACTAGCCGATATCGATTTCCCCAATCACCGGTTGCTTGGAAATCGATCATTCGTTCCGGCATCTACCCACCGTTTTTAGCAGCAGCCAGAACTGTCCATCGATTCTACGCATGTCACACTTTCATTCGTCAGCGATTGGTTACAGTTCCCCTCCAATATTACAACTATATTTAATTATCCGCCACGGTGAGCGTGTATCTAAACAGAAAACCACCTAAACGCAAATTTAAAGGGAAAGTTTTGTCTCATATCCTAAAAAACAAAAAAAAAAATAAATAAATTTTTCATAACAATCGCGCACACCTTAGTGTAACCTTAATGGGTATAAGTATAAATAGAATTATCGATTATTGTTATTGGGTTCGTTGCTGGCGGCCTGCAGCTGTTGTGACAAAAAATTCAATTTTATTTTCAAAAAATTTGCATTGAATTCAGTGCCACTTGTTGTTGTTGTTATTGTAGCAGCCACTTCATTGCTTTGTACAAAAAACGCAACTAAATAAACAATCATCACAGAAAGCAAAAGAACTAAATGCCTTACATAATAACTCGTATTCTCTACCCTATGAAGGCGCACAAGAGCATCCGTAATCGAATCAGACACGGTTTTCAAAGTAAAACATTATCGAGTAAACAAATGAGGAAAAAAAATTCGAAAAAAGCAATAGTGGAGTTAAGGATTTTGTGCAAATGGTCTAGCATCATTGTATGTGCAAACTGGTGTAGTATTTTTACACAAAATACCAAAATATTATACGGCTGTGCATTTGCTACGTCATTGCAAATACGCAACACCAAAAACAGTAGTTTATTTTTATACCTTTCATGAACATGAAATGGTATATTAACTTTGGTCCGATGTTTGTAACGTTGAGAAATATAGAAGATAGACTCACCACTAAGTATACCGAATTGATCAGGACGACGAACTGAGTTGATATAGCCACGTCCGTCTGTCTGTCCGTCTGTCCGTCTGTCTGTTTGAGCTCAAACTAGTCCCTTAAATTTTGAGATATCTCAATGAAATTTGGCACAAGGATGTCTTTTTGTATTATGTTATTGTTGTTGTTGTAACGATTAGTTACTCCCCGAAGGCTTTGGGGAGTGTTATCGATGTGATGGTCCTTTGTCGGATACAGATCCGATACGCTCCGGTAACACAGCACCATTAAGGTGCTGGCCCGACCATCTCGGGAACGATTTATATGGCCACATTAAACCTTCAGGCCATCCCTCCCTCCCCACCCCAAGTTCCATGAGGAGCTTGGGGTCGCCAGAGCCTCGTCTGTTAGTGAAACGGGATTCGCCGCTCGAAGGTGAGGTTGACAATTGGGTTGGAGAAGCTATATATTGTGCTACACAACCCCTTGAATCCCCTTTTTGTATTATATTAGGCATTTGTCGGATCCGGTAGGATCGGACCACTATAACATATATCTCCCATACAACCGATCGTTCAGATAAGACGATTTTGGTCATTCCTGCCGCAATTTAGAAAGTATAAACGTGTAACTCGGTGATATATATTCTAATATTTCATAGAAGATATCCTGAAAAAATCACTTTGATCGGAGCTATATATAGTTATATCCCATACAACCGATCGTTCAGATAGAAAGATTTTTAGCACTTTCTCCCTTAATTTCAAATAAAAAACGTTAAACTTGGTGATATTTTTTCTAATACACCATAGAAGATTTCCTGAAAAAAACCACTTTGATCGGAGCTATATGTATATAGTATATACCTATCCCATAGAACCGATCGTTCAGAGAGAAAGATTTTTGGCCATTTCTCCCTTAATTTCCAATATAAAAACGTGAAACTTGGTGATATTTTTTCTAATACACCATAGAAGATTTCCTGAAAAAACCCACTTTGATCGGAGCTATATGTATATAGTATATACCTATCCCATAGAACCGATCGTTCAGAGAGAAAGATTTTTGGCCATTTCTCCCTTAATTTCCAATATAAAAACGTGAAACTTGGTGATATTTATTTTAATATATCATGGAAGATTTCCTGAAAAAAACCACTTTGATTGGAGCTATATGTATATAGTATATACCTATCCCATACAACCGATCGTTCAGATAGAAAGATTTTTGGCCATTTCTCCCTTAATTTCCAATATAAAAACGTGAAACTTGGTGATATTTATTTTAATATATCATGGAAGATTTCCTGAAAAAAACCACTTTGATCGGAGCTATATGTATATAGTATATACCTATCCCATACAACCGATCGTTCAGATAGAAAGACTTTTGGCAATTTCTCCCTTAATTTCCAATAAAAAACGTTAAATTTTTTCTAATACACCATAGAAGATTTCCTGAAAAAACCCACTTTGATCGGAGCTATATGTATATAGTATATACCTATCCCATACAACCGATCGTTCAGAGAGAAAGATTCTTGGCCATTTCTCCCTTAATTTCCAATATAAAAACGTGAAACTTGGTGATATTTATTTTAATATATCATGGAAGATTTCCTGAAAAAACCACTTTGATCGGAGCTATATGTATATAGTATATACCTATCCCATACAACCGATCGTTCAGATAGAAAGATTTTTGGCAATTTCTCCCTTAATTTCCAATAAAAAACGTTAAACTTGGTGATATTTTTTCTAATACACCATAGAAGATTTCCTGAAAAAACCCACTTTGATCGGAGCTATATGTATATAGTATATACCTATCCCATAGAACCGATCGTTCAGAGAGAAAGATTTTTGGCCATTTCTCCCTTAATTTCCAATATAAAAACGTGAAACTTGGTGATATTTTATCTAATACACCATAGAAGATTTCCTGAAAAAACCCACTTTGATCGGAGCTATATGTATATAGTATATACCTATCCCATAGAACCGATCGTTCAGAGAGAAAGATTTTTGGCCATTTCTCCCTTAATTTCCAATATAAAAACGTGAAACTTGGTGATATTTATTTTAATATATCATGGAAGATTTCCTGAAAAAAACCACTTTGATCGGAGCTATATGTATATAGTATATACCTATCCCATACAACCGATCGTTCAGATAGAAAGATTTTTGGCCATTTCTCCCTTAATTTCCAATATAAAAACGTGAAACTTGGTGATATTTATTTTAATATATCATGGAAGATTTCCTGAAAAAAACCACTTTGATCGGAGCTATATGTATATAGTATATACCTATCCCATACAACCGATCGTTCAGATAGAAAGATTTTTGGCAATTTCTCCCTTAATTTCCAATAAAAAACGTTAAACTTGGTGATATTTTTTCTAATACACCATAGAAGATTTCCTGAAAAAACCCACTTTGATCGGAGCTATATGTATATAGTATATACCTATCCCATACAACCGATCGTTCAGAGAGAAAGATTTTTGGCCATTTCTCCCTTAATTTTCAATATAAAAACGTGAAACTTGGTGATATTTATTTTAATATATCATGGAAGATTTCCTGAAAAAACCCACTTTGATCGGAGCTATATGTATATAGTATATACCTATCCCATACAACCGATCGTTCAGAGAGAAAGATTTTTGGCCATTTCTCCCTTAATTTGCAATATAAAAACGTGAAACTTGGTGATATATATAGTCTAATATATCATAGAGATTTCCTGTAAAAATCATTTCGATCGGAGCTATATACAATATATATCCCATACAACCGATCGTTCAGTTAAGGGAGTTGTTTGCCATTTTTTATTTTATATTTATCTTAAAAATTGTTTAGGTATGTACGAACGGGATTAGATTATTGTTCAACCCCATTCATGAAAGTTATGAAGTCTTCGAAGACAGTCCCGTCCTTACTTGTTTTAATTCTGAATAGCAAATAAACAACTGCCAAAACAAAACGAAATATGCAAAGAAAAAATTTAAAACGACAAAAGTTGTTCACGATCCGTAGCTTTTATTTGCTGTAGCAACTTTTCCAACACCAAATACACAAAATTCTGAATTCCCTCAATATGTGAAGCACAGCACCTTGGCATCTAGTATAGGTGAACTACTGCACCGACCATCGCTATTCGTCTTCATGCTAGAGAGGGTCCGTAAGGCTACTTGCAGACTAAAATAAAAACTAATACAGAGTTGGGCGATGAAGCTGTTACAGGGAGTTGCTAACCACTTGTCTTTGAGTTACTTATCCCATAATCTTTACTGAAGATTTCATAACTGACTATGACTCAAACTCATGTTTATTTGTGGATACAATGGTGACAAAGTACGCATCACAAATCTTAAGGTTGTGGCCTTCATAGCAGCACTGGGAGAAAATCTCTTTGGGCGATCCAGCTGTGTTTCTAAATGTTTCTGGCATTTGATTCAGTTTGTTGACCTAGAATTTCTTCAGGTTCCTCTTTTCCCTACTCTCTTTTGAGGGATGCTGAAGCTGTTAAACGCTTAACCTTTTTTTTTTTGTGCAGTATGAAGGAAAATAGAGACTGGCCTCTATTATTCGCGCCTATGGTCAGCCGCCCTTTACGACCTTCCTTTTCCACTAGCTTTTACACACTGGTGCCTTAGCATTATGGGCCATTAAGCAGGATGCCAGGATAAACGCCTGCTTAATCTTCCGCTCGATGGCGGTTAATACGAGGTGCTTAGTAGTGATCCTGTCTTGCAATTTTGGAAGTGTACGAGATAAGTGGAGTTTTGATTTGGGTTCAGGTTTTCAAACAGCATGGCAGGATTGGGGTCGTGGAAAGAACGATCATTTCCATTTTGTCTGTAAATAACAGTATCTCAGATTCCTTTAAGATCTTAAACTCTGCTTAGCCATGAAATTTTACATCCTTGGCTCTAAGACTGCCAAAAAAAAGCGCCATTAAATGCAAAGGTGTCCAATAAAAGTGGAATATAAAAACGTTCAGTCAAAAGAGCTAGAAAGGATTAGAAAGCGAATGTGTATACCACAAAGAGAAAACAAATACCAAAACAAAAATAGCAACAGTAAGAGTTATTTTAGAAAAGAAATAAACAACATGCCACAGTATGGCATCTCCAACTGCTTGCTGCAACTCCAAAGCAGATTTTGCAATGAGCTTACCCATGAGGTTGATGGTAAATATACTCAAGTGCAATGTGATATTTTGCTCTCTCCTTTGGATTTGATATCTACAGAGAGGCTCCACCTTACGGACATTTCAATTAAGAGGTTGTTGTTGTTGTTGTTGTGGTATTAACGATAAAGAACTCCCCGCAGGTTTTGGGGAGTGTTATCGATGTTGATGGTTTCGAATATAGGTCCAGTACGTTCTGGTAACAAGCTCCATTAAGGTACTAGCCCAACCATTTCGGTAACGATTTATATGACCACATAAAATCTTCGGTGCCATCCCTTCCCCAACCCCCTAGTTACGGAGCCAGAGCCTCGCTTGCTAAACACATGTATGATACATTCATATTTGTCACAGGATTCCCCTGGTGTAGGTGATTTTTACAATTTGGTTTGCGAAAGCTATGAATCTAAAAGTCTTTATATTGCGCTTATCAACCGCTTGAATCCCTCGAAGAGTTAGGTAAAAGTTTACTTCTTCCAAACTCTCCAGGAGGCATGTTGCAGGGTTTTCGATTACAACCTAAGAACGTAATGGTGTCGCATGGACTTCTAGATTACGATCTTGATCTATTAAGAGCTCACCTCCCTTGGCCGTACAATTTTTCATGCATGTAGGTTTAGGTACAGTTTTTAGAACAATTTTCCATTCGATGAGCGGACACTCTCTTGACCGGACAAGGATAGGTCTTTGCTGTAAAATGAAAAAAAAAAAAAAATACCTGAGCAGGGACGTACCACTTATCGGATCAAACTATAACCCAATTTCTGAAGAAGTCAATTAAAAATATTAATTACCAAAGTCTTGTGCGCGGCTTCTAGATCTGAAAATTTGATTTGACGTGATCTTTGACATCTTATGGCCCTACACTTGGTTTAACAACTATTCCACTTTGTTGATCATGTGAAGCTATTATCTCCATTCGCAATTTATGCGCCCTTCCGTTACCATTTGTGACCATATGACTTGGACTCTTTGATGATTTTAGGGTTTTCCCTATTCTAATTCTTTCAAGTGGAACATTATTCTAGTTGTTGTGCTTTGTAGGATTCTCATCCTAATGAACGCCTGTTTGTCGCGACTTTAGTTTGCGCAGTTTTTTCCAATATCTCTGTGGACACCTCTCTTGGGCAAAAATAGTTAGCTGATGATGGGTATCCTCTCTAGGGAGGTTTCACTGTACATATATTTCTACTTCTGTTGGAAAATTGTTAGCACAGGGATCGATTGCTTTTAACTGCATACAACACAGGTGGTACAACAACACAAATATGAGAATTGGTATCGCGATTGTTTACCTCAGATGCCAGCGCATCCAATTTTATTTCAATGTCGATTTGCTAAAAAGCGAGTCAATAGAAAACAAAACGAAAGCAATCTGTAATAAATTACTAACATTTAGTAGCTGATATTAGCTGGCAATTCAGCTAACTAAAATACAGACAGAAAAAAGTTTGTTTGTAGTTTTGTGGTTGGCAAAATAAAAATGGTTTGGCTGTTTTTTTTTCCTTTCCAACTTAAACGTAATCAATTCTGGGATTTATAAAATTCTGAAAACAAAAAAAAAAAACACTAAAACTCATTACCGACTTTTCCAGATCAACAAACTTTAATTTTCACCTTTAATATTTGCGCTCCTTAGCAGAAAGAAGAATCTATTCCAACAAGTTCTTGGGTATACAGTAACTGAAAATCGGACGGAGATAGTCTGCCCAAATACTATTTCGCTCATATCATAGAAGATCACACTGCAAGTTTAATTGCAGTATCCTGAAGTTAGCGGGGAAGACGACGTCATTCTGGTGGTGAGAGGCGTGTGAATGCGGCTTGGTAGAGCAAGGCTAGGTAGCGTGTGCTGTTGAGTCTTCCAAACTTTGCAGGATGTCCGAGACAAGAAAGGCAGAGGACAGATACCAACAAACGATTCACGATGTGACAGAGACTAGAAAGCTGAAAGAGAAAAGAAAAGCAGGTGCTCAGCGTTGCTCCCAGATAAGCTACATACACGATAGATAAGCGGAATGGCCATATGAGCTGGAGGTGCCGCTGGGCGCAAGCAACATCCGAAACTTTTTTTGACATGCTATTCTTTTCAGTTTCTTCGCCTCGGGGAACTTGTTACTACCACAGACCAAGCCATCTGAGACCTCATTTATGGCACGAACGTGGCAAGTGGTGGCAATATTGGAAATCCGCGTCACTGGCATCACGCTTCCAATTGGCCGGTACCCAAAATTATTGGGTGTGACGGTCGATAGTGACCAGCATTTTGGCGAGAATGTAGCCGTAATTGTGCCTTAAGTTCATAGCCGCAACGAAATTCTCAACTTCTTCGCTGGCAGCAAAGATGATGAAACGCTCATAGCTACCTATAAACCAATTGGCCAGCCGCTTGTGTGCTACGCGTCTCCAATAAAGTCACCGAACTTAAAATAAACGCACTGAGCTAAGCTCCATACCTGTCAAAACAATGCGCTCAGAAATGTCGCGGTATTTTTGTTTATGTCGCCAAAATATCATCTACACAATGAGACGTGGATACTCAAAATAATGGGAAGCTTATAAAGCTGGTAATTCTAACAGAATTTGGATTGAAGGGGCCCCACCTCCAACGCATATAATGAATCATCTCGCAAGCACTATGAAGAAATAGCTCAATACCTGAAACGTGTAGTTGAAAATAGCAGACTTCGCAGATAGGTTTGAGTCTTACTCATCCAGAATAGCCTACGATAAACGCAATGTTGGTCCAACCGCCCTTTCAATTACAATATGGAACCAATGCTTGTAACACCCATATCTCTCTGATTCAACATATTGGAATTGCAAGTTTCTTGGGACTCTCGTTAAAAGATATGGATGACAATTTTTTGAGTAGACGCACCCATTGCATTAAGCAAAGCCCTGTTACTGCAAGGAGAAGATAACCTTTCAAGGATTTCATATTTAGAATTCGAACCATTTCAAGCCTAGAATGCAGCATTGACCACAATTTTTACTGCAACTGCTAGTGGCCGGCTAGCGAGAAAAGTATAAATGCTAGGCAAAGTAGTTCTTAACTACCGATTTTTATATGTTCTGAAAACAGAAGAAAGAAAACAATATTCTCCTCACCACGCAGCAGTGGGATGGTCTCCATGTTCATCTTTATGTAGGAGTTTGCGTTCGTTTCACCATCATTATTAATTGAGGTTTCGACGCCTAGGCTATTTTGACCGTTGCTTTGAAATAGGGTTAGTTATACAAAGCTAATATGAAATGAAAACTTCAAAAGATATTAGGTCTTGCTTGTGCTGTTTTTTTTCAAAATGTTTAGAGTTCCTTCGCTTCCTCTTTGGGTTTTAGTTCCATGCACTATGTTCACATCTGCATATCACTGAAGCCCTTTGATAAATATCGACGGAATCACGGGAAAGGTGATACAATTTTAGACAGGTTTTATCTCGAGTATTTCAAGAGCCATCTCATTGTTCCAAACCTCCAGAATCAAAAGTCAAAGCACGGATAACTTACGTAGTAAATTTGGAGGATACGCTGCACCTGCGGCAGAGGCAGAGCCCGCATACACTCCACAGGATTGAAAGATACTTATTGAAACTATTGAAGGAGAATTTGGGCTTCATCTTTCAAATAAATAAAGAATTTATCTGCAACTCAAAAAAAAAATCTCTAGGGCAATAATTCTAACGCTGGAAGCAAGCGAAGTTGAAGAGGATCACGAAAGCCTGAGAAACAGGGGCAATTAGGGGACAAAGACAGCAGGTGGTAAAGAAGTATCTATAGCGTTGCGAGTCACAGTGATGATACAACACGGATAAACCCCGATGATATTAATCCTAACTTGCAAGAAGTGAACGAGGTTGAGGCGAACTTAGGAACAAAAAGGGAGGGAGGAGAAAGCAGACGTCACGACAAAGGTTTTGGAGGATAGCAAATAGCACCATACTGCGAGTATTGAAGATAAGCCTCTAACACCGTAAAACGCGATCGAACTCCTCCTAACTCTTGAAGAGGATTCAATTTTCGTGGCGCTGATCTAAGAGCCATGGCTTTTGTTGCAAGGAAACGTGTCTAAGCTCATCGCGCGTGGATTTGGCGTTTACTTTGTGCAATTGAAAGGAGGAGTGAGAGCTGCTATTATGGTAAGAAAACAGCTACACGCATGTGGCCGTCTAGCCGAAGAACAAGCCGGCATTTATCCTGACATCGTGCTTTATGGTCCATACTGCGGAAGCGCTACCGGCAGAGCGCAGGATTACATATATGCATATTTTCTTGGCAACTTCCATGATTTAGAGGAGAAATACAATGGATGACTTATAGAGCTTGAGGCGTATAACGATCTTGCTTGCCACAAAGTAAAGGTCTGAGTTGATCTATAATGGTCAATTTAGGCTATGCTTCTTTGATCTGGAGACAACTAAGTAGTTTGGCGTATATTTGTTTGATTAACGAACAGTATCATTTTATCTGTTAGAGACTGTTTCTGAATATATAAATACCACCAAGGATAAATTAAACTGGTATAAAGTAAAATTGAAAAAAAAAAACAAGTAGGGAAGGTTAAGTTCGGGTGTAACCGAACATTACATACTCAGTTGAGAGTTATGGTGACAACATAAGGAACAAGTAAGAAAGGTTAAGTTCGGGTGTAACCGAACATTACATACTCAGTTGAGAGCTATGGTGACAACATAAGGGAAAATAACCATGTAGGAAAATGAACCGAGGGAAACCCTGGAATGTGTTTGTATGACATGTCTATCAAATGAAAGGCACTAAAGAGTATTTTATGAGGGAGTGGACCATAGTTCTATAGGTGGACGCCATTTAGGGATATAGCCATAAAGGTGGATCAGGTTGACTCTAGAATGCGTTTGTACAATATGGGTATCAAATGAAAGGTGTTAATGAGTATTTCAAAAGGGAGTAATCCTTAGTTCCATAGGTGGACGCCGTTTCGAGACACCGCCATAAAGGTGGACCATGGGTGACCCTAGAATTTGTTTGTACAATATGGGTATCAAAAGAAAGGTGTTAACGAGTATTTTAAAAGGGAGTAATCCTTAGTTCCATAGGTGGACGCCCTTTTCGAGATATCGCCATAAAGGTGGACCAGGGGTGACCCTAGAATTTGTTTGTACGATATGGGTATCAAATTAAAGGTATTAAGGAGGGTTTTAAAAGGGAGTGGTGGTAGTTGTATAGGTGGTCGCCTTTTCGAGATATCGCCATAAAGGTGGACCAGGGGTGACTCTAGAATGCGTTTGTACGATATGGGTATCAAATGAAAGGTGTTAATGAGTATTTTAAAAGGGAGTAATCCTTAGTTCCATAGGTGGACGCCGTTTCGAGATACCGCCATAAAGGTGGACCATGGGTGACCCTAGAATTTGTTTGTACAATATGGGTATCAAAAGAAAGGTGTTAACGAGTATTTTAAAAGGGAGTAATCCTTAGTTCCATAGGTGGACGCCCTTTTCGAGATATCGCCATAAAGGTGGACCAGGGGTGACCCTAGAATTTGTTTGTACGATATGGGTATCAAATTAAAGGTATTAAGGAGGGTTTTAAAAGGGAGTGGTGGTAGTTGTATAGGTGGTCGCCTTTTCGAGATATCGCCATAAAGGTGGACCAGGGGTGAATCTAGAATGCGTTTGTACGATATGGGTATCAAATGAAAGGTGTTAATGAGTATTTTAAAAGGGAGTAATCCTTAGTTCCACAGGTAGACGCCGTTTCGAGATATCGCCACAAAGGTGGACCAGGTGTGACCCTAGAATTTGTTTGTACAATATTGGTATCAAAAGAAAGGTGTTAATGAGTATTTTAAAAGGGAGTGATGCTTAGTTCCACAGGTGGACGCCGTTTCGAGATATCGCCATAAAGGTGGACCAGGTGTGACCCTAGAATGCGTTTGTACAATATGGGTATCAAACGAAAGATGTTAATGAGTATTTTAAAAGGGAGTAATCCTTAGTTCCATAGGTGGACGCAGTTTCGAGATAACGCCATAAAGGTGGACCAGGGGTGACCCTAGAATTTGTTTGTACAATATGGGTATCAAAAGAAAGGTGTTAATGAGTATTTTAAAAGGGAGTAATCCTTAGTTCCATAGGTGGACGCAGTTTCGAGATATCGCCATAAAGGTGGACCAGGGGTGACCCTAGAATTTGTTTGTACAATATGGGTATCAAAAGAAAGGTGTTAATGAGTATTTTAAAAGGGAGTAATCCTTAGTTCCATAGGTGGACGCGTTTCGAGATATCGCCATAAAGGTGGACCAGGGGTGACCCTAGAATTTGTTTGTACAATATTGGTATCAAAAGAAAGGTGTTAATGAGTATTTTAAAAGGGAGTAATCCTTAGTTCCATAGGTGGACGCCGTTTCGAGATATCGCCATAAAGGTGGACCAGGGGTGACTCTAGAATGCGCTTGTACGATATGGGTATCAAATGAAAGGTGTTAATGAGTATTTTAAAAGGGAGTTATCCTTAGTTCCATAGGTGGACGCAGTTTCGAGATAACGCCATAAAGGTGGACCAGGGGTGACCCTAGAATTTGTTTGTACAATATGGGTATCAAAAGAAAGGTGTTAATGAGTGTTTTAAAAGGGAGTAATCCTTAGTTCCATAGGTGGACGCCGTTTCGAGATATCGCCACAAAAGTGGACCAGGGGTGACCCTAGAATTTGTTTGTACAATATTGGTATCAAAAGAAAGGTGTTAATGAGTATTTTAAAAGGGAGTAATCCTTAGTTCCATAGGTGGACGCCGTTTCGAGATATCGCCATAAAGGTGGACCAGGGGTGACTCTAGAATGCGTTTGTACGATATGGGTATCAAATGAAAGGTGTTAATGAGTATTTTAAAAGGGAGTTATCCTTAGTTCCATAGGTGGACGCAGTTTCGAGATAACGCCATAAAGGTGGACCAGGGGTGACCCTAGAATTAGTTTGTACAATATGGGTATCAAAAGAAAGGTGTTAATGAGTATTTTAAAAGGGAGTAATCCTTAGTTCCATAGGTGGACGCCGTTTCGAGATATCGCCACAAAAGTGGACCAGGGGTGACCCTAGAATTTGTTTGTACAATATGGGCATCAAACGAATGGTGTTAATGAGTATTTTAAAAGGGAGTGGGCCTTAGTTCTATAGGTGGACGCCGTTTCGAAATATCGCCATAAAGGTGGACCATGGGTGATTCTAGAATGTGTTTGTACGATATGGGTATCAAATTAAAGGTATTAATGAGGGTTTTAAAAGGGAGTGGTGGTTGTTGTATAGGTGGTCGCCTTTTCGAGATATCGCCATAAAGGTGGACCAGGGTGACTCTAGAATGCGTTTGTATGATATGGGTATCAAATGAAAGGTGTTAAAGAGTATTTTATGAGGGAGTGGGCCATAGTTCTATAGGTGGACGCCATTTAGGGATATAGCCATAAAGGTGGATCAGGGTTGACTCTAGAATGCGTTTGTACGATATGGGTATCAAATGAAAGGTGTTAATGAGTATTTTAAAAGGGAGTAATCCTTAGTTCCATAGGTGGACGCCGTTTCGAGATACCGCCATAAAGGTGGACCAGGGGTGACCCTAGAATTTGTTTGTACAATATGGGTATCAAAAGAAAGGTGTTAATGAGTATTTTAAAAGGGAGTGGGCCTTATTTCTATAGGTGGACGCCGTTTCGAAATATCGCCATAAAGGTGGACCAGGGTGACTCTAGAATGTGTTTGTACGATATGGGTATCAAATTAAAGGTATTAATGAGACTTTTAAAAGGGAGTGGTGGTAGTTGTATATGTGAAGGCGTTTTCCAGATCGCGACCAAAATGTGGACCAGGGTGACACAGAACATCATCTGTTGGATACCGCTAATTTATTTATATATGTAATACCTGCCAAGATTTTAAGGGTTTTTTATTTCGCCCTGCGGAACTTTTCATTTTCTTCTACTTAATATGGTAGGTGTCACAACCATTTTATAAAGTTTTTTCTAAAGTTATATTTCGTGTCAATAAACCAATCCAATTACCTCACCATGTTTCATCCCTTTTTTCGTATTTGGTATAGAATTATGGCATTTTTTTCATTTTTCGTAATTTTCGATATCGAAAAAGTGGGCGTGGTCATTGTCGGATTTCGTTCATTTTTCATACCAAAATAAAGTGAGTTCAAGTAAGTACGTGAACTAAGTTCATTAAAGATATGTCGATTTTTGCTCAAGTTATCGTGTTAACGGCCATGCGGACGACTGTGTATAAAAACTGGGCGTGGCATAAACCGATTTCGCCCGTTTTCACAGAAAACAGTTAGCATCATAAAATCTATGCCCCTACCAAATTTCAAAAGGATTGGTTAATTTTTGTTCGACTTATGGCGTTAAAAGTATCCTAGACAAATTAAATGAAAAAGGGCGGAGCCACGCCCATTTTGAAATTTTCATTTATTTTTGTATTTTGTTGCACCATGTCATTACTGGAGTTAAAATTTTGTTAAAATTTTACTTTAAAAAAATTTTTTTTTTAAATTATCTTCTTTTAAAAGTGGGCGGTGCCACGCCCATTGTCCAAAATTTTACTAATTTTCTATTCTGCTTCATAAATTCAACTCATCTACCAAGTTTCGTCGCTTTATCTGTATTTGGTAATGAATTATCGCACTTTTTCGGTTTTACGAAATTTTCGATATCGAAAAAGTGGGCGTGGTTATAGTCCGATATTGTTCATTTTAAATAGTGATCTGAGGTGAGTGCTCAGGAACCTACATACCAAATTTCATCAAGTTACCTCAAAATTTACTCAAGTTATCGTGTTAACGGCCATGCGGAAGGACAGACGGACGACTGTGTATAAAAACTGGGCGTGGCATCAACCGATTTCGCCCGTTTTCGCAGAAAACAGTTAGCATCATAAAATCTATGCCATTACCAAATTTCAAAAGCATTGGTTAATTTTTGTTCGACTTATGGCGTTAAAAGTATCCTAGACAAATTAAATGAAAAAGGGCGGAGCCACGCCCATTTTGAAATTTTCTTTTATTTTTGTATTTTGTTGCACCATGTCATTACTGGAGTTGAATGTTGACATAATTTACTTATATACTGTAAAGATATTAAATTTTTTGTTAAAATTTTACTTTAAAAAAATTTTTTTTTTAAAAGTGGGCGTGGTCCTTCTCCGATTTTGCTAATTTTTATTAGGCGTACATATAGTAATAGGAGTAACGTCCCTGCCAAATTTCATCATGATATCTTCAACGACTGACAAATTACAGCTTGCAAAAGTTATAAATTACCTTCTTTTAAAAGTGGACGGTGCCACGCCCATTGTCCAAAATTTTACTAATTTTCTATTCTGCGTCATAAGTTCAACTCATCTACCAAGTTTCGTCGCTTTATCTGTATTTGGTAATGAATTATCGCACTTTTTCGGTTTTACGAAATTTTCGATATCGAAAAAGTGGGCGTGGTTATAGTCCGATATCGTTCATTTTAAATAGCGATCTGAGATGAGTGCTCAGGAACCTACGTACCAAATTTCATCAAGTTACCTCAAAATTTACTCAAGTTATCGTGTTAACGGACGGACGGACGGACGGACGGACGGACGGACGGACGGACGGACGGACGGACGGACGGACGGACATGGCTCAATCAAATTTTTTTTCGATCCTGATTATTTTGATATATGGAAGTCTATATCTATCTCGATTCCTTTATATATGTACAACCAACCGTTATCCAATCAAACTTAATATACTCTGTGAGCTCTGCTCAACTGAATATAAAAATAACCATGTAGGAAAATGAACCGAGGGAGACCATGGAATGTGTTTGTATGGCATGGGTATCAAATGAAAGGCATTAGAGAGTATTTTATGAGGGAGTGGGCCTTCGTTCTATAGGTGGTCGCCTTTTCGAGATATCGCCATAAAGGTGGACCAGGGGTGACCCTAGAATTTGTTTGTACGATATGGGTATCAAATTAAAGGTATTAATGAGGGTTTTAAAGGGAGTGGTGGTAGTTGTATAGGTGGTCGCCTTTTCGAGATATCGCCATAAAGGTGGACCAGGGGTGACTCTAGAATACGTTTGTACAATATGGGTATCAAACGAAAGGTGTTAATGAGTATTTTAAAAGGGAGTGGGCCTTTCACACAAACGCCTGCTGATACGCTGACTACGGGTGAGAACATCAACAACCTGTCAAGCCGCTTTGTTGCTATACTGTCGCTACTAATTGTGCTCTTTATTTTGTGTTTTTGACTTTTCTTTGCTATCGTTAACTTAGCGCGAAAAATTAGCGCCTGATAAGCATTGAGTTTGTTTACAAAGGTGAATGATAGAAAGGGCAAGTGGAAGACATAAAAGAGTGAACAGTGTCAGCCTAAAACAGGGCTGCCATCACGTTAGAAAAATATATATTTATACATATTTTTTAGGTTATTTTTTCAAACCAGTCTTGCGAATATTTAAAGTTGTGTATCACAAAGTTGCCATGTAAAGTTGCATATCTATTACATTTTCTTATAAAGGTATACATTTACAATGCCAGCAGAGTGCAAAGAATGTACTGCGAAACTGCTTCAGGTAGATGACATAGTAGCATGCTCTGGTGGGTGTGGCTATAGTTTCTGCTTGAAATGCAGTAATATTAAAAGAAATGAAAAAAAGATAATAGAAGATAATATGAACATAAAATGGTTCTGTAATGTATGTGCATTATCGGATACCAATACTAAATTTGTGGAAATCAAACATTTGATTAATAAATGTGAAGAAACAAAAATGAAAGCCGTTGATATTAAACAGATAGTCGAGCAGATATTTTGTAATAAATTCTCCCAGATTAAAAGTAGCATTATTACGGACTTCCCTTTTAGAGCATAACATAGAAGTAAAATTGATTGCAATGAAGAATGAGATAGTAAAAGATTTATCTAATGAATTAAAAAAGAGCAATGAATTGCTTAACGATTTACGCGTGGCAAATGATCAGCCAGAAAAACTATCTTATGCTCAGGTCGCTTCTGTAAATGAAAATAAAATTGTCATTAAACCGAAAAAGAAGGGCAAAAAAGCTAAGGAAACCAAGGAAGCTCTAAAAAAAGTTGTCGAACCTACCGAAGGCCTTGTTAAAAATGTTAAAGAAGTAAATAGTGGTGCGATTATTGTAGAATGTAAAAATAAAGACGCCTGTGAAAAAGTCCAGCTAAAGGTAAGAGAAGGTATTGGAAACGATTACGAAGCAGAGAAAACAAAAAATAAGGATGAAATAAAAAAGAAAATAAAAATTGTTGGTTTAACTGAAAAAGTTAGCAATGAGCGTTTGGTAGAATGCTTAACTAAGCAAAATGACTCATGTAACGGAAAGGATTTTAAAGTGTTAAAACTGTATGAAAATACCAATCGTAGAGAAGTAAGCTATATTGCTTTAGTGGAAACAGATGCAGTAACATTCGATAATGTGTTGCAACAAAAGAAACTATATATAGAGTGGGATACTTGCGTCGCTTACGAGCATATAAGTGTTCTGAGGTGTTTTAAATGTCTGGGATATAAGCACAAAGCAGCTGAGTGTACGAATAAAGTAGCTTGCAGCAAATGTGCTGGACCCCATGATAGAAAAGAGTGCACATCTAACATTGTTAAATGTGTAAACTGTAGCGAACTTGTTCAAAAAAAAGTTATTGACGTCGATGTTAGCCATTACGCCTTCAGCAAAGATTGTCCTGCGTATAAAAAATATTCGCAGCCAAGAAATAAGGCACGAGTTTAGCAACGAATACCAGAGGAGCTAAGTTGTATATATTTAAATATTAGTAGTATCGTCGCCAATAAAGCTGAACTAGAGCGTCTGATAGATGTACATAAACCACATTTAATATTTTGTTCGGAGACTTGTTCGACTGAAGAAATAACGAATCAAGAGCTACAGATACAAACATATAAACTTGTACGGTGCGATTCCCACAGCAGGCACACAGGCGGTGTGCTAATATATATAAATGAAACAATTGAATACTCAATAAGTTACAACAGAACATTAAACAAGAACATCTGGTGTATTATACTAAAAGTTAAAAATATTTTCCCCCAATATCAAATAGCTCTGATATATCACTCACCGAGCTCAAGTGATGCAGAATTTATAACGTACTTATACGACATTTTAAATAATAACTGCGTAACTCAGGATAATATTATCTTCGTGGGCGATTTCAATATAAACCTTTACAAGAGCACAACTTATAGTAAACAGTTAGTTGACTTATTTCGATCCTTTGCTATGGAGCAAAAAATAGATTTTTATACACGAAAGGGCGATAAGACAGATACATTGATCGAATTATTATTTACAGATAGTAGCTCTATATCATGTTTAAAATTAGAAGAGTTTCAGATTCCAGATCATGAAACGATTAAATTCAAAATCAGATTACATAAGTTATTTCAGGTGAGAACGAAGAGAACAATAATTTCCTGGGAAAATTATACAAGCGACAGCCTTGTTGATGAATTACGCTCAATAATCTGGTTTTCGAAAGAAACATTCATGTGAAAGTGCTTTGAATTTGGTTGTAGCTAACTGGAAAGAAGACTTAAGCAGGAAAAAACACATATTAGCTGTGTTTTTGGATTTAAAGCGTGCATTCGAGACGATCGACCAAAACTTAATGCTGAAAAAGCTTTCTTGCATTGGCGTTTCTGGTATAGAACTAAAATGGTTTCAAGACTTCCTAATTAACAGATACCAAAGAACAGTGATTGGAACGTCCGTATCGGATAAAAGGGAGGTAACTGTTGGTCTACCTCAAGGGTCTGTGCTGGCACCCATACTGTTCAATATATATATTAATGATATAACTAGCTCCATTAAGCACTGTGAAATAAAATTGTTTGCTGATGATACATTGCTGATGATAAGTGGGAACAATATTACTGAAATATATGCTAAGCTGCAAGAAGATCTTAACAGCGTATATGGTTGGTTATGCGTAAACAGACTAAAAGTGAATGTCAATAAAACGAAATTTATGGTTATATCTAGACGCAATTTTCAAAACAGTGAGCTACAAAACTTAAATATAAATAACGAACTAATTGAAAAAGTCAGCACCTTAAAATACTTGGGAATAAAAATAGATGATAAGCTGAATTTCAACGAGCACGTGGATTATACGGTAGGAAAAATAGCGAAAAAGTTATATTTTACACAACGAACCTGCAAATATTTAAATAGAAGGTATAAAATCATCGTCTACAGATCTATAATCGAACCTCATTTTATTTATTGCCCAACTATATTTTTCATCTTGCGAGATAGTCAGATATACAAGCTACAAAAGCAACAGAACCGCGCTATGAGACCAGGGGTGACCCTAGAATTTGTTTGTACGATATGGGTATCAAATTAAATGTATTAATGAGAGTTTTAAAAGGGAGTGGTGGTAGTAGTATATGTGAAGTCGTGTTCCAGATATCGACCAAAATGTGGACCAGGGTGACCCAGAACATCATCTGTTGGATACCGCTAATTTATTTATATATAATAACTGCAAAGATTTCAAGGGTGTTTTATTTCGCCCTGCAGAACTTTTTCATTTTCTTCTACTTAATATGGTAGGTGTCACAACCATTTTACAAAGTTTTTTTCTAAAGTTATATTTTGCGTCAATAGAACAATACAATTACCATGTTTCATCCCTTTTGTCGTATTTGGTATATAATTATGGCATTTTTTTCATTTTTCGTAATTTTCGATATCGAAAAAGTGGGCATGGTCATAGTCGGATTTCGTTCATTTTTTATACCAAGATAAAGTGAGTTCAGATATGTACGTGAACTAAGTTCAGTAAAGATATGTCGATTTTTGCTCAAGTTATCGTGTTAACGGCCATGCGGAAGGACCGACGGAAGACTGTGTATAAAAACTTGGCGTGGCTTCAACCGATTTCGCCCATTTTCACAGAAAACAGTTAACGTCATAAACTCTATGCCCCTACCAAATTTCAAAAGGATTGGGAAATTTTTGTTCGACTTATGGCATTAAAAGTATCCTAGACAAACTAAATAAAAAAGGGCGAAGCCGCCCATTTTAAAATTTTCTTTATTTTTTGTATTTTGTTGCACCATATCATTACTAGAGTTGAATGTTGACATAATTTACTTATATACTGTAAAGATATAAAAATTTTTTGTTAAAATTTTACTTTCAAAAAAAAATTTTTTTAAAGTCGGCATGGTCCTTCTCCGATTTTGCTAATTTTAATAAGCGTACATATAGTAATAGGAGTAACGTTCCTGCCAAATTTCATCATGATATCTTCAACAACTGCCAAATTACAGCTTGAAAAATTTTAAATTACCTTCTCTTAAAAGTGGGCGGTGCCACGCCCATTGTCCAAAATTTTACTAATTTTCTATTCTACGTCATAAGTTCAACTCACCTACCAAGATTCATAGCTTTATCTGTCTTTGGTAATGAATTATTGCACTTTTTCGGTTTTTCGAAATTTTCGATATCGAAAAAGTTGGCGTGGTTATAGTCCGATATCGTTCATTTTAAATAGCGATCTGAGATGAGTACTCAGGAACCTACATACCAAATTTCATCTAGATACCTCAAAATTTACTCAAGTTATCGTGTTAACGGACGGACGGACATGGCTCAATCAAATTTTTTTTCGATCCTGATGTACTGTACAACCAACCGTTATCCAATCAAACTTAATATACTCTGTGAGCTCTGCTCAACTGAGTATAAAAATGCAAAAACTTACACATTCCAGTTTTTTTTCTCTTACACCGTCTACATAAATTTTCCAACTGCGGCATGAAATAAGAAAAAAACCAAACTTTGTGAAACTTAACACACGCAAACCAAACCAAAATAAAACAGAACGATCTGAAAAATGCAGTCGGATGTGAACGAAATTAAATTCATAGCAAAGGAACGGAAAGAGAGTCAAGTGAGTTTTAACTTGAAAAAATAAGCGACGAACTTTGAACAATGCATTTGCTGCCATCAGCGTGGGCAAACGAAATACGCGCAGAGCACAAACACCGGGCAACGAAACACAACTTGAATCTTATATTTAGAGTAAAAAGCTCCAGGCTTTAACTGTGTTTTAAAAACGGCAGCTGGCAAGCACCACATCGGGGGTACATAAGTCAGCAACATTTGAAATGAATTTTCAATTAGGTCAACCGCAATGCAGTTGGTAGGAAGTATGCAGAATGCGGAGGTACATATCTCTATTTCGGCAGATATATGTTGTTGTTGTTGTTGTTGTAGCTATAAGGACACTCCCCAAACACTTTGGAGAGTGTTATAGATATTGATGGTCTTTTGCCGGATGCAGATCTGATAATTTCCTGTAACAAGCACCATAAATGTACTAGCCCGACAATCTCGGCAATTATTTGGTAGGACCACATGAAACCTTCTAGGTCATCACGTCCCCCCACTCCCTAGACCCATTAGGAGTTCGGGTTCGCCAGAGCCTCGGCTGTTAATGAAACAGGATTTGCCACGGGTAGGTGAGGTTGACATTTGGGTGGTAGAAGCTATATATTGCGCTGGCAACCCCTTGAGAGGGTTGCGCTACACAACCCCTTGAATCAATTTGTTATTTAGTCGCCTTAGTCCCTTACGACAACCATACCTACCGCAGGTATATTCTAATCCCCCTAACCCGCTGGGGGTGTAAGTAAGTGACTTATCTTGTTTTGTTGATTTTCCTACAGGGTAGATAAATGATGTATATTGGAACGATTTTCCGTCATCCCTTGTCAAATTTGGTTTTGAGACAAACCGGTTTCAGCGTTGTGCCATAATCAGTGTCGATTTTCGTTCTGGTCTGTTGTTTTCGTTTGTCCTGTATTTATAGTTCGTAGGTACATGAGCAGCTTTGTCAAAATTGATGCTTGTGTATATTTAGTTATGTGTATGTGCTGTGTGTTCATTCAGAGCCGAGGGTGGTTTACTAATCGGTTTGTGTGGCTGATTGGGGTAGGTAAAAATCTGTGATTTTAGTCGTTAGACCTTTTTGGGTTTGTTGTTTTGGTGTGTTAATTGCTTTGTGTTTATTTGTTGTTGTGTGTTTGTCTTTTGTACCTGTGTGATTACTTTGTTTCTTGTAAACAAGTTTTAAAGGTTCGAATATTGTGTCAGAACTTGTGTTTATCTGTTCGTTTATTATTTTACCGTCTAATGTTTTCTGTTTGTAGATTTCCATGTTTTCGAGTACGTTGAGACGTCGGCCTTTTGCTTGTATGTGAAGAACCCTAACTGTTTTATTGATGTTTGCTGGGGAACATTCATTCTCGACCATGTGATTCGCGAAGTTAGACTCCGGTATAATGTTTGGATTCCGTATTTTTTTGTTGTAATCTCTAATATGTTCTCTGAACCTCGCTCTTATTTGCCGTCCTGTTTGTTCTATGTAACTACGTTGGCATCCAAAGGTAAGCTTGTATACGCCCTGGCTGCTAAACGGATCTTCTGAGTTAGTGTCAGTTCTTAGTTTTCGCCCTAGATTGTTCGATGTTTTGAAGCTGTGTTAATTTGTATTTTTTAAAGAAGTTTGCCAATTTATATGTTGCTTTTCCAGTATATGTCATAGTCGTCCAGCTATTATTTTCCTTTTCATTATTTCTTTTTGGTTCTCCATTTTTCTTTCTGAGCTTATCTACTAGTGTTTTTTATATCCGTTGTTTTCAGCGATATTATATATGACCTCAAGTTCTCTCTTATATGCCTCTTGTGTAAGAGGTGTTCTTTCAAGTCTATGTACCAAGTGCCTTAATGCTGCATTTTTATGCTGTTGGGGGTGATTTGAGTTATTATGTATTGTGTCGGTAGCCGTTGGCTTTCTATGTCATAGTTAAATCTTTTGGCTTCTTTATCAATATTTATCGTGAGGTCTAGATAGTTGGTTCCTTCGTCTTTTTCGGTTTCCATTGTAAATTTTATATTTCCGTGCTTCTTGTTGAGGTACTCCAGTACAAGTTCTTCGTTAATAGTAGTTAAAACGCATATTATGTCATCCACGTATCTACCATAAAAATGTAAGTAAGCATATTTTGTTATATTAGAAAATATTTAAATTTCGGTGGGTCTTATAAATTACGGTACTTTCGCCCATTTAATATTTTTCTATTCATGTAAGATAAAAGTTTGCAGCAAACTTTATTCCTATATATTTACATTGAAACTGATGATTCTTCTTGCGCAAGCGATTCATCATCATCCTTAGTTAGCGCATCACCGCCTTAGCAATTTTGGCCGTTTCGCAACAAATCACGCTAGCTATCCCTGTTTCGCGATAACTGACACCAATTCGGAGCACCATTGGAAATCAAGTCTGCCTCCACTGCCTTCTACCAACTGAGGTCGATTGACAAACTTTCTTGGCCGGAGCGTTTTCGTTCATTCCTATAATATGACCCATCCAGCTTTTATTCGTTGCACTATATTCACATCTGTATTAAGCTCACACAGCTCAAAATTATACCTCTTTCGATATTAGCCTTCGGCATCATGGACAAAACCAAACATCTTTCGAAGAACATTTCTCTCGAATACTTCAAAGAGCCAGCCTTATAAACTTTGCAGGGAACTTATATTTAGACAAGTAAAGTGAAGGCCACATGGTCGCCTTGTAGAGCGTGATTTTTATTCATAGAAAGAGCACTATATATTTATATTACCTACGTAGTCCAAAGAAGCACTTGTTTGCAAGATTTATTCCCCGTTTCATTTCTAAGGCTGTCTCCCAGATAGCCGAAGTTCTTCGACGTTTCGACTTATATTTATCAACAGTGATGTCGCGAAGGCGCGAGTGTGCCAAATTTGTCTTGGAAAACAGCAATGACTACGTCTTGTCTTAACTGCAAAACCCACATTTTAGCTGCTTTATCTGATCTAGAGAAGGCAGAACTTACTGCGCGTTTGCTTAGTCGAATAATGTCGATATCATCAGTAAAAAGATAGATTGCATCATCACAGTTTACAGTTTGAGACCTCGTTTGGTTTCGAGTAGCTTCGAGAGGACCTTATTAAAAAGTCGAAGAACCTTGACAAACAGAGTTACTCTTAATATTTTAAAGTGTGGACTATAAACTCATGATGGGTATTCTGACTAGACACTGCCTTCTAAGGTCAAATGCTTTTAAATTGGCCTTAGCCAGTGACAGTAGATGTAGAAAGTGCGGGTTGAAAGAGGAAAAGATCGAGCACGTTTTGTGCACGTGCCTTGAGCTTGTCAAATTAAAACTCGACCAGCTATTAGGAGTGATATTGCTATCATATCTAGAAGCAGCAAATTGCATGGGTCTCAGAAATCTTCTAATACGTGCCAAAAGGACGAATTTATTTCATGACATACATAGGTCCTGGTTTTTGATAGCGTTTTTCAGTTTACTTGTTGAACCATTTTCTGGTGCCATTACGGACTGTCTCAGTCTATTGGAAGTGCTCACAGACTGGTTAGTTCAACCTAACCTAACCATACAGAAGGAGAGCTCTTTCCTTTACAAGAAACTGATACTGCATTGCTTAGAATTATGTCTTAGTGGACGCACATAAAGTATATAAAAAGCATTTAAACCTCTCACCATAACTTGTTTGTAATGAATTAGCACAACTTGAACGTGCACTCCAAGAGCACATAAAAGGACACTTGGCTTACACTTTTTTATTATATTACTGTAGGTAAGAATGTAAAGATAAATATGCATTGCTAATGAATTAAAGTACATGAACAATTTCTTTATATTTTGAATTCTCCGATTTTCTTCCAAGATGTCCGATTATTTTATCACAACCCGTCCCATGCATCATTTCACAAACAACAGTACAACAACACCTGAAAGAACTCAACTTCTTTACTCGCATTTGGACTTGAATGAAAAATAATCATGATTGGTTGCAAAATTTTCTAATTGAATGCGGACATATTAATTTAATCTACATATTAAGACAAACCGGAAAATCGAAAGCCTACAAAAACGGTTAAATGGCAAACAGGGAAGCTTATACATCTCCCTCTTAAGCACATAGGAACGTGTTTGAAGAGTACTGCATGCAGCACCAGTGAATCAATCAACAAAGCATCAAACTTGACTAATGCTTGAGTTGGCTAGCAAGTATTTAATTGAATGAGTGACTTAACTGAGCAAGCCACACAAATTAATAACAAATATGCATTTCAACAACGGTGTCAACTAATCAGCTTGTGCTTAATAGAAAGGAATTTAGTTATAATAAAGCCAATTATTGGCTGACGGCGATGCTGCTGTTGATGTAAGAGAAACGCAAAGTTAAGTGCGAAAATATTAATAAAATCTATTAACCTCATTAATTGGAATTTCGATTAGAGCTAATTAACTTTTATGATTTCCTGAAATATAAGCTGATATAAAGCAAGTAAGGAAAGCTAATTTCGGGTGTAACCGAACATTACATACTCAGCTGCCAAATTACAGCTAGCAAAACTTTTAAATTACCTTCTTTTAAAAGTGGGAGGCGCCGCGCCCATTGTCCAAAATTTTACTAGTTTTCTATTCTACGTCATAAGGTCAACCCACCTACCAAGTTTCATCGCTTTATACGTCTTTGGTAATGAATCATCGCACTATTTGGGTTTTTCGAAATTTTCGATATCGAAAAAGTGGGCGTGGTTATAGTCCGATTTCGTTCATTTTAAATAGCGATTAACTCAAGTTATCGTGTTTACGGACAGACGGACGGACGGACGGACGTGGCTAAATGAATTTCTTTTTTCGCACAGATCATTTTGATATATAGAAGTCTATATCTATCTCGATTAGTTTATGCCGTTACGGTGTACCGTTATTCGAACGAAATTAATATACTCTGTGAGCTCTGCTCAGCTGTCTATAAAAACTGGTTGCATGGGAGAATACATTATAGTGGTCCGATCCGGCAGGTTCTGGCAAATGACTATTCGGGCACTAAATATACCGACTCACCAATTTTCATCAAGACATCTGAAAAGTTGAGGGACTAATTTACGTTCAAACCGACAAACATACATACGTAGAAACAGACTGAGAGACAGACTGACATGGCTAAATCCACTCAGCTTGTCATCCTGATGATTCGGTATACTTTTCCCCATCCGCTTTAAATAAAATTAATAACCATTTCGCTTTCACGAAAAGAGTGTACAATTATAGTAAACAAATTTACAATTGTTTTTGTTTTATCGGCCTATTGATAAAGGATTCAAGGTTCGAAACGAGCTCAAGGCCAGAACAATAATTTTTATACTCAGTTGAGCAGAGCTCACAGAGTATATTAAGTTTGATTGCATAACGGTTGGTTGTACAGGTATAAAGGAATCAAGATAGATATAGACTTCCATATATCAAAATAATCAGGATCAAAAAAAATTTGATTGAGCCATGTCCGTCCGTCCGTCCGTCCGTCCGTCCGTTAACACGATAACTTGATTAAATTTTGAGGTATCTTGATGAAATTTGGTATGTAGGTTCCTGAGCACTAATCTCAGATCGCTATTTAAAATGAACGATATCGGACTATAACCACGCCCACTTTTTCGATATCGAAAATTTCGAAAAACCGAAAAAGTGCAATAATTCATTACCAAAGACAGATAAAGCGATGAAATTTGGTAGGTTAGTTGAATTTATGACGTACAATTGAAAATTAGTAAAATTTTGGACAATGGGCGTGGCACCGCCCACTTTTACAAGAAGGTAATTTAAAATTTTGCAAGCTGTAATTTTGCAGTCGTTGAAGATATCATGATGAAATTTGGCAGGAACGTTACTTCTATTACTATATGTACGCTTAATAAAAATTTGCAAAATCGGAGAAGGACCACGCCCACTTTAAAAAAAAAATTTTAAAGAAAATTTTAACAAAAAATTTAATATCTTTACAGTACATAAGTAAATTGGGTCAACATTCAACTCCAGTAATGATATGGTGCAACAAAATACAAAAATAAAAGAAAATTTCAAAATGGGCGTGGCTCCGTCCTTTTTCATTTAATTTGTCTAGGATACTTTTAATGCCATAAGTCGAACAAAAATTTACCAATCCTTTTGAAATTTGGCAGGGGCATATATTTTATGACGTTAACTGTTTTCTGTGAAAATGAGCGAAATCGGTTGAAGGCACGCCCAGTTTTTATACACGGTCGTCCGTCTGTCCTTCCGCATGGCCGTTAACACGATAACTACAGCAAAAATCGACATATCTTTACTGAACTTAGTTAACGTACTTATCTGAACGCACTTTATCTTGGTATAAAAAATGAACGATGACCACGCACACTTTTTCGATATCGAAAAATACGAAAAATTAAAAAAATGCCTTAATTCTATACCAAATACGAAAAAAGGGATGAAACAGGGTAATTGGATTGGTTTATTGACGCGAAATATAACTTTGGAAAAAACTTTGTAAAATGGTTGTGACACCTACCATATTAAGTAGAAGAAAATGAAAAAGTTATGCAGGGCGATATAAAAAACCCTTGAAATCTTTGCAGGTATTACATATATAAATAAATTAGCGGTACCCGACAGATGATGTTCTGGATCACCCTGGCCCACATTTTGGTCGATATCTCGAAAAAGCCTTCACATATAAAACTAAGGGCCACTCCCTTTTAAAACCCTCATTAATACTTTTAATTTGGCACCCATATCGTACAAACACATTCTAGAGTCCCCCCTGGTCCAAGTTTATGGCAATATCTCGAAAAGGCGTCCACCTATAGAAGTAAGGCCCACTCCCTTTTAAAATACTCATTAACACCTTTCATTTGATGCCCATATCGTACAAAAAAATTCTAGAGTCAGCCCTGGCTCACCTTTATGGCGATATCTCGAAAAGGCGTCCACCTATAGAACTAAGGCCCACTCCCTTTTAAAATACTCATTAACACCTTTCATTTGATACCCATATCATACAAACAAATTCTAGAGTCACCCCTGGCCCACCTTTATGGCGATATCTCGAAAAAGCGACCACCTATACAACTACCACCACTCCCTTTTAAAACCCTCATTAGTACCTTTAATTTGATATCCATATCATACAAACACATTCTAGAGTCACCCCTGGTCCACTTTTATGGCGATATTTCGGAACGGCGTCCACCTATAGAACTAAGGCCCACTCCCTTTTTAAAATACTCATTAACCATTCATTTGATACCCATATTGTACAAACGTATTCTAGAGTCACCCCTGGTCCACCTTTATGGCGATATCTCGAAAAAGCGCCACCTATACAACTACCACCACTCCCTTTTAAAACCCTCATTAATACCTTTAATTTGATATCCATATCGTACAAACAAATTCAAATTCAACAAAAAAGCGACCACCTATACAACTACCACCACTCCCTTTTAAAACCCTCATTAGTACCTTTAATATGATATCCATATCGTACAAACAAATTCTAGAGTCAATCCTGATCCACCTTTATGGCGGTATCCCTAAATGGCGTCCACCTATAGAACTATGGCCCACTCCTTCATAAAATACTCTTTAGTGCCTTTTATTTGATACACATGTCATACAAACACATTCCAGGGTTTCCCTCGGTTCATTTTCCTACATGGTTATTTTCCCTTATCACCATAGCTCTCAACTGGGTATGTAATGTTCGGTTTCACCCGAACTTAACCTTCCTTACTTGTTTGTAATGATTATTGTTTTTTTAATTTTTCTATAATTGAAAAATTGTATAATAATAGTAAGTAGAAAATAAACAATTTTAGTTTTAGTAAACAAATTTAGTTTTTGTACGCCACATGTTAACGAAAGTGTGGGGCCTGCTGTTTCCTATACTGATCCAGAAATAAACAGATTTTATAGCCTGCCTGATCACTGCACTGTCTTTCAGGAGGTAATTGTAGTCATGAAGAAAGCAGCACAAATTCTGCAGGACGCGTGCTTAAACTGAAGTCGCGTCAATATACTACATATTAATAGCCAGGCGGTGATTGAGGAAATAATCTCACACAATACTTCATAAATAAGTATGTTGGACTGCAAAAAAAAAAACACTTGAGAGATTTCGCTTAGGCTGGACCATACATCATCCATACTGGCTTCCCGCTCATAAATAGATAAAAGGTAACGAAAAGGCCGATGAGTTGGAAAAAGAAGGAGCAGCACTCGATGAATCGACGGCAAACGTCCCAATCCGTTTGGAAAAAATAAAAAAAGAGACATGTGTTGAATATGAACCATCCAGCATAAGAGGCGTCAACTGAAATGAAAGTCCTACGTTAACTCACAAAGTTTCCCATATCTCTAAAGCAAGAAGACTTAAGGCTAACGATGAGCATATTAGCTGAACACTGACTTCTAGCGTCACGACACGCCAGTAGCAACAGATGTAAGAAGGCCAGTCCTGCTGCCTTATTGGGGTTTTCTGTTTGGTTGTCAAATAAATTCTGGTAACACTATGAATACATGCAATAGAATGGCGAGAAGAAATCATCTAGGGCATCGGCTTTTTTTCTGGATGGTGAGAGGAGCTTAAATCACTAGATTTCTGCTAGCCGAACAAATAGTAAGTGTCGTGCGTCGAACATTAGTTTCCTTTTAAAACAACTTGATATATTCGCATAATTTTACAATTTTTTGCTGTTAAAATGACCACTGAAATCAGTTATTTTAACAGAAAAATTTTTCAGATTGTTTAAGAATCTCTCATTTTTACAGAATATTGTTAACTTCAGCCCAACACCTTCTCTTCTGTTGATATGACTAAACAACCTTGTTTTCTTGATAAAAAATGCAGTTGAATTAGCTATAATGCGATAAATTTTACAAAATGTCTGTTAATTCAAGAAACCCAATTTTACTTTTATTTTACTGGCGTATTTGCTTGGGCTGTGCTAAACACACACTGGGAAGATACTAACACCAGCAGGATAGCGCAATCCTGTTGGCTAAAAATAGATAGAAGATGATAGCCGAAATTACTGGATTCATATAGACCAAGGTAGAGTTGGTGTGAACGAAACATGACAGCAAATTAGGGCGAGGCAAGGCAAGAGAAGAAAAGTAAAATACGGTAAGGCTTGTAATACTTCGATATATTATCGACGAGTTATCGATTTGGTATAGAAATGTTATAAATGCTCTAACTGTAGCAAAGGTTGTCGACGAACTGTAACTTGGTTATCGAAAAGATATCGATTTACTATCGGAAATGTATGTCCTTTTTATCGAAAAGTTATCGAAATGTTATCAAAAGTTATCGATTTGTCACCGGTGTTAGCACTTTGCTATAATTGAGTTATCAATCTACTTTAAAAAAAATTATCGATTTGCTATCAAGAAAATTATCTATTTACTCCGAAAAATTATGGATTTATTATAGAAAAGTTTACAATAGAAAAGTTGTAATTTAATTTTCGAAGAAGAATCGATATTTTCACAAAAATGTATCAATTTTAATGGAAAAGCTCTCGAGGCGTTACCGAATTGGTTATCGGCTTGTTGTATTATTTTATCGAAAAATTATCGATTTCCTTTCGAAATGTCACAGATATCAATAACAAATCTATGTAGCACAACGCTAATAACCCGATGAAAAACCTGATAAAAACGAAAAAAAATCGATGATGACTTGGCTATAAAAAGCCGACGGCAAACCGATAAAGTCACTTGTGCTTGCTTAACAAAAAATCAGTACTTGGTACTTATTATTTATTTAATTTTCTCAGATTGTTTTTTTTTTTCAGTTTAATTAAATTAATTACATTTCATTTATGTTTCATGATTTAAAAAAAAATTTTATTTAACTGAAATTACCTGAAATTCCTTTATTGTTCCAGTATGTTTCTTCTAAAATCTCCCTATGCCCTTATTTTTTGTTTATAAACAAATATTGATAGCTCCTAGAACTGGTAAGGATAAAAGAAGTAAAAGAGCAGTTAATATTACTGCTCATACAAATAAAGGTATTCGATCAAATGTAATACCTGTTGATCGTATATTAATAACAGTAGTAGTAAAATTTACTGCCCCTAAAATAGAAGATATTCCAGCTAAATGTAAAGAAAAAATAGCTAAATCAACAGATGCTCCTCTATGTGCAATAGTAGATGAAAGAGGAGGGTAAACTGTTCAACCTGTTCCAGCCCCGTTTTCTACTATACTGCTAATCAGTAATAATGTAAGGGATGGAGGTAATAATCAAAAACTCATATTATTTATTCGAGGGAATGCTATATCAGGGTCTCCACCAATTATAATTGGTATAACTATAAAGAAAATTATTACAAAAGCATGAGATGTAACAATTACATTATAATTTTTGATCATTCCCAATTAAATTTCCTGGGTGACCTAATTCAGCTCGAATAATAATTCTTAATGAAGTTCCAATTATTCCTGCTCAAGCTCCAAAAATAAAACATAATGTTCCAATATCTTTATGATTTGTTGAAAATAACCATTGTCGCGATTAAATGCGACTAATTTATGGATAGATTCAAATGATATAATTAAATGGCTGAATTTTAGGCGGTAGGTAGGTAGGTAGGTTGAACTAGCCGGTCCATGAGGACCTCACATAGACTGATTGAGTCCGTAGTGTTACCAGAAGTTTGTTTTAACGACCAAACTGAAAAACCCTATCAAAAACCAGGACCTATGTTATAAAATAACTCCGTCCTCTTGGCAAATACTAGAAGCTTCCTAGGACTTAAGCCACTTGCTGCTTCTAGATCTGACAGCTGTATCACTCCTAATAGCTGGAGTCTTAGCCTGGCAAGTGCAGGGCACGAGCACAGAACGTGCTCGATCGTTTCCTCCTCCAACCCGCACTTCCTACACCTGCTATCACTGACCAAGCCTACCTTAAAGGCATGTGACGCCAGAAGGCAGTGTCCAGTCAGAATACCCGTCATGAGCCTACAGTCCTCTCTTTTTAATGATAGAAGCAACTGTGTTAGTCTAAGGTTGTAAGACCTACACATAATCTTCGACACTATACAGCCCCGCGCTTGAACCCACGCCTTTTCTGCTTGGTCGATCATGTCCACCTCTCGCCTTCGCTTAATCTCGCCCAATCTAATTGGGACGTCTACGGAGCAAGCTTCAAGGGATGCGCCCTTTTTAGCTAATTCGTCCGCTTTTTCATTCCCATCTATTCCCATATGCCCTGGGACCCAATATAGATGTATGCTTCTCCCTGTCCCGATTCTCTCCAGAGACTGCTTACACTCTAACACGCATTTAGATGCTATGCTATGCGAGATTATTGCCTTAATTGCTGCTTGACTGTCAATATAAAAGTTAACACGGTTGCAGCTTAAGCTATTCTCTTCCAGGGTTTCTACTGCTTTGGTTACGGCTAATATTTCCGCTTGGAAAACGCTACAGTAATCCGGCAGCCTGTAGGATCTGCTTAATTCCGGATCAGCGCAGTATACCGCAGACCCTACTCCTTCCACTATTTTGGAACCATCGGTGTACACATGTATCGCCTCGTCCGCCATTTGCGCACCCTTGCGCCAACCGTCCACCTCTATTGTGGCCTTAAGATCTCCCTCAAAGTGCAGGTAGGGAATCATGTAGTCTGTTCGTCTTGTGACTGAGGACGCTATACTATTATGGCCATATGGTCGGCGCTCAAGCTGCCCCGAAGCACCGAGCCTGGTTGCGGTCGTTAATGCTTTGTTCTTTGCTACCAGGTCTACAGGTGGAATGTGCAGAATGGCATACAGTGCAGCCGTCGGGGTTGTTTTCAGGGCTCCCGTAATGCAAATCATCGATAGTCTGCATACCCCCTCTAATTTTTTGAGGTATGTTGTTTTTTGTGTGGCTTTCTACCAAACAAGAACTCCATAGTATAGAATAGGGCTTACAATCGCTGTAAAAACCCAATGAGAAAGAGAGGGCGATAGGCCCCACGTACACCCCAGCATTCTTTTACATACATAGAGTGCCGTTGAGGCCTTCTTGACCCTCTCCTCCACGTTGAGCTTCCATGACAGCTTACTGTCTAGGATGATTCCTAGATATTTTGTGCAAGGTTTCTCCTGTAAGGTCACCGCTCCTAACTTAGGCCTGGTCCAATTTGGGACCTTGTACCTCTTTGTAAACAAGACCATATCCGTCTTCTCCGCATTGACTTACAGCCCGACATTAGATGCCCAGGTATGAATATCCCGAAGCGCCCGATCCATCAAAGAACTAATCGTTGGAAGGCATTTTCCACTTATGACAATTGCAACGTCATCTGCGTAAGCCGTAAGTTTTACGGGTCCCTCATCGAATTGCCTGAGCAGTTGGTTGATGACCAGTGTCCACAGCAGAGGTGATAGCACCCCTCCCTGCGGCGTGCCCCTGTCCACTGATTTCGTGGCCTCGTACAATCCCCATTGTGATGTAATCTTTCTGCAATTTAACATGCAGCCGATCCATCTGATTAAGGCAGGATGTACTTTAATGTAATTAAGACCATCCATAATCGCCCATTTTGCAACATTATTGAAAGCCCCGGCAATGTCCAAGAAGACTCCTAGAGCATACTCCTTATATTCCAGGGATTTCTCTATGCTTATTACCACCCTATGCAATGCGGTGTCTAGGCGGTAGATTGTAAATCTATTTATAAGAATATTTCTTTTTAATTAAAGTTTTTTAGTCAATAATGACATTAGATTGCAAATCTAAAGGTGTAATTAAATTACCAAAGCTTAAAAGGTTCTACTAATATTTATAACTTTGAAGGCTATTAGTTTTTTTAACTTAAAACCTTCAATTATTAGTAGAATAGCGGATGAATGATAGAAATTGTAATTAAACTAAATGTTGAAATAAAGGAAATCACTAATATTCATTTAATAAAAAAATTACTTGATTTTATTGAAAATATTCAATTATTTTCATAATAATTTAGTGTGAATGCAGCAAAACATAATCGTAAATAAAAAAATAATGTAATTAATGATATTGTTACTATAATTGTTACCAATAAGTATTGATTATATACAATTAAATGTTGAATTACTAATCATTTTAGTAAGAATCCAATAAATGGTGGTAATCCTCCTAAAGATAGTAGATTTAATAGGAAAATAAATTTTAAAATTTTTAAATTAAAAAATGAATTGAATAACTGGTTTATATGATAAATTTCAAAGTTTTTGAATAAAAAAATTACACTAAATGATAAAAATGAATAAAATCAGAAATATGTAATTCATAATATTTCATTAATTTGTATTGCTGCTAATATTCATTCTAAATGAGTAATAGATGAAAATGCTATTAATTTTTGTAATGAGGTTTGATTTAATCCTCCTAAGGAACCAATAATAATTGATATAATAATAACAACATTTATAAAATTAATATTAATTAAATAAGAAATTAATATCATAGGGGCAATTTTTTGTCATGTTATTAAAATTAAACTATTATTTCATGATATTCCTTCTATAACTGTTGGAAATCAAAAATGGAAAGGAGCTGTACCTCTTTTTAATAATAAAGAAGAAATTAAAATTCATTTACTAAATAAATAAGCGTTTTGTACTAATAAAGTATTTATGTATATCATAATAATACAAAATAATAGAATTGCTGATGCAATTGTTTGAGTTAAGAAATATTTTAAAGAAGCTTCTGTAGATATTAGATTATTATTGTTACTATCTATTATTAGGGGGATAAAAGATAATAAATTAATTTCTAAACCTATTCAAGCTCTTAATCAAGAATTTGATGAAATTGTAATTATTGTTCTTATTAGTAATATTGAAAAGAATATATTTTTTGCAGAATTATTAAAAATTAAAAAGAAAAGTAACCTTTATAAATGGGGTATGAACCCAGTAGCTTTATTAGCTTATCTTTTTATATTTTAGTGTAAGATGCAGAAAAGTTTTTGATACTTTTAGAAATAATTTAATTCTATTAAACATAATGAATGTAATAAAATTACATTATTTATCCTATCAAGATAACCCTTTTTTCAGGCAATTCATTTAGTTAAAATAGACGGATTTCTATTGCACTTTTTAGATGTAAAATTAATTGCAATTCATTGCAATACAAAAAACAAACTTTGTCAAAATGTTGAAAATTACTTTTAATTACTTTCAGCTGCTGATATGCAATAATTCTTCAAGAGCATAGTAACAAAAGAAAGCACCCATTTCAGACTTTCACATCTTATTGTATTGTCTTTGCTGTCACAACTATTCGAAAGCTGAAAGTGTTCGCCTTTTTAAAAGCTTTTTGCGGCAGTGCAAATTGGAAATTTTGTGTTGACACAGAATAACATCTGTGTCAAAAGCATTACTTTTTACTTTCATATTTTGGAAAAAAATTTAGCTTGTTTCGTTTGATGGCAATTAAAATTGCATTTGTCTATAGTTAAGGCCAACGATGACGTCACCAAAACAAATGTGTTCACACACATTGCCACAAGTGAACAAAGCATGTCTTTCGTCACATGTGAGCATGTTGCAGAAAAGTATTCACTGTTTAAGCAACAAAAAGTTAGTATGATTCTTTCCACCAAAACATCAAACTTTACAATGAATTCAAAACGAATTGTATTTTCAGCTTAGTTTCGCGGATTATTTAAAGTGTTTCTTTAGAAAGTAAAAATCTATAGGTAATACAAGTAAGAACTACAGCAATCCATATTCGGTAATGAAACTTAATTTCTCTACTGCCAATGTAAACTCATTTTCATTACTAGTCAATTGAAATGTTAGTAAAAATCCACTAATTTCGACTAATAGGTGCCCAACTATGCTGTGCGTTGGCTGCACCAGCTGTTAGCAACAAAAACACAAACAGATATGATAGCAGATAGTTGTGGCAAAAACGGAGTTCTAGTATACAAATTGATTCCGAATGGGTGAGTGCTTAATTTCAAATGCACACACATCGAAATACGACCTCACGTTTATCCCAAAAAGAACCTTATGTTAGTCTCCTTAAATAACCGGAAATCACTGGGTTTATAAAAAAAATTATAATTGAAGCTGGAAAACAATAACACCGAAAGAAATGTTACTAGTAAAATAAAAAAACCGGTTTGTTGTCTTAATTAATTAACATTAACACAATTTCAACAAAGCCGTTTCTACAGAAGAGAAACTGTTGGTCTCAAGTTAATAATATTTTATAAAAAAGACAGATTTTCCATCAATCTTACTAATTTTTCTGTTGAAAGAACGGTTGTCATTGGTTATTTCAGAAGTAAATAACTGTCATTATTATGCAATCTAATCAGCAATTTTAAAGAGAAACTTAATCTCACGGCGCTTACTACTTTGCTATTATGAAAAAGGTTCCACAGAAATGTCTGTCATATCAACAGCATTCACTGTTATTCTAATCTTAACGAAAATCTGTTATTTTAGAGTTTTAATACAGTAATAACTGTTAACAGAGCTATAGCTTAAGCTAAGTTAGATAGAACTAGCCAGTCAATAAAGACCTCACCACATTGACTGTATTTGTTCATAGTGTTACCAGAATTTTGTTTTAAGCCAAAAAAAAAATACCAATTAAGTACGAGGACATATGTTATCGAATAACTCCGTCCTTTTGGCAAACCCTATAAGTTTTCCAGGATCAAGCTTAATTGCTGCCTCTAAATCTGGCTACTCTACCACCCCTAGTACCTGGAGCTTTAACCTCGCGAGCGCTGGACACGAACAAACAACGTGCTCAACGTGCTATATCCACGCCTTTCCTGCTTGGTTGATCATACAAATCTCCTTTTCATTACCTCCGAAAGGATTGGGTCGTCTGTGGTTGATTTATCGAGTGCTGCACCCTGCTTAGCCAACTCGTCAACTTCGAGTTATCTATGTATAATGAAACTATTTTTCCTTTTTGGATTGACCGTTTCAATTCAGAACCAACAGCAAAGTTGACTCAACAGCCATTTAGAAAAGATAAAAATTTATATTCGGTTGAATTGGCCGGTAATTCGGTTGATTTATAAGATTTTTTTCTTTTAATATATATTTTGTTTGAACGTAATTTGTTCTAAAATCTAACTTCAGCTATGGCTCACTCGTGCTTGATTCGATCTCCTACATATCTTTCTCTCTTCTCTGCCATTCTTTCTTATTCGGCTCTTTGTGTTTGTCTTGCTAAGGCTGTTTCTCTGTTTATTCTCACATTATAACTAACTCTATTTTATTTTCAACTCTACCTCGTTTTGTATTATTAGGCTTTGCTCTTGAATCTATGAAAACATTTTCTTAAGCAATTCTTAAATTTAGTTTATTTTATAATTTGGGAAAAATTTAAACGTGACATGAGGACGTACAAGGAAACCACCTGTTGGGATTAGAGTCTTCAAGTCATCTTCTCCCGGGAGTGGGGCTTGATTCCTATTTTTAACTGACAGCTATTTTTCCGCTGTCCTTAGTATGCCATATCTTCATAAAAGAGAGAGAAAAAGGAAGAAAAAGGAAATAGGAAAAAAAGTCAATAGAAAGGGAGTTTTGAATGAAATGGGTATGGGAAGATATAAAATAGTAATAGTAAAGGAAAGAAAAAAGGCGAGAGCAGAAGCGAAACGGAAAGTAAAAGTGAAAGAAAGTAGAAAGGGCAGAAGAGAGGGCAATGCCAGGAAAAGAGAAGGGAGAGATATAAGGAGATGAAAAGAGGAAGGAGAGTTATAGAAGCAAGGCGCCCTAGCGAGCTAACGGATAAAACAAATTTCGGCGGCGGTTATGCCTGCAAAAAAACAGTAAGAAGAAAATTTGTATAGGGGCAAGCCAATAATTTCAGGACTTAAATAAAAAATATTTTTTAGTAAAACAAATTTTAGTAGCAATGCAAATTCCAAAAAGGCCATCGGAATGCTCGGTTGTTGTTGTTGTTGTTGTTGTAGCGATAAGGACACTCCCCGAAGGCCTTGCGGAGTGTTATCGATTTTGATGGTCCATTGCCGGATGCACATCCGGTACGTTCCGGTACCAAGCCCGACCATCTCGGGAACGATTTGTTATGAGTACATGCGACCTTCTGGCCATCCCGCATATTTCGCCACTGATAGGTGAGGTTCACAATTGGGTTTGGAGAAGCTATATTTTTCGCCGGCAAAACCTTGAAACGGTTGTGCTACACAACCCCCTTGAATCTGGTATTTTATTCGCCTCTTACTACAGGCATACCTACCGCGGGTATATTCTAACTCCCAAACCCGCTGGGTATAATTGGCATACATGCTTAACGAATCTGTGAGGCCCATCAGCCCAAACTATGTAATACTGTTTTCACACAGAAACTTAATGATCTCACTTCACCTTCTAATGAAATCGTAAATTTTTTGCTTTCACACAGAAGTAACTGCTCGATTAGTAAGAAGGATGAAATGTCAAGCGAATAAAATGACAATGCTATATGACAGACAATCATGGCGGAACGATACAAGGTGGCAGCATGGTGACATACCTACAAACAAAAAAAATTCCATGTACTTGTAAATTCGCTGGACAAATGTCAAAATCGTACTGCGCCGGTAGTTGATGTATCAAATCAAATAAAAGAGGTTATAATCAGCTGTTCGATGCGGACACCTTGTATCGTTCCGCCATGCAGACAATGACATTTACTTTGACAAATGACATTTTTAAGCACTGAACACACCAAAAACTAAGAAGCGGAACGCGGCCAACAGAGTTGCATTGTGCTTCTGACTTCATTAGGCATTCGATTAGCTACTAATGAAATAATTATAGATTAGAATTTTGTAGGGAAGATTGAGCTCAATAAGCGTCTTAATGTAGAAAACTGCCTTTATTATCCAATAAGCCGTCTGTGCGAAAATAGTATAAGCTTATTGTATTTGTTTGATTGTGTAAATTGACTTACATACCTGTGATTGGGATCAATAGCCACAAAGGCGATTTCAGTGCATAGATTTATATATCGTGTTGTCCAAATACGTTGATATGTTGTATGTATTGTTGTTGTTGTTATGATTATAATTATACGCCGTCTGAAGCAATAATTTTCAGGTTGGCTGCTGCTTGACAATGATGTGGTTTGTTGCTGCGGTTTGTTGTTGCTGCATTTGTCACCTGAGCGTAGGTATGATTTTGTTATGCGTTTGAGTTGTTGTCGTTGCAACAACAACAACAGAAAATAATTAAAGCGCACACTGTGACTATCAGCCTTTTTATATAATTTTTTATTTTTTTTTTTGCATTAAAATCAATTCTTTTTCACTTTTACCACTTACACAAACACATGAACATATTTCACTAATACATTCAGGTTTATTAACATAAATGTGTATGTGTCTTGTAGGGACTTATTTGGTATCCACTTGCAACTGCTGCTTATCACACGTTGTTTGCAGTGTTGTTGTTACTTTACTTGTTTATGTTGTTGCAACAAGTTGGCGTTGTGGTGATTGTGGCAAGTGAAATATAAACAAATCATGCAGCCAAGCAGAAGGGAGCGTAAAGGCACCACAAATGCTTAAAAATGAAATAAAAACCGATATGGCGAAATGGGAGTGGCAGATATGTAAGTCAACGTGTATGTATATATGTTTGTGTATGAGTGGCAACACAAAGAGATGCAGCAATAGCACGCAAATGAAGTTTATATTCCCGGCAGGCAGTTGATGGTTTTTTTATTAATTTTTTTTTTTTTATTAATTATTACAGCAACACTCCGACAGAATTACTCAACCCGCAAACAAGTTTGACATGATTTGAGATTTGCGAGACGCTAACTTTGCTAAAAGCGAAGGTAAAAATTAATTTGCAAATAATATTAATACTTCTGTTGACATCTTATGGCTGTCAATGTTTTATAAACTTTTCTTGAAGCAAAATTTTTATAAGCATTATCTTCGCTGTATATTTATACATAGATATTCATAGCTTTGATAAATTAACAAATAATATCCATATTTATAATGAAACGTATATTCATAAATACATATACCATAAACCCTTCTAAGCATGTACATTTATAAGTTCTATCGCTTAAACGCTGCTTTATAACAACTTATTGAATGAAAATTTAAAAACTTTTTTTCAATAATATTTTTTTGTCAACGCACATAGAAGTATTTGAACGGCCAAAAATAAATTTTTCAAAACGCAACATAAACTCAAAGTTGGACCATTCATGCATATCTTGCGGCAGTTTTTCACGATCTTAGAGTATATACATTTTCAATTGATATTTTTACGGGTTTCAGTGAAGTTTATAAAAAAGAGGCCATGGATTGTTTTGAAACAGGTAAGTGTGTATAATATTTATGTATCTTAAGATTTATATGGTCCTTAACACCTTCGTATACAATTTTTAAAAAGTGATGTATTGGGGCAAAATTTTTTCCCAATTTTTTTTTTTCAAAAGGTTTTTGTTTTAGTGCCCCGCTTTGCCCCGCATTGATTCCAATTTGTTTGGAAATCCTGTGTTTTGTTAATTTAAATAGTGGAAAGATTGGTCCCGCTTATTCCCGCTTTTTGAAAAAAATTTGTAATTTTGAGCGTCGCATAGAGGTGCCATCTCCATAGGGTGAGCAATAAAAAATAGTAAACGTACTCCAATATTGTTGAAATTCGGCGCGTGATCTTGCTGTAGCATAAAAAGAATATATATGCAATATGGTGATGATCGGCACCGTGACACAACCCCTACTCTTGTGGGGGGTTATATTAAAAGATGTCTGATTTTTATGAAACTCAGTTTGGACGTTAATCTCACGTTTAGAAACGCAATTGTAGAATTTGATCTTGTTTGGTGAATGAATGTGCTGATTCCGAATCCTAGATTTATTTGGCCAATGTACCCAAAAAACTGCAATCGATGACTAACATTTTTTTTGTATGTTTTGTATATAGCTGTATTAAGATTGTTTTTAATTAAGGTTTCTCTGGTCAAGTAATCACCCGTAACGAATTATTCAATCACATGAAAGCATCAGATGCGCAAAGTATTTACGAGAAATTAAGCAGTTTAGACAAATACCTTCTAAGCTTTGGACCTTATTCAAAAAAAGATACCATTGAAACTCGAAAGAGACATCGTTTGAAATCGAAGATGATGACCTGCCTGACATAACCTCTGATGATGAGCCCTAAGCCATGTATACAAATTCACTATTTTTCCGCAAGCTTAAATTTTTTTGATAATTACTTAATAAATTATGTTAGAATTCTCGATGCCAGGCATATGAAAATAAATGCCAAAAAACAGCGAAACGTGTTATCTGCTTGTAAGTTGTACATTATTATACTAGAATGAATTATTATACTAGAATATCCGTAGACTTTTGGACCACTGTATGTATAATAAAATAAAATAAAAAGTTAAATATAACTTAAATCACGATTGGTAACATAATTAAACAATTTAAAGCAAAAAAACAATGATTTTTTAAGAAAATTTGCTGTCCGTAGACTTTTTTGGACAACTGTATATATAATAAAATAAAATAAATAGTTAAATACAACTGAAATCACCATGAGTAACAAAATTGAACTATTTAAAGCCAAACATAATTTTGGCCACCCAGATTGCTCAAATACTTCTATGTGCAACGTTTAGTTTTTATTTTTCCTTCAATAATTATTTATCAATGTTTATTTTTTATGTTGCTTGATAATTATTATGATCGATAAATATGTTTTTTCGTTGGCATAAAAAGTTGTACTTTTTTTTAATTTAGAGCTTCATAGCTTATAACCTACAATGCTAGTGGAGACGACATTGTCCGTTCCCAACAAAGCACATCAACAATATCTTCCTAGAAATAACTGACGCTTATTGATTAGCTGGTAAATCAAGCTTTTAAAAACCTTTTTATCCCCGTTCAGTGCGGGCTTCTACCGTAGTGTACCAAGATCAATAATCGAGCGAAGCTTTCGATTTAGGATGATGAAGTTTTTCGGGCTATCTACTGTTAAATTGAGCAGCGTGGTGGATGCTATCAAGGATTTTGAGTATGAATAAAATAATTAAAACAAAATTTGTAAGTTAAACGGTTTTGTTGAAAATAATACTTACATTAAGTAATAATAACACTAAAAGCTAGAAAATAATTAGGTTGGTCCTAAGTACTAGTCATCACGCCCCTCATCAATCTAGGGCATTGATCAGACAACTAAGTAAACGTGTGGGTCGCGTCAAATTTTTATTGATAATCAAAAGCTCATATCTTTACAAAAGATATTTTCATATATTTATAAGTAAAAACAACCGAACCTTAATCAGGCTATGCTCCTCCTCACGTTTTTAGAAATTTCACGCGTCCAACGCTTTTATTTTTTTGTCTGATCAACGCCCTAGATTGATGAGAGGTGTGATGACTAGCACCAAGGACCAACCTAATGATTTTCTAGCTTTTAGTGTTATTGTTAATTAATGTAAATATTGTTTTAAATAAAACCGTTTAACTTAAAATTTTGTTTTAATAATTTTATTTGCAAGTTAGTCTTTATTTAATTGCCTATTATTTCTCTTTCTCTTTAGTTCATTTAGTGACTCATTATTACAAGGACTCTTTTTTAACAATTTTTTACAACCCAAGTCCTCATTACATAATCCTTCCAAAGACTTTACTCGACTCTGCGTCACGTATGCTTGTCCCTTCTTGAACTCTTAAGTGTTTTGATGTCACCAGTTGGCCTTGCGGTGATTTGTTCCAAATATGAGCCATATCGGAACAAAATATGATTTTTGTTAATGTATCGATCCATGCGCCACCTAGCGGAGTCTTTCTTTTTTTTATAGAATTGTCATTGTCAAATATCAATTAAAAAATTCTGTTCGCTACATCGCTACACAGAGTCAATCTAAATAAAACTGTTTAATAAAAAGAAATATCTGTATGAGTTAATCGGGGATTGCCCGTGTTGCTTTAAATGTATGAAAACATTTATTTGAAACAATTTTTAATTTTATAATTTTTATTTAGTAATTTGGGAAAAATTTAAACAACGTGACATCAGGATGAAAAAGGCGACAGCAGTTTCGATTATACCTTGTAAATCTCTTCAAAGCTTTTTCTCCCGGGAGTGGGATTTGAACCCGCACTCCTACGATGGTTGAAGTGTTACAGACGTCGTCTTGTCCGTCCTAATGTCACGTTGTTTAAATTTTTCCAAAATTATTAATTAAAAAAGAAATATCTTTTCTGAAGGTTATGGGGGAAACAATCATATCTGTAACTTCCCCTTGGACTAAGACGTTTAGATATTTTTTAAATTTTACTTATTTATTTTGTAATGAGTTGTTGTCAAAAAAGTTTAACTTGTTCAGCAAAACGTAGAGTGCTACAATTGGCTAAATTCTAAAAAATTGGAAAAAATAAATGCAATTTGTTAGACGAAAATTGATTGGGTTACAAAACTGCTACTCCACAGATCTGATGAAAAATGCGAAGTTTCGTAAAAATTTTTTCGAGCTTTCACAGAATAGGTTTTTTTAATTATGATTATCAAAAATAAAAAATGGATAATGTGATTGACGTAATTTGATTAAAAAAAAATTATTCGGTACTCTAATAGTATTATTGACTCCTGTGTGCGATACCTTGGGTCATATCAATATAACTTGCTATCGCGATCTTTTCGCGATGCATGTCTTCATGATTGCAAAGGCTTAGATCCCAGACCTTCTCAGATCAAACCCATTGTGTGATAGTGCACAAAAAACACAGTTGCTATGTAACGTAGCAAAATGCTACGTCACATTAACCTACTCACAGCCGTAACATTAAATATATACACACCCTAATATTAAATATATTCATACCCCACGTTCGCCTTGCACAGCGAACAACCACCCGCACATGGTATGCCAAGTACCAACAATGAACAACCAAACATACTCAGCACGCTTCGTACTGACTATTTGACGTGCATTTTTCATTCGCTATCATAACGAGGAGTTATCAATTCTTAACAATTTTATACCCTGCCAAGTATATAATGGCAAACGCCATCACTTACTGCACACTTCAGTTCACCTAGGTAAGTAAGGCCGAGGCCAACATACGATGGTAGGTATCAAAAGGGTCCCAAGGTGAACAGGGAAGACTCTCAGCGAACCAATCGGGCTCATGGATCCCCCCCCCCCCACCTATGGGAAACCAACCTTTTGCACAACGTCCCACGGGGTAGGAGGGGATACGCTCCCCTTCTATCTGGAAGGACAGATGGGCACGGGTAGTTCCCCCAAGTCTCGTCCAGGACCAGTCCTGGGCTCCACTTGAGGGACATGCCAGGCCCAATAAATATCAATACCGGTGGCATTTGTCGCGAACAGTTCACCTAGGGTTGCCGAGGATCATCGCGCTCCCCCGCTCCCTGGTTGAAGTGACGAGCCATATGCAACGGTGGACTTTACTACACCACTCATGATCGCTAGGACTCTTGTCCGAGACTCTCTAAGAGGAGTACTGAGTATACCCAGCTACAAATGGGGATGGCATGAGGCGCAGATAGGTCACTCAGGGTGGCCGAAGAGCATCTCCCTCCCCCGCCTCCTGATTGGGGTGCCGAGCGAAATGCAACGGTGGACTACGCTACACAGCTCATGATCGCTAGGACTCTTGCCCGAGGCTCCCTGAGAGGAGTACTGAATCTACCCAGCACCCACGTATACATATATATTTGTACGTTGGGTATTACTAACCGAGATACTTCACCCAAGTCAAACTGCGCCCTTCCTGCCCGCCGCCGCCAATCGTTAGCCATAGGAGTACCACCGCAACTCGCCTGAACCAATCCGTAAGCTTTCTCTGGGGGTAAGATATTTGAGGATTATCCCTGAGAACCGCGACCCGTACTGTCATCTTTCTGCCGCTCCTGCGCTATCATCCGTGGCATCTCTCTCTTTATCTCTCTCTCTCTCTCCCTCTCTCTCTGGGACCAAAGGCTGCCGGCATCGAAAGGCAAAAGCCGCGTCGTGTGTGCGTGCATGTTCGGAACAAAACAACAACTACTTGTTATTAATTGGTAAAGGTTAGTGGGACCTTCGCCTGACCCCGAAACCCACCTCACAACTATCTCGAAGTAGCTCCGAAATTATAGCGAAAGTAATAACGAACTTATCTGGTGAAATCACCGTAAAGTTCCACACCAGAGTGATACAGAAAAAGTCACTAATTGAAAATTTTCCGGAAACGTTTTTGAGATTCTTTTTTATGGTGTCAGTTACAAACATTGTAAATTCATACAAGCGAAAAATCGTTTTATTCCCCCATTGCCATACCTACCTGTCAAATAATTACTGACAGGGAGAACGGCTGTCGCGAATGGCCAGAAAATGGAAGAAAGGTTTGTCTTTTGCTCGCGGCTAAGAAATTGAAGTGCCATGAATTGCTCATTTGTGTTTCAAACCAACTTTTTTTTTTTTTTTTCAAATGTATCCAAAGAAAACGAGACTGCAGATAAAATATGAGCAGCCAGTTAATAATTTAAAATATGTAAAGAACGCAATGTACCAGTCATCCTACACACTTTTTTTAAAAACTATTGAGCAAATGATTTACGTAATCGAACAGCGATTTAACAGGTGATCCAGGCTGTTTACTATTATGAACGTTTTGTTCAAATATTCGCCACTTGTATGAATTCACAATGGTCACAAAATTCATAGAAGTTTTTTTCTTAAACTATCAAAAATAAAAAAAGAAGAATTTACATGACGAATTTTGATAAAAATGCCACTGCTATTTTCGTGTTCGCTACTGTACATGTACACTCTACTATACGTGTTGAATAAGAAATTACTTATCCATACTTGTATTTTAGTACTGAATGCCAAAGAGCATATGTACATATGTCAAAGTGCACTTTAGGCATGTATGTGTGTATTTACCTGTCTTCACAAATATGTTGAAAAATTACCGTTAACTTTAACAACAATTTATTAGGCAAACTCATGTCGTTGGCGACTTATACAACAGAAAGACCAAATTAGTAGTTAGCAACAGCAAACAATTTATGGGCAGAGTATGAACTGCACCCCTCTCAACAAGGCAGTTCAACTGAACAACTAGCTAAGCAGGTCGTGGATTTTTTGACAGTTGCTTTTTGCTGTGACTACCAACTAATCTGTGTGGAATAAATAGAAATCTGCGCATGTCTTTTAAGAGACATTTAGATGTATGTAATAATATGTTGGCTTTTTACTGCAATTAAGAAATCCATAAATTATTCTTTGACATTTTTGCAATTTTGCATTACATTGTTGGCTGCTTTTAAGCCAAGATGCACATTAAAGGGGAGTCAAAGGTGAGACGGTAATAAATTGCTTGGAAGTATGTTGAGTTAAAATTAAATGTGCATTAAGAAACAGCATGTCCTGGCCCGAAATTGTATCCATTTAGACTTCGTGGCTTCATTAAAAAAAAAAAAACAATATTATCAAAACGTATGCTCAGTACGTCACTTCCCATAGCCGTCTAGTACTTATTGTACTACTGGTTGGTAGTTCTAAGAAGGATGTTTTGGCAGAACTAACTAACTAACTTTCTCCATCGCGCTCTCTCGCTTTCCACCAAGCTCTTTTTATATGGCCCACTAGCAAGGTTCATTTTGACTGCATGCATGATGTGCTGGTTATCCTCCTTCTACTTACGAGTGTTTTTATCCATTCCATGGCTTGGTTTATCTAGTTGCCTTTATTAATAGTTTATCTAGTTGCCTTTCCTAAGCGGATAAACCTAAACCATAAAGTACTTCATAGGGATCTTTCAAACACCATGATTCCTTTCAAGATATCAATACGGCCATGTAAAAAAATGTTGTCATAGAAAATTTTGACAAAATAGCCTTCAGCCTTTGCCTCATCCGAGAGCCCCAAGTATTAGCTCTGAAAAAATTTCGTAAGCTCTCTTACCTATCCAAGTTTGAATCATATCGCAATCATTGCCAAAGACGCCATTCTATCGTGCCAGTTATGACATTGAAATTAAGCCTAGGCAAAAAGACACCAAAGATCGCTACGTCATGCCGGCAAGCTTTTTATGGTAAGTAGAAATACGTGAGCGCCAAGAAACAAGTAGCAAAAGCAAAGAAATGGATTAAGACTCTTTTTAATGGACGAGGACTGGGTCAGAAATATTATGCATGCTGTATTTCCCAGCTAAAACTGTGATAATGAGACCGTTTGTCGATCAAAAAGAATCATTCAATGAAGATGAGCTCTAAAGAGGCTTTCAAAGATCACTGGATCAGGGAATGTAATAAGGATAACTGAAAATATCTACAAAAGTACTTTTACTTGTACAAGAAATGATACGCAGCAAAAATTTTCTACTACAAATATAAGACAGCACGGCTTGTTCTTATTCTAAGGGCTATGCTAAGTCGGGCTGAAGGAAGTATGAAGACCCCACTGGCGGTACGTAGCAAGGAAAGGAAAGGAAAGGAAAGGAAAGGAAAGGAAAGGAAAGGAAAGGAAAGGAAAGGAAAAGAAAAGAAGGGATAGGAAAGCAAAGGAAGGGAAATGAAAGGAAAGGAAAGCAATGGAAAGGAAAGGAAAAGACAGGAAGGGATAGGAAAGGAAAGAAAATAAAAGAAAAGAAAAGAAAAGAAAAGAAAAGAAAAGAAAAGAAAAGAAAAGAAAAGAAAAGAAAAGAAAAGAAAAGAAAAGAAAAGAAAAGAAGAGAAAAGAAAAGAAAAAGGAAAGGAAAGGAAAGAAAAGGAAAGGAAAGGAACGGAAAGGAAAGGAAAGGAAAGGAAGGGAAAGGAAAGGAAAGGAAAGGAAAGGAAAGGAAAGGAAAGGAAAGGAAAGGAAAGGAAAGGAAAGGAACGGAAAGGAAAGGAAAGGAAAGGAAAGAAAAGGAAATGAAAGGAAAGGAAATGAAAGGAAAGGAAAGTAAAGGAAAGGAAAGGAAAACAAAGGAAAGGAAAAGAAAGGAAAGTAAGCATTATAAATTTGCTATCGCTAGCAAAGTCATTAATGAGTTGGCCGTTTTTACTCGACGAGCTAGGGTTTTTTTATTGAAAATTTATTGACGTGTTATCGATATATTAGGAAAAAATTTTCGATTTTCTATTGACTTATAAAAAAAATGCTATCAATTTATTACCTAATCTATCTATCATTTTGTTAACAATTCACAACTGATAAATTATCGATTTTTTTCGGTAAAATATCAATATGTTATCAAAGAGCCATAGATTTGTTTTCGATTTTTTCATTGGAGAGTTAGTAATTTGCTAACGATGGGCTATCCTTTCATTATTGACGGCTCATTGGTTTGTTATGAAACAAACAATCGATAACAGCAGATTAGAAACCAATGATTCGGCAATATCAAGCCATTAACTCGACAACAATAATTTGCTATCGACGGACGGAGGTTCTCTTCCAATTTCAGTAGCGCCCTTTTTAGTTTTTTTTTTTTCAAATTGGATAAAGTTGATATGAATGCTCCCAAACTATGATTTCCCAAGTCTTGAACCCAAGAATTTCGTTCTATGCGGCAACGTTACCATCATTACTACCGATAAGAAACCTGAGCGAACTCCAGCTAACTTAAAAAAAGATAGTTTTCCAAACCAATGCCTGTATGTGTACATGTTGAACTTCAGGACTACTTGGTACTCACACCTTGTTTTCCTTATTTCAGCGAGCCACTTGTTTGAAGTAAATGCTTCAATTGTAGTTGCAGCTCTTTGTGAACAGACGTGCAGAATGAGTCTTTAGTGGTTTATACAAGAGAGTTATCGTTCTTTCCGCAACTTAAGTAGTAAAAGTGTTCCCTTCCGCATAATACGCACCAGCTTGCACCTCAATAGGGGGACTCATGAAAGCATATAAACTTATAAGGTGTAAAATTATATCCATTTACACACGCGGTTATATGAACGCACCTAGTAATACTCTTGATAAACTTGATTGTTTACAGCTGTATTATTGCCAAACAAAATTTTTTTGATTGTTATACAAATTAAAAAATGACAAGATTAAGTGAAAAATAAAAACTAAAACGCCTTTACTTGCTGATGTTAGAGATTTCTGATGAAAATGCCTGCTGTAATGTCTGCAAGGTTGCATTCCTTTGAGTTTACCGCGTTTACACAATGAAATGTGCGCGTAAATTTATACAAATTGTGTAAATGATTTTTCATACAAAATTTGACAGCTCGTTTACGCACTAGATAAATTTATACGTTTACACACTATAAGGCATTTATAGGTTACATGAGTCCCCCTAATATCTAACTAACGACATGATCAACTGGTAGTGTCTGGTAACGCAATAAAATTTAAGAAAGTTGTGTGCTTTTATTAAAATTTGGCGTACAATTTTTCAAATAGCTAAGCTAAAACTCCCCCCTTCGAAATTTCAATAACTCTTAAACGATTAAGCTTCGTTGTTTTCTGGTTTAAGTCTTTTTTTAGTTATATATACAAGTAATAGTATACAGTTATACACACTTTGAAGCTTGAATGTTTGTTAATTGAAAACCGATTTGTTTACAAACGAAAGAGCCAAGAAACAAAGCCGTTTACGAAACCGGTTCGATTGAATATTGCACAAGAATTAAACACAAATCAATGAGCCAGCGAAAAAAATGGAATGACCGAACTGCGTTGCAATTGACCGACCGAACACGACTGACAATCCCTTTTCAGCGCCAACAAGCGAAACAATCGAATTTTACGCAGAACAAGAGATTAGTCACAATCTCAAACTGATGATAAGCGGTTTTACAAATATATTCGCGAATTGCTTTTTAAAAAATCTTCCATTCAACACGACAAGCGCAGTATAACTGATTTGCACTAAGCAAACAATTCGCCAACCTTGCGTCATTTTGTTATAGAAAAGATTGCTTAGGTTGAACGGAGCTTTTCTTTGTTGTTGCTGTTGCAAGTTGCATGAAGTTGTTGCCACTTGGCGTTACATGCGGTTTTTACTGTTACAACCGGCAGCAAAGTAAAAACCAATAACAACGAACAACAAAAAAACAAAAAAAAATGCAGTCAGCCCACTTAGTGAATAAAAACCAAACGAATTCGAAGCAAAACAAGTAAGGGAATCTAAGCTCGTGATGAGCCTCTCTATTTATCTACATACATATATACCCAGTTTTTTGTCTTAACAAGAGGTAAAGAAAGGTGCCGAGTATTCATTTTCCCTCCATATGCTTTGTCAAAGACGTGGAATGTCGTTAAAATTTGGTACAAAGTTCAGTGACCTTCCTGCTCTAATGTTAATAGCTCCAATAGTGTGAACACTTGGGCATAGTTAATTGTCAAATCTTAACAGCTTCGACACGTCCTGAAGATTTTATCAGGACCTTTTCTAGCTATTTTTTATAGCTTGGTGCATACTTTGTACTTCATGCTGTTATTGTTATATCAACAGCACTTTTCCCAATTCAATCGGTGCGACCACTCGCAAATTTAGTCAAAGCCCTTTAAAGAGAATTTAAAGAGATGGTTAGTATCATGTGGAAACACATCGCTTCAGGACATATGTACATTACAAATGACGTGATTTATAGTTCATCATCACCATTTCTATCCCGTTCCACTAAGTATTAGCTTTGCTAATAAACGCCTTTTACAGGAAAGCTATTTTCTTATGCGATGAGACTAATTTATGCGCCTACAGCCCTATGATATTTTATGTTTTATTAAAAAAAATGGAAGTCGAGAAAAATTTGCGCGGCGGGTCCTACATATTGTAACGAATTTATTGCAAATCCTCTTATTTTCAACCTTCTGCTAAGTTCGAATCAATAAACTGTTGAATAAATAACTGCACTCTTCAAAAAGGCAAAATGGCCTTTATTAAAGTACTTCACAATTACACTTATACTTCGCTTACTGATAGCTTGCTTAACTCAAACTGATTCTCGCGCCTCTATTATTGTCGCCTTTTACACTGTCTGATTTCCTCGTTGCATACTTCTAGGCTTTTCCATTCCAGAACATACTAGTTTGTTATCAGCTACAAAATCACCAGCCACAACTACGTTTAGAGCTTCTCATATGCGCGTGAGTAATACTTGCACAAATTATAACCCTCTCTTGTGAGCACCTCAGATAAGATATATGCACGTGTTTGTGCGTTGCTTCTCCGCTGCGTGTACGTACATATGTGTAGACATAATGATTGATTCGTTTATGTAGATACATAATGATTGATTTATGGATGTGCACACAAGTCACTCTTAGCATCGGCTTAGAGATGGCAGTACCCCTTAGTGTTGCTAATATTCGTAACAATATTTTATGCCGACTTCGAACGGCATCAAAAGGCAGATGAACTTTCGCTGTGAAGCTTTTTACTACAGAAATACACTCGAAGTGTTTGTCAAAACACTACCGGCTGGGGTGTGGTAGGCTGGCCACCACCACACCATGGTCGCCGCAACTTTTTACTATACAGAGTAATATAAAGTTATCATGTTTTGTTATGTTATGTTACGCTTTGTTATGTTATGGTATGATATGTTATGTTATGCTAAGTTAAATGATGGATGTAATGCAGTATAATTTAATTTAATCTTATGCTAGCTTTTTCTATGTTATGTTAAGTTATGCTATGTGTTGTTATTTTATATAATGTTATATGATGTTATATTTTTTTTGTAATGTAATTTAATGATATGTTAGGTTTTGATATGTTATGTTATGTTCTGTTATGTTGCGATATGTTTATGTTATTTCATGTTACGTTAAGTTGTTGTTGTTGTTGTAGCGATAAGGTCTCTCCGCGAAGGCTTTGGGGAGTGTTATCGATGTGATGGTCCTTTGCCGGATATGGATCCGGTACGCTCCGGTAACAAAGCACCATAAAGTGCTAGCCCAACCATCTCGGGGACGATTTATATGGCCACATTAAACCTTCAGATCATCCCTCCCTCCCCGCACTCAAGTTCCATGAGGAGTTTGGGGTCGCCAAAGCCTCGTGAAATAAGGCGAATCCTGCTTGGTTATTAACGCGACAGGCTCTTCTGACCAGCTAGATCTTTAGCAGTTTTGCTAATTTCTGATCAAGCTGGGAGGATCGCAATGAAATATTCGGACTAATAGAAAAGATAGTCGAGTTTGAGCGTCTGACAATAATTGATTTTGTTAAAGAAATTCTTTCTCTTTTTATACATAATTTCTTAACCTACCCATACATAATTATGCTAACACTAACAAACTAAAAATATGTACGTTTGTAATACTGGTATGCAAAGTCAGCAGATTACTTCATTGACCTATTTATGGAAAAAATGTAAAATAGTTTTGTGTGAATATTTTGGTGGTTCACACTGACAAACTAACACTGACAATTAGACATTCCGGACGGCACGTGCATTGATCAGCGTGACTAATTGAGCAAAACTATGAAAGTGTGAAATGGCATGGGTTTCGTATTCGGCATTCAATTGATGTTGACTTCCCGCTGTGTCGGGTCAATATAATTTATGTGGATCAATATTGTAATATGACTGCACTATGACTGTGTGTGGCAGGTTCATAGAAAATGCATTGGCATAGAACTTCATAATGCATAATGCCGCAAATGTATTGCATAGGAGGGCATAATGCATAATGCTACACTCGTCTGTTAGTGAAACAGGGTTCGCCAAGGATAGGTGGGGTTGACAATTGGGTTTGGAAAAGTTATATATTGCGCTGGAACCTGAAAGGGTTATTTATTTATTTATATTACAGCTTAATTATGCCTAGCTTATATCTATTTTCAATGTATATATATATAATAATCTTAACTAGACTAACATATAATTCTAACCCAGTTATATCTATGAACTACCGTATGGTTCTGAACTGTGGCAGACCTCCGAATCATGCCAACATTATTTTGATGTCAGTTATCTTTGGGATGAAGGCCGTTTACGAATAAGCACGAAAGCTTGCGCTACACATTTCCTTGAATCTGGTATTTTAGTCGCCTCTTACGACAGGCATCCCTACCGCTGGTATATTCTGACCCCCTAAACCGCTGGGGGTTAAGTTAAGTTATGTTATGCTATGTTAAGTTAAATGATGTACGTAATTCAATATAATGTAATTTAGTCTTACGTTAGCTTTTTCTATGTTATGTTATGTTATGTTCTGTTATGTGATGTTATTTTGTGTAATGTTATACGATATAATGTTTTTAATGTAATGTAATTTAACGTTATGTTAAGTTTTGATTTGTTATATTATGTTGTGATATGTTTTATGTTATTGTAAGTCGACGTGTTATGTCGCGTTACGTTACATAAGTTAATGCAATGCTATGTTACATCAATTTATGTGGTTTTTTATCTTGTATTCTGGTAGGCTACTTTATGTAATATCGCATTAAGTCATTGTGTATTATGTTCAGTTATAATGTATTATGTTACCTTTAGTTGAGTTTTGTTATGACGCTCAATTTACACACATAAAGCCGGAGTCATTGGTGCCGTATGTCGTATCGCTGTATCCGTATCCCTAACGTAATCAGCTGTTTATCGTTACGACGGTAAACCAAAACCCAATTGGTTGGCTACGATACGGTTACGACTTTAGCGGCACCAATAATCGATTGCATAGATTCTCATAAGGTTGGTCGAATCAGCTGTTAAAAGGTTACCGATACGGTTACCGATAAAGCACCAATGTCTCCAGCTTAAATCAAGAGCAGCAGTAAATCTGGGTATACGAATTAATAATCCAAAGCTACAAAATTTTGTATGCGTTCGTGTGCTGATGGTAGTCGCTGACATTTGGCAAATAGTAATAATGCTTTTAAGTACTACAAAAGCGACAACAAGGCAGAATATATCAACAAGCAGTAATAATCAAAGTTTCTGCTGTGACGTTCACACACAAAACGTTGCACAAAAATAACACACACAACAACAATAAAGACGAAAAAATCGTTTGTGGCAGTAAATAGGTTTGTTGTTTGTAAATAGCAAATATTTGTAAAAATATGAAATCGACTAATGCATGCGGCATGGAAAAGCACAAAACATATAAATACAGTTAGATTTGTAAAAATAAGTTAACGAAGAAAGCACGCACATACATATGCATACTACAAATTATGTACATATTAATTGTTTTTTTTTTGTTGCTTCTTTTTGACCAACTTTTTGGTTGCAACCAACATGACAACAAAGGGGCACAAACAACAACAAGAACAGCAACACAAACCTAACAATCGTCATTAGTTGCTTGCTCAGCGTCTGGCTGCTTTTCCTACCTCAACAACAAATCAAGTAAGCATAAAAGTAAACAATCAAAGCCACCAACTAAAACCGGCACAACACGCTCCTTTGCCTTACTCCCCTTGATGGCCTATACTGGGCCAAAGCTTGTTTGCTGTCATGCGGCATATGCATGCCGTCATCAAATCATTTGACATGTCTTTGTTTGGTGCTTAGAGTGGAAACGGAGAGAGCGGTCGATTATGGTAAATATGTTTATGTTTGTACCAGAGCACTGGAATAACTGTCACGAAGTCATAATAATCTTACAGGTAGCGATCGGCATGCTCAATCGCTTCCACGAAAGCGGAACGGATGTGCTCTCTCTTGCCCGGTATATTGAAGTGTTCAGGCACACATACCAGACTAGGGGAAATTTGCTCAGTAATCTCGTTACGATATTTGAGGGCACTTCTCTGCTATCCTACCCGTATAGGTGACCGATCCAAGCACCGTTAGTGCAGCCCCACTATCACAGTAAATACTAATTTAGTTATAGCCGCGAACATCCTTTCACAGGTTATTAACAGCTCCGTTGATTCCAGTGCCTAATGCCTGAAAAATGGTGCAATGATCGGGTAGGCTAAAGAATAACCCAGATACCGCTTCCCAGTTTGTTATTCAGTTTTGAGCCATCAGTATGTATCTGAAGTCCAACGCCCAGGTCCGGCGGCTCTTTCAACCAAATATCCCAATCCGGGATTAAAACACCGTACGACATATCGATGGTCTAACCCTGTTGAAACTCCTACAGTGTCGTAAAAGGTTAGGTTAGGTTAGGTGGTAGCTGCCCTGATATGGATAGCTCACTTGGACAACACGAAGGTCCGTTGTGATACCACATACACCAAAAATAACGGTGACTTAGATCTAGCTACTTAGAGAATCCTTGAGTAGCAACGATAAGGCTTCGAATGATACCGATCTCAACTTTGGATAAATCCTCGGGAGATCCAAGTGAGTCGCGACCGAAGTACTTCCGCCTAGTTCTGGCAAAAGCTGGGCAATCAAGAATAAAGTGATTTGGTGTTTCCACCTCATCGTCCTCCATACAGCTGCAGCAGGATGGAGTTTCCAGTATATTGAGACGTACCGCATGGATACCCATCGGACAGTGCCCTGTCAAAACCCCAATGACCATTGATAGGTGAGCCTTAGTGAACCCAATTATTTCAGCAGACCTCCTACCATCCACTTTCGGCCAGAAAGATCTTGCTACCCTGCAAGACGTTGTGTTCACCCAACGTTTGTTGAGCTGACTCGAGGCCCAGCTATCGAGGAGCAATCCACAGGTGGCCAGTGGAATCCCGAAATCCCTACAGCCATCTGCATCCAGTTCAGTTGTACCGATGCGGGCGAAGAGATCCGCTTAACAGTTACCCGGGATATCACTATGGCCCGGGACCCAGATAATCTTAATTGTAAAATAATTCGATGCAATTGCAAGCGAGGTCAGGCACTCCCAGACCACCCCCGATCGCACTGTAGCTCAAGGCCGTGATAGCCGCTGGCTATCAGAGTAGATGTTAAATTCCCTAACCGTAGTTGCACTGGATAGCATTCCATCCACCGCATCCTTAATCGCAGCAACTTCCGCTTGGAATACACTGCAGTGATCAGCCAACTTAAACTTGCGGCTTATATTTAGCTCTTGACAAAAGACCCCCACCAACCTTTCCGTCCAACTTCGACCCATCCGTGAACAAGTTAACCGGTCCCATGCCCCAGATAATTCCTCTTCCCCACTCCTCCCTCGGGGGAACGACTGGGGTGAAGGTTGCATAGGGAGCGGTCATCGGCATACAATAGTCCGTCCTGTCCGGGATAAAGTCGAAATTAGTAAGAAGGCTAGAGTGTCCGAAGTCAGAAAGCCCATAACCCATATCACGAAGCCTGACCAACGACCGGCCGCGGCTGCCTTTCCCGCAATATATACTGGATCTATGTTTAGCATGACATTCAGTGCCAAGGTAGGTGTTGTTCTCAGAGCGCCACTGATACCAATCAGCGCCGTCCGTTGAAGTGACACTAACATTTTGGAGGTGCTCTCCGTGTCCAGTGCTTTCCACCAGACCAGCACCCCATATAGCAGAATTGGTTTGACCACCATCTCATAAAGCCAGTGCAGCAGTACAAGGCAACGGCGACCTTCCTGGCCCGATCTTCCACATTGGGTCTCCAGGACAGTTTCTTGTCCAAAACAATCCCCAAATATTTAACCCTATCAGAAAGTACCAACGGTACCCCTCCAAACGAGGGAGTTCTGAAATCGGGCATCTTATATCTCCTTGTGAAAAGAACCAATTCCGTTTTTCCCGGGTTGACCGCCAATCCACATGATTCAGCCCACCTAGCCACAGTGTCCAAGTAGCCCTGCAGAACATCGCGCAGGGTGCCCAGAAATTTGCCTCTGACTAGGATAGCGAGGTCATCTGCATAAGAAACCACCCGACAACCATTGGTCTACAGCTCCACAAGAAGCTCGTTGACTACCACAACCCAGAGCAGGGGAGATAGGACACCCCCCCCTTGTGCGTACCCCTGCACACCTTCCTCCTAATTATGGCCCCTCCCACTCCGCTGCGAAAATTCTGCCGCATAGAAGTTTGTTAATAAATTCAACCAGAGCCGCCTCGACTCCTAAGCCCACCAGAGCTCTTTCGATTGCCCCCGGTAAGACATTGTTAAAAGCCCCCTCGATGTCTAGAAAGGCACCCAGATCATACTCTTTGTGTTGTAAGGAACCCTCTATTTGCTTTACAATCGAATGGAGAGCCGTTTCCGTCGATCTGCCCTTGCAGTACGCATGCTGTGAAGCCGACAGTAACCCCCGAGGTATCCTTTCCCGTAGATACAGGTCAATCAACCGCTCAAACGTCTTAAGAAGAAACGACGAGAGACTGGTTGGCCTGAAAAGCTTTGGTGATACATGAGAGTTCTGCCGGCCTAACCGTGTGCCAAGACTTCGAGATATAAGCATGAGGCAGTTAGTGTAGATTATGGCCAACCAGCGGCAGGAAGTCCCAAACGACTTTTGAAGTTGCGCAGGAATGATTCCATCCGGGCCCGGATACTTATAGGGCTTGAACGACCATATAGCCCAGGTTATTTGACTTTTCCGTATTGGAATGGCAGGCACTTCTGCATGGCCAACGCCCGCCGACCATACAGGCGAAGATGCCTGCGCAATTGGGACATCGGGAAAATGATTATCTAGTAAAAGCCCTAGGGATTCCTCGCTACTCATCGACCAGTCCCCACCATCATATCTCAGATACCCCAGATGAGCGGGATTCCTAGAGAGTGTTTTTCTAAACCTTGCCGATTCATTGCAGCCTTCTACGTTTTCGCAGAAGATTCGCCATGAATCACGCTTGGCTATCCTTATTTCATATTTATAAATCCCCAGACTCACCTTATAGAGCTCCCATTCCAGGGTAGTTTACTCCTCCTGGCTCTGTTGAAGAGCCGCCGACTGGACGCTCTTAGGTCGTCAAGAGAATCCGACCACCAGGGAGGCTTGCCCTTCCCCCTGTAAGTTTTCAATGGACAGGACAGTTGAAAGGCGCTATTGCTTGCGGGGTGAAGTTTTCCACCAGAACGTCTGTCTCAGATTCGGACAGGTCAGAACTAATGGTAGGCGCCGCAGTTAACAGCTCCCCCAGCTTCCTACAATACAAGTCCCAGTTAGTACTTTGAGGGTTCCTTAAAGATATTTTACCCGGACGTTATTCGTTCAGCGAGAACTGAATATATCGGTGATCAGAGATGGAGTGCTCGTTGAGAACCCTCCAGCCAGATATCCGACCTTCCAGCTTTCTACTAACCAGGGTGAGGTCCAGGACCTCCTCCCTTACCGCAGTAATAAAAGTCGGGTCATTCCCCCTATTACATATACAAAGCCCCTCATCTACAATAAAAGTAAATAAAGACTCACCTCTAGTGTTGGTATCCGAGCTTCCCCAGATGCTATGATGGGCATTAGCATCGGCACCGATAATTACGCCAACACCTCTCCGCCTTGCTTAAGCGGTGATTTCGCCCAGTATCACAGGTGGTGGGGTCCCCATGGGGCATGTACGCTGAGACCACCCACATTTCATTACTGCCTCGCTCGAGGAAGACCGTGGTTACGTCAGCATTGGTGAAATTAGAGAGAATAAAAGCTTTAATCTCTTTTTTAACAAGCACACAGGGTATAGACATACCTGCCTCCCCATCCATCAAGGTGTTGAATTTTCCAGTCCTTAATCCAGAAATCTTTCTGCCGCTACTACTCAGCCACGGTTCCTGGACAAGGACTATATACACTCCGCCTTTTTCAAGGCAGAGCACCAAATTCGCGGAAGCTGCCTTAGAGTGCTGAAGATTGATTTGATGGATTTCCATCAAAACCGCTCTTCTTCCGCACCCCACACTTGGCGGATTCGTGTTAGTCTTGTCCATTCTAAAAAGTCCCCCCTCAAAGCCGCTATCCGGAGCCGATTGTGTAGTCGCCTTTCAACGGTCTCGTGGTTATCTATGCTAGGCAGGGAGGCCACGCGAGGGTTTACGCAGTACCTTATGGGTAATGCGTTCAGAGCCAGACCGGACGCAAAGCGGGAATTTTTCAACCGCACCTACACCACCAACTTAACGGCGACGGAGCCGGAACGTACCTTGAGGCCCGCCACGGTTTTAACGGGACGTGGGCAGGTGCACTATTAGCCTGCCAGCCATTTCGGTAAGGCTACACCCCGACCTACTGAGATGGCTGAATACCGCACCTACCAGCCCAAAGTCATCAAGTCCAAAACAGAGTCAAAATCAAAATCCCCAACAATGCAGTTCGCCACCGTTGTGTACCGATCTTGACCCTTAACAGGGTCCTCCCTCCCCTGAGCTCGGCACAATGACTCAGGTGTGCGGGTTTTATCGAGTTGTCCTCTCTAGATCCGCCATTATCAGTAGAAGCAGGGGCACATCTGCAGGACGTGATAACTAATCACGTGTGACAATTCGTCACTATGGCCGATCTAAGACTGATAACAGTCCCTGATCCAGAGCCTGGAACCACGTATGATATTGCCATAAGAGGACTTAAATGGCAATTTCCCTGTTGGTCAAGCATATCGAGTGTGGCGAAAAATCGAGTCTTCAGAGGATTTTCACATCGTTTTCCCTTAGATGTGGTAAGGTTAGGCCGAGTTATAGCGTCTACCCCGCTACAAGGCTGTACTTGCTCAGACATTCCCTGCATGCCCTGATAGAACCAGACTTCTGCAAAAGAAATTTTTAACATTTACTATCTCCGGTCTTCAATATATAGCTAGCTTGGAGAAGGTGCTTCTACCATGAAGCGCTTTGAGCGCTGTCTGACTGTCAGGGAATAGAGCAACGGCCGTTGTTAGCCATCTAGCAGTTTCCTTTATGGTTGTCCTGCATAAAATATACTGCAGTGGCTCGATAACCTAAAAAAATACGGAAAGCGGAAGGTCTTTTGAGCAGATACCACTGAAAACTACTATGGGTTCTGGATAGAGGATTGAGACATCATACGATTCTTGTCACTCTGTGAATCTAATAGAGAATCGGTTGTCTTGAGGACGAGTCAGAGTAGTATATTCTATTTGACGAAAACTTTCCGGAATATTTTTCAGAGTGTAGATATGGCCATATATGCTGTCGCTCCAGGGCAGTTCTGCAATTACTCTAACCGCATTGCAACCATATATTTGGAACAAAGTTGAGCAAAACATTTAGATAATTTTGTGGGTATGAAGGATCTTTTCTCAGCGTTCCACATCAATTTACTGTTTTAAATAGCTACAAAATATTTTACCACTGGTAAAGTTTCAAGTCTTACCCCGTTCAATTACGGTGGTAATTTTGCAGCGCCTGATAAAAAGAACACTTTCAGTCTTCTCAGAACTCTCTTTTGGGTAGTCTGCATAAGTTTGCGTAGAGTCTGAAAATTTTTCCGCTTGCTGTTAGAACTATGTTACCAGCTTTCGCGATTACTTAGAAAGCTGTCTTTTCTAACTTCCAAAGTAAGGTGTTCATCGTTGGATTGCACACTTCTATGGGGAGTGCCCTTGGACGAATACCATATTACGGAGTATTCATAATACGCCTTTGACCTCTGAAACTCGTTTAACATGTTGAGTCTATAGCTAAGCATAAAGTTACTCAAAAATTGATAGCCAGATTCCAAGTTATGAATTTTATTACTATTACGATAGATGTGCCACCTATTGGACCTTTTTTCTTCTTTGTTGTATTATCTCGACATTCCTTTATATGAAGTTTCACGTTTGTAGCCCAATGGTAGGTCTCTGAAAATTTCATTCATAGACTCCCTTTCGTATGTGTTTTTTAATACCTCGATCTGTGCGCCTCTAATCCCAACTTTTTGTCGACAGCCGCACGCGCCAGTTAAACCCACCGAAAGCTATGAAAACTCCATTGCAAAATTACCCTAATTTGTAGTAACATTCACGGACAAACATAAAACAGACCTTATATAAAGGAAGTGATAAAAATTACTAAAAACACACAAATAAAGCCACATGCAAATAATAACAAAGAGCAAAACGGAAAGATAAACCAGAAACCACTGACAGCATAATTTGCAAAAGGGGAGACATGCAAGTCGTGACAGAGGAAAAGGATTTTCTCGCATGAGATGATTTGAACGAAAACTGTAACTAATGCCAAGGAAGAAAAAAGCACCCTTAACTGAACCTTGTACAGATTCATGAACTTTGGCACGTATGAAAATTAGATAGGCTCATAGGTGGGTTGGTGAAATCAAAACGGTAAACAAAGTCGCAAATAACAAGCAAACAAAGAACCAAAAACAGTATAATTAAGGCGTTACAACGCATATCGGCACAATTGATGAGCGAGTCAGATTATGTACTTTGATTTTTAAAGCAAATAACAAAAACACACAGCGAGAATAGAAGAAGTATAAATAGTAAAAACAAGTAAGGAAGGCTAAGTTCGGGTGTGACCGAACATTACATACCCAGCTGCCAAATTACAACTTGCAACACTTTTGAATTACCTTCTTTTAAAATTGGGCGCTGCCACACCCATTGTCCAAATTTTACTAATTTTCTATTTTGCGTCATAAGGTCAACCCACCTACCAAGTGTCATCGCTTTATCCATCTTTGGTAATGAATAATCGCACTTTTTCGGTTTTGCGAAATTTTCGATATCGAAAAAGTGGTCGTGGTTATGGTCCGATTTCTTTCATTTCATTTCAAATAGCGATCTGAGAAGAGTGCCCAGGAACTTGCATACCAAATTTCATTAAGATATCTCAAAATTTACTCAAGTTATCGTGTTTATGAATAGGCGGACGGACGGACGGGCATGGCTAAATTAATTTCTTTTTTCGCCCAGATAATTTTGATATATAGAAGCCTATATCTATCTGGATTAGTTTATGCCGTTACGGTGTACCGTTATGCGAACAAAATTAATATACTCTGTGAGCTCTGCTCAGAGGAGTATAATTAGAGGCAAGGCAAACAAAACAAGCGCGAATATAGATTAAATAAGGGAAATCTTGAAATAAAGAACAGTGATAATAAAAACAACAAAAAAATATTTACAAAGTCAGGCTTTGTTGGCACATTGTTGAAATCGAATAGTGAAATACCAATGAAGGCCGTTCAGAGGCCGCTGCACGATAAGTCAACCAAGTACACCCTTTTTTGCCAACGGATTTGGCAATAACATGACGAAATAAGTAAACCGGTTGGAAAGACTTGTTTCAATATGAATATCTTTGTGCATTAGACCATGTATGAATTCTGTTTGCCACGATTTTCAACCGTCGCCTTAAGTATCATATTATTGGGAAATTGTTGTTGTGTCCTATCGATATCCGCCTTTCTGTTACCCCTTGGTTTATACCTGAAGCCTTTCGCTGTCTCACGGCGCTCAGCTCTTGTACTCCCCATTCTCCCTTCTGCTACAGCGACAGCAGCTGCTTACTGCAGTCCTTTACCTGAGTAATTGTTTGGCTACTCCTACCATCGGAACTAACTGTTGGTCCACCTTCAATCTCTCTTACATATTTTCAGTTAGCGAATTTAACAAGTCGATGTAATATGCTGTGAAAATTTCCCGCCGTTTCATTGTAGCTCCGAACTAGTGAACATTTCCTACCGAGTATCGACTTAGTTTTTATTTGGTACTTTAGGTCTTATTCTAAACCAGGCACCACTGTACCAATGGTACTAGTTTCCTTAAAGGGCAATAACTGCCGATCACCGATGATCCACTCTTATGAATAATTTTGGACACCATTCGCCCTTCAACTAATTACTAAATCCGTCGCGTACATATAGGGCGGGTCATCCGCTTTATCGCATCCAACTTTCTGAATACAGGAAACTGCTGCCCTCCCAACACCATACCCAGTATGCTTTCATGTTGTTGATCACACTCCATAAGCATTTAGGTTTTCATTCATTGATTTCTTTGGGGGCAACTATCATACCCTGGGTTGACTGAGTGCTTTTTCAGCCAATGGCAAAACCTACATACCTCATAACATTGCGGGTATCGCACATTCTGCTTATGTAAGTAAACCTGGGCATCTCTATGTTTATGTTGAAACTAAACGGATTTTCTTATAAGATTCTAAAATTTTCTTTCTTAAGAGATTGGTATAGCTATACCAACACGAATTTGCTTGCAGATACCTACTCCAAGAATTCTAATCGAACCCCTCCAAGGTAAGTCTCAGAAAACAATCGGTTGTGGCAGGGTTGCAATTTGGGAATTTCGCCTAGCTCAGCCCTTGAAAAATGCTTTCTAGTCGTTGAAAAGGGCTGAATTGTGAAGAGCTTTTTTCAATCATCCTTCCTTGCAACCAATGAACATATGTACGTGCCGACAACCTTTCATTTGTGTAATTAAAAGTTTTTTTTTTTTCATCATTTTGTAACCTGATGAAAGAGTTTGTGAGCGTCTAGAAATTTCTTTGAGTTCATGGCAATTGTTACTTTTTTGTTAGCATCTGTGTATCTCAATTTCTAAAGTTGTTGTCGCGGTTCGTTTGCTCTTGTTTAGAACACGTGTCGTGTAGCATAGTTACGATTGAAAATTGACAAAAAAAAAATAGTTTTTTTGTTGCTGCTCTCACTTGCTCACCCGCTTCGACATTTCATGAAGCTTTTTATTTTAGGAGGTATTCTCTGTACAATACAATAGCTAAAGTATTATCTAGTTGACAGTTTAGGGCTCACTAGGTAGGTAAATACATATATGTGTGTTTATTAAGGATTTGTTGTCATCGAAAAGAGATACAAAAAGAAAATGCAGAGAAGGGATGATAAAATTGTTCTGTGGCCTATTTTCGATCGATTTTAGAGTAACAACAAAAGGCACATGAAAAAAACACTTCATTGGGATTTGGAATATAAAAGCATGACGTATATGAAGTCAACATTCGACTGCAATGGAACCATATGTAACCCGATGTCGGTTTTAAGTCATCACTTGAAAAAAATATCCAAGCAATTTGCAAGCCGAAGTTATCACTGTAAGGCGTTGTGCAGAGATTAGTCTGCAAAAGCGATATATAAATGAGAGAATAGTTATACTCAGGGACAGTGAGGCCACACTCAAGACCTTGAGTTGAGTTTAAATTATCAAGAGTCCTTGAGTTAAAATTGCTCATGGGCTAATAACACAATTCGTTTGGCTTGGGTACATGGCCACAGAAGGGTGATTGAAACGAGCAAGCAGACGGGCTGGAGAGGAAGCCAGCGGCCGAAAAGCCAAAATGACCTGAGCCCATCATGACGATGGGGAAGAGCTCAGGTAAAAGGAGGCACGTCTCAACGAACAACTCCGGTGCGAAAGTCAAGGACTGCGGAAAGCGAAGGCACTAGTAGTAGAATAGAACTCAAATCGTTATAAAGCCACAGCTAACCTCCCCAAAAAGCAGTCTTGGAATTTTAACAGACACACTTACAGGTCACTGCAGACTAAAAAGCCACATGCACAAACTGAGTACATGCTCTAATAGCCTTTGTCGGTTCTGTGACAGTATACTCGAATGCGACGCAGACTGAGGATCCTTGAATTACCACTCAGGAAATAATGGGACACAATACCCCAATAGGTCGCAGTGCATAGACTCACAATAATCTATCTATCTATCTATCGCTTTTAAGTTTAGTTCGCATCCGATATTTTCCTTAGTGTGAAAAGTACCATCGACAATTTTCTATAGAATCGTTAGATTTGGACACTATCGTATATATACTTATTTTCCAATTTTTTTTTCTGGAACCCAAGGGCCTGATAAGCGCGTTACAAAGCTTCCACAACCAAATTGTTAACCTCTCCTACGCGAGTGGAATTTTTTTACAAATAGGAATGTATCATACACATATTTATCAGGCGAGGCTCTGGCGACACCAATTTCCTCATGAAACTAGGGGTTGGGGCGGTATGGCCTAGAAGGTATAGTATAGTCAAATTAATCGTTCCCGAGATAGTCAGGCTAGTACCTCAATGATGCTTGTTACCAGAAAGTAACAGATCTATATCCCGCAAAGGACCATCAACATCGATAACACCTCTGAAAACCTTCGTTCGGGAAATATCTTTATTTAAGTTTTACAACAACCAGTATCATAAGAATCTTCGTTCGGGAAATATCTTTATTTAAGTTTTACAACAACCAGTATCATAAGAATCTCCTTATCTGCGGCAGCGAGAGGTAACAAATCATTGATACATATTTAAAAAAAAATTGCTGTTTGCTCTATTGAGCATTGTTATGCAGAACATTGTCTTTCCTCGCGCTACCACTTATCTACAACAACTTGGAATGCAACGTGGGAACAGAGGTGGGTGTCCCAATGAAATCAAAATAACAATGCCAAGAGAAGAAATAGCAATATTTTTTTTCTCCCTTTTTTTGCTGTCGCTCTACTACAAGTTTCCTTTGGACTTTTTATTCTGCCATTTGCTCCGCTCTATTTTATATGATACGGCTCTGCTCTGTTGTTGTTGTTTTTGTTGTAGCGATAAGGTTACTCCCCAAAGGCTTTGGGGAGTGTTATCGATGTGATGGTCCTTTGTAGGATACAGATCGGGTACGATCCGGTAACACAGCTCCATTAAGGTGCTAGCCCGACCATCTCGGGATCGATTTATAAGGCCACATTAAACCTTCAGGCCATCCCTCCCTCCCCACCCCCAAGTTCCATGAGGAGCTTTGGGTCGCCAGAGCATCGTCTGTTAGTGAAACAGGATTCGCCGCTCGAAGGTGAGGTTGACAATTGGGTTTGGAGAAGCTATATATTGCGCTGGCAACCTGAAAAGGTTGAACTACAAAACCCCTTGAATCTGGTATTTTAGTCGCCTCTTACGCAGACATACCTACCGCGGGTATATTCTAACCCCCTAACCCGCTGGGGTTCTATGTTCTGTTCATGTTCAGAAGGGGAGCAGCATCGGAACATATTGTGACGAATATTAGTGACACTAAGTGATACTCACATCACTAGTCTGATGCTAAGTAAATGAAGCCACAACAACAATAAAGCAGGCAGTCACTTGTATCTACATAAACGAGTCAATCATTATGTCTACAACTATGTACGTACACACAGCGGAGAGAGAAGCATAAACAGATGCTTATATCTTATTTGAGATGCTCCCAAAATTGGGCAATGATTTGTGCAAGTATCAGTCACAAATACACGCGCATATGAGAAGCTATAAACGTAGTTATAGCTGAGTAATTTTATAGTTGATAACTAACTAGTAAGTTCTGGAAATAGAAGCGCCTAGAAATATGGAACGAGGAAATTGAAGAGTATAAAAAGCAGCAACAGTAGAGCCACGACAATCACTATGATTTAAGACGCTATCTGGCGAGCAATAGTAGTGTTATTGTGAAGTACTTTAATAAAGGCCATTTTGCATTATTGAATAGTGAAGTTATTTACTCAACCGTTTAGTGATTCGAACGTTAGCAGAAGGTTGCAAATAAGAGGAATTGGAGTAAATTCGTTACAGTGTTTTTCACAAATGTAGCCACTGATCAAAACATAACACACATGATGAATAAGAGACCTTATATATACATATGCCTATTTATGATTACAACAGCATGCCTTGATCGCATTTTGAGCACGACCGTTAACTTACCAAACAAAAATTTGGCTTAGGCAGAGTTCAAACTTACCTGAAAAGACAAGAAATTTTACAAAGTTAGTAAAGAGTAAAGTAAATAAAAAAAATTTAGGGTTGAGAAAGAAGTTCTTTTGTTTATAAGACTTAATATGAGGATGAGGTACTTTTCAACAATAGGGGGACTCATGTAACCGTATAAATGCCTTATAAAGTGTGTAAACATATAAATTTATCTAGTGCGTAAACGAACTGTCAAATTTTGTATGACAAATCATTTACACAATTTGTATAAATTTACGCGCACATTTCATTGTGTAAACGCGGTAAACTCAAAGGAATGCAACCTTGCAGACATTACAGCAGGCATTTTCATCACAAATCTCCAACATCAGCAAGTCATTTACAAGAATATCTTAGTAACGACGTTTTAGTTTTGATTTTTCACTTAATCTTAGCATTTTTTAATTAGTATAACAATCAAAAAATTTTTGTTTGGCAATATTACAGCTGATAAACAATCAAGTTTATCAAGAGTATTTCTAGGTGCGTTCATATAACAGCGTGTGTAAATGGATATAATTTTACACCTTATAAGTTTATATGCTTTCATGAGTCCCCCTAATAACTTTACAATGATTGTACTTATACAGAACACAATAATATGAATTTGCAAATACAAAATCCATAGTCAGATTATTTTTCGTTTTTCAAATAATTTAAACTCCTTTTTTTTAACATTTATCACGCACTAAAAAATGAAAATTTCGCATTATCTCTCAGAATGGGAAATACAGTTCAAAAGTACAAAAAGTTTTTCAAATTTTGAGCTCCCTATAAGGTTTTTAGAAATGGCAAAGTAGGCTTTGAATGCATTCTTTCGGAATTGATGTTTTATTCAATTTTTAAAAGTATACTAATTGTGAGCCTTCAACAGCGAAGAAAATGAATAAGAAGGAAGAGATTCGTAAAAAAATTATGTACATTTCGACGAATAATCCCACTGAAAGTTACAAAAGTTGACAAAACTCACAGGATCATCCTATGGCACAGCCCTAAGAACGGTCTTGCATCTCAAAGAAGTCTTAGTGAAGGACAAGCCAAGAAGTGGCCGCCCAAAGGGATCAGCAGACGCCCAGTGGAATAATAATGTTCTATCCTTAATTAGGAAAAACCGATCCTTGTCAACAAGAGATGTTGCCAAATAGCGAAAACCAACACAAGTTGCCAGGTAACCATTTCTGCTGCTTGCTACAGTCTGGACTAGGCACTTCCTTTCGAAAAAAGCCACCTTGATATAAAAGTTTGCCCGAAAGATGTGATTTGGCAAGATATTTGTGAATATGGGCTTAAATCCACGTCGTTCCATCATCATCGATTGCGAGATCGGGTTCATAATCCCTGTGAGAGCAGAGAAGTATTCCTCTATTATCCAAGTACTCTCTGAGCATCGGTTACAAGTTCGCCGTTTTCATTTTTACACGAGTTTGCCCGGACTTAAAGCATTCCGTTTGTCACAGGATTATTCGGTAAAATTTGGCGTTATGCGCCTTTCTGCCTTTGCTTTTTTCTTACTGTAAAAACGTTTCGATCTTTTCCATCTCACCGTAGCGTTTGTTGCGTAAACACAGCCCTGTAGGCAGTGTATTTTCGTTAGGTTGCAACGCGGCACTCTTCGTTGTACCAGTTTATTTTTACGTGGTCGGCTGTAAACAATTTTTTCCTCGGCGGCGATATGAAGTGGTTTACAAATATGCTGCCACTTATTCTATATTTCTTTGCGTTTAACCTTTGACATCAGCGAAAATCCTGAAATAAGGCTTATATTATATAAAGTAATTAAGCAAAGAGTCAAACTAAGTCTCATCTCGGCAACCTCGTAAATGTTTATTGCGATTATTTCGAAATAATAAAGCATTTTATTTGGGAGCTGGACTAAGTAGGTTATTGTAAAGTTAAGTCCCTGCTCCACAAACAAAAATCTAGCTCTACAAATCGCTGAGAACATAAAACAAGAGATCTGTGTGGTACTCGAGAGAAAAGTTCCATGAAAGATTTATGGACTCCTACGCGTTGGCGCCGGCAAGTACTAAAACAGATTTAGTTAAAAGCTTTACGCAGTATTATTATACAGTAAATGGTAGTGGGCGATGCTTTGTGGAAGAGTCTTCATTTAAAGAAGAAAGAAGCACACAAAATTTTATGACTATAGCTTCAACCGTTCTCGTAATATCGCTACCGAAAGTCGGTGCAAAAGGGTCAAGCTGCCTTAGTAAGCATTCAAATGACCAATTTTGAATTTGTTTAATACGCATTATAAGTCGTCTTCACGAGAGGGCTCACCAAAAATTGTAGTATTTAGCTCTATAATTTACGGAGTTATCACGTTAATTGTCTCAAAAAAAGTTTTGTGTTTCTATAAGTGGGCGTGTTCATCCACAAATTTTCGTAATTATATCCAGAGGAGATCATTTTTTAAATAAGAAGGCGCAAATTTCATCAGTATCCTTAAACGTTTTTAAGATATCGATACCTCAAGTCGATCAAAACCTCTCTCAGTATATGGGCGTTGCCACACCCATATTTTGATTTTTTTGTGTAGATTGTGTCAGCACTACTCCACAGAGAACCAATGAGCCAAATTGAAAGAGAATACCCCTATTTGCTAGTGAAATATACAAGAATTACATTGATGGGAAACATTTGATTCATAACAAGTAAGGAAGGCTAAGGTTGGGTGTAACCGAAGATTACATACTCAGCTGCCAAATTACAGCTATCAAAACTTTTAAATTACCTTCTTTTAAAAGTGGGCGGTACCACGCCCATTGTCCAAAATTTTACTAATTTTGTATTCTGCGTCATAAGGTCAACCCAACTACCAAGTTTCATCGCTTTATCCGTCTTTGGTAATGAATTATCGCACTTTTTCGGTTTTTCGATATCGAAAATGTGGGCGAGGTCAGATTTCGTTCATTTTAAATAGCGATCTGAGATGAGTGTCCAGGAACTTGCATAACAAATTTAATTAAGATACCTCAAAATTTACTCAAATCATCGTGTTTGGGGACGGACGGATGGACATGGCTAAATGAATTTCTTTATTTGCCCATATAATTTTGATATATAGGACTAATACTCGTGGTCAGAATAAGGCATATAATAAATTTCATTACGAATCCTTAATTTAATGAAAATTATTGCAAAAATACATGTGAGTATGACTCTTAGGTCGGATAAGCTGACCGATCGCTCTAAGGGTGGACAAGGTATTAAAATTCAGTCTTAACGATTTAATACTTCCTAATTTTGTGACGCAGTATGCCTTCATCGCACCTCGATCTATGGATATCAATACTATAAGGAAGCAGCTCAGAAAGAACCATCAAAGCTAATTGGATATCTCGTGATCTAAAAGCCTTGAACTAAATTTATGCCTACAGAGACCACTTCAAGGTCAAAATACCGACAACTATGTCAAATATTTCAACCTGGGATAATCTAGTCAGAGAAAATTAAAATGTGACTATTTGCAGGCAATACTGTAAATTTATATTAGATTCGATACAAATCAAAAGAACATCAGCTTAAAAATATTAAGTTCGCCATACACATAAACTAAAATATTATTGGTTTAGTTATCTTTTCATAAGCTATTTTTAAAAAATAATAAAAAAATAAATTTTGTTGCATTACCTTTAACTTGCAGCAGCGAAAAATCATTGATGCATCAATACTCATTTCAAGTGCTGACAGCACACTAGACTGGAAGGAAAGAATCGTGCGCAGCCATATGAGCAGACGCACTAGCATTGATATTAAATTGCAAAATTTTGTATGCTGCAACACGCGCCATATTTGCGATGTTTCGGGTAAAGGGTTTCACAATTTGGAGGGAAAGCATATGATAACGTTTGGCAGGAATGTTTCTGCACTGTACTTTGCAGTGTTTTTTTACGATTCGTCACAAGTTTAAGTTTAAGCTCGAAAATAAGTGTGTATTTCCCTTGCAGCCGTGGCTCGATGGTGATGAGAATACTTTATTTAAATGAGCAACTTATTAACGAGCTATTTACCATAAAAAATTGGTGATCGCCGTACCAATAGCGCTGGGTTCAAATTCCAGGAAAAAAAGATGAAAAAAATGTTCTAACTTCTGTCTGTCATTAGAGATCTTAGCGAAAATTCATCTGCTTGCAGATACCGCTCGGAGTCAGCATAAAACAGTGACGCTAATTTGTAGGAAAAATTAAAAAGAACACAACGAAGAAAAGCTCGATCTAAAGCTACTCACAGATGTATCGAGCTCTGTATTTATTGTGCCCGTGCCCTGCAATCTCCAGGCTGAAACTCCAGCTATAAGGGGTGGGGTTCCCCCATAAATTCAGAAAACAAAAATTCAGAAACACATTTTTTCAGAAAACATTAGTCAGAACTTTTTTTTCAGAAAGCCAAAATTCAGAAGTCAAAACTCAGAAAAAAAAGCTCAGAAATCAAATTTCAGAAGTCAAAATTCGGAAGTCAAATTTCAGAAGTAAAATTTCAGAAGTCAAAATTCAGAAAGTAATAAGACAGCAAAAAAACAAATTTTTTTCATCCTGGAACCCAGCAACGTCGATAGAAGGCGTTATATTCAATCGAATTATGGAATATGTATAATATCACCAAATTGGGTGAAGTCCGTACAAATAATTCCATCGAAAGGTGGCACAACGTCATTCGAAGTGCGCTTGGGACACACCATAATATATTTGATTTCACAAATAAAATAAACAAGTAAGGAAGGTTAAGTTCGGGTGTAACCGAACATTACATACCCAGTTGAGAGCTATGGTGACAATATAAGGGAAAATCACCATGTAGGAAAATGAACCGAGGGTAATCCTGGAATGTGTTTGTATGACATGTGTATCAAATGAAAGGTATTAAAGAGTATTTTATGAGGTAGTCGGCCATAGTTCTATAGGTGGACGCCATTTAGGGATATCGCCATAAAGGTGGATCAGGGTTGACTCTAGAATTTGTTTGTACGATATGGGTATCAAATGAAAGGGGTTAATGAGCATTTTAAAAGGGAGTGGGCCTTAGTTCTATAGGTGGACGCCTTTTCGAGATATCGCCATAAAGATGGACCAGGGGTGACTCTAGACTTTGTTTGTACGATATGGGTATAAAATTAAAGGTATTAATGAGGCTTTTAAAAGGGAGTGGTGGTAGTTGTATATGTGAAGGCGTTTTCCAGATATCGACCAAAATGTGGACCAGGGTGACCCAGAACATCATCTGTTGGATACCGCTAATTTATTTATATATATAATACCACGAACAGTATTCCTGCCAAGATTTCAAGGGTTTTTTATTTCGCCCTGCAGAACTTTTTCATTTCATTCTACTTAATATGGTAGGTGTCACACCCATTTTACAAAGTTTTTTTCTAAAGTTATATTTTGCGTCAATAAACCAATCCAAATACCATGTTTCATCCCTTTTTTCGTATTTGGTATAGAATTATGACATTTTTTTCGTTTTTGGTAATTTTCGATATCGAAAAAGTGGGCGTGGTCATAGTCGGATTTCGGCCATTTTTTATACCAAGATAAAGTGAGTTCAGATAAGTACGTTAGCTAAGTTTAGTAAAGATATATCGATTTTTGCTCAAGTTAACGTGTTAACGGCCGAGCGGAAGGACAGACGGTCGACTGTGCATAAAAACTGGGCATGGCTTCAACCGATTTCGCCCTTTTTCAAAGAAATATGTTATCGTCCCAGAATCTAAGCCCCTACCAAATTTCACAAGGATTGGTAATTTTTGTTCGACTTATGGCATTAAAAGTATCCTAGACAACCCCATTTTGAAATTTTCTTTGGTTTTTGCATTTTGTTGCACCATATCATTAATGGAGTTGAATGTTGACATAATTTACTTATATACTGTAAAGATATTAATTTTTTTGTTAAAACTTGACTTAAAAAAAAATTTTTTTTTTAAAGTGGGCGTGGTCGTTCTCCGATTTTGCTAATTTTTATTAAGCATACATATAGTAATAGGAGTAACGTTCCTGCCAAATTTCATCATGAAATCTTCAACGACTGCCAAATTACAGCTTGCAAAAGTTTTAAATTACCTTCTTTTAAAAGTGGACGGTGCCACGCCCATTGTCCAAAATTTTACTAATTTTCTATTCTGCGTCATAAGTTCAACTCACATACCAAGTTTCATCGCTTTATCCGTCTTTGGTAATGAATTATCGCACTTTTTCGGTTTTTCGAAATTTTCGATATCGAAAAAGTAGGCGTGGTTATATATATTGTTCATTTTAAATAGCGATCTGAGATGAGTGCTCAGGAACCTACATACCAAATTTCATCAAGATACCTCAAAATTTACTCAAGTTATCGTGTCAACGGACAGACGGATGAACGGACGGACGGACGGTCATGTGGCTCAATCAAATTTTTTTTCGATCCTGATGATTTTGATATATGGAAGTCTATATCTATCTCGATTCCTTTATACCTGTACAACCAACCGTTATCCAATCAAAGTTAATATACTCTGTGAGCTCTGCGATTAAAAGATCGCGGATTCGAATCCAGCTCTAGGCCTAACAATAATGATATTATCATTATTATTGTTATGATAGATTTTTTCTTACTTGAAACAACAAAAATTGTTAATACATCCCAGAGCACGGGGAAAAAAGTGTCAACAAATATGACACTATGGCATCATTGCCATAAAACAAGTCCAATTTTCACATCCATTCGGCAACAGATGTCGCAGTGCTGTGAATGTCAATTGGCAAGAACCAGAATTGAAGTAGGAATAATGAAGACAAATAGAAAACCGCGTGATGACTGAATGGTTATAACAGCAGCGCCTAAACGTTGCCAATGAAGGAATTTAGCAGTTCCCGAAATGGATCTATACAACGAGCTTTGGCAGTTGTCTAAATTTTTTTCTTCTATTCTAATTTAAAATTTTTTCAATTTAGAAAAAATGTATCATAACAATAGTAATGATAAAATAATTATTTTTAGGTCTTGAGCTCGATTCGAACCAGCGATCTTACAAATCAGTAGGCCGATATAACAACAAAAATTGTAAATTCATTTGAAAAAGATAAACGCGAAAAAAATTAAATAATTACATGCTTGCTATTGCACACAATTCAAAATTTTAGATTGTACTATTTTTTCTTTATACATAATTCCTTCCAAATAAATAAACGTTTTTGAATTTTGAGAAAAATGTAATGTTTTTTAAGTCGTCTGATTACTTTCTGAGTTTTGACTTCTGAAATTTGACTTCTGTGTTTTGACCTTTGAATTCTGTCTTTCTGAAAAAAAGGGTTCTGACTAATATTTTATGAAAAAATGTGTTCCTGAATTTTTGCTTTCTGAATTTATGGGGGGCACCAAGGGATGGCGCAGCCATCACATCTAGAAGCAGCAAGTAGCATAGGTCCTAGAAACTTCTAGTATTTGCCAAAAGAACTGAGTTATTTTACAACACAGGTTCAGGTTTCTGATAGGGGTTTTCATTCTTGTCGTTGAGCAAAATTATGGTAGCACTACGGGCTCAACCTAACTCAACCTGCACCGTGGAGTAAGGCCAAACTTGGCAGACCACTCTCTGCCGCTGGTATCTGAATTTACCCGAGGTCAAGCAAATTTCTTGTAAAATATGACTAATATTCCAGGTAAAAATGCCACAACATGGCGGAATTGCTCAAGGGGCAGTGCCAACTTGCACGATCTACACAACCGTAAACGTCTACGCCGCCTTTTCTAATTACGAGTGTATTTATTCGCAACAAGCTCAAGATGTATGAAAATGCGAATTCCTTTTAAAAAGAAATAGAGCTTCCTGCCGGCTAATTTTCAAACTAATTACATTCAACTCTGTCATCCACCAAGCTGAAAAAGTGCTTGTAGCCGGACAACAATAGAGCCGGTTAAGCGCTTTATGTTTTACTCTCTAACATATAAACACATCTGCTTACATAAAACTAAATGAGATGCAAATTACAAATAAGAGTTTCCTTAGTTAGTTATCTTTTGAATTTTAAAGAACCACAAAGTTCTTGTACTATTATTGGCTCTGAAAATGGACAACTCACATTTCAAGGCTAAGAACAACAGCATTGAGAAAAATCAAAAGTTTGAGAGCTTTTTTCTTCGATCTTTTCTACCTGTGCTAGTTGGCAACTCTTGTAATTGTCGAAGCATGCTTGCCACTTGCAGTTGGTGGTTAAACTTCTCGTAGCGGCAGACTAGAAATCTAACACTTAGAAGCAAACTCAAGCAAACTTTTGCAATGTACGAGCAACCAGACAGCTACAAGTTTAATGGATGTCTAAACGATGTAAGCCGCATTGGACATATAAACTTTTAAGTTACATCACCTTACAAGAAGGAAAAAAGAATAAGAAAAGGGTTCTTTTTTTGGACAACTGCATAAGACAATTTGCATAAGTTTTAATGCTGTTGCACTCAATGCCAGTTCACCACTCCAACTTACAACTTTTCCACATTTGACTTTTGCATAGCGACGTATGTAGCTACTAACTATCGATTGTGCCTTCAGCATGAGCGGCAGCATATACTGTTTGATACATACATAGACAAACTTTGAGCTTTGAACTGCTGCGGAAAATACATTGGGGTATATTCATATTAAAACGGCAGTGAAACGCAGCACTAGTCAGAAAGTGTATTATGCTTTCCTTGACAAGATCAAACCTTGTCATACCAACAAAACGGGTGATTGTGGTAGTGATCCTAAAGATTTAGTTCCTTGACCTATTTAGTACAAACAGATTCTCCTGCTATCTTAATTCGCCAATATTTGCTTGGTCATCTTGCAGGTGTTCGAAGAATACCAGTTGGAGACCGCTAACTCCTTGTATCTGCCATGTATGTTCCTTTTGATTGATGCAAGTGCATGATGCAACTCGACCGTCTCCACTGAATCCAGCAGGGCCACTGCCTTTGCAAGTTCGTCTGCCCTCAATTTTGCTGCAGCCAGATACCAATACAAAGAATATATTTGCGAAGTTAGTTGCGGTTTGAAGCGACCTCTTGTAGCTGTTGGCGGCCTTAAACGAAGTGAAAGGGGAGCTAAACGCCATGAACGCTGCTTGGCTTTATGAGTAAATGCACACCTTGCGCCCCATCACCGAGCTCTCCGACAAAGCCGTACTCGTCCTCTCTATACCCAGAACTTCCACTTGAAAGATACTAGCAGAATTTGGAATCCCATATCGCAGTCCATTTTGGAACCGTCGGTGTATACTGAAATAACGTCCTTCCCCCCTTTCTAGACCCCTTATTACACATGTCAAAACCTTTTGATGACGGATCCTTACCGGTAAGCCTTCGGAGGATACAGCTGTGGTAATACTGCATCGAATTCCGACAGTCAGACTAACGAAGTATTTATTATTGCAAAACAAGTGTGATCACCCATAGAAGCGGGTGGTGGTAAATAAGAGTGTGAAGGACTGAATATCACTAATCGAAACACCGTTTCCAACGTTTATGCATCAGACTTTTTATGACACATAAAACTCCTGCTCTCTCTCGCTCTCGCTCTCCGTCTCTCGCGCTCTCTCTCTCTCTCTCTCTACCTCATACCATTCCTATACACATGTAAAGCTGGATACCGGATGAAAGAACTCCGAAAGTAATATCCCGTTTCCCTAAAGAGGCAATGGTGAAAAATAGAGCCGAGAGAGGGAGTGCAGTAACAGCAGCGGACCAAGTGGGAGGAGTATGTAAGGTAACCTCGGACAGGGTATACATGAAATTTTTTTTAGTAGGTCATGAAAAAAACCTTAAAAATCAAAAACAAACAAAAAAAAAAATGTCGCAGGCTCGAAAATTATTTTTTTGGGTATACTTTTTTCCTGAGCCCAAATCCAATCGAAAAATCACCGATGGCGCGATATCGGTTAATAAATCCATCCCAGTCTACATTGTAAGTACTTCCGAATGTTTGTTGTGACATGGCAACAAAAACCTCACATCCCTATCTCTTTTCACCGAAGGCCCTGGAGGGTTTGGTGAAACTAAGAGCACACTTTAAGAGGTTAAAACTCGTTTACCGAGCAACAACTATGGGAAGGGTACCTCTGAGCTCAAATGGACATTAAAAGAAAATAAGGAATACATCAAGACGAAAAAAATATAGACATAAATGCAAGGCGCAATAACCTGCAAAGGGACTTAAGTTCAAGCAATAAATTTCCCACAAATTGGCTAGACGGAACCTATATGATTTGCGCCGTCTGTAAACGGCATCTGCAAAGCAGATGAGTTGTCACTGAAAACTTTTCATGGCAAAAATATACTAGAAAGTGTTTTCCAAATCATTGTACAGTGGAGCTCTCACTTAGAAAAACTTTGTTGTAATTAGAAAAACCTTGTTTCTAAATTTTTTATGTTGCTTTTCCCGGTGCTTGAATCCAGTAAGGGGAGCACGCTACCACCAGTGGCGGCCGCCGTAAAACATATCGATTTTGAAAATAGAATATAAAAAACGGAGTTGCAAATTAAAAACGATTTCGTCAGCATTTGCAAAGAGATCCCCTCACCATAAGCTCCAAATTTAGTGTTGCATTTTTGTATTTTGTTTTTTTTTTTTTTGATGCAGTCTAATGTGCAGACATACAACCAACTATATATGTAATCTTTTTACTCAGTTTAGTTAGTTTCGGACCGTTCAAATTTGTGGTTTGTTGTGAAATAATTTTTTTTTTTTTTTTTGAAATGTCCTTTTGTTGGTCCAGGTATTGCAAAAGCTGCAACAGTTGTAATTGAAATGACAGAAATTCCCTCGTGTACTCGTTTATAAACCGATAGGCGTTTGTGCGGAAAAATGGCCAAATCGACCACTCATAGATTAGGCAATTTGATCTCATCATGCACGTTTATTTTTATACCCAGCTGTACTTGTACACAGGGTATTATAACTTTCATTGGATAAGGGTTGGTTGTACATGTATAAAGGAATCGCGATAGATATAGACTTCATACATCAAAATCATCAGTATCAAAAAAAATTTCATTGAGCTTTATCCGTTCGTCTGTCCGTCCGCCAATCTGTCCGTGAACACGATAAATTGAGTAAATATTGAGATATCTTCAGCACATTTGGTACACGAGCTTATCTGAACCCAGAATAGATTGGTATTGAAAATGAGCGAAATCGGATGATAACCATGCCCACTTTTTATATACATATATAACATTTTGGAAAACACAAAAAGCCTGATTATTAAGTATATAATACACCTAGAATGTTGAAATTTGACATATGGACTGATATTCAGAATCTTGATAAAAATTGGAAAAAAAAATTTTAAATGGGCGTGGCATCGCCCACTTGTGATAAAATCAATTTTACAAATATTTTTAATCAAAAATCGTTAAACCTATCGTAACAAAATTTGTCAGGAGAGGTTGCCTTTACTATAAGGAGTGCTTTGGAGAAATATTAACGAAATCGGTTAAGGACCACGCCCACTTGTATATACAAGATTTTAAAAGGATCGTGGACGAATAAAAAAAGCTATATCTTTGCAAAAAAGATCTTGATATCAATGTTATTTCATTTCCCAAGTGGATTTATAACAATAAATAGGAAAAACTTTAATTTTTAAAAAATGGGTGTGGCACTGCCTCTTTAATAACTCAAGCAATTTTCTATATTTCGAGAGCCATAACTCGAAGAAAAATTAGTTCAGAATAGAACCATATGTATATGTATTATTGTGCAGCCTTGTAGCACACAAAACAAACAACAACAGCATTTCAAGTGTACAGCTGGGTATGTAAGGTTCAGTTTCAACCGAACTTAGACTTCCTTACTTGTTTTACTTTATGTTGGCACTTTTTGAATTTAGAGTTTGCTTCGTAATTTGTTAAGAATTTGGAATTATTTCCAACTGGGGATGTTTTCCTTTCCTTTTGCTTTTGGTCATAGTAGTGGACGATCTGCTTATGGACCTTGAGGGTAGGGGCTGCCGATGACCTGGGAATTCTTTTCTGGGCTAGATTTCTTAATACACTGAGGAGCATTTTACAAACCTGTATGTCGTGACAGGTGCTCCGATATATATGGACAGCTGTTTACTCTAGTAAAATGGAGCTCTTATTGTTAACGCGGAACTATCACACAGAACTAAGTACCTTTGCATTTTTCTTGAAAGCTTAATGTGGAGAATAATAGAATAAATAAATAAATAAAGGCTTCTGTACTGACTTATTTTGTTTTGTTGATATTCCGACAGGGTGGATAAATGATGTATATTGGAACGATTTTCCGTCATCCCTTGTCAAATTTGGTTTTGAGACAAACCGGATTCGGCGTTGTGCCATCATCAGTGTCGATTTTCGTTCTGACCTGTTGTTGTCGTTTTCTTCTGTACTACTTTAAACGGATATTGGCATTTGCTGGGGTCTCTCTCCAAGGTCAAACTGATTCTCTTCTATGGGCTTTTGATCTAGTGAAGAGCACTTGACATGGCTTCGAAACTCGGGATATAAAGTTGTGCTTTACGAACACTCCAGTATTCTGATCGACTTCGGATTCAGGCAGGTCAGACTATTGTGTTCCGGCTTCCGCTGCTATTAGTCGAAAATTTAGGTTGACCGGTCACTGCAGCATCTTCCAAGCAAAGATCTCTGCTGAAAATTATCCAATAGCTAGGATGCTTTCTGCCTCTGCAGTTGTGAATGTGGCATTTACTCAGATAGTCAGGAGGCTATTAAAGTGCTAAGCTATGTCACCGTGTAGACGAGAGCTATCAGGGATTTCTTGACCGCTGTTGCGGGGGTATTTCACTAATTTTGGATGAAAGTTATTTCGGTGCCAGGGCATAAAGCTAGCAAGGCGAATCGAACGTGTATGTAAGTGGATACTTCACGTTTCGGGTCAGTTAAACCACAAGCCAGCTTGGCAAACGGTGGTCTGTCACCACTTCTTGTTTTGTTTTGAGGTCTTTTTGGCCCTTTGTAGACCACAAGTGCTCGGCGGAGCTATAAAGGTTTACAGAATCTAATTTATTCACAGTTATCTATAGTATTACTAGAAGACCCGGCAGACGTTGTTCTAAATTTGGTCTATCTGCATACATTTTAATAAGCTTTTTCCGTCTAACTCTGCCCTACCTACCCCTGTACACTTTTTCCTAATCTTTTTATTCACTCCTCCCTCCGTCTTTTTCGCTTCATCTCCATCTTCGTTTCATTCTATCTCTTTCTCAGTCTCCTTCTCTCTTTTCTCTTCTCTCAAGTTTTTCTCCTTCTTCTTCATCTCGTATTGCCAGCCCCAGAGGGTGGTATGTATTTTGTTCCAGTCCCATTCCGAGTCTCAGTCCCAGTCCCACTCCGAGTCTCAGTCTCAGCCCCAGTCCTAGTCCTAATCCCAGTCCCAGTCCGTCTCTGGTATACTTCACGGAAAAAAGCATCGTAAATACTAATATAGGCAAATTTATATACGAAATTTCAGGCAAATTGTTTAGGACGTATGTAAACAGATATGTGGGTATTATTAATTCTTGTCTTTATTTCGGCTTCGCATGCATATTTATCAGTTTTGCCAGGTTGATGCGACTAAGTCGAATATCACAATGAACTTTAGAGCTCTCAGCAACAGCTTTCATTGGTGTAAAACTTACTCCGTATTATAGCAGACATCAACAGCTTCAATTTGATACCCATAATGTAAAAGCACATCCTAGTGTTACCCTGATCCACGTTTTGGTCTATATCTCGAGACACTAGTCACAAATAGGTATGGAAACTACCTTGTACTAAAGCCCTCATCAACAGCTTCATTTTTATACCCACAATGTAAAAACATTGTCTAGGCGTTCACGGGCCCACGTTTGGCCTATATCTCCAGACCCTAGTCACCCAGGGTATGAAAATTATCCTCTACTAAATCACTCATCAACAGTTTTCATTTGATATCCATATTGTATAAACACATTCTAGGGGTACCTGGGTCCACGTTTTGGGCTATATCTCAAGACCCTAGTCTCCCAGTTGTATGAAAATTATCCTGTACTATAGCACTCATCGACAGCTTTCATTTGATATCCATATTGTATAAACACATTGTAGGGGTACCCGGGTCCACGTTTTGGGCTATATCTCGAGACCCTATCTTCCCAGTTGTATGAAAATTATCCTGTACTATAGCATTCATCAACAGCTTTCATTGGATATCCATATTGTATAAACACATTCTAGGGGTACCCGGGTTCACGTTTTGATCTCAAGACCCTAGGCACGTAGCGAAAAAAAAGGTAGACGTGGGCCGATTATCAGACCTACCCAATATGCTCACAAAATTTCATGAGAATCGGTTCAGCCGTTTCGGAGGAGTTAAGCCTCTAAAACCGTGACAGAAGAATTTTATATATTAGAGATTCTAAAACACGCTCATCTCTGGGGAATTTCACTGTTAGAGTATGTGGTAACGTAACGAATCAAGATCGGTCTTATTGGAAACTGCTTCATTTTCTAAATAGCTATGGATAACTTAACCCCTATCTTGCGTGGTAACACAATCAAACTTCAAGTTGTTCAAGTGAGCTTCCCTTGCCGTGTGACTACCACTCAAGCTAAATTGTATGCTCAATTTGGCATATTTGCAAAAAAACCAAAGCAATCCCATGTTTAAATTCAAAAAAATCCACCAAGGAGAAAGAAAAGGCCTTAAAAGAGGTAGGTGGGGGAGGAGAGTAAAACGAGAGCACGTGGTATGAAGGTGAGTTGGTCGTTACCCAGCAACAGCTACTACACTAAACCAAACAGTTAGCAGGCTTTCCTGCCAGCAATAATTTATCACTCTTAGAACGTCGGCCAAGGTAGGTAATCAAACTGTGCTGTTGCAGCAGCTAATACAGCTACTGTTGCTGTTGTTGTTTGAAGTCATATTACCTCTTATGCCCACACAACATACCATTCTTCTGCTATAGCTATCATGCTTGTTGTTCTTGTGCCATTTATGGGCAGCCTTAGCTTTAGTGTGTAAGCGAACTTTGTGGCATTATGTCCTAGGGGCGAACATTTCGGGTGTCAGTAGCTATACCTGGATTTTTGTTTATACCACTGATCCAGATACGTATCTATATAAGCATTTTTGTTTGTACTTTTCGCATATTAGTTACTAAGTTTTCTATGTTGTGGTTAAAATTTTGTTAAGCCCTTGAAAAATCCTTGGCTTCATGTTGATTTTTGGCTCAACTACCACATACATGACTCCTCTTCACTGTGTAGTGCGAATAAATTTTTGTTTCTGTTGGAAGTTGATAAAATCAGCTAACTAGCAACCGCAACGACACCGACAGCGACGACTATGAAGTAAGCATAATGAAAGATGGCTGGCTTGACGTAAAATTAAGGTACACACTTGTTCGAGTATTAGCACTGCCAAGTTATCGTTCGCTTCATTTGTTTCCCTGTGTGTAGCCAACTTGTGCTTGCACTTCATTATTGTTTGATGAAATAGCAGAGATATCTACTTAGGAACATACACCTATTTGTATGTAAGTAACTTTCTTCCTTAACACCTCTGATGTGTTCTACCAAATTGATAGTTACTTCTTGTGGGTTAATAGTGCTCGCTTTGTGGTTGCTCTAATGCTTTCTTCATTAGGTTCCTTGAGTATAGCTTGTACACTGATTGTATGGTTTGTGTTTCTTGTCTGTAGTAAATGGTTTATTACTGGTATTACCATGAGGTGTCCAAATGGAAAATGAACGCATTTGTTACGCTCGAGGGAAGAAAAAACATGTGTTCTAGAGTCCTTTGTCAAGGGTATCGTTTTCCAAAGTCGGTTTGCTTTGCTTATGTGCACTGTAAATGATGACCTGACTTAGAAGCAGAAGACAAATTAGCAATTTCGAAACATTCATTTTAAGTTGAGAAGGTCGTACTTGAATTGAATGTCTGCTCATTATGGTCCTTTATGAATACTGACTACTCGTACCATAAAAAACAAGATCTAAAGCAAAGTCTTGCTTCCGTATTACAAGCTGCTCCAAAATTCACTCCAACCGCAGTTATTTTCATCAATCGGTCTTATGCAACAGACTATCTGCCTACCTCTGGTCCGAAACCCGCTTAGCTAATACACCCAATAAGTAGATATAGCCAAAGTGTTTGGGATATTTCTATGAAGTCGTAAAATCAATTTGTATTACGAAACTATGAAAGCCAAGAAACGCAAACACCTAAGAGAACAAGAAGGTGCGAAAAATAATGTCAGTAAACTTTCCCTCCGAAAAGATTATGTGAAAAACGAAGCCGAAAGCCAGAAGAGCTTAATGATCCTTCTGATTGAAATAAGCAAAGAAAATCTAACAGAAAATCCCATAAATGCCAGAAGTTTTCAAGAAGATAGAAAACTTTAGTTAAAGAAGGCACACTACCGAACCCTGTAACCAGAGGTCGAAAAATAGGTGGCACTTCTCAAGTAGAACAAAGTGAGAATGGTAACATCAACTATAAAGAATCGATAAGTTTTCGAAAACAACGCAAATAACAAAGGGTAACACCTCGATAATAAAACATTAACTTGTTTACAACATATCAATAACATTTCGATAAATAACTGATAACTTTTCTATCACAAGTCAATGACTTTCCGATCATATATCCAGAACTTGTTGGCAAAAATTGAAACATTTTTGAAAACAAACTGATTACTTTTGATAACAAGTCGATAACGTACCGATAACAAATTTGTGTTATTCCGATATTTTATTGTTTCATAAAAAGTCGATAACTTTACGATAGCGTATCGATAACTTTTTGATAACAAATCAAAAACTTTTCTGAAACAAATCGATAGCACCCCAATAACAAATTTGTAACTTTTCGATAACGCATTGACAACATATTTTTAACTTTTCCAAAAAATATCAATACATTTTCGATAGCATATCGGTAACTTACCGTAAACATATACATAACTTTTTGATAAAAAGCTGATAGCTTTTTGCAAACATATCGATGCCTTGTCGATAACAAATCGATGACACGCCGACTAAAGACTTGTTATGCTACGGCAATAATTTTGAAACTTTCTGATATAAAATCGATAATTTTTGATAAATATGCGATAAAAACTCGATAACACATCGAAAATTTTGGATAGCAAATCGGTGTTCTTTCGATAACAAATCAATAAATTTTCGATAACAAACCTATATATTTTCGATAAAAAATCGACATATTTTGAAAAAATATCGATAACTTTTCGATCAAATTGATCTACAGTGTAATGACTTACGCTTACAATCTGTATTCCCCCAAGAGCATACCATTATATACAAGAAAGGTGTCTAAGTTCGGGTGTAACCGAACATTATATACTCAGCGTGAGTTTCAATTGCACATTTTATTTCAGATAAATTACTTTTCTACATAACACGCGGCAGCGCCCGTTTAAAAAAAAAATGTCTCCCCATTTCCTCTTACAATAAAACTTGATAAGTGAAATATCATTGTTTCAAAACAATTTTTTAAGTGTTTTCCAATCTAATGTTATAATTCAATTATGAAAGTAAAATTCTATTGATACAAAGCTATTTTTCGATAAGATATAGCTTATTATTTTCGTCTACGACCCTTTTATAAATCTTTTATATAAAAGTGGGCGTGGTGTTTAACCGATCTCGTTCATTTTTTCTAGAAATTTTTCTTGCTATAGGGAAAATTTGTGTACCCAATTTTATTAGGATCCGTTAGTTTTTCTTCGAGTTATGACTCCCGAAAGTTTGAAGTTGAAGTTTTTCCTATTTATTGTTATGAAATGAAACACCATTGTTATAAAGCTCTTTTTTGTAAAGATATAGCTTATTTTTTTCGTCCACGACCCTTTTAAAAGTCTTATATATAGAAGTGGGCGTGGTCCTTAACCGATTTCGTAAATTTTTCTTCAAAGCATTCCTTATAGTAAGGGCAACCTCTCTGCCGAATTTTGTTACGATAGGTTTAACGTTTTTTGATTTATGATTAATAATATTTGTAAAATTGATTTTATCACAAGTGGGCGGCGCCACGCCCATTTTTAAATTTTTTTTTGTATCAATAGTCTCAATATCAGTCCACATGTCAAATTTCAGCGTTCTAGGTGTATTATTTACTAAATAATCAGGTTTTTGTGTTTTCCAAAATGTTATATATATAAAAAGTGGGCGTGGTTATCATCCGATTTCGCTCATTTTCTATACCAATCTATTCTGTGACCAGATAAGCTCGTGTACCAAATTTGGTGAAGATATCTCAATATTTACTCATGTTATCGTGTTAACGGTCAGACGGACGGACTGACGGACGGACGGCCGGACATGGCTCAATCAAATTTTTTTTCGATACTGATGATTTTGATATATGGAAGTATATATCTATCTCGATTCCTTTATACCTGTAACCGTTATCCAATCAAAGTTTGTATACTCTGTGCGCAAAGCACGCTGAGTATAAAAAATACGCTTATGCTTAGACTTATTTTACGCTTACATTATGGATTCCCCCAAGAAGAAAAAATGTTTACACATCAAAAACAATACCGCTCCGGAAAACGGCCGAAAATCCGGACTGTTTAAACATAAGTAGATGCGAAGCCTTGGGAAGGAGCACGCATCAACTGTTACATAGCATAAAATTCTCACATCAAATATCAACAGAAATCAGCTCTTCTATCAATCAAACATCTATAAACTTACCTGCGCTTTCGCTGCCATCTAGCGAATGTTAGCAACTGCCCGTAATACAGTGTTAGTTCTAATCAACTATTCACAATAGTGCCATAGTACAAATAGATTGCTTTGTGTGGTCACATTCGTTTATTTTTAACAACTTATTTTAATTAAATATAGCTAAACAAAAGCACTACGACTAATAATGTCCAAAGTCCCCATCTTTACAACCAAAACTTTATTTATATATTCGGATTCCAAATAAGATCGAAAAAGGGACTTGTACATAAAACAGCAATTGGAAATAATGTATAAGATAATCGGACGGCTGCTTATCCCAGTTTAGAGATTATATGTGCTCCGTTTAAACCACAAGAATAGAAATTACCCTTACATCAGCCTTGTCATTATCGTATATGAGGTTGCCTTGCGTATTGTGGGAAAGACTTAATTCCAAGGTTGTCCTACACCACACCATTCCGACATCAGTCTTGGCAAACCTAACATCGAAGACAGGTTTGTGATACGCTAAGTCCTATAACAAGTTCATTGTAAAAGTATCGATAAGCTTTTGAAACTGCAAAAATGAGTTCGTTTGCTCGTTGTTGCTCTCTCCGTGAATTTACTAAAGTGCGATCAAGCAAAAAGGAGTAGATTGATTGCTATTAGCTTGTTTTCATAAAACTTCTGATTACACTGTACATATAAACAAAAACATGTTATATTAACGTTTACACAATTCATCAATCCTTGGCAGTATCCTTATCGCTCACTTTATCACTTAAAAGCAATTGACTTTGATTCAACTCTAAAAAAACTCTTTGCTGTCAAGATAATATCTGGCAGCTATTTAAATATATGTCAGCATGGGCGTAGTAAGGTTTTAAACCGAGGATTGTGCAAGAAGGTGAGAACTTTGGCTGTGAGATATTGGTTTGTTCACCTCATTTATAAGTTGTGCTGTTTTTATGTGGATGTGGCGCGGGACTGTCTGATGCTTCTCCCGTGCCCCACGTAAATATCCCGCGACCAGCGAAGGGTATCGCTTATCATAAATATGTACATGAGGCCTGCAAAGTACGGTGAGTTGCTAAGACGGTTCACGACGCGTTCATTTGCAGGGTTTCAAACGCCCAAGCCTCACACTTAAAACAACTCCACTTCCGCTAAAAACGTTTCCACAGAAGCCAAGCACCATCAACTGTTGAGATAGAGGTCTTCTTCGAAGCATTATACTGTATTCTGAAATAGCATGGCCATGTCGACCAAGGTGACGAGCCGGCTAACTTTCATGAATGACGTTGTCAGGTCTTATGCTGCCAGCAGTTCTTCTGTCGGAGCCTTCTACTGTTTTAGTTACCCCAACCCATTTCCAGGACACTTTTAAGCTCTGACCAGTCTGTCTTGGACGTGGTTTTGGCGCCGCTGTCATATCGAGGAGTGGGAAGCACAATAGTTAAGTACATGGAACAGAGTATCCAAGTCTTTTCTGTATTTGCGAAAGCGCTTATCCGCGTCTATCAGCCATCTCTTTGTGGCGTTCGGCGGCGGAATATTTAGGCATGCCTTTGTATAAATTGCTAGTCGCATAAGCGATTGAGTTGTCCAGTTCGGAGGAAGTGACTGGACTCTGAGATTTCCTCGCCACTTCGTAGACTTTGCCTTGATCTGGTTTACTTGGCAAAGTGCTTACGTAATACTGCGTCACACACCATCGCCTTTTGAGCTTAGCCTTGGGCCGAGAAGCAACTTAGACTGAGGAAAAATCAAAAAAAAAAAATCCTATAGAAGAGAGGGAGCTACAGATTTGTAAGCGTGGACGTAATTGCTTTCCAGGAAGCTCATTAGAAATTATTGTCAAAGATACTGCGTGCAATTGGGTAGCCATCGTCTTGAATGATCAGATGACTTTAAAATAAATAGTATAAATGCAAGGTGCGAGAACTCCCGAAGAGATCTTAGGTCGTGCTTTTCTTCTAATTTGCGTCATGTTTATTTAAATTTTTCCTACAAATTGGAGGGAGGGGGCCTACACGTTGACTGAGAAGCTTTTCATGACAGATATACACTTGGAGTGCTTGCCAAATAACTGCCGAGGAGTGACTCCGCTTAGAAAATCATTCTTCTACTGCATTGCTACCACACCACGGCGGTCGCTATGACTTCTGGCTCAGCAACAAAAACGTCGAAAGCCTTTTGATATGTCAGTAGCCATACAAATGATTATGCCCCTTTGGACTTATCCAGTATGCATTTCTCAGAACTGGCTTTCCAGAGATCTTTAATAAGTACGATTTTTAATCTTTTTAACAATACAAAAGAAAATTATGTTACATAGTTTTTTAAACAAAACAAACCCTTTTGAGGAGAGCTGCCACCTACCCTTCAAAAATATATTTGTACAAGTATTTCTGAAAAAAGCTAAGTCAGGCCAAGCAGAGCAGTTACTTTCGTATCACCCTTACCACTTCATAAACGCATTAAGATTTAGTTCTAGGCTTAAGAGACGGAGTACGAACCCTAATTATCTCACTCGTCTGCGCCCCTGCATGATAATAGGAAAGTGTACTCACCAAGTTGTGATATTCATTTAATGGTGTATAAATACAAGGAACCTGCTGATGCACCTGCTTTTGCTACTGTGTTTGTTGTTTTATTTGTTGTTATAGTTGCATATGCAAAAAGCAATTTGTCACTTGTTAGAGCTCAAGTTAAAACTGAAGCAATGTGAAGATAACGTCGCTGGTAGCTGTTCTAAGGCAACAACAAAAACAACTATAATATAACGACAATTTTATTTAGTAGCAGCAGCAACAACAACAACCTTTGCCAGCTGAAATCACTGCACAAGAAAGATTTACACAAAAATGTTTACTTTAAAACATTTATTAATTTATATTTTTTTATTTTTGTAACAACAACTTTACTCTTTTGCAGAAGAGATTCTTTCACACCGAAGCAAGAAGAGACAACCATAATGTGAAGGATTTGCAAAATGGCAAGTAAATTAGCTTAAAAAATTGCTTTTAACCCACTTAATAAAACTAACTATTTATATTTTGTATTTGCATTTCGTTGTTGTTTTCTGTAAGGGAAAAGCTAGACACGGTATTAAGCGTGTGTCAGCTGAGCATGTACATCACGCTTATATGTATATATACTGGCGTGGGGTGGGTCGATTTGTATGGACGAAAGTTAACAGATATCTCGCCATCGATTTTTCGACAGGATTTGGGCTTAGGAAAAAAAACTCCACTACGCATACCAAAAAAATAATAATTTTCGAGCATGCGAAATTAAATTTTTTATACCTTTCAAGAACATGAAATAGTATATTAACTTTGGTCCGCTGTTTGTAACGTTGAGAAATATAGAAGATAGACTAACCATTAAGTATACCGAATTGACCAGGGCGACGAACTGAGTAGATATAGCCATGTCTGCCTGTCCGTCCGTCCGTCTGTCTGTTTGAACGCAAACTAGTCCCTCAAATTTTTAGATATCAATGAAATTTGGCACAAGGATGTATTTTTTTATTATATTAGACATTTGTCGGACCCGGTAGGATCGGACCACTATTACATATATCTCCCATACAACGATCGTTCAGATAAGACAATTTTGGTCAATCCTGCCGCACTTTAAAAAGTATAAACGTGAAACTCAGTGATATATATTCTAGAAGATATCCTGAAAAAATCACTTTGATCGGAGCTATATATAGTATATATCGCATACAACCGATCGTTCAGATAGAAAGATTTTTGGCCATTTATCCCTTAGTTGCCAATATAAAAACGTGAAAATTGGTGATAAATATTCTAATATATCATAGAAGATATCCTGAAAAAATCACTTTGATCGGAGCTATATATAGTATATATCCCATACAACCGATCGTTCAGATAGAAAGATTTTTAGCCATTTCTCCCTTAATTTCCAATATTAAAACTTTAAACTTGGTGATATTTATTCCAATATATCATAGAAGATTTCATGAAAAACTCATTTCGATCGGAGCTATATATAATATATATCCCATACAACCGATCGTTCAGATAGAAACATTTTTAGCCATTTCTCCCTTAATTACCAATATTAAAACGTTAAACTAGGTGATATTCATTCTAATATATCATAGAAGATTTCGTGAAAAAATCACATTGATCGGATCTATATGTATATAGTATATACCTATCCCATACAACCGATCGTTCAGATAGAAAGGTTTTTGGCTATTTCTCCCTTAGTTTCTAATATAAAAACGTGAAACTTGGTGATATTTATTTTAATATATCATAGAAGATTTCCTGAAAAAAATCACTTTGATCGGAGCTATATGTATATAGTATATACCTACCCCATACAACCGATCGTACAGATAGAAAGATTTTTGGCCATTTCTCCCTTAGTTTCAAATATGAAAACGTGAAACTTGGTGATATATATTTTAATACATCATAGAAGATTTCCTGTAAAAATCAATTCGATCGGAGCTATATATAATATATATCCCATACAACCGATCGTTCAGATAAGAGGATTTTTTGCCATTTTTTATTTTATATTTATCTAAAAATCGTTTAAGTATGTCTGTTCACAATATATTTCTTCTCTTATACATCCGATTATTTGGAGATTACGGACGGGATAAGATTATTGTTCAGCCCCATTCATGAAAGGTACGAAGTATTCGTCACAGTCAATGAAATTTGGCACAGGGATGTATTTTTGTATTATATTAAACATTTGTCGGACCCGGTAGGATTGGACCACTATTACATATATCTCCCATACAACCGATCGTTCAGATAAGACAGTTTTGGTCAATCCTGCCGCAATTTAAAAAGTATAAACGTGAAACTCAGTGATATATATTCTAATATATCATAGAAGATATCCTGAAAAAATCATTTTGATCGGAGCTATATATAGTATATATCCCATACAACCGATCGTTCAGATAGAAAGATTTTTGGCCATTTATCCCTTAGTTGCCAATATAAAAACGTGAAACTTGGTGATAAATATTCTTATATATCATAGAAGATATACTGGAAAAATCACTTTGATAGGAGCTATATATAGGATATATCCCATACAACCGGTCGTTCAGATAGAAAGATTTTTAGCCATTTCTCCCTTAATTTCCAATATTAAAACTTTAAACTTGGTGATATTTATTCCAATATATCATAGAAGATTTCATGAAAAACTCATTTCGATCGGAGCTATATATAATATATATCCCATACAACCGATCGTTCAGATAGAAACATTTTTAGCCATTTCTCCCTTAATTACCAATATTAAAACGTTAAACTAGGTGATATTCATTCTAATATATCATAGAAGATTTCGTGAAAAAATCACATTGATCGGATCTATATGTATATAGTATATACCTATCCCATACAACCGATCGTTCAGATAGAAAGGTTTTTGGCTATTTCTCCCTTAGTTTCTAATATAAAAACGTGAAACTTGGTGATATTTATTTTAATATATCATAGAAGATTTCCTGAAAAAAATCACTTTGATCGGAGCTATATGTATATAGTATATACCTACCCCATACAACCGATCGTACAGATAGAAAGATTTTTGGCCATTTCTCCCTTAGTTTCAAATATGAAAACGTGAAACTTGGTGATATATATTTTAATATATCATAGAAGATTTCCTGTAAAAATCAATTCGATCGGAGCTATATATAATATATATCCCATACAACCGATCGTTCAGATAAGAGAATTTTTTGCCATTTTTTATTTTATATTTATCTAAAAATCGTTTAAGTATGTCTGTTCACTATATATTTCTTCTCTTATACATCCGATTATTTGGAGATTACGGACGGGATAAGATTATTGTTCAGCCCCATTCATGAAAGGTACGAAGTATTCGTCACAGTCAATGAAATTTGGCACAGGGATGTATTTTTGTATTATATTAAACATTTGTCGGACCCGGTAGGATCGGACCACTATTACATATATCTCCCATACAACCGATCGTTCAGAAAAGACAGTTTTGGTCAATCCTGCCGCAATTTAAAAAGTATAAACGTGAAACTCAGTGATATATATTCTAATATATCATAGAAGATTTCGTGAAAAAATCACATTGATCGGATCTATATGTATATAGTATATACCTATCCCATACAACCGATCGTTCAGATAGAAAGGTTTTTGGCTATTTCTCCCTTAGTTTCTAATATAAAAACGTGAAACTTGGTGATATTTATTTTAATATATCATAGAAGATTTTCTGAAAAAAATCACTTTGATCGGAGCTATATGTATATAGTATATACCTACCCCATACAACCGATCGTTCAGAGAGAAAGATTTTTGGCCATTTCTCCCTTAGTTTCAAATATGAAAACGTGAAACTTGGTGATATATATTTTAATACATCATAGAAGATTTCCTGTAAAAATCAATTCGATCGGAGCTATGTATAATATATATCCCATACAACCGATCGTTCAGATAAGAGGATTTTTTGCCATTTTTTATTTTATATTTATCTAAAAATCGTTTAGGTATGTCTGTTCACTATATATTCCTTCTCTTATACATCCGATTATTTGGAGATTGCGAACGGGATAAGATTATTGTTCAGCCCCATTCATGAAAGGTATGAAGTTTTCTTCACAGTCGAAGACATTCCCGTCCTTACTTGTTTTTTTTTCTTACTTTTTTCCGACTTTGATTTTTAAGGTTTTTATAATGACCTACTAAAAAAGTTTTCATTTGATTGTAAAATCTTTATGTGTATACCCTGTCCGACCCAAAAATATAAGCTTAAAACGTAGGCGATAACAGTTTTTTGAAAAAAAAAAGAATATTTTTCTCGTTTTTAGTGGACATTTTTGGGTCGGACAGGGTATACATAAAAATTTTACAATCTAATGAAAAATTTTTTAGTAGGTCATGAAAAAACCTTAAAAATCAAAGTCGAAAAGAAGTCAAAAGAAATGAAATTTCGCAGGCTCGACAATTATTTTTTGGGTATGTGTAGTGGAACTTTTTTTTCCTGAGCCCAAATCCTATCGAAAAATCGATGGCGCGATATCGTTGATAAATCGACCCCGTCTAATATATACTTACGCACATACATATAAGCACACATAGATATATCTACTTAGATACTTAAGTTAGAGCTTTTAAAACGTTAAATCTCCATATAAAACAAGATTTAAACAGAATAAGAAAACATAAACGCTTTACTGTCGAAATTTAGTAATAAACAGAGAACAGTAAAAAAAACTCAAAAGTAAAGCTCTCAACTCTGAGTGAAACTATTTAGCATTTGATCTACTCAGCAGTTATGTTACTTTCAAGCTTCATTCAAATTGTATAGCCAGTTGTGCTGTATATAAAGGTATATTTTTTCTAAGTAAACAATGTGCACAATTAAATGTTACCCTTGAGAATCTGCTTATCGTGCAAATAGCTAACAAATTCGGAACCTGCGTTCTGTAAGAGACTTTTGACTAAAGGATGGAATCCAGAAGCACATTTTCCCCTCATTTCTATAGCAAACGATGTATCTAGGAGTTATACTAGATAGCAAGTTGTCGCGAAAACTTCATGTGAAAGGGAAAGCGAAGAAAGCCACTGCGGTACTTTATGCATGTGTGGGCTATCTCCCAAACTTCGCATTGCGTATTTACAGCAATTTTCAAATCCATATTTTGCTATGGGTCCTTGTTTTTTGGACAGCAACACAAAAAATTACGAATACCAAAAAACTTTAAGGGGTATGAGGGGTAGAGTATCAATGATTAACGAGAGCCCTAAAAACTACCCAGACAGCAGCTTTGCTCGCCATTCTACACATCGCGCCTGCAAGCCTAATGGCCAGAAACATCGCGTTGGCAATTGCAACAAGGCAAAGGGGCAGTTTGAGTGCACGCCTTATGACCATAGCAATATAGCGCCATCTAATATGCAGCAAATGGAGCCACTCATGTTTCCCCACGAACATAGTGTAAGCCGATCATTGCTCGTTTTTAACGATTATTAACCACTAAACGATGTTTATTGGACTGTGGGTACTCCATGGATCACTCTGATGTAATTCGGAGCTGAAGTATATGGTCCAGTCCTAGGACATCACAATGTTAACTGGACCATAATTTTTGTATGAATTGTGGTTCATTTTGGAGCACTCGGTTGGTCCATGGCGAATACTCCATACATGCATGCATGGAGTACTCGCGATTTTTGCAGGGTACGGCAGCACATTTGCGGCAGAAAATATAGCCCTGAAGAAGGCAGCAGAAATTCTGGAAGAAACGTGCCTCAGCTGCAGTCGCGTCAGTATATATATATCGATTGTCAGACAGCTATCAACGCAATAATCTCACAAAGTACTTCATCAAGAAGTGTTCTGGAATGCAAAAAGTATTGGAGAAACTTCGGTCAGGCCGAACCATACATCTATATTGGGTTCCCGGTCAATAAGGGATATAAAGCAACGAAAAGGCCGATAAGTTGGCAAAGGAGGGTGCAACACACGATGACTCGACGATAGATGTTCCAATCCATCTTGGAGAAATCGAAAGGAGACAGGAGTTGCATATGATCCATAAAACAGAAAAGGCGTTGCCAGAGGCTCGGATCTGCAAAATTTTTAAGATCATGCGCAAAGCCTACTATGTTGCTCATATCTGGCGTTGCCTTCTGGCGTCCCTTTCGACGTCAAACAAATTCTAGTAACACTATGGACACATTCAGTCTATGTGTGGCCTTTATTGACCGGTCATTTCAATCATGCGGCTGCTGTGGTGTGATGGTAGCGTGTTCCGCCTACCACACCGAAGATCCGATCCTGGGTTCACACCCCGGGCAAAGCAACATCAAAATTTTAGAAACAATTTTTTTAAATTAGAAGAAAATTTTTCTAAGCGGAGTCGCACCTCGGCAGTGTTTGGTAAGCACTACGAGTGTATTTCTGCTATGAAAAGCTTCTTAGTGAAAATGCATCTCTATTGCAGATCTCATTGGGAGTCGGCATAAAAACAAGTAGGTCCCATCCCGCCTATTTGTAGGGAAAATTAAAAAAGGAGCACGACGCAAGTTGGAAGAGAAGATCGGCCCAAAATCTCTTCGGTGGTTATCGCGCCTTACATTTATTTATTTTTTTTATATTTCAACCTTACCTAACCTCGCCCCCTCATTCTACCGACACAACCTACACTAAAGGTTTTTCTGGTCGGTGAAAGTGACAAAGTTTTCAAGATGAAAATGAAAACGCATAAAAAGGCCCGCAGAGACATTCACGAAAAGTCGTCAGATGACTATGCCCACTATTGCCCGGTGAACACCATTCTCAAAGACAATTATCCTGAACTCGAAGTTGAAAAAAGCAACCTCCCCAAGGAAACGCCATCACTCTTGCACAACTTCGATTTGATGAGTACTCTTATACAGAATCAGTCCCGACATACCCAGTGTATGCACCGCTAGTGACATGTCCATACGGAACCAATGTCCCTAACACCTATATCTCTTTGGTCCAACCCGGGTGAAACTGCAAGATTCCTCCGGCGCCCGTTGGAGGATATTGCTGACTGCATGAGAATGATCGCACCTGTTGGATGCCGCCAAGCGGTGCTGCAACAACAACGACAACACTATAAACTTCTTGTTACAATGGAGCACTGAGGAATTTAGAGTTTGTTTTTCAGAGTCACTTATACCAAATATGTTTATGATACATACATATTTGTAACAGGATTCCCCCCGGATAGGTGAGTTTGAAAATAGGGTTGGCGAAGCTGTGAATTGCGCTTATCAATAACTTTAACCTCAGCGATAATAGCCATCATCCAGTGGCAAAAGCCTGAGCCAGATAAATAATTTTGCATGTAAATGCAACAAAAACGATTTGAGCCAGATAAATCCAGATAGAAGTCTGGTTCAATTTGTGAGCCAGATAATTTGTTAATTACTTGTCTTTAGTTTGGCATCGCTGCCTTCAATAAGCCTAGCTTTTTAAAAAATAGATGCCGCTGCTTAGCCTTTCGCCGTATGAGTTAAATGAAAAACAGCGGCGACATCTGCCTATTACATTTCACGTGTGCGAAAATATTACGACACCTGCTTCTCAAGTTTCTCAATGATCCAGAGCATTTCCGTGAGAATTGAGCGTGAGCCGGAGCTGTAAAAATCACTGGATGACGGCAAATAAGTCGCAAGGCCAAGCGATAAGTGTACATATGTAATGCATATAGTAAGTACGTATGTAATGCATATAAGCTGTACATAAAGCAGGAAGGTGTTTCCTATCTCTGGATTGTTAATGATTTTCCTATTTCTCTCGTTAGTTTGCAGTAACATATAAGATAAACTACGTATATTTTTACCATAAGAAAAGGTGGGCTCTAGCCCCAGCTAACTAAAGGTCGTAAGACTTAAGTACAAATAAGTGACCCCAACAGATCGGGAGCCTAGCGCTCGCCCCTCCTCCTGACGGAATATTTGATCACAGTACCTGGGAAAAAAGATACTTAGATGGCACGACTTTTAGGGCTGGTTAAATTCCTACACTGACTTTGAGAATTTCGATGCTTTCTTTGGATCAAAACATTAAAATTCACCATGCCTTTATACCGCTGCGGTGTAAAGCTTTTCTTTAGCGCTCTTCTGCAAAGTGTTTAGTTACAATATACTAGCTCCACTTTATGTACCCACAGATGGGTATATAATGGTACGTATTATCTATGCGTAGCTTTTTTATAAGATGTTCTCATCTATTTTTACTACTTTACACTCAATTACTTACTTTGTCGTAAAACTTTAATCCCGTACAGGTGTTCCGGCATCGGCTATATATATCACAATTTCAATAGCTATAAAAAATCATCAAAAGCTCCGGTAGAAAATTTTAAGTTGTAGCATATGAAGAAGACAACACGGAGAGAGAGAGAGTGTGTCACAAAGTAGTGGCACAGGGTGGCAAATCGTGGTGAGGAACTGCACACTCTAAGCAAAATGTGAGTAAAATGGGGATTAGGTAAATTTGTCTGGTTAAAGTCATGCAGAGATTATGGCATAAATGACAACATAGGATGACGGCATATGGCATGTGGCATGTAGCTGACAGCTATGAGGTGGCAAAGCCAGGGTATATGTGTGAATACTAACAAATATGTACACGAGTATGTGTACACCCCTCGTAAGTATTATGGGCATAGCAAATTGGCACCACAGTAAGAAAATTCAACAGCAGCAATGGTTGAAGTAAACTGCAAATTTAGGGATGGATGCAAAATGAATACTTTCCTGTATCTGACACGTACAAATATGGGTACTGCTGTGAGCTCAGCTTTAAGGATACTGGAGTGAACATTAATTTAAGTCAGCCCTTCCATTGCTGCCTTCCTACCACTACATTCATGAAAATATACATATTGTAACGAATATTAGCAGCACTAAGGGATACTATCATCTCTAAGCCGATGCCAAGCAGTTACTTGTATGCACATCAATAATTCAATCATTATGTCTACACATATGTACGTACACACAGCGGAGAAGCAACGCACAAACACATGCAGATATCTTATCTGAGATGCTCCCAAAAGTATGCAATTATAATTGCGGAGGTGTCGCTCACAAATACACGCGCATATGAGAAGCTATAAACGTAGTAATTTTATAGCTGATAACCAACTAGTAAATTCTAGGAATGGAAGCGCCTAGAAGATGCGAACGAGATATCACAGAGTATAAAAGGCAGCAATAGTAGAGGCGCGACAATCAGTTGGATTTAAGACGCTATCTGGCGAGCAATAGTAGTGTTATTTTGAAAGTAGTCTAATAAAGGCCATTTTGGATTATTGAAGAGTGGAGTTATTTATTCAACAGTTAAGTGATTCGAACCTTAGTAGAAGATTTGAAATAAGCGGAATTTCAGTAAATTCGTCACAATATGTATATCTAAGTGGTGAAGTCTAACGATTCGTAATAAGAATATTTGGTTAGGTTGAAATGGCCAGCCACATAGACTCAATAAGTCTTCAGTGTTACCAGAAATTTGCTTAATGACCAAATTGCAAAACGCTATTAAAAATTAGTACATATGCTACAAAATAGCTCTGTCCTCTTGGCAAATACCATAAGCTTTTTAGGACCTGTGCTACCAGCTGCTTCTAAATTTGATATCTGTGTCACTCTGCTGAAGTCTCATCCTGGCAAACGCAGTGCATGAACACAAAGCGTGCTCGACCGTTTTCTCCTCCAACCTGCACTTCCTACATGTGCTTTCACTGACAAGGCCTTATTTAAAAGGGTGTGCCATCATAAGGCAGTGTCCACACAGTATACCCATCATGAGCTTACAGTTCTTTCTTTTTTAAGATAAGAGTAAATTTGTTAATCTAAAGTTGTAACACCTGCTCATGATCTTTTTCAATTTTCAGCCCCCGCGCCTGGGTCCTCTCCTTTCCCCTTTGGTTTACCCTGTGTTGCGCTCGCCTTTTCGTAATATCGCACAACCTTTTCGGAATGTCTACAAAGCAAGCTTCGAAGGATGCACCCTTTTTAGCTAGCTCATGCGCTTTGTCATGTCCATATATTCCTATATGTCCTAGGACCCTATATATGTAGATGTATGCTTCTTCCAATCTCTAATACACTTTTAGATGTTGTGCTATGCGAGATTATTGCCTAAGTTGTTGCTAGCTCTCAGCTCTGTGAAGTTAGACAAACGAATGGGATATGGTTTTTTCAATTACTTGCACATGTAGGTGCCAACTGCACAGAGCTCTAGCTGTCAGTATAAAAGTTGACGCGGCTGCAGTTTAAGCTATTTTGTTCCACTGTTTCTACGGGTTTGGTTACGGCTACTACTTTCGCCCGAGAAATCTGTTAATTTCCGGATCAGCACAGTATAGCGGGAACACTACTCTTTCCTTTACCTTGGAACCATCGGTTTGCACGCGCATCATCATCTGCGCACCCTATCTCCAACCATTTACGTCTATATGAGCACTTAGAGTTCCTTCCGCAAATAAGGAATAAGGTAGCCTGTTTATCCAGTTATTAATACTACTACGGAAATATGGTCTAGGCATACAGTGTAGCCATAAACCTCTATTTTCAAGGCTATCGTAATTCTAAGCATTAAAGGATCGCGCACTCACAATATTTAGATGTAGGTTCTTTCTGTTAGGCTGTCCACCAAATAAGGGCAGCATAATATAACATAGGCCTCACATACGCTTCAATGCCCGACGTCAGTTATAGCAGATGTTGGAAGTGCGGGTTAGATTAGGAAACGGCCGAGCACGTCTATCAGTTCTAGAGGCAGCAAATAGCCTAAGTCCTAAATAACTTCTAGTATTTGCCAAGAGGACGGAGTTTATAACATAGGTTTATGATAGGGGTTTTCAGTTTAGTCGTTAAACAAATTTCTCGTAACACTACGGACTCATTCAGTACATGTGAGTTCCTTACGGAAAAGGAAATGCTTTTAACACCGCGAACTGGATGCAGATATTGACAGAGCTATAAAGCTTTGGCACTCCTGCTTACCTGCTTGGAATAATTGGTAGCTATTTAAGCGACAGAGTAATCCTTTTTGAAACGGATCAGGGAACAACAAAGCACAACATCACTTCTGTTCTAGGTCCAACGCTTTGGAATGTATGATGGTGTGCTACAAATTGACTTTCCCGGAGGCACGGAAATTGTCGGCTATGCAGATGATATTGTCATAGTAGCAGTGGCCAAGAGACTTGATCTGATCCAAGCATTATGTAGCGACGCCGTGGGAAGAATAAAGGAATGGCAGACGAACATGGGGCTGGAGATGGCTAGCAATACAAAACAGAAGTGGTTTTGGTGAGCTCAGAGCAGACTGTGGATGAGCTAGTCTTTACCAAAGGAGATTATCAAATAAATTCAAAGCCTTTCTTGAAATATCTAGGAGTAGTCATTGACTCAAAACTAATTATTAAGGAGCACCTAATGGCGGTGGGGGAAAAACTATCTAGAGTTAGTGGAGCCTTAACGCGGACCAGGCGAAGCTACACGACAGCTACTATCCAACGTAACCAGCTCGATAATATTATATGCAGCACCAATAAGGCATGGATAGCATATGCGTATCGGACGGTGTCCGACGACGCGATTTATGTTTTATCCATATGAAGATACTTAGGAAAGCGCGAGGGCACGAACAATAGTTAGGTGACAAGAACGGTGGGAAGAATCGAGAAAAGGGCGCTGGACCTTCATGCTAGTTCGGAATATACGACCGAAACACGGCGAACTAAATTACCACCTAACCCCGGGGGTTAGGGGATCAGAATATACCCGCGGTAGGTATGCCTGTCGAAAGAGGCCACTAAAATACCATATTCAAGGGGCTGTGTAGCGCAACCTTTCAGGTTGCCAGCGCAATATATAGCTTCTCCAAACCCAATTGTCAACCTTACGCGGCGAATCCTGTTTCACTAATAGACGAGGCTCTGGCGACCCCAAGCTCCTCATGGAACTTGAGGGTGGGGAGGGGGAATGGCCTGAAAGTTTAATGTGGCCACATAATTCGTTCCCGAGATGGTCGGGCTAGCACCTTAATGGTGCTGTTGTACCGGATCTGTATCCGGCAAAGGACCATCACATCGATAACACTCCCCAAAACCTTCTGGGAGAAACCTTATCGCTACAACAACAACAACAGATATTGAGCGGGCACGGCGGATTCAAGGAATATCTACATAAGCGTGGGACAGAGGAGGATCCTTTCTGTCCACATTATCCCTTCGAACTGGAAAGCGCAGAAGATGTAATGTTTCACTGCCCTCGTTTTCACGGCGAAAGAGTATCTGTAAACGGGGTTTTTGGAGAGGAGCCTTCCACTAGGAATTTAGTTCCACGAATGTGCGTACAAATAGATTGTTGGACTGCTGTGAGCAAAATGGCTTTTATAGTTATGATGAAATTGATGCGGGCTGAAAGGGAGCGCACGGAAATGCGCATAAAAAGTAGTGGCGACTTAATGGCCTTTCCCCCCGTGACGTTATGCCTAACGCGGTCGCACGGGTTGCGAAAAAAGAATAGGTCCTCACGGACCTGCCAGTTCAACCTAACCTACTTCGTAGAACTCCATACTTGTTGAGCCCTGCATTTTTTCGACTGAACAATTTGGGTATAAATATTAATTAGTCCTTCCTTTGAATTTTTTGATATTTTGCAGAGACATTTTCTTGGAAAGGTGCTAAGAATGAATGTACATTCAACATTCTACTATTTAAACCAAACGAAGCACTAAAACTATTCTCAATCGAAATTTTTATTTTAAGCTTTACCCTCAAAATTGTTTAAGTTCCAAATTCTCAAAAAAAAAAAAAAAAAAAAAAAAAAGGTAAAAATGCGTGAAACGCAGAGCGATAGAGGAAAAAACCAGCAAAATGAAAAAAACTTAGATGAGCAAATGGCTGCAGCATAAATTTTAAAAGACATCTGTCAACGCAAATCGCCTATGAACTCTCGATGTTATGCAGTGCAACGATAAAATAATGGGCGCCACTGAGTAAAGTGAAATGCAAGAGATTGAGTTGGGTTGTGGAGACACTGCTTAATTTACTAGGTTAAAAAAGCTTTGCAAGGTTAGAAGAATTTGGCTTGAACACATTTCTTAGTTTTTTGAAAATTGATCTTTTTTCTATTTAATTACTGTACATGTGACCCGGTCTATGAAAAGGTGGCTTATGACTAAAAAACAAAAATGTTCCACTTTTTTTCTGGTTTCGATAGTTTTTGAGACGCTCTTCCAGGTAATGAAAACTAGAAAGCCCTAACTTGCTTAGAAGTGTACTAAAAATGTAGAGAAAGAAGAGCACAAATGAAGGACGATGAAGCCGTTGGTTCCTTCGATGCCACTTTGGTGCCTGGTGAAGCATCCTCAGATTATTTTGATAGCATTTTTTTCGATGACAGTGAAGCCAAAATATCGGTCAGAAATTTCATAATGCCAAAGAAAAACTACTAAGAAACTGAAGAAATGCATTGTTTATATCTAACAGCTGTTTCTCGCAATTTCTTTTTTGGGTCATAAGCCACCTTTTCATAGACCGGGTCACATATATGTTTACATGCATAGCGCCATATGATGAAGTGAGGCTGCAATTGGGGTTAGGTAACAAGTAAATAGGATGTGATTACGTCAATAATACACATGGATTCTTATCGACTTTAACCGTCCTTTTCATGAATAATTTTCCTTCTTAGTTCGCATGACTGGGTACCACAAGGCAGTTTATACGTGAGAACTACTAGTGGTATCTGGGTATCCCAACCATGAGAACTAGTAATAAAAGACTAATTTTAGTAATAAAAAAAACTAATTTATTAAAAAACCATCTTTATGAAAGTATATTTGGAACAATTTTTTCTCCTTTTTGCAGAAAACTTATTCCCATACGATGCCCCAAAATTTTAACTCGTTTCTATTTGTAGATTATTTAAAAATGGCTTTTGAATATGCAAAAGGTACCCGGGTACCCATCTATGCACAGGACGATTAAAGGGATATCGAGGATAAAGGTCAGAGAATTTAAGAGGCACAAAACACATTTACAAAGTCCTATACCAATTATTTCGAAATTTCATTTTTTTGACTTTTTTTCGACTTTGATTTTTAAGATTTTTTTCATGTCTAAAAAAATTTTCATATGTATACCCCGTCCGACCCATAAATGTCCGCTAAAAACGTTATCGATAACAGTTTTTAGTAGGTCATGAAAAAAACCTTAAAAATCAAAGTCGAAAAAAAGTACAAAAAAAAAAAAAACAAGTAAAGGTGTCTAAGTTCGGGCGTAACCGAACATTATATACTCAGCGTGAGCTTCAATTGTACATTTCATATCAGATAAATTACTTTTCTACATAACACGTGGCACCACCCGACTAAAAGCAAAATGTCTCCCCATTTCCTCTTACAATAAGACTTGATAAGTGAAATATCATTGATTCAAAACTATTTTTTGCTAAGTTATAGCTTATTATTCTAGTCTACGACCCTTTTAAATCTCTTAAACTTGTTTTATATCTAAGTTGCCGTGGTCTTTAACCGATCCCGTCCATTTTTACTAGAAATATTTTCCGCTATAAGGAAAATTTGCGTACCCAATTTTATTACGATCCGTTAATTTCTCTTCGAGTTATGGCTCCCGAAACATAGAAAATAGCTTAGTCATAAAAGCGGCGGTACCACGCCCATTTTTTTAAATTTGAAGTTTTTCCTATTTACTGTTAAAGCTCCACTTGGAAAATGAAATAACATTGATATAAAATTTTTTTTTGCAAAGATATAGCGTATTTTATTCGTCCACGACCTATTTAAAAATCTTTTATATAAAAGTGGGCGTGGTCCTTAACCGATTTCGTTAGCTTTTCTTCAAAGCATTCCTTATAGTTAAGGAAACCTCTCTGCCGAATTTTGTTCCGATATTATTATTATTACTGATTTATGATTAATATTTTTAAAATTGATTTTATCACAAGTGGGCGGTGCCACGCCCATTTAAATTTTTTTTTTTTTTAAATTTTTACCAGGAGTCTCAATATTAGTCCACACGTCAAATTTCAACATTCTAGGTGTATTGTTAACTAAATAATCAGGTATATTGCGCTGGCAACCTGAAAGTGTTGCGCTACACAACCCCTTGAATCTGGAACATCGGACATGGTTGACGTTACTTCAATCAATTCATTCGGAGCTGTCTCGGGAACCAGCCTGTACTTGCTCTTGCCAGACTGTCATGGAAATAATTTTTTTTAACATTTGGAACCTCCGAGGTCAATGCCTAGACTTTCGTCTTAGTCAAACTTATCTCCAATGCACGATCAGGACATAAAATCCAACAAGCCAAGGTTAGTACCAACTGCTTAACGGTACCGTCGCAGGGAAAAGGTAGTAATTCCAAAAACTACTTCGATTAAAATCCGTTAGGCAAGTGGGAATAATTTTACGTACACATTCAAAAAAAGCAATCAGTCATAGAATAAGAGTAAAACAGCTTTTACAAATGAACATACATACAAACTTTGGTCGATTGCTGCTTTTATTGTTATTTGTGCGCGGCCTAGCATGTTTTGCATTTGACAATTGATGGATGATGGTCTCTGTTCTTTTGGAGGCTGTGCGGTGAGTAGTAGGCTGCTTTCGGTCGACAAGTATGGTTGAGTTCGTCGCTTGTTTGATTTGGCTGAAAGAGTCACTAGCAGAAAATTTCGCTCGTAGTTGATTCTGTGAAGGACGGTTATGAAGTGACATATATACATACAAATGCTAGTAAATACATATCTATTTACCACTAAAACGTGATAGGACACTCTAGAGTATGGATTATAAATTTCTCGTTCAAATTACTTTGCGTAGAGCTTTAAAAAATTGCCTAATAAGTTTCGAAACTATTTTTTTAAAACTTATTTTGTAAAGGTTACTAGATTTAACTGTATACCAAATCACAGCAGACTACTCTCATTTTCCTTAGGAACCAAAATAAAATATCTCAACTGTGTCGAAATTCTTAAAAGATTTAAAGAACATAGAGGTTTTACCCTTTTAAGCCTGTAAAAGGCGGGTAGAGAATTAGTTCTTACTTACGAACTATTCAGTCTCATCCACAAGCCGCAATGACGGATACCATGTCTATGCATATTGTTGTGAATATAATATATACGTCCCTATGCCACTAGCAACAAATGTTCGACAGGAACAACAGCATGGAGAGCAGATGAAATAGAAAACAGCCACACGCACATATACATATAATGAAACAGAGAATATGAGATGTACAGCGCATATTACTGAGACATATACACACATATGAATAGATGGCAACAGAGAATATTAGATATACAGCTCATACTACTGAGACATTTAGAAACATATATATATAGAAGGCAATAATCAATTCGAGATACACAAACAAGCACTGAAAATACAACTATTTCAGACCCTGGGAGAAACGGGCGAACGAAGCAACTGAGAGTATAAAAGCAGCACAAGCCAAGAAATAGTCTATCAGTTTGACTATTGTAAGTGAAATAAGTTAGTAATTTAATTGTGAAGTACCACTACCATTGTAGTGTTGTAAATAAAAAATGTTGCTGTACTGAAAATATTAACTATTTATTCACCGGTTTAGCGATGCGAACGATAACAGAAGGGGGTCCCCAGCGGGTTAGAGGGTCAGAATATACCCGCGGTAGGTATGCCTGTCGTAAGAGGCGACTAAAATACCAGATTCAAGGGGCTGTGTAGCGCAACCCTTCAGGTTGAGAGCGCAATATGTAGTTTCTCCAAACCCAACTGTCAACCTCACCTATCCGCGGCGAATCCTGTGTCACTAACAGACGAGGCTCTGGCGACCCCAAGCTCCTCAAAGAACTTGGGTGCGGGGAGGGAGGGATGGCCTGAAGGTTTAATGTGGCCACATAAATCGTTCCCGAGATGGTCGGGCTAGCACTTTAATGGTGCTGTGTTACCGAAGCGTACCGGATCTGTATCCGGCAAAGGACCATTACATCGATAGCACTCCCCAAAGCCTTCGGGGAGCAACCTTATCGCAACAGCAACAACGACAACAACAACATAACAGAAGGGAAGAATTATCAAGAGTTTCCTAAACTCGCAACAATATAAACACGATTTGCTGTAAAAAGAATTGTTTATTTCCATCTATAATATATCACATTCTTGGAACCGCTGAAATTAATCTCGAAACTGACTATCCAAATCGTCTTTTATTATTTATCTTACTATCCTGACACACTTTGCATTATTTTATAATCCACAGAGCTCAGTTAATGGAAGAGGCACCAAAAACACCCGTTTTCTCATTTCTGTTGTTTCGTTAATTTTTGGTAAAGGTTATATTTGGATTTTCGTCAATTCTTTGAAATATACATAAGAACCAGATGACAATGCAACATAAGAGAACACCCCGACGCTGGCAGGCATAATGATAGGTGACCCAAAGTAAGACATTTTTTTAAATAGTTGATAACAGTTCTATATACTTATCGACATCAAATAGATAACATTTTAATAACAAGTCAACATTTTTTTCTTTTCGATAACAAGTCACTTACATTTCGATATCAAAACGAAAACACACCGACAACAAAATGGTAACACTGCGATAAAAAATCGAAAAGTTTTCGATAATAAAACTATAAATTTTCCAAGCTTGTCGATAACTTTTAAATAAACTATAAAAATGTATTTCATATAACACTTCGATAACAAGTCGATAACTCGTCTATTCTTGTCGATACTACACTTAAAACAAACCGATACCGAGCGCGACGTCAGGAAGAGGAGGCAGGTTCTTAAAAAATAAATAAATAAATAAACGTGTGGAGCTCCATTAAGGGACGATTACCTGAGTTGGTCGTCGAGCACCTCATGAAGAGGAAGACTCCAGTTTCCTCCTGAAGTTGTGATGAAAACCGATATCAAGTGTTCTTAGAAGTTTTCCAGGTTGCCTGAAATGAAAATTAATGGGAAAAGACTCGTCCAGAAGACAGAATGAGGACAAAACGAAGTATGTGCTGTCATCGAGCAAAGAGTCAGCGCACATGCGCCTTGGCAACCATGCTACTGTTGGCAGCCACAATTTCGAAATAGTAAAAGACTTCGTTTATTTGGGAACCAGCAACAACATCAGGTCTGAAATCCAGCGAAGAATCACTCTTGCCAATAAATGTTACTTTGGACTAGGTAGGCAATTGAAAAGTAAAATCCTTTCTCGGCAAATGAAAATCATACTCTACAAGTCACTTATCGTTCCCGTCCTGCTATATGGTGCAGAAGCATGGACCGTGACAACATCAGATGAAACGGCTCAGGGAGTGTTCGAGAGAAAAGTTCTTCGAAAGATTTATGGCCCTTTACGCGCTTGGGATGGCGAGTACGGAAGAAGGTTTTAACGATGAGCTATACGCAGACATCAATATAGTCCATCGAATTAAAACGCAGCGGCTGCGCTGGCTAGGCCATGTAATGCGAATGAAAGATGACGCTCCGGCCAAGAAAGTGTTTCTATCGGAACCCGCCTAGACAAGCAGAGGTAGAGGGCGGCCCCTACTCAGTTGGAAAGACCAGATGGAAAACGATTTAAACTATCTTGGTGTGACCAATTGGCGCCGGTTGGCAGAGATAAGGAGCAACTGGCGTGCCTTGTTGGACGGCCATAACCGTTTAAACGATTAAGCGCCAATTAAGGAAGTTAAGTAAGTAAGTAAAGATTCGTCCATTGCTTGACGCTGCAGATAACGAAAATCTCGATGGGTAGTCCCCAAAGTGGAGGAGCAGCAGCAAAACAGTCAGCCAGTGCTGATGCTGATTTGCAATGAGTTCGTGAAGCCACTTAAGTAAAAAAGGGAATTGATTGAAGTTCGGTATTAAGAAGGCCAAGCTTAAAATTTTCCCAGCATCGGCAACAATATTGATAAGATGGACGTTGCCAATAGGCTCTCACACGAGCCCAACTTGGCAGAGCCACGGGGTTGCGGCTTCGTGAAATCCTGGCAGGAATCAAGAGCATTCGCAACCCAGTTATTACGGTGGCGCAAATCAACCTGCAATGTGCAAAAATCGGATAACCATATAGTCTTTCTTAGAAGGGAGAACATTGATATCTGGTGTATGATCATTGGGTCTACCGCTCAAAGATAACGAAAGAAATTACAACCTGTTTATGGAAAATCTATGTAGATTATCGGAAATAAGGACCCAAAATATTCTTGATTTTATAAACAGCTCGAGCTGGTCCAACGTAGCACTCAGAAGGGTCAAACGAGCTTTGTGGAATCGAAATGGTTTTTCAAAGTTACTTACGCGACTTGAGTCACGTCCATTGTACCTACCAATCTTCATGGGTAGATTTATTTTCTTATTAATTTAAATGAGTAAAAATTGTGTGTATATCCGCAAGGATCTCGTAAACGGCTTAATCGGTTTGAATGAAATACATAGATAGTGTACATTCTTAGACTTTCTACCTAGGGTTGCCACTAAGGATATTTTCACAAGGTTGCCACGTGGGAATGGGACTCGGAATGGGACTGGAACAAAATACATACCACCCTCTGGGACTGGCAATAAGGGTGGAAAAGAATGAGAAGAACTAGAGAGAAGAGATAAGAGGGAAGGAAAAAGAGACTGAGCGAGAGATAGAGTGAGACGAAGATAGACAGATAAGCATAGATGAAGCGGAAAAGAAGTGGGGAAAAGACGGAAAAAGGAGAAGTTCAGAGGAGTAGTGAATAAAAAGGGGCAGAGTAAGACAGGAAAAATCTTATAAATTTAGGGCGAAAAAACGTCCGCCGGGTCAGCCAGTATATGTTTAAACAAAGTTTAATATATATAAAGACTTCATATACAAGAAAGTATATTATATACTATTGGCTCATTCCATTTCAAGACACCCGGTCCGCGCAGGACATAATTTTTGATTTCGATGAAATTTTAATATGTTAATCTTTGGTCAAAATAATGAAATACGTGTTTTTTTTTTTTGCCTCAAAAAAATTTTTTTTTGGATTTATCGGCAATTGAATTCGATAAAATGCAATTGATATTTTATTCACCTATTTTTTCAACCGTAAAAAGTTACCCGTTTTTCATGATTTTTCCTTTGAAATGTTCTTTATTACTTTTACTTTTATATAATAGCATATAGTTAAAAAAAATATTTTTTTTTTAGTATTTAGTAAAAATTTATGACTTTTTTCAAAAATTAATATTTCAAAAATTAAATTTTTTTTTTATCCTTTTTCTGTATCGAGGGAACAGTTTATATTTCAACTTGGGTAAATATCTATTGGTCAAAACACGTTGGTTTCGGAATGTGAATTTTTGAATATTAAACTTTTTTTTGCCATATATTGATGCAATACATATCAGCATAAAGGGCGATCAATGCCAAATGCTTAAGATTAATTAAAGTATCACATTTATTATTGAAAACATTCATTTGTTGTTATTGACAGTTGAAACAAGTAAGGAAGGCTAAGTTCGGGTGTAACAGAACATTACATACTCAACTGAGAGCTTTAGAGACAAAATAAGGGAAAATCACCATGTAGGAAAATGAACCTAGGGTAACCCTGAAATGTGTATGACATGTGTATCAAATGGAAGGTATTAAAGAGTATTTTAAGAGGAAGTTGGCCATAGTTCTATATGTGGACGTCATTTAGGGATATCGCCATAAAGGTGGACCAGGGCTGACTCTAGAATTTGTTTATACGATATGGGTATCTAATAAAGGTATTAATGAGGGTTTTTAAAGGGAATGGTGCTAGTTGTATATGTGAAGGAGTTTTCGAGATATCGACAAAAATGTGGACCAGGGTGACCCAGAACATCATCTGTCTGGTACCGCTAATTTAGTTATATATGTAATACCACGAACAGTATTTCTGCCAAGATTCCAAGGGCTTTTGATTTCGCCCTGCAGAACTTTTTCACACACATTTTACAAAGTATTTTTCTAAAGTTATATTTTTCGTCAAAAAACCAATCCAATCACCATGTTTCATCCCTTTATTCGTATTTGGTATAGAATTGTGGCATTTTTTTCATTTTTCGTAATTGCCGATATCGAAAAAGTGGGCGTGGTCACTGTCGGATTTCGGCCATTTTTTATACCAATATAAAGTGAGTTCAGGTAAGTACGTGAACTAAGTTTAGTAAAGATATATCGATTTTTGCTCCAGTTATCGTGTGAAGGGCACAGCGGAAGGACAGACGAACGACTGTTTTAAAAAAATGGGCGTGGCTTCAACCATTTTCGGCATTTTTTACAGAAAATAGTTATAGTCCTAGAATCTAAGACCCTACCAAATTTCACAAGGATTGGTAAATTTTTTTTCGACTAATGGCGTTAAAAGTATCCTAGACAAATTAAATGAAAAAGAGCGGAGCCACGCCCATTTTGAAATTTTCTTGTATTTTTGTATTTTGTTGCACCATATCATTACTGGAGTTGAATGTTGACATAATTTACTTATATACTGTAAAGATATTAAATTTTTTGTTAAAATTTGGCTTAAAAAAAACTTTTTTTTTAAAGCGGGCGTGGCCGTTCTCCGATTTTGCTAGTTTTTATTAAGCATACATATAGGAATAGGAGTAACACTCCTGCCAAATTTCATCATGATATCTTGAACGACTGCCAAATTACGGCTTGCAAAACTTTCAAATTACCTTCTTTCAAAAGTGGGCGGTGCCACGCCCATTGTCCAAAATTTTACTAATTTTCTATTCTACGTCAACACTAAGGACTCAGTCAGTCTAATTGACGTCCTCATGGACCGGCCAGTTCAACCTATTCTACGTCATAAGGTCAACGCACCTACCAAGTTTCATCGCTTTATCCGTCTTTGGTAATGAATTATCGCACTTTTTGGATTTTTCGAAATTTTCGATATCGAAAAAGTGGGCGTGGTTATAGTCCGATTTCGTTCATTCATTAAATGGCGATCTGAGATGAGTGCCCAGGAACCTACAGACCAAATTTCATCAAGATACCTCAAAATTTACTCAAGTTATCGTGTTTACGAACGGACGGACGCACATGGCTAAATAAATTTCTTTTTTCGCCCAGATCATTTCGATATATTGAAGTCTATATCTATCTCGTTTAGTTTATGCCGTTACGGATTACCGTTATGCGAACAAAGTTAATATACTCTGTGAGCTCTGCTCAGCTGAGTATAAAAATAGTTGAATAAAAAACCGTTTGCATTTTATGGAATGCAATTACCGATAAATCCGAAAAAAAATTTGTTTGAAGCAAAAAAAAAAAAAAAACAAGTGTTTCATTATTTTGACCACATATTAAAATTTCATCGAAATTAAAAATCATGTCCTGCGCGGACCGAGTGTCTTGAAATGGAATCAGCCTATTTGAATTTTTTTTATAGTGTGATTGTTGAAGTACTTTTGTCACGCAATAATCAAAGCTACAGGAAACATACATTTTCTATGAAAATACTCAGCCGGTTTTAGCTTAAATTATATTTTCCACATAAATACTTTTATGTTTAATTAAACCAATAGAAATATTGTTAAAATGTAATGTTTATTTGATTTTGCAATTAGTCTATTAATCTGTGGTTTACAAATAATGAAATAAAATTAAATTTCAAATCTTTAATGAATTTGGCTTTTGCGGCTTCCTTTATTGTTGGTGACCAAAACGTACGTGAATGTGAGGAGTTAGATCATAAATTTCATTAAATAGTACGTAAACGGAATACCTATAACCACAGCTGATATGGCAATTTAAACTTTTTTTAATGAGAGCTTTTTTAAATACAACTTGAACCAAGAGATTGTAGCAAAGCTACCAGGAACCGGCAATTGAATCGAATACTGAGCATGAGTCAATTTATGTCTACCTCCTTTGGATGTAATGACTTTATTTTTAAAATTTTTTTGTCTACAACAAAATTTTCGAAGGTATAACAGCAAAGTGCTCCGAGTTACTTGCCGATATGTGTACAACTTATGGGGTTACATTTGATTTAAATAAGGAACACACATCCGCCAAATGCATAGCATTATCACCGCGCTAAATACCACAAACTCCTAAATGAGTTACGGACTAAACCAGCAAAAATCCTTTTATAATACGGAGCCCGTGGCACTTGCCTTGTCAAAAGCTTTTGACACAGTCACCACGGCAAATTACTAGAATAATAAAGGGATTAACCCTTATCTATTGTCTAAAAAATTAACAAGAAGAAGTTACTACCATTTCCAGCCGTAGGACTGCACTATAATGGCTTTGTTTACAGGTTAGCCAATATTGGACGTTCACGTCGATGGAGCTACGCTACCGACTTTCAGTCATTCAAAGGTTTTATGCAGGGACGGAAAATAATAATTTTTTTTTCGGAGTCGAAAAAATCCTGGACAAAAAATTGTCCTAGGTGAAAATATTTGAGTTCTCAGGTATCCCTATAGCAATATCATGTCGAATCATGCATCCTTTTTATTTTTCGAAATTTTTCCATAAAAGTCCACATATAAAACTAAAATCTATTACATGCTCACCTACAAGGCGCGTGCCTCCAAAGTTGTTTGAAGCTATCGTTACCAATGAGCTAACATTTTCCATTTTCTACTTTAATTGCAGAACCGCAACACGGATTCTGTAAAGGTAAATCTACCATTACAAATCTAATTGAATTCACTACTCAAGTTTCTAATGGATTTAGAGAAAATCTTCACACCGATGTTATTTTATACTGATTTCAGTAAAGCATTTGAAAAAGCATCCCACTCCTTACTTATCTACAAGCTGAATCGGCTTGGCTTCCAACCTGGTCTCACCCAGTGGATCTCGTCGTAACTCTGCAGTCGAACGCAAAAAGCTATTTTTAAAAATACTCTTTCAAATGTCATCCATGTTCCCTCTGGCGTCCCACAGGGCAGTCATCTAAGTCCAATTCTGTTCTTCCCATTTATTAATGATATTTGTATATATATATATTCCAAAATCTTAATGTATGCTGATGATGTAAAACTTTTTAGGTCCTTATGCGTCTATCGAGGAACGTCCCTTGCTTCAAGCGGATTTAAACTGCCTAGTTAATTGGTGCAACGTAAATTCCATGCCGCTGAACCTTAATAAATGCAAATTCATGTCCCTCTCTCGAAGATCTTTGCCAGCAGCCTCTTACGTAATTAATAATTTTTGTCTTCTATCAGTGAACTATTTTGTGAACTTGGGAGTAACGATAGATGCTAAACTTAGTTTCAACCTTCATATTAATGCTACTGTCAATAAGGCTAGAAGTGTTCTATCATTCGTGAAACGATGGTCTAAAGAATTTAGTGACTCTTATGTAACTAAAGCGCTTTTCATCACTTTAGTTAGACCGATACTAGAATACAGATCAATAGTCTGCAATCCACAATATCGAGTTCATGCAGTTAGACTTGAATCAATACAAAAGAAATTTCTACTTTTCTCTTTAAGGAATTTTCAGTGGGACTCTGCGTATAATCTTCCGCCTTATACTAGCCGGTTGAAGCTTATCAATCTTCCAAATCTTGCAAGTCGTAGAGAAATGCTAGGCGTATTAATTATGGATAAGCTACTGAATGGATTGGTTTATAGTCCAATTCTTTTAAACGAAGTAAACTTTAACGTCCCATCACGGGTGTCAAGACATTAAAACCCTCTTCTTTTGAGACAGTGTAGAACTAACTTCGAATTGAATGAACCTTTTCGGTGTTTGTGTCATGATTTTAACACTCATTCAAATTCATTTGATATAACGGATTCACTTTTCACCATAAAGAAAACTGTCTTATCCTATCTAAACTCGTAACAAAAAAAAAAAAAAACAAAAAAAAAAAAAAACAATCGAATAAACAAAAAATGTTCTGTAATATAACAATGTAGTATGTATAAGTATAATTTCTAACTGTTATGTATAGTACTCGGCTGATGATTTTTATTCTGTAGCTGAGCAGTTTCAGATCTCGACGCTTAACAAACCTCCGCCTATCAACAACTCGCCCCTCGCACCGGTCGGTTGGGCTTTGGAGGGTATTGATCCGTTGGGTATTATTATAAAAAACATAGACTGGAAAATGCTCTGGCTTGTCAAATGCAGCACTCAAAACTGCTACCGGATGTCTTTTTATAACCCCACTTGCCATTATCTACATAGTGAGGCAAAAGATGCCAACATAAAATACCCTAGCTTGTCACAAACCTGGACACCCCAGCAAACAACTGCGATTTAATCGCCACTGCTCCACTTTTTTCTGCGCTCCCCTGTAAGCCTGCATCAGTGGCGTGATAAGCAAAAAATACATTTTGCACACAGCAGTCCAACAATCTATATGTCCACACATTAGGGGAAATAAATTCTTAATGGAAGGTTCCTCTCCCAAAACTTTGAATAAAGAGCGTATTTTGCCGAGAAAATGTGAGGAAATGTAAAATTACGTGCTCTGCGTTTTCCAATTCAGTGGAACAGAAAATATCTACCCCTATCATACGCCTACGTTAATAATCGTCGAAACCGCCGCGGACGCGCCGTGTCCACCACGCGTGCAGTGCTAGTCTAGCTCACCGTGCTTCCGCTCATACTACTTCCCTATATTTCGAACTAGCATAAAGCTCCAAAAAGTAAAGTCCTCTCTCGGCAAATGAAAATCATACTCTACAAGTCACCCGGTACTGCTATAAGGTGCAGAAGCATGGTTGAAGCTGCTTTGGGAGTGTTCGAGAGACAAGTTGTTCGAAAAGTTATGGACCTCTACGCGCTGGCGATGGCGAGTACCGATGAAGATTTAACGATGAGCTGTACCCCCAGCTGTATTACCCCCAGCGGGTTGGGGGGCTTAGAATATATCCGCGGTAGGTATGCCTGTCGTAAAAGGCGACTAAAATACCAAATTTATTCAAGGGGTTGTGTAGCGCAACCCTCTCAAGGGGCTGCCGGCGCAGCCGAGGTTCTGGCGACCCCGAACTCTTGCTGAACCTAGGGTATGGAAGGGCGGGATGGACTAGAAGGTTTCATGTGGTCATACCAAATCGTTCCCGAGATGGTCGGGCCAGTACCTTTATGGGGCTTGTTACCGGAACGTACCGGATCTGCATCCGGCAAAGGGCCATAAACATCGATAACACTCCCCAAGGCCTTCGGCGCATATCCTTATCGGTACAACAATAACAATATGAGCTTTACGCAGACATCAACATAGTCCAGCTAATTAAAACGCGGCGGCTATGCTAGCTAGGCCATGTTATGCGAATGAAAGATGACGCTCCGGCTAAGAAAGTGTGTTTATCGGTACGCGCCTATGGAAGCAGAGGAAGAGGGTGGCCCCCACTCCGCTGGAAAGCCCAGGTGGAAAACGATCTAAACTCCCTTGTTGTGAGCAATTGGCGCCAGTTGGTAGAGGGAAGAGGCGACTGGCGCGCCTTGTTGGACGGACATAACCGTTTAAATGGTTAAGCACCAACTAAGTAAGTAAGTAAAGGTCCAGCGCCTTGTCTTGATTGTTCCCACCTTTCCTGCCAACTAAGAATTGTTCGTCACCTTGAGCTTTTCCTGGCATCTTCATTTCATTTCGCTTGACAGCAGATCAACTTGGATTTTCCGAGATGAAACAAGCATCGCATCGTCGAACACCGTCCGACAAGTACTTTTTATTTTTGTGTTCGTAATTCAGCAAGTGGCTGTCATATCTCTTTGGTCGGTAATTTTAGATCCCTGCCACTCTCATGCCGCGCGTAATATTATCGAGCTGTTTACGTTAGACAAAAGCTGGCAGGCAGCTTTGCCTGCACCGCCGTTCTTAGCCATTATTCGCATTAGGGCTCGACTAACTTTAGAAACTTGCTCTCCCACCACCCTAAAGTACTCCTTAAAAGTTTTGAGTGAATGTTTACTCTTAAATATTTCAAATAAGGCTTTGAATTTATTTGATAATCTCCTTTGGTTCTTTTTATTTATTCACAGTCCGCTTTGAGATCACGAAAACTACTTCTCTTTTATAGCTAGCAATTTCAAGTGGTGTGATGGTAGGCTGTTCTGCCTACCACACCGATGATCCTTACGCCCCGGGGAAAGCAACTTCACAATTTTAGAAACAAGGTTTTTTACTTAGAAGAAATTTTTTCTAAGCGGGGTCACCCCTCGGCAGTGTTTGGCAAGCACTCCGAGTGTATTTCTGCCATGAAAAGCTCTCAGTGAAAACTCATCTGCCTTGCAAATGCCGTTCGAAGTCAATAAAACGATAAGGTCCCGTCCCAGCAATTTGTAGGAAAAATCAAAAAGGAGCGCACCGAAAATTGAAGAGAAGCTCTCCGGAGGTTACTTAATTTCAAGCCCCACATTCTTCAGGTTGAACTGTTACTTGTTCAGAATCAATTCCGACGTGTATTATCTATATCCTCCCTGCGATGTGTCCACACCTGTCACCAACCATCTAATGAATTGTAATGTTGAATCTATGCCTCTAACAGCAACATATCCCTGTGGTCCAACCCTATTGAAACTGCTGGTTTCCATGTATTGCCGTCAGAGAACTTTGATGACAATTTGTTAGTGGTCGCACTTATTGCATGTAGCGAAGCACTGCTAATACAACGGGAACAAGATGTACATCTCCTATCTCCCTTCAAAACTAACACCCACTACCTACCACAAACCAACCCATCAACTAACATATAACTAGAGCAAATCACTGTACAAATTAAATATGCACGTGCAAAATTTAAAACTCTAACAAAAAAAGTTAAGCACTAAAATGTGATTTAAAGTTTATACCACAGCCAACACCTGCGGCATCGTATTTTATTAAAACGTATTTAACAAAGTTAGATTTACACATTTCAAGTTAGGTTTACATAAATCTGTTCGTTAAGTATATGATATGTAACTATGAGGTACTTGAATTGGTGATAGATATATTGATGCCTGAAGTGCTGAGCGTTAGTGATGTTTTGTGATGAATGTGAAATTATTCAATAAAGTTCTAGCGAACAAACGAGGCTTTCATGAAGCTCTAATTATTATATATACTTAGATGTTTAACTTCATTGCCTCAACCTCAGACTTTACCGTACTGAGGAAGAAGATTCTAGAGGAAGCAATGCAAAACTCCTACCAAAAGGTCTTGGCAAATACCAGAAGCTTTATAAGAACGTAGCAACGATCCTGTTTTCTGTGTCTAGATCTAATAGCTGAGTGGATCCTAAAAGCTGGGATATTAAACTGGCTAGGGCAGACCACGAACACAAAATGCGCTCGATCGTTTTCTTCTGCAACCCACACATACTACAAATTTAAAATCAAGTGATGCCAGAAGGCAGTGTAGGGGTAAGATATCGATCATGAGTCTATAGCAAACAGTTACCATTCTACCCCTGAGGGTAACCACGTGGGACGTTAAAATTATTTCTAATGAAAAATTAGAAAAGCTTAGGATGAGAACTTTATCTTCTCATGACAACCACGGTAAACGTTTAACCGACTTCGATTTTAAAGGCCATGATTTGAGGGCATGTACCTGGAATATGCGAAACCTTTTAGGAGAAAGTATCGACTCCCGGTTGTAACAGTTGTTTGATAATCTTGTCAATATAAAGGTTGACCTCACTGCCAAATAGAAAATATGATAGACAAGGCAAGGCAGAAGAACGATAGAGTCCTGTGACGTCTACTACAGTTGCCATAGGAACAATGTGTTGAATTTGTAGTGAGAATGAAACTTCGCCGCGAAGTGAAAGCGTTCACGGCTGTGATCGACCCGCATTAAAACGAAGTTTTTCAATATCTCGTTTATATGCACTTTCGCAACTGTTGACGATGCGGACGTAAAGGACTTGTTCTTGCTGGGCAACTTTACTACCAGGATGGGCCAGGAAGCGATATTTGATCCTATTTTTGAAAAATTTTGCCTCTACCATTCTACATCTCAAAACGTGTTGAGGCTGATTGACTTCACCAAAGCTCAAAATACGGTCATTTAAAGTACCAAGTTCCAGCATAAAATGATACACCAAGCTACTTAGTAGTCTCTTGATCGAGGAAGCGAAAACAATTTGATCACATCGTGATCGCGAGAAAATATAGTTCCAGTATGATGTATGTGTGCACTGTCCGAGGTCAAATTATCGACACGAACCACAACCTTGTGGCGGACAAGGTTCTGTGTTACTAAAAGCGGCAAAAACCTGGCTCTTGAGCAATACAAACAACTTGCTGTCATTCAAGATAAAATCGGCGCTTTCGAGACTGTGAAGGTCTATCTGGCAACCAGCGTTAACAGCAAAAACAATGTCAGACTAGGAATCAAACGTACAACAAGTGCTACTTTGTACAGAATACGTAATTGAGAAGTGAAAACCACGCTCTGTAAGTCGCTCATCATGCCTATCCTGATGTATTGCACGGAATCTTAGACGGTGTTGAGAGAATATGAGATGGCTCTTAAATGGCGAACAAAACCCAAAATAATTCGTTGGCTACGTCATGTTATGCGAATGGACAAAGACGTTCCGGCCAAGGAAGTAGTTAAGTTGGCTCGACAGTTTGGAAGTAGGAGAAGGGGGAGACCACCACTGTGTTGCGAGGGGCGGGTGGAGGCAGACTTTGCCTCCTTTAATGTTCCCCATTGGTGACAGGTATCGCAAAATAGGGTTAGCTGGCGTGACTTGTTACAAAATGGCTAAAAATCGCTTAGGCGGTTAAACGCCAATTAATATTGACTTGAAGGAAAGGGAATGCCTTATTATGAAATGAATGGATACATGAACTGAAATGCCTTATTTTTGGTATTGTGACGAATCTTAGTGACACTAAGTGATACTCACATCACTAGTCTGATGCTAAGTAAATGAAGTCACAACAACAATAAAGCAGAAAGTCACTTGTATCAAGATAAACGAATCAATCATTATGTCTACACATATGTACGTACACGCAGCGGAGAAGCAACGCACAACCACATGCATATATCTGAGATACTCCCGAAAGTATGCAATGAGAGAAGCTATAAAATCGTGCATCTGTAGTTACAGCTGAGTAATTTTATAGCTGATAACTAACTAGTAAGTTCTGGAAATAGAAGCGCCTAGAAATATGTCAACGAAGAAACCGCACAGTATAAAAGCAGCGACAGTGGGAGCACGACAATCAGTTTTGATTAAGCACGCTATCTGTCGAGCAATAGAAGTGTTATTTTGAAAGTATTCTAATAAAGACCATTTTGCATTATCGAATATTGGAGTTATTTATTCAACAGGTTAGTGATTCGAACGTTAGTAGAAGGTTGCAAATAAGAGGAATTGCAGTAAATTCGATGCAGTATTGTATAATGTGTGACTGCGATGCAAAGTGTCACGGAGTCATATATAATCTGGCCCCAAGGCTCACATTTTCAATTGCATTTTTAAATTAAATAAAACTACATTTACCTTTACTTACGAGTTCCCATACGTATATTACGGAATAAATCTAGCACTTACCTGAAAATAAAAACAAAAGGATAATTTCAAAAATAGCCACTTTTCAATTGAAAGAAAGATATCGATAAGTTGAATTTGAAGACTAGCAATATAAAAGATTGCTCTATAGACCAACAAAGAAGAGAACTCTAAAAGCATTTCTTCTTCAGGCTTATTTGCAATTTGGTGCAGCTTAACTCCGGAATTTCAAAAATCCCTTACTAAATAAAAAGATATTACGCGAAAATTGTCAATAAGGCCAACATACTCAATGTATGCGAATAATTTTGCAATAATTCAAATATAAAAAGCCAATGCCCTAATTTTTGCTTTCAAACGGCAAATCTACATATTTATGCAAATAATAATAGAAGAACATACCCTATGGAAAATGCGAAGAGGAAGCTGAGATGAGTCACACGTTGATTCATTTTGTCATCTTGTCAAATTTGTTTTGGATACAAACCGGTTTTAGAGTAGTGCCACCTCGTACGTTCGCGGAGAAAGAAAAATGGCATTGAAGATGGCACAATGCAAAAAACAATTTATTTCCAAACCGAATATGAAAACAGGTGATGAAAAGTCGTTCTAATATACATCAAGTTTGGATCACTTTATATGCGTTGGATTGTAACCTTCTATTTAAGCATGTCCTATGGAGAGAATAATTACGGATTACGTCAGACAGATACTTTTTCTACTCGTATCTATACTCTTACGGTTAGGGTTCAACATATCTTCTTTGAACGCCTAAGGGTTGTTGTTGTTTTTGTTGTAGCAATGCTCGCCCCACCTAATAGCCGCGACTGATCACAAATTGTCATCAATATCCTCTAACGGGAGTCCAAGGAAACTTGCCGTTTCAACAGGGGTGGACCATAAGGAAAGGAGTGTTAGAGGCGTTGGTTCCACATTACAATTAAAGAGATGGTTGGTGTCATGTGGGGACACATTGCAAGCAGGGCATACATTTTGTATGTCGGGGTTGATTCTGGATAGGTAAGAGTTTAACCTGTTACAGTATCCAGAACGAAGTTGAGCAAGAGTGACACGCGTTTCCCTGGGGAGTATGCGTTCCTCTTCTGCGAGTTCTGGATATTTTTCTTCAAGCACTGGATTCACCGGGCAATTCCCGACATAAAGGTCCGACGCCTGTCTATGGAGTTCACCAAGGACCTGCTTGTGTTTTCCCGCTTCATACGGCTGGGTTCTCAGGTGCCGTATTTCCTCAAAATGCTTACGGAGATGACTCCTTAGGCCCCTAGGCGGTGCTGGTTCGTCAATCAGATGCCTGTTGGGATGCCCAGGTTTCTGGGTATTCAACAGAAACTGTTTGGTCAGCATCTCATTTCTCTCCCTGATGGGGAGTATTCTCGCCTCATTATGCAGATGGTGTTCTGGGGACATAAGAAGACAGCCCGTGGCGATTCTGAGAGCAGTATTTTGGCAGGCCTGTAGTTTCTTCCAGTGGGTGGTTTTTAGGCTTGGCGACCATATGGGTGACGTGTAGCACGTAATCGGCTGGCTAATTGCTTTGTATGTGGTCAAGAGTGTTTCTTTATCTTTTCCCCAGGTACTGCCAGCAAGGGATTTGAGGATTTTATTACGGCTCTGAATTCTTGGAACAATTGCGGTTGCGTGCGCACCAAAATGTAGATCCTGATCAAACGTCACGCCCAAGATTTTGGGGTGTAGGACAGTCGGTAGCGTAGTGCCATCGACGTGGATGTTCAATATGGTCGACATTTGGGGCGTCCATGTTGTAAATAAGGTCGCGGAAGATTTAGTCGGTGACAATGCCAGGTTTCGCGAGGCGAAAAAACTGGAGAGATCAGGGAGATAGCCGTTTATTTTATTGCATAGCTCATCGATCTTTGGGCCTAGGCCTGTGGCCATTATTGTGCAGTCATCGGCGTAGGAAACGATTGTGACTCCTTCCGGTGGTGAAGGTAGCTTAGATATGTAGAAATTAAACAAAAGCGGGGATAGGACACCACCCTGTGGCACCCCTTGTTTAATTCTCCTTTGTTTTGATGTTTCGTTTCTAAATTGCACCGATGCCTGCCGACCACCCAGATAATTTGCGGTCCACCTTTTAAGACATGGGGGAAGGGTAGACCCTTCCAGGTCTTGCAGTAACGAGCCATGGTTGACCGTATCAAAAGCTTTTGATAGGTCTAACGCTACGAGTACTGTTCTATGGTGGGGATATTGATTCAAACCGCAATTTATCTGGGTGCTAATGACATTTAGCGCGGAGGTAGTGCTATGGAGTTTTCTGAAGCCATGCTGATGAGGGGCTAGCTGCAAATGTGCTTGGAAATAAGGGATCAAAATGGCTTCAAGCGTCTTTGCCACTGGCGATAGGAGAGATATCGGACGATATGACTCACCTACGTTAGCTGGTTTCCCAGGCTTTAGTAGCGGGACCACCTTGGCCATTTTCCATTTCTCGGGTATGACAAAGGTGGAAAGAGACAGGTTGAAGACATGCGCTAAATATTTGAAACCCTCTTTCCCTAGGTTTTTAAGCATCGGCATGGCTATGCCGTCTGGGCCCACTGCTTTGGATGGTTTAGCGCGACCAATGGCGTCCTCAACCTCTCTAGCGGTGATGGTAATTGGTGACGCGCTGAGTTTGTGTTTATGTGCGTGTCTATTGGCTCTCCGTCTATCTTTGTCGACCGTAGGATGCATTATATATTGTCGGCAGAAAGCGCTCGCGCATTTTTTCGCATCGCCTAAGGGTAGTTTATGATATTTCCTCTTTATATCGCTACAGGTCTTTTCGGACAGGTCCTCTTTGAACCAGTGCGGGTCCTTTCGGACAGGTCCTCTTTGTACCGCTATGGGTACTTCCGGACAGGTCTTCTTCGTTACCCAACGGCATTTCTGGAAGTCCTCTTTATTAGCCCATGTTTACTGTTGGGCATGTATACTTTTTCTACTCGTATCTATACTCTTACGGTTAGGGTTCAACATATCTTCTTTGAGGTAGTTTATGATATCTTCTAAGGGTAGTTTATGATATTTCCTCTTTATATCGCTACAGGTCTTTTCGGACAGGTCCTCTTTGAACCGGTGCGGGTCCTTTCGGACAGGTCCTCTTTGTACCCCTATGGGTACTTCCGGACAGGTCTTCTTCGTTACCCAACGGCATTTCTGGAATTCCTCTTTTTTAGCCCATGTTTACTGTTGGGCATGTACTCTTTCCCATATGGGGAGAGAATTCTCACCAGTTTTATATATATTTTTTTAACCCTAGTAAACTTTTCTCCGCTATTAATTTTGTAGAAAAACCGCGATAATTGAACGTATGACCTTAGTATTGTGGCATATATTAGCTCTTCGATGCATCTCTATGCTGCTAGTAAATAAATGCACAACAACAACAGGGTAAGCAACCACACATATGTACATGTAAACATCAAAGCAAGCAGCTACACATACCTGTAAACCGCGAAACTAAAAGCTAGCATATTATTTTACATGCACACAAGTAATCATCACCTAAGAGCAGAAGTTCTTACTCACACATACACACGCATATGATTAAAAAACAAACGTGAATATCAGATGCAGAAATGAAAAATATATAAGCAACTGTTCCAGAAGCCTGTTTGTGAAAAGTCTAGACCTTTGGATAAATACGTGAACGAGGCGAGGCGACTGAGAGTATAAAAGCAGCGCAAGCTGAGGCACAATAAATCAGTTTGATTCTAACATGCTGTACGTAAAGTACGCGCTTACTTTCATTGTAAATAACTACTACTAGAGTAGTGACGTCAATAAAGAACACTTTGTTATACTGAATAATTGTTTTGTTTATTCGACAACTTGCCGATTCGAACTATAATAGAAGCTGCAGAATACTCAAGGATTCCTAAAATTCGTTACAAAATTTTAGGTTTTGTATTGGGCTCCGAATTTTTCTTTAATCGCACAATTCAATTTTTTTTACTTCACCCATTTCGTTTCCCTTTTTAATTGTTTCATAAAAACGGCTTCATAAATTTCAAATTTTATAATCCCAACGGTACCAAAAACGGGCTCTAGGGAATCAATTATGCGCCAATGTAGACAAAAGAGATCAATCGGAGACCACTCTCTTCAGGGATTAATCGCACGATTTTTTTCAGGGTACATACACGCATCCCACAGAAACAGCTCAATGACCCAAGCAACTTTTTTAAGTATTTTGATCTCCTAAAAATGTGTGTACGTGTTGGTATATATTAAATTAGATTGCGGCAATCATTTTGAGTCAATGGTGGCATAAAGATAGTTAAGGATCAAAACTATTCCAACACCAACACAAATGCTGACACATACAAATGACGCCCCATTAAGCTTAGTACAAAAAATAAGTGCTTTAAGAATATTTTGAATAACTGAGAAATAGTGAAGGCAATATTTGAAATATGGTCTAAGTAGGAAATGCACAGGGAGAGTTATGAAGCGTGAGAGTAACAAGAACAAGAGAGTAGCTTGAGCGAATCACGTGAAGAAAGAGTGGCATGTGTACGCATAAGATTTTTATAGTAACAATGGCGCCGAGACTCTCGACGGCAAATTTATTTTATTTGACCCGGCAGAAAGTATTGGGCTTAAGTGAAAGTAAGTGGAAGAGAATAACGTCAATGGTGTCAACAACGATATACATGTTCGGAATAACACATACACATTCAGATATGTATGTGGAACAGATACAATAGCATCTAAATAAGCGTACAATGTCCTTAGGCTAAAATCACGCACAAGAATAGAGGGGGAAGTGAAATAACAAATCTGTCATGAGGTGTGACATCTGTGAAATGTATGACAGTAGCGTAGAATAAGAAAATACCAAAAATGTCGTTGAGTCACGAAACTTTTCCACTTTTTCGATTATTTGCTCATATATTAAAATTGTTTGCTGCATCTTCAACTTTTAAACTTTGCATACATGGGCGTCGTGATATATGTATCGATCAATATGTATTAAGAGTTATTACTCATACGCGCCCGTTGAACCACAGGCCGTTGATGGCTAATATGTGTTAGTATGCATTTAGTACATATATTTATGGTATGTTATCAATAAGATATTGAAGACATGGGTAAGGAGCCGTGCGCCTCCCGCAATACAAAAACCAAACTGTATATTTAATGATGGATATTGAGCCTGAAATATCATAGTTCTAAAGGAAATGGGAAGGTGCAACGGCTACACCAAATAGACTGACGCTGATCAAAAGAATTTCGGAAATCCGGAGGACGCAACTATAGCGAGAGAACGTGGCTATGTAGGACAAGAAGACACTGCGATACTCAAATTTTAGACATAAACCTACGTAATCTAGACTGCAGGCCAACAGACGTGCACATAAACATAAACACAGTGTGTCCCCTATTACCATCACTGCCATAAAGCAGTAGACCCGGACGGGATTGCCATGCTGATGCTCTAAAAAACTTGGCGATGAGGAATTAAAATGTCTAGCGCTTGTCTTCAACATGTCTCTGACCACTATCGCCATCCCTGCAAAATTAAAAATGGCGAGGTTGATACTGCTACTAACGCCTGACAAGCCAGCTAATGTGGGCGAATCATATCTCTCCTATCCTAAACTGCGATTTGCCAATCATCAGCATGGCTTCCGAAGTTTACATAGCACCACCATCCTGCTAAACGCCATCAACGGACAAATAAAATGCTAACTGAATTAAAAACCCCATCATAGGACAATACTCGTAGAGCTACATAGACTCGTCAAAAGCGTTGGACCCTGGAAATCACAGCACGTTACTGCAATACTTGGAGGGGTCCACGCTTCCTCACAGTTTAAAAAGGTGGACTGCAAATTATCTGTGTGGTTCAGGAACGTAACATCAAAACAGAGAAAAATTAAACAAGACATGCCACATAGTGGTGTCCAAGTCCAATTTTTGTTTAACTTTTACATATCGTATATCTCTTCCCCACCAGAGTAAGTTATCATTGTGTCCTACGCGGATGATTGCACGATAAAAGCAATATATCCCGGCCCATCATTTGATGAACTGTGCTATAGAATCAACGACTGTCTCGCTAGTCTTTACAGATATTTCACCTACCGAAATTTTACCCTGTCACCGAAAAAATGTCAGATGACCTTATTTACAACATAAAGAAAGCAAATGTCTTGCTTCAAAATAGCTGCGTATTAGTTCGAACAGGATATATTTTTTGGTGAACATGCAGGCGCTATTGTATATAAAGTCAAGAGTGGTAGCAAAATTCCCAAGTCTTTTTCCAGCAATACTTGAAGCAGTGAAAGCCTCATAACCACTTATAAAGGAATTGGTCAACCGCTTCTATGCCACGTGTTCCCAATATGGTCGCCGATCGTAAAAAAACACACGGGCGGAAACTGCATGCGTATCAAGAAACCTCGCTCAAAAGTGACACGGGATGTTTTCTTATATCTCCAGAAAATCATCTACAAAGTAAGGCCAAAATACTTCTCATAGGGAAAGAAGTTAAGTACTAAACAAACCGGATCTGCTGAATCCCCAGAAACCAGGGCATCCTGAAAATCGCCATGTAGGAAAATGAACCTAGGGTAACCCTGAAATCTGCTTGTATGACATGGGTATTAAAAGTATTTTAAAAGGTAGTGGGCCTTAGTTCTATAGGTGGCTGCCTTTTCGAGATATCGCCGTAAGGGTGGACCAGGGGTAACTCTAGAATGTGTTTGTACGATATGGGTATCAAATGAAAGGTGTTAATGAGGACTTTAAAAGGGAGTGACCCTTAGTTGTATATGTGAAGGCGTTTTCGAGATATCGACCAAAATGTGGACTAGGGTGACCCAGCACATCCTCTGTCGGGTACCGCTAATTTATTTATATATATAATACCACTAACAGTATTCCTGCCATGATTCCAAGGACTTTTGATTTCGCCCTGCAGAACTTGTTCATTTTATTTTACTTAATATGGTAAGTGTCACACCCATTTTACAAAGTTTTTTTAAATTTATGTATATTTTGCGTCAAAAAACCAATCCTATCACCATGTTTCATTCCTTTTTTCATATTTGGTGTATAGCTATGGCATTTTTTTCACTTTTCGAAATTTTCGATATCGAAAAAGTGGGAGTGTTCATAGTCGGATTTCGCCCATTTTTAATACCAAGATAAAGTGAGTTCAGATAAGTACGTGAACTAAATTCATAAAGATATATTGATTTTTGCTCAAGCTATCATGTTAACGGCCGAGCGGAAGGACAGAAGGTCGACTGTGTATAAAAACTGGGCGCGGCTTCAACCGATTTCGCCCATTTTCACAGAAAAAAGTTATCGTCATAGAAGCTATGCCCTTACCAAATTTCACAAGTAAAGTGATTGGTAAATTTTTGTTCGACTTATGGCATCAAAAGTATTTTAGACAGATTAAATGAAAGGGGGCGGAGCCACGCCCATTTTAAAATTTTCTTTAATTTTGTATTTTGTTGCAACATATCATTATCGGAGTTGAAGGTTGACATAATTTATTTATATGCTGTAAAGATTTTCAATTTTTTGTTAAAAGTTGACTTTTAAAAAAATTTTTTTTAAAGTGGGCGTGTTTGTCATCCAATTTTGCAAATTTTTAATTAGAACACATATAGTAATAGGGGTAACTTTCCTGCCAACTTCCATCCTAATATCTTCAACGACTGCCAAATTACAGATTGCAAAACTTTTAAATAGCCTTCTTTTAAAAGTGGGCGGGCCATGCCCATTGTCACAATTTTAATAATATTCTATTCTGCGTCATATATCAACCCACCTACCAACTTTCATCGCTTTAACCATCTTTTGTAATGAATTATTGCACTTTTTCGGTTTTTCGAAATTTTCGACATAGAAAAGTGGGCGTGGTTGTAGTCCGATATCGTTCATTTTAAATAGCGATCTGAGATGAGTGCCCAGGAACATACATACCAGAATTCATAAAAATTTACTAAAGTTATCGTGTTTACGGACGGACGGATATGGCAAAATGAATTTCTTTTTTCGCCCAGATCACTAAAGTATATAAATGGAAAGCACCACTCATATGATATTAAGTGTAAATGACAACTGCTGAGTAGTGATAAAGTGTGGTAATAATGTCTGCACTCCAGCTCTCTCACGGCATACTCTCGTCAAGGACAAAATGAAGGTAACTTTTTTTAGATTAAAAAAAAAATCATTTGCATTTCCATGCAGAATACACGAATACATGATTTGTAAGTATGTATTAAATTTTGGCGTCAGCTTGGCCGGAGCTCACATAAACGGAAAATAAGTACAACCTACAACAAGCGACTAACATTAACCACTTAAATTGAAAGCGTGACAAGCATACGAATATTTACTCAATTATTATGGCAATTTGGTGGCTATCAAGAAATTGGTATTTTCTGAGAAAACTCCTTCGAGCTTAGCTAGCATTTTTCTAATTGAACGTCACGCGTTTACTTTTTTTAGAGGTTTTCCGGTGAATTTTATATTTATTAAAATTTTTGAGTTAGGCTCTTTTGACCATTAATTGTTAAGTGCAAATAAAAGAATTTATTCCACTTTTCCAACCCAACGTTTCGCTAGACTTCCTAGCATCATCAGGGGTGATCTATTTATTTAAAAGACAACAAAAAACAACAGTGAAAAATATATATGAGACACTTATTATCAAATTTACGTGTAACAACATTATAACAACAAGAAACAACACTTACACAATATGTTTAGTTATAATCTAAAAACTAAAAAATAGTACCATCATTGTTTGGTATCATCGTCATACTAAATTATAATTATAAATATAAAAGGATGAGTTCCTGCAATGTTTTGTGTGCCTTCTTTTTTATTTACCGTATTTTCTCTTTTTTCTAATATTCGCAAACTCTCTAATGTGTATCGAGTTCTCGCATATTTGTTGCGGTATATTATCTTCACGAACATTCCCACTAATCTAGCTTAAACATAATAATGGATAAATGGGATAATATAAAATCCCTGCCTAATATACCCAGATGCAAATTACATGACATTTTAAGATTTTGTCTCAGCCATTTCCTCTATCATTTCCGCTCAGAATCGATAGCAAGTTACACTTATAGAATTTGTCTATATTAAAAAATATTTTGCTGTATTAATGTGGAGTAATTAATCCAAAGTTTTTAAATCAATCTCGACCAAGTTTTATTCGTCCATTCCGTGAATTATTTCTTTGGAATATCTAGGGTCCAAGCAATAATAGATACTATAAACATGAAAAATGTGCTGTGTATAGCACCCTCGGTCGAGACATTAAGTCTTGCTTGGCTTTGCTTCTTTAAGACAGAGCTTTGGTGCAGGATAACATGTCTTACTGATTTTATCAAAATGTCTACCTTCTCGATTAGAGAATGGTAGCTAAGTTCAAAAGCCGAAGTGGTCCTAAATGGTGATTAGTACAAAAAGTGAAATAGACTTCTTAAGCTATCATAATGGGCCGGTTCTTTGCCCCATTTTCATTCAAAATACTCTTTGTTTTTATAAAAACTTCTGTCTGAATTTCCCAATAAAAGTACTTTGTCACATTAAAAGCCCAAACCATATTTGTTCTGTTATGTCTATGTTTATTAAATAAATAATAAAATAAAAAGATGATAAAAAAATTTAAGGACTACCTTTATATAAATGGACCAAAAAATAGAAGCTAATTTTTCCTTTAATACAGACATAAACTTGTTTAATTTTGACTAAAAAACTTTAACAATAGCTCTTGTAAAAGAATTTTGGGATTCAAAACTATAAAAATGGAGCGCAATCTTTCAATTTTAGCCAAACCATGTACTTGGGATTAACTAATTGATTATTTAAAATTTAAGCAAGCGCTCTATCTTTATAATTTTAAATCCCAAAATTCTTTTACAATGTTTATTGTTAAAGTTTTTAGTCAAAATTCAACAAGACTATGTCTGTATTAAAGAAAAAATTGCCTTCTATTTTTTGGTCCATTTATATAAAGGTAGTCTTTAAAATTTTTTATCATCTTTTTATTTTCAATTTTTTAGTACTGCCTACAAAAAGGCAATTGTAACTTTGATTAATAATTTAAGTAATTCCTAAGCGAAAATTCTTATCTTTCTTTATTTGTTCAAAATAGCAAGATTTAATAGAATTAGTGGAATTTTCGCTGACAACGCTGGCTAAACAACATTATTCCACCTCGCATCATAACAAGAGAATTCCACCTCGTTTGTCAGCTACTTAATTTGCACAGCTGAAAATCATGGTGAAATTCGCACCACGCCTGAAAGTCTAAAAGAATCGTGGTGAAAGTCGCGTACGCCTAAAAGTATGCAAGGACGTGCATTGAGTTGGGCCTTCACCGAGTTGGAATTCTGCAACGCCTGCAACACTCAGGAGGCGAGCTATGAAGGTATGGCCTAATCTTCTAAATAGTTCGACTTGTGCGTTACGTAGCTCAAATTTTTTTATCAAACATTGCACTGTCACCGGGTTTTAAACTATATTTCAGGTTTCAAGTCTCTAGATATTCAGGAAGTTAGTTAAAAATCGATCGCAAGATTCCCAATTTAAAATTAATTTTCTCAATATCTCGATCCATGCGCCAACTAGCGGAATTTTTTTGATAAATTATTGCATTGTCACCGGGTTCTGACTTACGGCCCAAGTTCCATGTCTCTAGCTCATCGGGAAGTTACTCGAAAACCGACCGCAAGATTCCCCTGTTTTTAAAAGATTTGCAGTTATCTTGACTATCGCGCCACCTAGAGGAACTTTGTTTTCTATAAATTGTATTGTCACCAGGCCTCTAACTAAGTGCTAAGTTTTCTTACTAAGTGTTTTCTTACTATCTCGATCCGCGAGCCACCTAGCGAATTTTGTTTGATCAAATGTTGCATTTTCACAGGGTTCTGACCCACGGCCCAAGTTTCAAGTCTCTAGCTCACCGGTAAGTTATTCAAAAAACAATCGAAAATTCTCCTCGTTTTTCAGGGATTTGTAGTTATATCAATTAGCACGCTACCTAGCGGAATTTTGTTTTCTATAAATTGTATTGTCACCGGGTCTCGAACTATGTGCTAAATTACAAGTCTCTAGGTAACCGGGAAGTTAGTTAAAAATAGATTGAAATATTCCCAAATTAAAATAAATTTTCTTAATATCACGATCCATGCACCACCTAGCGAATTTTTTTCAATAAAATATTGCATTGTGACCGGGTTCTGAACCACGGCCCAAGTTTCAAGTTCCTAGCTAACCGGCAAGTTACTCAAAAATCGATCGCAAGATTCCCCTCGTTTTTCAGAGATTTGTAGTTATATGAATTAGCACGCTACCCAGCGAAATTTTGTTTTCTATAAATTGTATTGTCGCCGGGTCTCGAACTATGTGCTAAGTTACAAGTCTCTAGGTAACCGGGAAGTTAGTTAAAAATGGATTGAAAAATTTACAAATTAAAATTAATTTTCCTAATATCTCGATCCATGCGCCACCTAGCGGAATTTTTTTGATAAAATATTACATTTTCTCCGGGTTCTGACTTACGGCTCAAGTTTCATATCTCCAGCTCACTGGGAAGTTATTCAAAAATCGATTGCAAAATTACCTGCGTTTTTTCAGGGATTTCCAGGGGTTTTCGTTTATCTCGATTCGTCTGTCACCTGGCGGCATTGTGCTAAGTTCATATGTGCTAAGTTTCAAGTCTCTGGATCACCGAGAAGTTAGTTAAAAATCGATTGCTAAATATCCATTTTAAAATTAATTTTCTGTATATCTCATTCCGTGTGCCACCTAGCGGTTTTTTTTCTACTTGCACTCTAATGTCTCTCAGATCTCAACTATGTTCTAAGTATCAAGTGTCTAGCTCAACGGGAAGTTACCGAAAAAGACTTTTCCGAGGGTAAAAAATTGGTATGGAAATGAGGGGACAAATATAAAAAAATTCGGGAGATATTTTGAGAGAATTTTGGGCCTATTTCGAAAGCTTTTCGAGACATTGTCCGCAAAAGTTTAGAGTCCTTTCAGTATATTTAGAAGTTATAGACAAATTATGGGTTTGGTATCGCAATTTTATCGGTTTATTATTGCTTCGTTATCGGTTTTGTTACGTTAACAGCATTATCGGCATGTGTCCTGTTTTTTACCGAGGAGCTATCGGCTTTTTATTATCGGTTTCATTCGACTTGTTATCAAAATGTAATCGGATTTCTCCTCAATAACGATTAAATAAGAAGAGAAGACAGATATAATATATATTATTTCTAATTGCTGTTTTTATATACATATCCCTTTTACGTTCTCATTTGGAATCCAAATCTATAAATAATGCTTTGGTTGTAAAGACGGATATTCGGGCCTTTAGCGAGCTGTGGGCAATTTTGGTCGTAGTGCTTTTGTTTAGCTATATTTTATTATAATAATTTGTTAAAAATAAACGATTGTGAGCACACAAAGAAATCTATTTGTACTATGGCACTATTGGGAATATTTGCACTGCATTACCGGCAGCTGCTACCACAAACCAGATGGCAGCGCAAGCTGTATGTTTTAATTGATTGATAGAACAGCTGATTTCTGTTGATATTTAACAAGAGACTTTTATATTGGTTGCGCAAGATGCCCGTCCGGCTCGTAAGACATAAATTAAAATGTTACAAAAGGTCCGACTTCGAACATTGTAGGCAATATCTAAGTTCGGTTAGCTAACTTCGAAAAGATTTTAATTTACATTTGTTCCTTTGGATCAGTATCTACAACATTTTAGTTTGATTCAATTTCGAAGGCAATGTCTATGTTAAGTTCGAAAAATTTTAAAATTAAGTTTTTTCCCATATCTAGAAAATATTACCTTAGTCCAACTTAGAACTTCGAAGATCAATATCTATGTTTTGTCGGTTAGCTTCGAAAACGTTAAAATTACCTTTTCCTTGTAGGTCAATATCCAGAAAACATTTCATTGGTCTAGTTTCGAACTTCGAAAGTTAATACCTATGTTTTGTAAGCTTACTTTCAAACACTTTAAAACTATGTAGAAAATATTAATTAAGTCCAATTCGAACTTCGAAACTCAATATCTATTTTTCGCTTGCTAACTTCGAAAAACCTTAAAATTACTTTTCTTCCTGTTGATCAATATCTAGAAAAGATTTCTTTGGTCCCGTTTCTAACTTCGGAAGTTAATACCCATGTTTTGTTGACTAACTTCGAAAAACTTTAAAACTACTTTTTTCCTATGGATCAATATCTATAAAATATTAGCTTGGTCCAGTTTCGAACTTCGAGAGTCAATTTCTTTGTTTTATCGGCTAACTTCGGAAAAATTTTAAATTACTTTTCTTCCTGTATATCAATATCTAGAAATAATTTATTTGGTCCAATTTCTAACACGGAAATGTTGACGGCTACTTTCGTAAAATGTAAAAATTTTTTGTGGCCTATTTCTATTGAATTTAAATACTTTATTTCATTTTATTTTAAAAGCTTTTATTTTGATACATTTTTTATCATCAATTTGTAACCTTTATAACGTTGCAACATGTTTTCTTGCTACTCTCATATTTTACACATTATGCTCACTTGTAAGATGCTTGCTACGTAATGAACCTATGTGCTTATTTCTATTTATTTTAAATACTTTATTTTAATATTTTATTCATCATCAATGTTAAACCTTTCTAACTCCGTTTAAATGTTATTTGATTGCACCATGCATCTAGCTTCCATTGTAATCATTCGAAGAAATGGCGTTATCACTGTTCTCATTTTGATGACTCAACGCCATTAGCTATTATCTTATCTTATCTTCTTTATTTTATGTTTATAAAAACAAAAAAAAAAAAAAGCAGTTATTGTAGATGTGAGTGTTATTACCGATCCTATCGAAATTTTTAAATGTATGAAAATAAAGATTTGTATAGTTTGTCCAAAATTCGAAAGTGAAGTCAATCAATTTTATAGGCGGGTGACTTCGTAGTCTCACCCGTCACTCTAAGAAAATGTAAATTTTTTGTGAAAATTACAAGCTTAAGTTCAATAATTCATTAGCTTCGTATCAAATGAGTATTTGCCTTTGCCTGATGAAATTTCAAAATTTTGATAATCACAAGTTACAGAGAAATTACTTAAACTTTGAATCAAAGTGGAGTAAAAATGTCCCACCGCTCAAAATAGAATGCATCAAATCTTAAATATCTAGCTGGGTCTATATTATAGCTCACACTTAAGGGATTCATGCTATAACGCAAGCAGATTTTATTGAGATTAAAAGACGGATTTCCACTCTGACTTGAGTGACCACTATCTAAGCGTTTCACTGTGCTTTCTTTTATAATACACACAATCACAACAGCGTACCTTATATTATCTGCCCTCTGCTAGTGGTGCACCATTACTATGATAACTCAAGAACAAGAGCCTCTTAGCCGCAGTTTCATATACATTCCCGTCCTTTTCAGCATCTATTCCGTTTGATTCCAATTAGATAGCAATTGAACCTTTCAGCAGTGCCTTTTACTACATCTGCCTCGACATTTGCTTAAACCGGATAACACTTTGCCTTTGCAGCTCGTCGCTCGATTATCCTTTATCAAGTAGAAATCTTCTACATGCGAGACCAGTTTTCCTTTTTAATTATGCCATTTGCATGTGGGACGACAAATTCTTAATTCAACCAAACAACTACAATCTGCACTTATTTCCCTTATATCCGCAAAATATTTTGATGGCAATTTGATTTTTCACATTTGCCGTTTATGCTCAGTTACTTACGAAATAGGCTAGCCAACCGACTAAAGAAATCTCACAAACACTTTTTTGTTTGGCAACTGATAGAGGAAAAAAACCAAAAGTCCAAAATCATCATCCGCTCAATTTCTCTTCATGCAACCCAACTCTGCGCCCAAGCTGAGCTGAATGACTAACATATGAGTAAACAGGCTTTTTTTGCCCTGCTGTTGCGGAAATTCGCAAACACTCGATGACTTTCGCATTCAAGGAAGAGAAGTGGGATGTAGAAGAGGATTTGTAAACGGAGCTCTAGATTGCAGATAGGCTAAGCCTTTCTAATATGCTTCGAAGATTTTATGGAGCTCATATATGCATATATGTACGTATTTGTATGTTATAGCTTTAGTAGATAGTTGTCCCCAAATGATGGGTGTCATCACTTTTGCTTCCGCAATGCGTCCGCTCAACCGTCCATCCATTTAACTATGCGCACCATTGCGCTTCATTCAAAACTGTAAAAAAGCCTGTTGAAAGCGACAATTTGAAGGGCAACACATGCCCAGCGGATATGTTAAGTTGCATCCGGTTTTAATGTAAAAAAAAAATGTTTTTGGTATATGCGACGAATGTATGTGTGTCACACTTAGCGAGATCCGTATTTAGAGCTCGAGCGGTGGAATGAGAAAATGAAGAGGATGCAAAAATAATGTATATGTGTAGAGCAGTAACAAACAAAAAACTTGAAAAGCGCAGCAAAAATAGGCTGCCACTCCGGAAGATGGAGATGAAATGACAAGCGCCAAGTGAAGCCAAAATAGATATGCATTTTTGTTTGATGATGGAGCGCGCTTGAGCTGCCCTTAGCTACGTTTAGCTCAGCCAAAAAAAAAAATTCTCGAGGAGGCACTGAAAATATTGTTGAGGGTTACAGGAACTAGCAAATTGTTAGAGGGCGCATGATTTTTTTTTTGTTTTTTTTTTTTTTTAGGCTGACAACGACAAGCAATTAAGATAAAAGCCAAAAAGCTAAAATGCTGCTGTAATGTGCTGTTTTTTCTTCTTCCTCGGCCACAAGGAGACAACAAACAATAATGATAAAAACAACAGTAAACTATGTATGGACCATCAAGCTGCCACAACGGCTTTAGTTGATTACTGGAATTTCTTAGCAAGCATTTTTTAACGTCCTCAGTTGGCTGTTTTTGCTATGGTCCACATCTTAATGCTTTGTTATAAATTTTTACGTATATAATAGCGTAATAATACGGCACACAAAGTTTTGCAGAAGATTTAGCCCAAACTTCATTCTAAATTTTTTGGTGCAATTTTTCATACGATCTGGCAAGACCTACAAACTTTATGCAAAGTATGAACGGCATTCGCCAAGGCAGATGTATTTATGCTTAGAAGGCAAAAGTAGGGATAGAACGATATGAGTACTGAGTGAATAGTATTGATACTTTTCCAAAAAATACTTGAGTATTTCGAATTCGATGCTTTTGTCCAAGTACTAAGTGAAGTATCGATACTGCACCTCGATACTTTTCTTCGATACGTTACCAAGGGCCGATGGTCTACAGGTTTAAGATCAACGTCGCTTTTGTTTAATTTCTACATATGGAAGCTGCCTTCGCCCCTAGAAGAAGTTACCATTGTTTCTTATGCTGATGAATGCACGAAAATTACTATAGGTCCCCGCCCACCGATCGTTGAGGTATGTAATAAAATAAATATTTATCTCCCTAATTTCTCCGTTTTTTCGCCTCGCAAAACTTGACATTGTCACCGATCATAGGCGGCCTTATTTACAGCAAACACAAAACAAACGTCGACCATCCAGATCGATGGCATTACGCTACCGACTACCAAATATATTGGGTGTGACGTTCGAACAGGATCTACATTTTTGCGAATCCAGAGCCGTAACAACATCTTCAAATCTCTTGCCACCAGCATTTGGGGTAAAGATAAAGAGACGCTCATTACCACCTAAAAAGCAATTGGCCGGCCGTTTGCATGCTACACGTCTTTGATATGGTCGTCGAGCCGCTTGCCAAACCACTGCCGAGGTGCGCCCCTTTTAAGAAAAACTTTTTTCTAACTGAAAAAACCTTTTTTTATACACCATAAGTCGATCAAAAATCTTTTAAATCATTTAATCTTCGTGACGTTTCTCTTTAAATTTATCCCTAAAATATATGTAAGTGCACACAAATGGGTATATAATGTTCGGTCCCGTCCAAACTTCAACTTCCTTATTTGTTTTCTATTAAATTCAAAATATACGATTTCATTTAAAAAAAAAAGTTGTTTCACTTTTGGTAAAAATTCCGAAGTACTCACTTGGACCGAGTATACTCGATACCTTTTACCTGAGCACTAGCACACTGAAAGAAATGGTGCAAGTAAAATCAAAAATCGGTTCTGTTGTTCTTGACTTAACGGAGATTCGGCGAAATTAATCGAATTATGGTTAATTCGACCGAGTTCTTTGTCAAGCGAACAAATTAGTTTAGTCTTTTCAACAGAAGAATAAATGTCGCTTTTAAGTTAACAAAATTCTGTAAAATTGACAGATTCCTAACAATCTAACTTATTTTTTTGTTAACACAACTGATCTCACTGGTCATTTCAACAGTGATCAACAGTCAATACATGAGCAAATTTCAAAGAGAATTTTTCGCTCGCTGAGCTCTCTACTTTGTACTTGTGTATGCTGTGTACTATATGTATGCACATATTTACGTTTGTATATGGCGGCCGCCGTGGTGTGATGGTAGCGTGCTCCGCCTACCACACCGAAGACCCTGGGTTCACACCCCGGGCAAAGCAACATAAAAATTTTAGAAATAAGGTTTTTCAATTAGAAGAAAATTTTCCTAAGCGGGGTCGCCCCTCGGCACTGTTCGGCAAGCGCTCCGAGAGTATTTCAGCCATGAAATAGGTACTTTCGTACCAAGCTGTCGCAACAACTTTTTTTGTTAATTTGACTACTAAAACGGTCAATTACGAATCAACGAATTGTGCGCAGTCGATTTAACATCTTGTTGCGATGGATAAAAATTGACAGAAATTTCGGTTGAATTGACCCGTATTTCGGTTGATTTTACCAGTCTTTTTCTTTCAGTGCATCGATACTTTGATCCGAGTATTTTATACGAGTTTAAATACAGCAAATTTTTAAAATAAGACCAATAAAAATTAAGTATTATAAGTATAATAACCCCAACAGTGCGAGAGTGGGTATGGAAGTGGGGTTGGAATTGGAGTGGTACTTTAGGTAAGCCAATTTCCAGGCAGAGCAACCCTGCGGCGCTTGCTAGTCTCTATGGTAATGTTTGAATGGAAGTGTCAGCCATAAGAGCGTGAGCATAAAAACAAGGGCTACGCCGATAGAGACTAAACCCATATTTTATAAAGAAAACCTCTGATCAAATCACACAACAACAGTTATCTCAACAGTGTAATTCAGCCCTAGGCTGCCTGAGGTTAAAGATCAAAAGACACTCCGTAGCTTACTATGTTAATTGGTGCTTATCCCTTTAAACAATTATTGCCGTCCATAGGTGCTCCTTCAGCTTCCATAAGAGGTTTACGATAAAAATATTTTCTTTCATTCGCATAACATGGAGTAGCTAGGGTACCCCCTGTGTTTTAGTTCGTTAGACTATGTTAATGGGTGCGTAAATCTCGTACAACTCATCATTAAATATTATTCGGTACTTGCCGTCGCCAACGCGAAGACTTCTGTAAATCTTTCGAAGAACTTTCTCTCGAACACTCCCATAGCCTCCGCGTTTGATGTTGTTATGGTCCATGCTTCTGTGTCGAATATTAAGACGGGTAAGATAGGTTGAGCATGATTTCCGTTGGCTAATAGAGGACTTTACTCGATTGCCTACTTAGTCAACAGTGGCATTTATAGTCACGAATGATTCTTTGCTGGATTTCAGAGCTGATGCCGTTGTTAGTGTTAATGCTGGTACGCAAATAAACGAAATCTTTTAGTATTTCAAAATAATGGCTACCACAGTTGCGTGGTTGCCGAAGCGGAAGTGTGCCTATACTTTGCTTAATTACAGCAGGTACCTCGTTTTGTCCTCATTCACCATCAAACCCATACTTTCGGTTTCTCCTTCAAGTCTGGAGAATGTAGAATTTGCGGCGCGCTTACGCCGATTGTATCAATGTTAAACTTTTTATAGAATATTGTTCCAGAGCAGTTAAGTTCTGCAGCTAGTATAATGTAACAAATTTTGTGCAATTCCGCTTATTTGCAACCTTCTGCTAACTTTCGAATCACTAAACTGTTGAATAAATAACTCCACTATTCAATAATGCAAAATGGCATTTATTAAAGTACTTCACAAAAACATTTCTACTGCTCGACAGACAGCGTGCTTAAATCAAGCTGATTCGTCGTACCTCAGCTATTGCTGCTTTTATACTTTTTGGTTGCCTCGTTAACATTCTTGATTCTGAGGGGGACCGCGATTTATAGGTACTATGACATTCAGGAGAGTATTTAGATGTTCCATGTGCAATTTTTAAACCGAATTTCAAAAGCAACGAAATTTTGCATTTCGTTTTAATATTATAGTGAAGTGTGAAAAATAAAAATCTATATATATAAAAAGAAAGGCTAAAATGTGTTAGTTAGTCGCCGGTGTTTGCAGAGATGCGTCGGCCGATTTTGTTCAAACTGTCACAAAAGTTGCGTAAACCTCACGCGGTGGTTACTACATAGGTTTGGTTGCGATCGACGTGCAGGGTCTCGAGATATAGGCCAAAACGTGGACCCGAGTACCCCTAGAATGTGTTTATAGAATATGGATAACAAATGAAAGCTGTTGATGAGTGCATTAGTAGAGGGTAATTTTCATACCCCTGGGTGACTAGGGTCTCGAGATATAGGCCAAAACGTGGGCCAGTGAATGCGTAGACAGTGTTTATACAATATGGATATCAAATGAAACTGTTGACGAGTGCTTTAGTACAGAGTAATATATTATCCAGAGACGGACTGGGATTAGGACTAGGACTGGGACTGAGACTCGGAGTGGGACTGGAACTGCGACTCGGAGTGGGACTGGGACTAGAACTGGAATAAAATACATACCACCCTCTGGGACAGGCAATAAGGGACGCAGAAGAATGAGAAGGAATTGAGAGAAGAGAAAAGAGAGAAGGAGATTGAGAAAGAGATAGAATGAGACGAAGATAGAGAATAAAATGAGTGAATAAAAGGATTAGGAAAAAGTGAAGAGGGGGGAGGGCAGAGTCAGACGGAAAAAGCTTATTAAAATGTATGCAGATAGGCCAAATTTAGGGCAGGACAACGTCTTCCGGGTCTTTTAGTTTATAATAAACAAGTAAGGAAGGTTAAGTTCGAGTGCAACCGAACATTACATACTCAGGTGAGAGCTATAGTGACAACTTAAGGGAAAATAACCATGTAGGAAAATGAACCGAGGGTAACCCTGGAATGTGTTTGTATGACATGTGTATCAAATGAAAGGCATTAAAGAGTATTTTATGAGGGAGTGGGCCATAGTTCTATAGGTGGACGCCATTTGGGGATATCGCCATAAAGGTGGATCAGGGTTGACTCTAGAATTTGTTTGTACGATATGGGTATCAAATGAAAGGTGTTAATGAGTATTTTAAAAGGGAGTGATCCTTAGTTCTATAGGTGGAAGCTGTTTCTAGATATCGCCATAAAGGTGGACCAGGGGTGACCCTAGAATTTGTTTGTCCGATATGTGTGTCCAATGAAAGGTGTTAATGTGTATTTTAAAAGGGATTAATCCTTAGTCCCGTAGGTGGACGCCTTTCCGAGATATCGCCATAAAGGTGGACCAGGGGTGACTCTAGAATGTGCTTGTACGATATGGGTATCAAATTAAAGGTATTAATGAAGGTTTTAAAAGGGAGTGGTGGTAGTTGTATATGAGAAGGCGTTTTCCACATATCAACCAAAATGTAGACCAGAGTGACCCAGAACTTCATCTGTTGGATACCGCTAATTTATTTATATATGTAATACCACGAACCGTATTCCTTCCAAGATTCCAAGGGCTTTTGATTTCGCCCTGCAAAACTTTTTCATTTTCTTCTACTTAATATGGTAGGTCTCACACCCATTTTACAAAGTTTTTTTCTAAAGTTATATTTTGCGTCCATATACCAATCCAATCACCATGTTTCATTCCTTTTTTCGTATTTGGTATAGAATTATGGCATTTTTTTTTTTTTCATTTTTCGTAATTTTCGATATCGAAAAAATGGGCGTGGTCATAGTCGGCTTTCGGCCATTTTTTATACCAATTCAAAGTGAGTTCGTATAAGTACGTTAACTAAGTTTAGTGAAGATATATCGATTTTTGCACAAGTTATCGTCTTAACGGCTGAGCGGAAGGACAGACGGTCGACTGTGTATAAAAACTGGGCGTGGCTTCAACCGATTTCGCCCTTTTTCACAGAAAACAGTTATCGTCCTAGAAGCTAAGCCTCTACCAAATTTCACAAGGAGTGTTTAATTTTTGTTCGACTTATGGCATTACAAGCATCCTAGAAAAATTAAATGAAAAAGGGCGGAGCCACGCCCATTTTGAAATTTTCTTTTGTTTTTGTATTTTGTGGTACCATATCATTACTGGAGTTGAATGTTGGCATAATTTACTTATATACTGTAAAGATATTAAATTTTTTGTTAAAATTTTATTTAAAAAAAAATTTTTTTTAAGTGGGCGTGGTCGTTCTCTGATTTTGCTAATTTTTATAAAGCATACATATAGTAATAGGAGTAACGTTCCTGCCAAATTTCATCATGGTATCTTCAACGACTGCCAAATAAAAGCTTGCAAAAGTTTTAAATTACCTTCTTTAAAAAGTGGGCGGTGCCACGCCCATTGCCCAAAATTTTACTAATTTTCTATTTTGCGGCATAATTTTAACTCACCTGCCAAGTTTCATCGCTTTATCCCTCTTTGGTAATGAATTATCGCACTTTTTCGGTTTTTCGAAATTTTCGATATCGAAAAAGTGGGCGTGGTTATAGTCCTATATCGTTCGTTTTAAATAGCAATCTGAGATGAGTGCTCAGGAACCTACTTACCAAATTTCATCAAGATACCTCAAAATTTACTCAAGTTATCGTGTTAACGGACAACGGAGAAAAATCGATATATCTTTACTAAACTCAGTTCACGTACTTATCTGAACTCACTTTGTATTGGTATAAAAAATGGCCGAAATCCGACTATGACCACGCCCACTTTTTCGATATCGAAAATTACGAAAAATGAAAAAAATGCATAATTATATACTAAATACGAAAAAATGGATGAAACATGGTAATTGTATTGGTTTTTGACGCAAAATATAACTTTAGAAAAAAACTTGGTAAAATGGGTGTGACACCTACCATATTAAGTAGAAGAAAATGAAAAAGTTTTGCAGGGCGAAATCAAAAGCCCTTGGAATCTTGGAAGGAATACTGTACGTGGTATTACATATATAAATAAACTAGCGGTACCCGACAGATGATGTTCTGGATCACCCTGGTCCACATTTTGTTAGATATCTCGAAAACGCCTTCACATATATGTAAAGCTAAGGGCCACTCCCTTTTAAAATACTCATTAACACCTTTCATTTGATACCCATATCGCACAAACACATTCTAGAGTCACCCCTGGTCTACCTTTATGGAGATATCTCGAAAAGGCGTCCACCTATAGAACTAAGACCCACGCCCTTTTAAAATACTCATTAACACCTTTCATTTGATACCCATATCGTACAACAAATTCTAGAGTCACCCCTGGTCCACCTTTATGTCGATATCTCGAAAAGGCATCCACCTATAGAACTAAGGCCCACGCCCTTTTAAAATACTCATTAACACCTTTCATTTGATACCCATATCGTACAAACAAATTCTAGAGTCACCCCTGGTCCACCTTTATGGCGATATCCCGAAAAGGCGTCCACCCATAGACAAAGGCCCACTCCCTTTTAAAATACTCATTAACACCTTTCATTTGATACCCGTATCGTACACAAAAGTTCTAGGGTCACCCCTGGCCCACCTTTATGGCGATATCTCGAAAAGGCATCCACCTATAGAACTAAGGCCCACTCCCTTTTAAAATACTCATTAACACCTTTCATTTGATACCCATATCGTATAAACAAATTCTAGAGTCACCCCTGGTCCACCTTTATGGCGATATCTCGAAAAGGCGTCCACCTATAGAACTAAGGCCCACACCCTTTTAAAATACTCATTAACACCTTTCATTTGATACCCATATCGTACACAAAAGTTCTAGGGTCACTCCTGGCCCACCTTTATGGCGATATCTCGAAAAGGCATCCACCTATAGAACTAAGGCCCACTCCCTTTTAAAATACTCATTAACACCTTTCATTTGATACCCATATCGTATAAACAAATTCTAGAGTCACCCCTGGTCCACCTTTATGGCGATATCTCGAAAAGGCGTCCACCTATAGAACTAAGGCCCACACCCTTTTAAAATACTCATTAACACCTTTCATTTGATACCCATATCGTACACAAAAGTTCTAGGGTCACTCCTGGCCCACCTTTATGGCGATATCTCGAAAAGGCATCCACCTATAGAACTAAGGCCCACTCCTTTTTAAAATACTCATTAACACCTTTCATTTGGTACCCATATCGTACAAACATATTCTAGAGTCACCCCTGGTCTACCTTTATGGAGATATCTCGAAAAGGCGTCCACCTATAGAACTAAGGCCCACACCCTTTTAAAATACTCATTAACACCTTTCATTTGATACCCATATCGTACACAAAAGTTCTAGGGTCACTCCTGGCCCACCTTTATGGCGATATCTCGAAAAGGCATCCACCTATAGAACTAAGGCCCACTCCCTCTTAAAATACTCATTAACACCTTTCATTTGATACCCATATCGTACAAACATATTCTAGAGTCACCCCTGGTCTACCTTTATGGAGATATCTCGAAAAGGCGTCCACCTATAGAACTAAGACCCACGCCCTTTTAAAATACTCATTAACACCTTTCATTTGATACCCATATTGTACAAACGCATTCTAGAGTCAACCCAGGTCCACTTTTATAACGATATTCCGAAAAGGCGTCCATCTATAGAACTAAGGCCCACTCCCTTTTAAAATACTCATTAATACCTTTCATTTGATACCCATATCGTATAAACAAATTCTAGAGTCACCCCTGGTCCACCTTTATGGCGATATCTCGAAAAGAAGTCCACCTATAGAACTTAGGCCCACTCCCTTTTAAAATTATCATCAACACATTTCATTTGATACCCACATCGTACAAACAAATTCTCGAGTCAGGCCTGGTCCACCTTTATGGCGATATCCCTAAATTGCGTCCACCTATAGAACTATGGCGCACTCCCTTTTAAAATACTCTTTAATACCTTCCATTTGATACAAACACATTCCAGGGTTACCCTAGGTTCCTTTTACAACAAGGTGATTTCCCTTACTTTGTCTCCACAGCTCTCAACTGAGTATGCAATGTTCGGTTACACCAGAACTTAGCCTTCCTTACTTGTTGAAATTAAGTTTTTATTCCATTTCATTGTAAATGCATTCAGGTTTCCGCATTGGCCAAGTTTGGACTACAGATCATTCTCTCTTGCCTAAGAGAAGTGGCCTATTTCCATTAGTGGGACATATTCAACGTGTAATTGAGTTCGCTGAAAGTCTCGTCTTTAAACTGAGTACAACGTGGCGATTTTTATTGATAGGACCCCATCAAAAGAAATTTTCCACGGGCCCCAGATCATATAGTTACGCCACTGCTTACAACGTTATATTTTATAACACAGGTCCTAGTTTTTTAAAAAGTTCTTCAGTTTAGCCGTTGAGCAAACATCTTTTAGCGTTTTGGTTACAATCAGTCTATGTGAGGCCCGCATAGACCGGCCACTTCGAACTAATCTATGTAGCTTTAGAAATTTCTCTGTATTTATTGAACATGTCCCTTCCGAAAAACTATAAATCTGCCGGCATAATCTAAACTTTTCGCAAGGTCATTACATGTGCTTTTGCATATTCTTTTTCTTTTCCTTCGCAACCATAATTCCGCCGCCTCTCTTACTTATCTCCTCTCAAATATTATAATTTTCCTTACTCAACTTTGTTTGCTAAATAGCTTGTGAAAATGTGCTACAGACAAAATACTCGTAAATTGCATTAGCAAAATTTTATCCAACATGTTTTGGGCGTGTTGTTGACATAATTTAAAGTAGCAGCTGAAACAGCAAATGCGCAATAAAGCACTTTTTCTGTTAACTGAGGCTAAAATCTAATTAAAAGCAGGAGGCTTTTCAAGGATTTGTAGGGAAATAGTCAAACGGAAAAGTTTGCTGAGATCATAACAAAAAGTTATTAATTGAAAACTTCTTCACATTAAATAAATAAAGGTGGTGTGACGAGATTAATGCAGGACAAAATGCAAATTATAACTTTCTACCAAATTTATTTATGACGACAATATTGTGAAGGCGATTAAGGAAATCTGGGCAATTTGATAAAGAATTGATAGATTGGTTTGAATATTGTTTATACTAAATAGTCGGAGTTGGATATTAGGTTGGGTTGAACTGGCCGCATAGACTAAATGAGTTCGTAGTGTTACGAGAAGTTAATCTAACGGCCAAACTGAAAAACTCTATCAAAATCCAGGACCTATGTTATAAAATAACTGCGCCCTCTTGGCAAAGACCAGAAGCTTTCTAGGACTTATGCTACTTGCTACTTCTAGAGCTGACATCTGTATCCCTCCTAATAGCTGGAGTCTTAGTCTGGCAAGCGTTGGGGATCGTTTCCTCCTCCAAAATGCACTTCCTACATCAGCTTTCGCTGACCAAGTCTTATTTAAAGGCATGTGACACCAGAAGCCAGCGTTCAGTCAGAATACCCGTCCTCTCTTTTTAATGATAGAAGCAACTTTGTTAGTCTAATGTTGTAAGACCTACACATAATCTTCGACACTTTACAGCCGCGCGCTTGAAGTCACGCTTTTCCCGCTTGGTCGGTCATGTGCATCTCTCGTCCCAGGCTCAGCGCATTATACCGCAGGCCATACTCCTTCTACTACTTTGGAACTATCTGTGTACCTTTATCGCCTCGCAAGTACTCCATAGTATAGAATAGAGCTTAAAATCGCTGTTAATACCTAATGAGAAAGAAAGGGCGATAAACCCCACGTACACCCCAGCATTCTTTACATGCTTAAAGTGCGGTCGAGGCCTTCTTCACCCTCTCCTCCACGATGAGATTCCAAGACAGCTTACCGTCTAAGATGATTCCTAGATATTTTTTGCAAGATTTCTCGAGTACGGTCACCCCTCCTAACTTAAGTCTCACTCTTGTCAATGCCTGTTATTGTTTCTAAACCAGTTTAGTACTTCGGCCTCAACATATTCCGGTAACACTCCTAGAATGGTTACAAAGGGGGCATTTGCCTTCGTCGTACTTAGAACTCCACTTTCTTACTGTATTCATCGTTGTTGACTGCTATATTACGTCCACCATTTTGATGCTTAAATCTGCTCGGGCGCCAAGACATTTAAGGAATTTTCCTGCATTTGTTTTTCAGCGCTTCCTTTTACAAAATGGTACTAACTACTACTTTAATGACATAAAGTACCCGAGACATATATAGACTTCCTTACGTCAAATTTTAGAGTCGAAAAAATTGTGACTAGGCCTTGTCCATGTCCGTCCGTCCGTTAACACAATAACTTAACTAAAAATTAAAAAAAAAAATGTAATTAATGTAAGGCGCGATAACCTCCGGAGAGATTTAAGACCGAGCTTTTCGTTCAATTTGCGTCGTGCTCCTTTTACTTTTTCCTACAAGTTGGCCGGACGGGACCTACTTGATTTACGCCGACTCCGAACGGCATCTGCAAGGCAGACGGGTTTTCACTGAGAGCCTTTCATGGCAGAAATACACTCGGGGTGCTATCCAAACTATAGGAAATATCCGATTACTCATTACCACAGACCCATTAGCTTTTTGGATATCGGAAATTTAAAAAATATTAAAAAAAACCGATAACTCATTAGGTCGGAACGTACAGTTTTACGGGATTACTAGTTATAAAGAGGTAGACGGTAAGGAAAATGCGGTTGAATTGGCAAAGCAAGTTGAACACTCCATCGATTCCCACAACACGTCGAAATCCGCTTGTGGAAGTCAAAAAAAGGAGTTGGGTATGATCAGCAGTGGGCACCACTCGTATACACGGTTACCAAACTAACAATTATTTATTTAGTTTGATTTACGATGTTTAAAGCGCCCGTGCGATAATTTCTCATTGTACAACCATCGACATCAAACTAAATTAGCTATTGTTGATGCTAAGCTCACGCTCACCCCTGGATATGATCCATCAAACAGAAGAGCGTGGATAGAAACGCAAATATCATGTGCAAACCAAATGCTATTAGACTTAAAAAGTTGCCAGCATCTCTGAAGAGAGAATAACTTTAGTGATTGTGACTTGTTTTCAGAGCGTCGAGAAGTATCACTTGGAGGTAGCTATATCCTCGAATATGGCGTGTATGCACCTTTTGAATATGAATTCGTCCACTTTTTTCGTTTCCCTGTGACCAAGAATTCATGAATACACTTTAACCATCTACCAGGTTCATTTTATGAATGTGTGTAGTATCACTTTAAACTTTCTATACTGATTTGAACTGTCTTTGCATTTGCAAATTTTTTACACATATGAGTGTATGTGCATGGAACACACCAGCTGTGTACAGTGCATACAAGCATAAATTTAAAAATTCTCATTCTACACCAGGTCATCATTATTTATTCGTGTATACGTGCAAAAAATGCGATTAGTCTAGGATGAATCTTGGATGAGTCACAAAGGAGTACGCGACTAATGCCAGTTTTGGTCTCTTTGTATGAGTTGAACTGATCCCTTTTATTTGAGCATGTCCTATGGTGAGACTAATTATACCCACTTATACCCGAAAGGGTTCGATAGGACCAATCCCCTTTGTACCCATATGGGAACATAAGAAGACTAGTCCATTTTCGTTTCAATAAGGACTCTATTGAGACCAACGTTTCGCCTAAAGACTACCCATACCATATTGATTCGTTTTACTCAATCAGAGCTTCAGCAGATGTATTATCTTATTTAAAAACTTTAAAAGTATCATACACATACGGCTCTGACAGGATCCCGACACACTTTCTTAAAAAATGTTCTGCAAACATCTATCAGCCGCTAACAGATTTATTTAATTTATCTTTAATATATGGCATTTTCCCAACAATGTGGAAGGAATCTTTTCTTACCGCGCTTTGTAAAATTGAAAGCATGTCTTCAATAGAAAACTACCGGGGCATAGCAAAGTTATCCGCTATACCAAAATTATTTGAGGCTATTGTTACCCACCAACTAACCTTCTCTAATTCCCCAATAATTGCAAGCTCGCAACATGGGTTCTGTAAGGGCAAATCAGCTATCACCAATTTACTGGAATTTACCATTCACGTTTCTAATGGATTTAGAAAAGGCCTTCAAACCGATGTAGTTTACACCGATTTCAGTAAAGCTTTCGACAAAGTATCACACCCATTACTTATTCAACCCCGTCTTATATGTTGGATTTCTTCGTATCTTGATAATCGTACGCAAAAAGTAATCTTTAAAAATACACTTTCTGGGGTCATCAATGTTTTTTCTGGTGTTCCTCAAGGCAGCCATCTTGGCCCGATTCTGTTCTTCTTCATAAACTATATATCTAATACAATCAAATACTCCAAAATCTTGATGTACGCAGACGATGTAAAACTTTTCAAATGATGTGCCTCGGTTGAGGAACATTCCTTGCTTAAAATGGATTTAAATTACTTGGTTACCTGGTGCAATGTAAATTATATGCCGCTCAATCTAAAAAATGTAAATTCATGTGTTTTTCTCGGAGAATTTCGCCACCAGCTTCATATACAATTAACAACTATAGTCTAGAAGCTGTAAATAATTTTGTTGACTTGGGAGTCATGATGGATTCCAAACTAAGTTTCAATTTTCATATTAATGCTACAGTGAATAAAGGCAAATGTGTTTTTGCATTTGTTAAACAGTGGTCAAAAGAATTTAACGACCCTTACATAACTAAAGCACTTTTTTAACACTAGTAAGGCGAATATTAGAATACGGCTCAGTAATTTGGAATCCACGTTATCAAGTCCATGCAGACAGTCTCGAATCACTACAAAAACAATTTTTACTATTTGCCTTAAGCAATTTTCAATGGGACTCATTAACTAACCTTCCACCTTATTTTAATCGATCAAAGCTTATCAATCTTCCAACTCTTGCTAGTCGAAGGGAAATGCTGGGTGTAATATTTATGACAAAACTTTTAAATGTATCAATTTCGAGCACATTTCTTCTAAACGAAGTCAACTTTTGCGTTCCCTCTCGGACATCGAGACACTTCAAACCTCTTCTGCCGAAACAATGTAGAACGAATTTCGAACAAAATTAACCTTTTCGGCGTTTATGCCAAGATTATAACTCTCACTAAAACACATTTGATAGCTCGGACTCCCTTTTTTCTATTAAAAAGATTGTTCTCACCTCTCTTAATAATTAGCGTATAATACTGTAACGAATTTACTGAAATTCCTCTTATTTGCAACCCAATACTAACGTTCGAATCACTAACCTGTTGAATAAATAACTCCACTATTCAATAATGCAAAATGGCCTTTATTCAAGCACTTCAAAATACTACTACTTCTCGACAGATAGCGTGCTTAAATCAAACTCATTCCTGATTCTCAGCTTTACCTCATTTTATACTCTGTGATTTCTCGTTCGCATACTTCTAGGCGTATTTCTAGAATTTACTTCTCGTTTACAAGCTATACATTTCTCAGCTATAACTACAAATGCACGATTTTATAGCTTCTCGCGTAGCCCATGCGCCTGTATGTGTGAGTAATACTTGCACAAATGATTGCATACTTTTGGGAGTATCTCAGATATATGCATGTGTTTGTGCGTTACTCTCCGCTGCTTGTATGGACATATGGGTAGACATAATGATTGATTTGTTGATGTGCATACAAGTCACTGCTTAGTATCGGCTTAGGGATGATAGTATCCCTTAGTGTTGCTAATATTCGTCACAATAAGTTTGCTCCTGTTATCTTTAAGTATTACGCTTGGCTTATGAAATCTCTTCTGTAGCTGAGCAGTCTCAGATCGCGACGCTTGACAAACCGCTGCCCATCATAGATTCGGCAAAAACAAAAACACAAAAAAAATAAAATAAGTTATTATATACATACATAAAATCGATCGCGTGAACAGGATTAGCCTGGTTTCATTGGGCCACTTGAGGGCAGCATACTGCCACAACGTCCATTAAGCAAAATAGGGCCCAAACACATTTTTCATGACAGAAACACAGTCGAAGGGTTTGCCAAGCCACAAAATCTATTTGAGCGAGCGGAACAGCTTTTCTAATTAGAATAAGAAATATTCTCCAAAAATTTAACCCTAGCTCCGGCATAGTCGTTAAGTCCTAGTAATTTAGCTCTTAAATAATTCGATTCGATCACCTGTAATATTTTTTATTTTGCATCGTTGCTGTTTTTTCTAATATTTTTTAAAGTGAGCTACATAGATATCAAACTGACTAATCCCAACTGTACCCAAAAGCGACTATAGGGGATCAATTATGCCCAAATGTAGACAAAAGAGTTCAATCGGACACCAATCTCTTTAGGGGATTAATCGCACGATTTTTTGCAGGGAACTTTTGCAGTGGCCAATTGTTTGTTTGTGTTTTTTGCATCATCAATCTGTAGGCGATCAAAGAGTAAATTGCAGTTTGTAATGGTAATTGTGTGTACTTTTCCTTGGTAACATAGCTGAATATTGATGAGCATAGTTACGCATATGTTTATAGACTGTCCTTGTTTGTGCAGCTTAATATGGTCAGTATCCAAATTTTTTTGAATACAAGGGGAAGTGTGCATATTTTGAACCAATAATGATAAATTAAGTATCTTTTATATAACGACTTTCCATACAATGTTACAAGTTTGAGTCCAAATTTTAGGCCACTCATCTGTTGAAGCAATTTTTCAAACTTTTTTAATCGTAGGCGGAAACCTGCAGTAAACTACAACGCCTTTGAATTTAATTCGGCTTAAATTTTAGACCCAGCTAAGCTTAACTGATAACTAATTTTGTATTTTTTGAAATTGAAAGGTAATTGATTAAAAAAAAAACACAAGAAAATTAAACTTACTATCATAAAAAGAAATTGGAAAAAGTTTCTTCACATTTTTCTTTGCCCAAGAATTTTCCAACTCGAGAATGAATTGACGTACCGCGGCCAAACTCGGTATTCACTTATTTGACAGATATATACATACATATTTTTGATAAGTTGAACGTAGTCGGTTCAGAGCCACACGCACTTCCATATTAAATATTTGTAAAAGGTAAGTAGACAAATATTTTTGGAAAACAAATGACAAAGTTTTAGAATATCCAAAAATTGGCGTGGCAACACCAAAAAGAGTCCGTTCCGCGTACAAAAAAATATAGTGGCAATTGTAAATTCAACTTTTAGTTTGCATATTTTATTAAAATACTATAACGAATTTTCTAATTGAAACTATGCAACTCAATCTCAAAACCATTTTCGGAAAACTTCGAAAATTCGAGAAAATTATGGCCTCTAATGGAAAACAATATCTGCATATGTATAAGAAAGTAGTATTTATATTTCAGGTTTCCTATCATTTAGGTTAGGTTGAACTGGCCGGTCAATAAAAACCTCACATAGACTGAATGTATCCATAGTGTTACCAGAATTTGTTTGACGACCAAACGAGCCAAAGAACCTCAATCAGGTGCCGGGACATACGGTATAGAATAACTCCGTCCTCTTGGAAAATACTAGCAGTTTTCTAGGACCCAGCTTAATTGCTCCCTCGATATCTAGCAACTCTGCAGCCCCTAATAGCTGGAGCCTTGACCTGGCGAGCGCATGTTTGCACTCTAAGCCGACGATATATTCAAATAAACGGAGCCAGGCTACTTTTAGTAAACCATATTTACAACTTTCATGAAAATTAAATGGTATTGTAACAAATTTAGTGCAATTCCGCTTATTTGCAACCTTCTATTAACGTTCGAATTATTAAACTGTTGAATAAATAACTCCACTATCCAATAATGCAAAATGGCCTTTATTAAAGTTCTTCACTATAACACATATACTTCGCAACTGATAGCTTGCTTAAATCAAACTGATTTTCGAGCCTCAACTTTTGCTGCTTTTATACTGTTTGGTTTCCTCGTTGACATATTTCTAGGTGCTTCTATTTCTAGAATTTAGAATTAGTTATCAGCTATAAAATTACCAGCTATAATTACGTATAATTTTCTATAATCGGGTTTCCAGTCAAAATAATTGGAAAAACGCTTTTATTATTTTATTTCCGACGTTTCGACCGTTTATTGTGGTCTTCTTCAGGGCCTAGTTACAATTACGTTTATAGCTTCTCATATGCGCGTGTATATATGAGTGATACTTGTACAAATTATTGCCTACTTTTGGGAGTATCTCAGATATATGCATGTGTTTGTGCGTTGCTCTCCGCTGCTTGTATGCACATATGTATAGACATGATGATTTACTTGTTGATGTGCATGCAAGTCACTGCTTAGTATTGGCTTAGATAGGATAGTATCCCTTAGCGTTGCTTATTTTCGTCGCAGTATATTAAGTTTGTCATGAATCTCAAGATCAAGTGAAAGAAGAAAGGAAGGGCGCACCACTAAGTAAACGAAATGATCAGAATATCGATCTGAGTTGATTTAGCCATGTCAGTCTGCCTGTTTGAAATGCAAAATACTACCACAATTTTTGACATATCGCGATGACATTTGGTAAGCTGGTATATTTTGGTATTGCAGTAGAACCACTGTATCCCATATAACCGGTTTTTAAAACAAGAAGGATTTTGCCTCATTTGAACAGCTAAAAGCTTCAAGTTTCACGTATTTGGTATACATTTTGTCTGAAAAAATCGTGGAGATCGGTCTCATATCCAACATATGGGATATCCACACAAGCGATTGTTCAAATAAAAAGCTTTACGTAATTTCTGCCCCATTTTAACAGCTAGACGAATAAAATCGAGCCAAATACTTACGGATATGGATTTCATTGTTGTAAAACTATCAACATCCAAAACCTTGAAATTGTTAATGTTTTTGTTGACTTGGGAGTTACAATGAACTGCAAACTTAGCTTCAACTATCATATAATTGCCACTGTCAATAGAGCTAAAGGTGTTTTAGCATTTGCGAAAAGGTGGTCAAAAGCGTTTAGCGATCCCTACCTTACTAAGACAGTCTTTACAACGTTGGTTAGACCGATATTAGAGTATGGCTCAATAGTCTGGAGTCCGCGTTTTCAAGTCCATACTGACAGACTCGAATCAAAACAACAACAGTTTTACTATTTGCCTTAAGGAATTTTCAATGGGACTCTTTATTTAATCTTCCGCCTTACAAAAATCAATTAAAACTTATCAATCTTTCAACTCTTGCTAGTCGAAGGGAAATGCTTGGCGTAATAATTATGACAAAACTACTTAATGGATCGCTTTAAAGCCCATTTCTTCTAAACGAAGTGTACCTTTTCGAACTACGAGACACTACAAACCTCTTTTTTTAAAACAATGTAGAACGAATTTCGAACTTAGCGAACCTTTCCGGTATTTGTGCCAATATTATAAATGTCACTCAAACACATTTGATATGTCGGACTCCCTATTTTCTATAAAAAAGACTGTTCTTATATCTCTTGATCGTTTCTATTAATTTAGTTTTACCTTCAGCTGATGATATTTATTCTGTAGCTGCGCAGTTTTAGAACTCGGTGCTAGACAAAAAAAATATATGTATAAATAATAAAATTAATAAATAGAAAAAAATAATTAACAGGATTAGCCTTGTGTCATTGGGCCACTTGATGGCAGTGCGCTGCCACAACATCCAATTCTTTTTAAGCAAATTTTATAGATCGGTCGTATATATTGTAACGAATTTAGGGAAAATCTTCTCATTTGCAACCTTCTACTAACGTTCGAATCACTAAACTGTTGAATAAATAACTTCACTATTCAATAATGCAAACTGGCCTTTATTAAAGTACTTCACAATAACACTTATACTTTGCAACTGATAGCTTGCTTAAACCAAACTGATTGTCATGCCTTTAACTGTTGCTGCTTTTATACTGTGTGGTTTCCTCGTTGACATATTTCTAGGCGCTTCTATTTCCAGAACTTACTAGTTAGTTATCAGCTATAAAATTACTCAGCTATAACTACAGATGCACGATTTTATAGCTTCTCCCATAGCCCATGCACGTGTATATGTGAGTGATACTTGCACAAATGATTGCATACTTTTGGGAGTATCTCAGATATATGCATGTATTTTTGCGTTACATTCCGCTGCTTGTATGGACATAAGGGCAGACATAATGATTGATTTGTTGATGTGCATACAAGTTACTGCTTAGCATCGGCTTAGAGATGATAGTATCCCTTAGTGTTGCTAGTATTCGCACAATATGTAGAATTTCTCCCATAAAACGTCTTGTTCATATTCCTCGTCATAGCTATCATTTATAGTAATGACACGCCTGATGGATGCTGAGAAGGAGCGCAGAGAAATGCGCATGCGAAGCAGTGGCGATTAAATGGACACTCAGAGCAAATAGCGGGAACCTGGACGCGGGGACAACAGTAGGCTCTTAAAAAATGAGAAATATGGAACGCCACCCGGAAGTAATGCGAAAGTGGTGCCGGGGTGGGCGACGGTTCCAGAACGGGGCTGTTTTTTAGTCTAACAAAAAAAAAAACAAAAAAAAAAAGCTATCTCATATATATCCAATAAGAAACGTGAAACTTTGTGTACGTTCTATTGTTTATGTGCTATTTGTCGAAGACTTCGCTATATAATTTTTAGCCCTTTTTTTTGCACTGTTCACTCCACTGCACTCACCTAGAACAATCGTAGCGAAAACAAGTAAGGAAGGTTAAGTTCGGGTGTATCCGAACAATACATACTCAGTTGAGAGCTATGGTGACAACATAAGGGAAAATAACCATGTAGGAAAATGAACCGAGGGAAACCCTGAAATGTGTTTGTATGACATGCGTATCAAATGAAAGGCATTAAAGAGTATTTTATGAGGTAGTGGGCCATAGTTCTACAGGTGCACGCCATTTAGGGATATAGCCATAAAGGTGGATCAGGGTTGACTCTAGAATGCGTTTGTACGATATGGGTATCAAATGAAAGGTGTTAATGAGTATTTTAAAAGGGACTAATCCTTAGTTCCATAGGTGGACGCCGTTTCGAGATATCGCCATAAAGGTGGACCAGGGGTGACCCTAGAATTTGTTTGTACAATATGGGCATCAAACGAATGGTGTTAATGAGTATTTTAAAAGGTAGTGGGCCTTAGTTCTATAGGTGGATGCCGTTTCGAAATATCGCCATAAAAGTGGACCAGGGGTGACTCTAGAATGTGTTTGTACGATATGGGTATCAAATTAAAGGTATTAATGAGGGTTTTAAAAGGGAGCGGTGGTTGTTGTATAGGTGGTCGCCTTTTCGAGATATCGTCATAAAGGTGGACCAGGGGTGACTCTAGAATGCGTTTGTACGATATGGGTATCAAATGAAAGGTGTTAATGAGTGTTTTAAAAGGGAGTAATCCTTGGTTCCATAGGTGGAGAGATATCGCCATAAAGGTGGGCCAGGGGTGACTCTAGAATTCGTTTGTGCGATATGGGTATCAAATGAAAGGTGTTAATGAGTATTTTTTAAAAGGGAGTGCGCCTTCGTTCTACAGGTGTTCGCCTTTTCGAGATATCGTCATAAAAGTGGACCAGGGGTGACTTTAGAATATGTTTGTACGATATGGGTATCAAATGAAAGGTGTTAATGAGTATTTTAAAATGGCGTGGGGCTTAGTTCTATAGGTGTTGGCCTTTTCGAGATATCGCCATAAAAGTGGACCAGGGGTGACTTTAGAATATGTTTGTATGATATGGGTGTTAATGAGTATTTTAAAATGGCGTGGGGCTTAGTTCTATAGGTGAACGCCTTTTCGAGATATCGCCATAAAGGTGGACCAGCGGTGACTCTAGAATGAGTTTGTACGATATGGGTATCAAATTAAAGGTATTAATGAGAGTTTTAAAAGGGAGTGGTTGTAGTTGTATATGTGAAGGCGTTTTCCAGATATCGACCAAAATGTGGCCAGGGTGACTCATAACATCATCTGTTGGATACCGCTAATTTATTTATATATGTTATATCTGCCAAGATTTTAAAGGTTTTTTATTTCGCCCTGCAGAACTTTTTCATTTTCTTCTACTTAATATGGTAGGTGTTACAACCATTTTGTTATATTTCGCGTCAATAAACCAATCCAATTGCCATGTTTCATTCCTTTTTTCGTATTTGGTATAGAGTTATGGCATTTTTTTCATTTTTCGTAATTTTCGATATCGAAAAAGTGGGCGTGGTCATAGTCGGATTTCGTTCATTTTTCATACCAAGATAAAATGAGTTCAAGTAAGCACGTGAACTAAGTTCATTAAAGATATGTCGATTTTTGTTGAAGTTATCGTGTTAACGGCCACCGTGGTGTGATGGTAGCGTGCTCCGCCTATCACACCGTATGCCATGGGTTCAACTCCCGGGCAAAGCAACATCAAAATTTTAGAAATAATGTTTTTCAATTATAAGAAAATTTTTCTAAGCGGGGTCGCCCCTCGGCAGTGTTTGGCAAGCGCTCCGGGTGTATTTCTGCCATGAAAAGCTCTCAGTGAAAACTCATCTGCCTTGCAGATGCCGTTCGGAGTCGGCATAAAACATGTAGGTCCCGTCCGGCCAATTTGTAGGGAAAATCAAGAGGAGCACGACGCAAATTGGAAGAGAAGCTCGGCCTTAGATCTCTTCGGAGGTTATTGCGCCTTACATTTATTTTTTTTATTTTTTTTTATCGTGTTAACGGCCATGCGGAAGAACAGACGGACGACTGTGTATAAAAACTGGGCGTGACATCAACCGATTCCGCCCATTTTCACAGAAAACAGATAACGTCATAAAATCTATGCCCCTACCAAATTTCAAAAGGATTGGTTAATTTTTGTTCGACTTATGGCGTTAAAAGTATCCTAGACAAATTAAATGAAAAAGGGCGGAGCCACGCCCATTTTGAAATTTTCTTTTATTTTTGTATTTTGTTGCACCATATCATTACTGGAGTTGAATGTTGACATAATTTACTTATATACTGTAAAGATATTAAATTTTTTGTTAAAATTTTACTTAAAAAAAAATTTTTTTTTAAAAGTGGGCGTGGTCCTTCTCCGATTTTGCTAATTTTTATTAAGCGTACATATAGTAATAGGAGTAACGTTCCTGCCAAATTTCATCATGATATCTTCAACGACTGCCAAAGTACAGCTTGCAAAATTTTAAATTACCTTCTTTTAAAAGTGGGTGGTGCCACGCCCATTGTCCAAAATTTTACTAATCTTCTATTCTGCGTCATAAGTTCAACTCATCTACCAAGTTTCGTCGCTTTATCTGTCTTTTGTAATGAATTATCGCACTTTTTCGGTTTTTCGAAATTTTCGATATCGAAAAAGTGGGCGTGGTTATAGTCCGAAATCGTTCATTTTAAATAGCGATCTGAGATGAGTGCTCAGGAACCTACATACCAAATTTCATCAAGATACCTCAAAATTTACTCAAGTTATCGTGTTAACGGACGGACGGACGGACGGACATGGCTCAATCAAATTTTTTTTCGATCCTGATTATTTTGATATATGGAAGTCTATATCTATCTCGATTCCTTTATATATGTACAACCAACCGTTAACCAAATCAAACTTAATATACTCATTGAGCTCTGCTCAACTGAGTATAATAAATAAAAAGAAGAAGGGATTTCCAACTTTAGTAAAGGTGTTTAGCCAGTCGCTTATGTGCCTCTGTTCTCTACATATTTTTCATATCTTATACAGTTGATTATTCGGATATAAAGAAATGAAGTCTTCGACACACCCAAAGACAGTTCCGCCCTTACTTGTTCTATGTAGTGAATGTCAAAATAAAACTTTATTTGATTCTTAAGCAAAATTTTAAGTGTGGTAGAGCGTTTCTATTGTTCCAAAATCATGTGAAGCCTAGATTTAATGTAAATTAAAAAAGTGGTTGGTATTTAGTTGACAGAAATATTGGCACCATTTGTCGAGCAGCTTTCGTTAAATTGCTTACCTAGCCATTCAAATTACGCCTCTACACTATTCGCGATACTCAAAATTTTTGCTTACTTCACTTCACTTTATGATAAGTTATTGAAATATAATAACAACTGATATCATTTGCACAAGTATGTCACAGCTTGCACAATATGGTTTGCCCACAATATCGTAAGCTTTCCTTCAATTGATTAACTGTCTAAGTGATTCCTACCTGCTCATCTATAAAAATTTATTGTGAACCATAGAGCGCAAGGATGCCTACCACCTACTTACAATACTATCAATACAAAGTGTTGCTATAATTAAGTTTCAGCTTTTAACCCACACCAGCAATTTGCGCTGCGCTATTGCCAGATTAATGCTATGGAATCATCACCATCATCATTATCATTACGAACTCTTCTGCATCAACAATATTAACTTTGATGACCGTAACTGACTTTAAAAGGACATCATGAAAAAACGTTAATGCTTGTTTACATAAATTACTTGTACTTTATATAAAACACGTATACATATGGGTTATCAATATGTGTATGTAAGTGTTGTTGTATACATCATTTTGATTGGGTCTTTAAGGGTACACTTGCAACACGCCATATGCCGCAAATAACATCTGTAATCAGCTATTGTGTTGTAGTGTGTTGGCCGGCGGCGTTAAGTGACCAACAACAAAAATTAAAAATAATAAGTAAGGAAGGCTAAGTTCGGGTATAACCGAACATTACATACTCAGTTGAGAACTGTGGAGACAAAGTAAGGGAAAAGCACCATGTTGTAAAAAGAACCTAGGGTAACCCTGGAATGTGTTTGTATGACATGTGTATCAAATGGAAGGTATTAAAGAGTATTTTAAGAGGAAGTGGGCCATAGTTCTATAGATGGACGCCATTTAGGGATATCGCCATAAAGGTAGACCAGGCCTGACTCTAGAATTTGTTTGTACGATATGGGTATCAAATGAAATGTGTTAATGATAATTTTAAAAGGGAGTGGGCCTAAGTTATATGGGTGGACGCCTTTTCGGGATATCGCCATAAACATGGACCAGGGGTGACTCTAGAATGTGTTTGTACGATATGGGTATCAAATGAAAGGTGTTAATGAGTATTTTAAAAGGGCGTGGGCCTTAGTTCTATAGGTGGACGCCTTTTCGATATATCGCCATAAAGGTGGACCAGGGGTGACTCTAGAATGTGTTTGTACGATATGGGTATCAAATTAAAGGTATTAATGAGGGTTTTAAAAGGGAGTGGCCCTTAGTTGTATATATAAAGGCGTTTTCGAGATATCGACCAAAATGTGGACCATGGTGACCCAAAACATCTTCTGTCGGGTACCGCTAATTTATTTATATATGTCATACCACGAAGAGAATTCCTGCCAAGATTCCACGGGCTTTTGATTTCGCCCTGCAGAACTTTTTCATTTTCTTCTACTTAATATGGTAGGTGTCACACCCATTTTACCAAGTTTTTTCTAAAGTTATATTTTGCGTCAATAGACCAATACAATTACCATGTTTCATCCCTTTTTTCGTATTTGGTATATAATTATGGCATTTTTTTCATTTTTCGTAATTTTCTATATCGGAAAAGTGGGCGTGGTCATAGTCGGATTTCGGCCATTTTTTACACCAATACAAAGTGAGTTCAGGTAAGTACGTGAACTGAGTTTAGTAAAGATATATCGATTTTTGCTCAAGTTATCATGTTAACGGCCGAGGGGAAGGACAGACGGTCGACTGTGTATAAAAACTGGGAGTGGCTTCAACCGATTTCACAGAAAACAGTTATTGTTCTAGAATCTAAGCCTCTACCAAATTTCACAAGGATTGGTATTCTAGACAAATTAAATGAAAAAGGGCGGAGCCACGCCCATTTTGAAATTTTCTTTTATTTTTGCATTTTGTTGCAACATATCATTACGGGAGTTGAATGTTGACATAATTTACTTATATACTGTAAAGATATTAGCTTTTCTTTTAAAATTTGAATTAAAAAAAAAAATTTTTTTAAAAGTGGGCGTGGTCGTTCTCCGATTTTGCTAATTTTTATTAAGCAGACATATAGTAATAAGAGTAACGTTCATGCCAAATTTCATCATGATATCTTCAACGACTGCCAAATTACAGCTTGCAAAACTTCTAAATTACCTTCTTTTAAAAGTGGGCGGTGCCACGCCCATTGTCCAAAATTTACTAGTTTTCTATTCTGCGTCAAAAGTTCAACTCACCTACCACGTTTCATCGCTTAACCCGTATTTGGTAATGAATTATCGCACTTTTTCGATTTTTCGAAATTTTCGATATCGAAAAAGTGGGCGTGGCTATTGTCCGATATCGTTCATTTTAAATAGCGATCTGAGATGAGTGCCCAGGAACCTACATACGAAATTTCATCAAGATACCTCAAAATTTACTCAAGTTATCGTGTTAACGGACAGACGGGCGGACGGATGGACGGACATGGCTAAATCGAATTTTTTTTCGATACTTATGATTTTGATATATGGAAGTCTAGATCTATCTCGATTCCTTTATGCCTGTACAACCAACCGTTATCCAATCAAAGTTAATACACTCTGTGAACTCTGCTCAACTAAGTATAAAAAAATGTAGCGAGTGTACAAACTAAATAAGAAACGCGTTTAAAGGTGAAAGAGGATAATGCAACAAAGAAAGAAAGAGTGAAATTTTATGTCGTTTACTTCTTGTCTTTTGTATTGTTCACAATTTTCATTGTTGCTGAAGCTATTCAAAAGGTATTCAACGCTTATTTCAGTTGATGTTTTAGCTTTTTTAGTTTGTTTTATTGTTTTTGTAAAGCGCACACATACATACACAACAACGCTTAATACGAAATAGCTTTAATGGCGTTTGTTAAAGACTTGACGATGTTTAAATGCGCATTAAAAAAAGGTCGCCGAGTTCACCAGTTTAACTGACTAACTGACTGACGATTTTACGATAGCTTGGCTATGGCCTGATTGGCAACCTGCTATATGCATACCCCATCAACAAGCATGCCCAAGCCACAAGCTTTCGTCCCATAATAACAATGCAATTTTATGTAGAGTCTTGCCCTCAATCAAGTCTCACGTATTTAAGTGATAATGTGGACTTGCTATGCTATTTTCGCCGCCCTTTCCTCTCTAAGTGTTTTATTTTTAAATACTCTCGCATGAATGCTTGACCTTGTTAAGAATTGGTATTTAAAAGTTTGTTGTTGTTTTTGTTAAGTACTGACAAGAATTAACAGTGAGAGAGTTATTACGTAAATCGTTTATCTTCATTTACGTTTTCACAGAATGCGGTCATACTCATTACTACGACAGATTTTACACCATTTCATCTTTAGGAAAGCGGCTGGTAGTGTTAGATGGGGTTGAACTAAATTCATTGAAGCTTTTTAGGTAATTCTGTGAAGTGCTTAGGGTTAGCTCAGTGTTGCGAAAATTGCTGGGAAAGCTTCGGTTTCTTTGCGCTGCTGTCGAGAGGAAGTTGGCAAACGCTCTGGCTCTTTTCAAAGGAGGTACATTGGCTATATGATAAGGTGGTCAAGCTAACTCTTTTATCGTATTGTCAAATGCTAGAGACCACTTAGCACGGTCCAAAGGTCGGTAGCGATTGGAAGTAGTTGGAATAAGCGGAGCGTATCAAAAAACATCTAAACTTGCACTTAACGCAATGCGGAATTTTTACTCCGTTGACATCGTGGGAAAAACAACCGAACCTCTGTCGGCAATACGATTTCGTGTCACGGGCTTTAAGATAGTGAATTTTAAACGCTGCAGCATTCTGACTAAGTTCAAATTCATCCCTGGTAGGACTGACAGTACGGCTGCCGCGCCAATCGCGAATTCACGACAAACATGAAGTCAAAGGATCAATGGAAAATGAAACTGATATATGAGGGGCTCTGAAGAAATTGCTCACGCATAAAGGCAATATGGATGGGAGAATTGGGGATGTTAGGCAGAAACTAAGGATGATCGAACACACCCCAGGGGGAGTTACAGCTGTTAAAAAGATCCCAAAATCATGTTATATAGTCAGGCTGCTCTCACAGCTCTAAGCTATGCCAACGTGAGGTCGAAGACTGTTAGGGGTTGTTTGACTTCACTTGCAGTGGCATGTAACTACTTTTTCATAAAAATTATCTAAGTTCCAGGGTATAAGGATATACCGGGCAACTGCTAGGCTGATCTTCTGGTCCGTGCAGGCACTGACGATCAGAACGTGTCCATCGCAGGATGGACAAGTTTGTCTCAAGCAAACGCTTATTGGCTCCCTATAGAGTTTACAAAAGCTCACCTATCCATAGTTATTTGAGTGCTAACACGGTACGCCTTCGTATGCTGGACAGCAACTACTTTGTAAGCGGTATGCAGCACGACGAGGTGGAATCATCCAGTCACTTAATGCTCTGCTGTCCAAACTTTCCGAAGACGAGGCGTAAATGTCTCGGTCGGGACGTATTTGTCTCTACGGAGGAAATTTTTAAGATGGATGTGTCATTTATTTGTAGCTTTCTTATTGCAACACAGTGATTCGCTAAATATCTGGAAGCCAGTTCCAGGATTAGAGTACGTGGTTACACAAAGGTCCACGGGAACGCGTCGCTTGCAAAAACAGCTGACTCTATCCGTCAAGAGGCCACTCCTGTTCAAGCCTTAAGGGTGAAGAAACGGACAAAAAAGGTTAAGCAATCTGTAACATTCGTGGTAACGCCGACGAAAGGTGAAAGCTACGACCATATCCTAGGGTCTATTAGTGGCCAGCTTTGGCCCGACGTCACAGGTACATGATACCGGTAGGAGGAAAAATCAAGTCGGGTAGCGCAGAAGGGAAAATTGGTGAAGCCCAAGAGCTATATAAACGCATAATGTTGGAGGTAGTTGGCATAGACTGCCTAGCAACTGAGAGAGAAATTCATAACGCCATTGGAAAAGAGGTTGGAGAGTAAGATACTAGCATGCATCAAATCAAAAAAAGCATAAAATTTCAACAGTTAGCAAGAGTAAAACGCTGCGTTAGGTGTCTCGTTTATGGGCCCCGGTAGGCTGACTGCAAAGAATAAAAAACTGTCACCTGCTGAAAGTGCAGGCAAAAAGGTCATAAAGCTTCGGCCTGCTCTGAAAACCCAAAACGTTACTTGCGTACTTTACAGGAGCAGGTTTGCAGATGAGCAAATACAGCAATCAGTTCTTGCTATAAAGCCAACTGTGTAATCATCAGGGAACATTTAGGGACCAAAAAAAGTCTACCGCCTGTAGATACTCGATTCCCGATATAACATCTGTACCAAAGAGTCTTATGCCGAACGATGATGTATGGGAAGTTATACATGAACAATCACAACTTCATCACTTTGCACCTTACTGATCCCGACCAGAGGCAGATACCGAACACAACACTGATTTAGGACGCATCAAAGATCAACTCTGCAGCTTACATTTTGTATTCCTCAATATAGCATACTACTTGTTCACCCTTGAATATCAGCCAGCAAATATTTGTCGGAAATGAAATTTATACTAACTTAGAACATAATTTTTGTCTACCTAAAATATTCATCTCTTCCACTGTGTCACGTATGAAAATTAGTTGGCTCCACAATTTGAAAATTTGCAAGTATTTCATTAAGTTAAATTCTATTTAAGATAACGAAGAAACATGCTCAACAAAATCTCTATACAAAGTTTTAAAATGCTGGAATTTCTTTCAAATCTTCTTGAATTGTATAAAACATTATAATTAACAAACAACTACAAGGATGTACAGCTACTAGAAATCATTTACATACCTTCTGTGCCAGTGATGATAATCATGGTACATTTGTACTTTTTTTGGTAAATTTCGCTTCCCGAAAGTACGTTGGTACTAAATTGACATATTTGGTACATTTTTTGTAAAATACAGCCAAGTCATTTGCAAAACAAATTTTTAATTTTTCGAAGAAACTATGTATATAGTTAAGTTGTTTTGTTAACGAGCACAATTTGCCATTTGCAATTATGGATTATTTAAATATGTTTATGAAAAATAGCATAACTGATTCTAAAATTGTGAACAAATTTTGCATCAATAGAATTAAAGCACAGAAAATAATAACTCAAATAACAGGGCCAGAAAATAATAAACCCATAATGTCATTTTGTCAGAAGAATTATTACTCTCGAATTTTTGATAAAAAGTGCATGCATAGATTTTTAGATTTGACACCTTTGACCGATTGTAGCATGCAGGGTATTTTTAATGCCATTATTAAATCTTTTAAAGACCATTCAATACCACTTGAAAAAATGAGTGGTTTCACTGCCGACAATTCCTCGGTTATGACGGGTGCAAAAAGCGGAGTGCAAGCAAGTTGTTCCAAATCTGCATGTTAATGAATGTGTTTGTCACATTTTAGATTTAGCTTCAATGACCGCTTGTGATGGATTTCCCACCAAAATTGATAAATTTATAAAAGACGCAAACTATCATTTTTATAACAGCCCCCTTAGGAGGGAAGACTTTCAGAGTTTTCAAGAACATTTCGATACAGAAATGCATGTTATACTAAAGTACGCCCCCACAAGCGGACATAGATAGAATTCTTGAGCAATGGGATGCCCTCAAGTATTACTTAAATCTTTACGTATTTGAAAATAAAAGCGGTAATCAAAATATTAATCTTATATCTGAAATTTTTCGAAGTCTTATTTATAAAGTATTGTAACGTATTTAGGGAAATGCCGCTTATTCCAAATCTTCTGCTAACGTTCGAATCACTAAACTGTTGAATAAATAACTCCAATATTCAATAATGCGAAAATGGTCTTTATTAGACTACTTCAACTTGACTAAATCAAACTAATTTCTCATGCCGCAGCTGCTGCTGTTTTTATACTCTTCGGTTTCCTCGTTGGCATATTTCTAGGCGTTTCTCCTTCTAGAATTTACTATTTCGCTGAAGATTGCATACTTTTGTGAGTATCTCAGAAATATGCATGTGTATGTGTGAGAACTACTTTGCTAATGATTGTATACTTTTTTGAGTATCTCTCCGCTGCTGTATGTACATATGTGTAGACATAATGATTGATTTGTTTATGTAGATACAAGTGACTACTTAGTATCGGCTTAGAGTTGATAGTATCCCTTAGTGTGGCTAATATTCGTCACAGTATGTTTTACATTTCTTTCTTATATTTTAAATGAAATGAATAATGTGAATATAGAAATGCAATCTGAAGATATTCGCATACATTTACTTATTACCAAATTAAAAACTTTGTAAAAAAAATCTTATTTAGACTCCAGTCCTATTTGGATGCTAAATATTGATTCAGACGAAAATCACTTAACCCCAGATGAAGTTTACTGCGGTGTTAATGTGGATATTATTCTATCACACAACCTTTTCGAAAATGATGACGTACACATATTTAAGAGCTGTGCTAAACAATTTTATATACAGTTTTGTAGTACTTTATTAAAGAAAGTAAAAATTTAATCATAAAACTTGTTGTCGGCTGCAAAGCTTTCACCAGAAGGTATTTTAAGCGATGAAACAAATAGTATTTTGCCTTTAGTTATGAACTTGTTTTCGAAATCTGAATTTGATAAAATAGAGAAAATTAATTCAGAATTTAGAGCTTTAGCAGAGAATAAGAGCCTTAAAAATTCAAGAATTTAAATATATGCAGATTTTGGGCACAATTAAGATCAGTTAAAAATAAATTAAATGCGCAAATGTTTTCCAATATTTATAGAACAGTTCAAGGCATATTGTGGATTCCACATTCATCCACAAACGTAGAATGATATTTTCTATACAAAATTTAATTAAAACTAAGTGTAGAACTAGACTTCAAATAAACACAGTTTCGAATTTAATAAAAACTAAAAACTTGACGAAATCAACTAACAGTGGTTGTCACAATATAGATACGAAAAAAAACTTTTTGCCACCTGAGGTATTTAAACAACTCAAAGAAGAAAAACTGTTAATGTAGTGATTGAAACATGAGTTATTAGTATAGATGTAGGCAACAATTTGTCAACTTTTATACCTGCATCAATATAATTTGTACCTAAAATGTTTTTATGAAATATTTTTGCATTGAATGCAGCTATTATTTTTTTTATATATTAATTTTATATTCCTTACTGGTATAAAGAAATGTTTTTATATATGTACATAATTGTACGTTTCAATCGATAAACTTCTTTTATTATTTTTACTGGAAAAGTATTTCTTCATAAATCATATTTCCCTGTTATACTGCCTTTAATTTGTGTTAGAAAGTTTCCTGACTAAAAACAGTTTTTGGATAAAGAAGCAGAATACATGTAAATCTAGTTTGGTTCAAATTCGCATCCGAAGACTTTTGGTACATTTTTGGATGATTTGGTACATTTTTTTCCCTCGTTTGGTACAATATAAGGTTATTATACACGTTTTAGCACTCAAAGCTGTGGCTAAAATTATCTTATTGGTAGTGGTTTTAGTTGTTGATGAAAAATCAATGAGGTAAGACGTACGTATGCACGCATGTTTCTTAACACACAAAAAGTAATTCGTAAAAATGCCATATAAGTACTATTTTATTGCTTGATTCTAATAAATAATTTAAACAAAATAAATTGTTAACATTAAACCATTACAACATTCTGCGCATGAGCGTTTGTTCGCAAAATATCTTTCCGCAAATGGCAAATAAACAATAGCCTCATCCGATGTTGCTACTCTGGTTGTTCAGCAACAACTAAAGCCGAATAAAGACGAAAGAGAATAATAATACGCGTGAAGTGGCGCCAATATTTGTTTCACTAAAAGATGACCGCTGTTGTGAAATACCATGTAAGATATTTGCTAGAAATACACCGGCAGAGTTGCCTGTTCCCATGGCATATACATAAATCTTATAATAAGGTAATTAGTTCACTATAAACCTTATATTTAGATCTTTAGCTCGCATCTTTGAATTATAGGATCCATGAAGCTTTAGGCATGGTTTAATACATAAGCCATACTTGTACATGAACAATGTGGCCTACACCTAAGGTTGTTTTTCCACAGATGTAGTTTTTAATATGGTATATGTACTGTGTGGAGTACTAGAGAGTGAATAAGAGTGGGCGTAGTGTGTGTGATTGGTATGTTGTATGGAGTAAATAAGAATGGTGCAGTAACATCACTGTAGCATAAGATGGGAACTTGGTACGTTGTAGAGATGATATGAGCGAAATCACACAGAAACTCAAATAAAACATGTCACCTACATATAAGTTAAAGTATCTGAGCATATACACAATTTTTATGCATGTAATTGCTGCAACAGATGCACACACTGCTGTTTTTTAGGAAAGTGCTACAAAAAGTGTTTACAAAAACAAAGCACGTGGTTAGATATTCAGGTTAAGGATGAAATTTGTTTCTTTTAGGGATTTTGTTGGTTGTAACATCTCCGTACATTATTTGGTTAGATTTATATGAAATTATCAAATTATTAAAAATAATAACAATAAAAAAATGGAAGACGCGATAACTTCTGAACAGATTTAACGTCGATCTTCTCTTCCAATTTGCGTCGTGCTGCTTTCAATTTTTCTTACAAACTGGAGGTAGGGAACATGTTTTTTGGCAACTCCCAATGGTATCTGCAAGGCAGATGAGTTTTTATTGAGAACCTTTTCATGGCGGAAATACGTTCGGAGTGCTTAGCAAATCACTGCCGAGGTGTTACTCCGCTTAAAAAACTTCCTTCTAACTGAAAAAACTTGTTCTTAAATTTTGATTTTGCGTTGCCCGTGGCGTGAGCCCAGGGTCTTCGGTGTGGTAGGCGGAGTACACTTCCACCACACCACGGCTGCCGCCCCTTAACTGACTAATATAAAATTAGACTAAACCAAATAAAATAAAGTGAAATAAAATGAAATAAATTAACACAAAAAAATAAATAAAATTAGATTGAATTAAATTTATGAATTAAATTAAATTTAAATTTATTAATTGTATTAAATTTAATTTAGTTTAATTTAATTGAACTTAATTTAATTTAATTTAATTATATTAAATAAAATAAAATTAAATAAAATAAAATAGCAATAATATAATTAAAAAATAATAAAATCATGAAAATAAAAAAATAAAAAATAAAATAAAAAATTAAATTAAATAAAATTCAATAAAATAAGTTTAAATAAAATAAAATTAAATTAGATTAAGCAAAGTAAAATAAAATAAAATAAAATAAAAGTGAATAAAATAAAATAAAATAGATTAAAATGAAGCGAAGTACAATAATACAAAATAAAATAATGTATAATTTAATTAAATTAAATTTAAATAAATTAAATAAATACGAACTAAATTAAATTAATTTAAATAAAATTAAATTAAATAAACTTATTTTAAATAAATTTAAATAAATTTAATTAAATTAAGCTAAGTTAAATAAAATTAAAATCGAACAACTTTTTATTGGAGTACCATCGAAAAATTATCGATATGTTATCAAAAGGATATCAATTTGTTTTATGAACTTTAAAGATTTTTTACCGGAGATTTGCCAATTTGTTAGCTGCGTGTTATCAAAAATGTGTTGGCTTTGCTATCAGAAATGTATCAATTTATTATCGAAAAGTTTTTTTTATCGGAATGTCAACAGCTTGTTATCGATTCAATGTTATCAGCTTGTTATCGATTTGTTAACGTATACTCATTGGTTTGTTATGAAAAAACAATACCTATAAAACTTCATCACAAAATCGATTACACGTGTAACTCTTCGATAACAAGCCGATATGAACCCAATGAGAAGACAATGGCAAGCTTATTACAAATTCATAACTGTACATTAATAATTCGTTATGAATAGTAAAACAATAAGTTGTCGGTATCGGCTGTTACCGATTAGAATCCAAAACTATTTTTTCCTGGCAATGTTACTTTTGTTGTTATTTAAGTTCAACCCTTGAGCGTGCTCTAGCGAACTTAAAAACAATAGTTTCCTAGACGTATATCTGTACATTCATACATCAAACTTCTCGAGATAGTGTTAGATGATAAAAACGAACTTGATATAACCTGTTGGAATATGAAGTAAAAATGAAATAATTATAAATTTGTAGGGGGTATATTTTCGAAAATTAATCAACCTTCAGTCTCAATGCAAACGTAACTGCACTACAATCTCGATTCTCCATCTCGCTTGTTTTGTGATGTTTGGTTTATGGTAATTTAGTTGTAACAGTTTGTCGTTTGATTAAGTAAATTACTTTGCTTCTTGCCAACAACTTAATTTGAATAACTGATTAACAAGATAGCTCCAGATTATATTCCCTGTACAACCGAAAGGAATGCAATTTAACATTGCATTATAAATATGCATGAATAAACTTGTACTGGATGCAAAATGGATAGTAAACATACATGCAGTTGAGAACGGGAAAGAAGCAGTCGCAAATTTTTAGAAAAATTCCATGAAAAACTTTGCAAACCAATAAAAGAAATGTTAACGAAAAATTTCAAAAATTGGAAATTTAAAGAAAATTTCGTTTTTTTTTTCACTAAATAGAACTTTCGAAATAAACTTCAGTTTTTTAAGATTTGCATCCAGTGTTGACTATTTTTTCCCGAGACTTTTTCCCGAGGCATTTTTCGAGATTGGTTTTCATAGTTTCAGTTGATTTAAGCAAACGGATACTCCCCGCTTAAACTAATAAGATATACATCTGTTATTTTTCTGTTCGTTACGGTACAAAGGGGAGATGAGCAGATAAAGAAGAGGAAAAAAGGAAATAGAGAAAAGAAGGAAGGATCAAGACGAGATGGGAAAAAGGGCGAAGGCAAAATGAAAGCCAGAGGAAGAAAGAAATATGTAAGGAGTGCGAGAATATAGAATGTAGAGGGAGAAGGGCAAGGGAGGACGGGGAGCAATAAAACCGGGAAGAAGAAGGGGGGCAATAAAATCAGTGGAAGCTTCGTTGTACATAAATACAGAAGGCATAAAAGACTGAGTGATAGTAGGTTGCGGAAATCGAAAGGAAGAGCAGTAAAAAAAGGTATCGAAAAGGAAAGGTATACGGAAGTGTAAGAGTAATGGAAAAAGGAGAATGTAGAAGGGGAAGGGAGGGGATAGGAAAAGTAAAAAAAAAACGTAGATAGCGGAATAAAAGAAGACTATAAGAAAGAAAAAAAATGTAAAGGGGGAAATGGAAAAGAGGAGAAAAATGGAAGAGAGAAAAAAGGAAAAGGAGTTGAGAAAAAAGCGACAGTGAATACCTTTCAACGATATTTTTCTCGAGGTCTAGCATAAATAAATTTATCCATTTCAACATAGCCGGGGTTTTGAGATATACATAAACACTACTGCAATTTGTTTCCTTTTAGTTCAAACTTGAAATCGAATAATTCCAAACCAACAGTTAACTTGTATCATTTTCAGAAAAATACTATGTTATCAGTAAGCGCATTCAAATTTATTAACTAAACACAAAGCTAATCTGATTAATTACAATTTCAATCTACGAAATCAAAATTCATAAAATAAACAAAACAAAAAATTTACAAAATCTGTAAGCTATAGACGGGGTAAACTATCGTATAAAATTTTCCATTAACCTCTGTAAGCAAACAAAGATAATGCAATTAGAATCCTGGAAATAATCGTGTGATTAATCCCTAAAGAGATTGGTCTCCGACTGATCTCTTTTGTCTACATTTGGACATAATTGATCCCCTCTAGTCCCTTTCGGGTACAGTTGGGATTAGTCAGTTTGAAATCTATGTAGCCCATTTTAAGAAATATTAAAAAAAAAAACGGCAATGAAGTGAGTAAGATAAAAAAATATTACAGGTGATTTAATCGAATTATTTAAGAAAAATATGGAGCCCAATACCGAACCTAAATTAATAGAACTTAACAACCACGTCGGATTTAGGGTTACATTTTCGGATAATATTTTTTGTATTCCTTTTTGAAAAGCGGGCGAACAAGCAACTGCTATGAACAATGCGGTCGGGCCCGATTTGAGTCCTTATTGAACCGAAAAGGACCAGACTTTATATGTTCCCATATGGGTACAAAGGGGATTGGTGCTATCGGTCCCTATCGTGTATAAATAGGTACAATTAGTCTCTTCATAGGACATGCTCAAACAAAGGGAAACAGTTCAACTCATGCAAAGAGATCAAAACTGTCATTGGTCGCATATTCCTTTGCCACTAATCCCGGTTTCTTTCTAGACTAATCGCATTTTTTGCAGGGAGCTCAACCACAGCGCACATTTAGCGAACACACACGGTAGTACATTCTTACATGGTAGGCCCAAACAAACTCAAAACACAATAGCTGCGAGAACGCTAATCAACAGCCATAACGACTTCGAGTACCGGCGAATGTGAAATTCGAGAAAAATCAATTATCTTAATTGAAAATTGATTGCCCCACAAACTGCACAACAAACAATAGTGACAGCAATGCGTTATTCCGCTTGGTATTGCTGTTAACGCTGCTGTCAATGACGCGATGTGTAGAGATGTGTTTTTAGAACAAATACTTGGTACCAGTCCCTCAGCTACCGTTACTAAATTTTAAGGCTGCGCTCAGGTCCATATTGTACTATTACTATTTTTTGCAGAAATTGTGACCATCTAGGGATTGGCAAACCCAAATGTCATGTTCACTTTAGGATTTAAACTCTCTGGCTAGAGGACGTAACTTTCATTTAAATGATGTGGCCAAGCGACTCCGTTTAGAAAAATTATTAAATTATTTTTAAACATCACTATCTCGTCACTGAAGTCGAACACCATTGGTTAGTAAGAAGAAACTAATCGAAATATGCTGCGATTCTACACTTCCTGTCGACGATCGGATTGAACACACAAGAGAAATCGAAAGGTTATTCCTTTAATATAGCAAAGACGAGCTCGGAAAGAGGCAAGTCGATGAAATCTAGAAACTTTGGAACAACGAAAGAGGGGCTCTCGATCTCCCTTCTCTTACCCAATAATATTATTACAAGTAAGGACGATACTGTCTGACGATACTGTTTTCGACTTTGCCGAAAACATTGTATCTTTCATGAATGAGCTACAAGAAAAACTTAACCTCATCCGATTCGTAACAACCGAATAATCGGCTTAATAAGATATGTTATATACAGAGAAAAGTTCTACAATAGCGAAATTTTCAATGAAATAAACAGTTCGTGGTTCTTGTTGTCTGCATGAGATAGCTGTGGCAATGAACGTCTTATCTGAACAATCGGTTGTACGAAATATACTATCAAAATGGTCAATCGCTACGATTTTTTCAGACAACAATGAATGCCATACTTGTATTGGTGAAAATTGAAGTTTCTATCTATTAAAACGGGCAGAAATAACGAAAACCCTCTTATCTCAGCAATCGGTTGTATGTGACATATCATATAACTTCAAACGAGCAATTCTTGTATATTTGTATAGCCGAACGATTTCCGGAACGGCTCAACCGATTTAAATGAAATTTGGCACAGAGATTATGTATCACATTCTAGGACTTTCTACATAGGTTTTGCTACTCAGAATGTTTCACAAGGTTGCCACCTACTGAGATATGCCGATATGGATATCAGACGAAAGGTATTTCACTCCGCATTACAATAGGGACATTTTTGAGCAGGGTTGCCACTTATGGTTGCCACCTATTCGATATTTAAAAAAATTGCATGAGATATGCCGATATGGGTATCAAACGAAAGATATTTCACTCCGCATTACAATAGGGATATTTTCGAGTAGGGTTGCCATTTGGGGTTGCCACCTATCAATCAAATATTGGTAAGTAGAAATATATAATATATGTACATATAAAAAAAGTAGAGTTTGATTTACGCTGACATGTACAACAAAGTATGTTATGCGGCATACTCGAAGATTGCCGAGGAAAGCTCGGACGCCCAAGTACTATTATATATAAGGCGGATTTTTCAACACAACAATTTGTGAATGAAGGCATCTGGTGAATTTCAAGGTTTGATGCTGATAAAGTGAAGAAGGTATGACAAAAGCCCTCTCATCTGAAAAATTGATTGTATGGGGGATTATTTGCTATAATTGTCCGATCCGATCGTAATCGGACACTCAAATATACCCACCTACCGAATTTCATTAAGATATCTCAAACATTGAGGGCCTAATTTGCGTTCAAATGGACAGATTGTGATCTTGACCATTTCGGTATTCTTATTGGTGGGTCTATCTTTTCCCCTTTATGGACCTACAGTTTTGAGATTTGCACAAAAATTTATATACCAGTGCATTTCTATGAAATATATAAAGTGCAATTGAAAAGGGCATCATTAAGCTTGGAACGTATGAGAAAATGAATTCGAATGTGACCGCAAAGTAATAGTGGGAGAAACCTTCAAGACTCAACCAACAATGGCAATAAGCTCGCAAACTATCAGAAATTAGCTCAATGAACGCCTAAGAGTTCAATGTACTGTCGAAGAATAACCTAAGAATGCCAACAGATATCAAAGTGGTTTTTGCTTTCTAATGGAATATTGCATCTCGTATTCGAAATCAAATTTATTCGTGACGCACTTATTGACAAGTTAGTAAAAATATCAGCAAAGAGAAGCTTCAGGAATGAAAGCCTGTTTTATATATGTATTTTTACTTAAATGTTGCAACCTTTTCCAAATACCTTCAGATAAAGAAACACATCTGGACGAAACAGTCTTACGATTATAGATATTCAATACACTTGGACAAACCCACAATCTTGCACGGTCCAGAGCAAGAGAAATCAGCACACAAAAGTAGCAGCTGAGATGGAACAACTCGACAAAAGTGCATTGGACACATCGGTGGATTCAGGTTTTGAAGCGCTGGTTGATACGAGTGCATGGGAAGTATTTTTTTTCCTAACCTACTTCTTAACCGGGCACGAATGTTTTAAAAAATATCTTCACCGATACAAACATAAAAAGTTAATCTGAACAGTATCGAATAATGGACTTAAACGCGTAATGTCATAGCCGACCCAAAAGGTAACCACTCCAAAGTTTGGAAAGGCTGCAGAAGTAGAGACTAGGAAAAAAGAAGAATCAAAGGTAACGCATATGAGAAGACTGGTGTAAATAGATAATCAAGACGTCAAATCATAGGCTCGGTTTGGAGACAAGGCATCTGTAACCTTCCAAATAAAAACATCGGAGGGAAATATAATATCCTGCATAGACATATAGTTCTTGAGGAGACGCGGATCGGAGACAAGGCCTTTCAATGGTCCAAATAACAACATCGGAGTGAACGATTATTACCAACATAGATTGCTCATGCATAGACATGGCTTAGAGACAAGGTTTCTTAAAGCATTCCAAGAACGTAGTTGAAAATAAATAAATATAAAGCGCGATAACCTCCGAAGAGATCTTAATACGGAGTTATACGCCTTTTGAAAAAATCTGAAAAAAAAAAATTGGAGACATGTTCTCTCCGACCGTGCGAATAGAGCACGGATCGACTCACACTTCGTCTATGGTACAATAAGCAGGCAGCAAATACTGTTAGTAAATACACATTAATATTAATTCTTATCCACTGAAATATATATAACCAACATACACATGTACACCTGTATAAAGTTCATAGGGCGGAAATAAACTGGCATACACGTGTATGGGTTCTGACCGAGTGACTTTGAAAGTGTTGAAACGTGACCCTAACAGACGTAGAGCCTAGTGCTCATTCCAGCCACCAAGGGAATACTTAACGGTATAACCGGGGGAATGTGACTTAGGTGGTACGAGGTATAATGCAAATAAAGTCCCACTCTGACGCTGAGGCTTTCGATGCCTCCTTGTCTGAAAAAAAAAAAAAACAAAAACTCTTACTGCTAAAAGAAAAAAAACAGCAGCCCGTTCTTTACTTATTGCCTATATTTGGTCGTGCATTTGGCCAAATTCAATAATAATCCTTACGCATTACATTTCCGTTGCCGCTTAGACCTTGTGTTACGATATAAAGAAGACTAACTGTATGTTAGTCAGCACTATTTGGTTTGAGTGGTTGTTGTTGTAGCAATAAAGCCACTCCCAGATGGTCCGTTGCCGGATTTTTATCCGACACGTTCCGGAAACAAGTAGCATTAAGGTACTAGTCCCACCATTTCGAGAACGAGCACGAGTTATTGAGCCTTCTAGGCCTTACCGCCACACATCTCCTAATTCGACGAAGAACTTGGGGTGGCCAGAGCCTCACCTGCTAAATATGTGTATGATACATTCATATTTGTAACAGAATTCGCATCGCGTAGGTGAGGTTGACAATTGGGTTGCGGAAGCTGATAATTACGCTTATCAACCCCTCGAATCCCAGCACCATTGGATTGCGATACAAAATATTTAATACATAGTATAAAACAGCAGACCTTATGAACTGGCTGTATATTTTCTAATCTCATCTCATCCACTTCATTTACCTGTCACCGTAACACAATGACAGTTGATTGAAAGCTCTTTAAAGAACAAAATTATGCTGTTAAAACAATCGGAATATTGGTGTTTATACCTGGCTAATTAAAATTCAATCTAAAGCCACAAAAATTTGTTAATTCAAAATTACACTTAACTTGCCATAAATGTTTGTTTTGTTTGATGGTATTGTTAACTGATTTTCGGATCGATGGAGGTTGTGTAGCCAATACCTCAATTGCGAGCGTGAAACTTACGGTCTACTTTAAGCAATGACATTTGTAGTATTGAAGAAAGCCTCCTAGAAGGAATTTCTATTTAAACCCAATCCTTGACCTTGACTAACTTGAGTGGAGGAGGAGTACTTTATATCCCAGGTGCTGCCCGTTAGAGATAGAGGTTTGGGGATTTTGTTTCGACTCGGGATTTTCGGTATGTTCTCCAAAATGTAGATCTTGATCGAACTCCACACCCAAGATTATAGGGTGTAAGACAATCGGATGTGACCACATTTTTTGTTGCGGCCAAATCCCACAATTGTGGTTGGTATTGACGGTTGATTAATTTGGCTGATGGCATTTGCGAAGATATTTCTGTAACGAAAATGCGTTGCTACAGGCCTGTGGTTTGAAAAGGTTGGTATTGATGTGAGAAGGTGCATAGCGTTGGGCAGACGTTTAGCGGAAACAATATCGGGGGGCAAAAAGTAGTTAGTAAAGTAGTAGTACCAATTTTGTTGGACCGGTGATCAACGGATATTGATCTGTGTGGTTTGGAACACCGTGAGGTTATGCCATATATGGCAGATACCCACGCATAAGTACAACAAACTCTGTTTACAGGTAATCTCGATCATTAACATCGTTAAATGCGGCAGAACTATTTACAACACCAGCACCTTGCGATATTAAATTTGAAAAAAAAAAAATTTTCTTTTACTTAACCCCTAACATTTTGCTCATATTTAAAATTTTATTTAAAATATTTATGCAACCAAAAAACTTTACCAAAACTCGCAGAGTTTAATGAGGTTTCGGCCAAAATTGTACAACCACAAAAAGTGCTAACGTTCCACGTTTAACGGGTCAATGAACGCATTTGCGGCGTTTATGGTCAAACAGCTACAAGCAACAACAACTGTAATAGTGGCGAAATATGGCAAATAGTGTAAGCATTTAAAAAAAATGTTTAATGAAAACTTTTGCACTCTAAATACGATAATAATAAGGGCAATATTTTCATTTTAGTTTAAACACCGAAGTACTTTGATAATTTTTTGTTATTGCATGTTGCATTTTTGCTTTTTTTTTTTTTGCTGCTCTTGAGAAAATACTATGTGTATAAAACCAAGTTCAACACTAAGTTTTTGTTTTTGAGAATTTTTTTTTTTTTTCTCTGGCTTTAAGCAACTTTTCTATTTCGCATATTTGCTTGAGCGTTTGCTAACTTTTTCGCCAAAAGTTTTTGCCTCTAAATTGTTTTTTATACTCAGCTGAGCAGAGCTCACAGAGTATATTAACATTGTTCGCATAACGGTAATCCATAACGGCATAAACTAATCGAGATAGATATAGACTTCCATATATCAAAATGATCTGGGCGAGTTTTATTTAGCCATGTCCGTCCGTCCGTCCGTAAACACGATAACTCGAGTAAATATTGAGGTCTCTTGATGAAATTTGGCATGTAGGTTCCTGGGTACTCATCTCAGATCGCTATTCAAAATTAACGAAATCGGACTATAACCACGCCCACTTTTTCGATATCGAAAATTTCGAAAAACCCAAAAAGTGCGATAATTCATTACCAAAGATGGATAAATCGATGAAACTTGGTAGTTGGGTTGACCCTATTACGTAGAATAGAAAATTAGTAAAATTTTGGACAATGGGCGTGGCACCCCCCACTTATGAAAAAAGGTAATTTGAAAGTTTTACAAGCCGTGATTTGGCAGTCGTTGAAGATATCATGATGAAATTTGGCAAGAGCGTTACTCCTATCCCTATATGTGTGCTAAGTAAAAATTAGAAAAATTTAATATCTTTACAGTATATAAGTAAATTATGCCAACATTCAACTCCAGTAATGATATGCTGCAGCAAAATACAAAAATAAAAGAAAATTTCAAAATGGGCGTGGCTCCGCCCTTTTTCATTTAATTTGTCTAGAATACTTTTACTGCCATAAGTCGTACAAAATTAAACAATCCTTGTGAAATTTGGTAGGTGCATAGCTTCTATGACGACAACTGTTTTCTGTGAAAATGGGCGAAATCGGTTGAAGCCACGCCCAGTTTTTATACACAGTCGACCGTCTGTCCTTCCGCTCGGCCCTTAACACAATAACTTGAACAAAAATCGATATATCTTTACTAAACGTAGTGCACGTACTTATCTGAATTCACTATATCTTGATATAAAAAATGGCCGAAATGCGACTATGATCACGCCCACTTTTTCGATATCGAAAATTACGAAAAATGGAAAAAAATCCCATAATTCTATACCAAATATGAAAACAGGGATGAAACATTGTAATTGGATTGACTTATTGACGGAAATTATAACTTTAGAAAAAACTTTGTAAAATGGGTGTGACACCTTCCATATTAAGTAGAAGAAAATGAAAAAGTTCTGCAGGGCGAAATCAAAAGCCCTAGGAATCTTGGCAGGAATACTGTCCGCTGTATTACATATATAAATAAATTAGCGGTACCCGACAGATGATGTTCTGGGTCACCCTGGTCCACATTTTGGTCGATATCTCGAAAACGCCTTCACATATAGAACTACCACCACTCCCGCATTAATAGCTTTCATTTGATACCCATATCGTACAAACAAATTCTAGGATCACCCCTGGCCCACCTTTCTGGCGATATCTCGAAAAGGCGTCCACCTATGGAACTATGAAATCGCGGCCACCGTGGTGTGATGGTAGCGTGCTCCGCCTATCACACCGTATGCCCTGGGTTCAACTCCCGGGCAAAGCAACATCAAAATTTTAGAAATAAGATTTTTCAATTAGAAGAAATTTTTTCTAAGCGGGGTCGCCCCTCGGCAGTGTCTGGCAAGCGCTCCGATTGTATTTCTGCCATGAAAAGCTCTCAGTGAAAACTCATCTGCCTTGCAGATGCCGTTCGGGGTCGGCATAAAACATGTAAGTCCCGTCCGGCCAATTTGTAGGGAAAAATCAAGAGGAGCACGACGCAAATTGGAAGAGAAGCTCGGCCTTAGATCTCTTCGGAGGTTATCGCGCCTTACATTTTTATAGAACTAAGGCCCACTCCCTTTTAAAATACTCATTAACACCTTTCATTTCATTCCCGTATCGTACAAACACATTCTAGAGTTACCCCTGGCCCACCTTTATGGCGATATCCCGAAATGGCGTCCACCTATAGAACTATGGCCCACTCCCTTTTGAAATACTCTTTAATACCTTCTATTTGATACACGTGTCACACAAACACATTCCAGGGTTACCCTAGGTTCATTTTTCTACCTGGTGATTTTCCCATATTTTGACTCCAAAGCTCTCAGCTGAGTATGTAATGTTCGGTTACACCCGAACTTAGCCTTCCTTACTTGTTTTTTTTTTCATTCTGCGTAGAAAACTGCGCCGTTTCCAAATATGCCATTAAAATTTAAAAAACTAGTATTGCGGCTGAGCGTCAGACTGCAAGCTCACTTCATCTTTATTATGCATGCGAACATCTTGCAATTGTACATAACAAAAACAAAGTAAAAATAAAATTTATAAGCAACCAAATTTTAAGTAACGCGAGACGAAAAAACTCTGCATTGATGACCGACGTCTCTCCCTTCCGTTTGCTAAAAAAAAAATATTTGAGTTCAGCTTGAGTTCACTTCAAAGTTCAGCGGTTTGGAGTTTTAAAAGTAATCTTCTATGCTTTAAAAATACTCTCAAATTGAAACTTTTGCGCTGTTTGGTTTGTGGTTTCAATAAGTTGCGCTGTAAAAGGCTTTACTAAGTCCGCTAGCCATTTTTCTACTTCACGACTTTTATAGGCGAATGCAAAATTCTATGAAATTCCGTTTAATGTAATGCATAAGTATTTGTGGTCAGTTGTTTAGCTATACAAAGCGAAAAGTCCGCTGAATATTATTTTAATCGGTTGAACGCTAAAGGCTTTGAAAAGGTAAGCTTTTGCGATTGCTTTTATTGCTCTCGAAGGAAGTTTCTTTAATCGAAGCTTTACAAATTCACGATGTCATCAGGAAAAAAATTGTCAAAGAGTATATAAGGACACCACAAACCTCATTATTCAAACGTTAACTTGATGCAAGGGAAGATATTTCTAGCAGCAGATCCAAATCGCTTTCGTGAAGCTTGCTACAAGGTCTGCACTCTCTGTATTGGCTAGAGACGCAAGGGCAGCATTATTTCCGAACAGGGCACTTTAATATAAATGCCATGGAGTCAAAAAAGCTTGCAGATCACGCTGGATGTCAAAAAGTTGTTAAGCTCAGCCAGGCTAGGCGACGTGCGCGAGGAACGGGAACGCCCTTCCAAGGTACATCGTTATCGTCTGCGGAGTATTTAACGTACGTAACCACTCAAGGTCAGAGTAAGGTAAAGATAACAGGCGAGCAGCCCAACGTTCGGTAGTAGGAGGGGATCTATGAAATAGAGCAAATAGAACGCAACATTGGTGATGGCACAACGCCGAAACCGTTTGTCTCGAAATCATATTTGACAAGGGATGACGGAAAATCTTTCCATCATTCATCATTTATCACCCTGTAGGAAAATCAAAAAAAAAAAAAATAAGTCATGAAATTACGTGTGCCAGTCTTTTTCGATTGGGTATGTCCGTTTCTGCTGAATTACTAGAAAATTGAGCACCACAACGGACATCTGATTGAAGAGGCGTCACCTCCGAGAAACGTAAGAAGTCATCCTTGTATGCATTATGATGAAATCTGCAACTTAAGAACTCAACCGTTTGAAGCAAAGACCCCTTAGGAACATCCATAAAAAGGCTTCGGAATACTATGCCAGGGATTGCCCGGTTCTTGAAAAAAAAACATCCTAAACTTGCATTGGAGGAAAGCAACCTCCCCTGGTAGACGCGCATTACTCTTGCTTAACTTCGTTCTGGATACTGTAATAGGTTATATTCTTACCTATTCAGAATCAACCCCGACATACCAGATTTTTTACCGCTTGTTATGTGTAAAAACAACAGTGGAACAGTACTGCAGGAAAGTGGACCAGGGAAATATTTCCCATTCTAAAACCATGGTTAAAGTGACGACACGAATAGGTCGACTTCTACCTGACTCAATTTTTTATCGGACACATTTTCTTCCGTAAATACCACAATAGAAGGGAGAAATTTTATTCAAATGCGAACACTTCGCCCAACAACGAAGGAGGGTAGATTAGATACTTTGTAGTCTACTTATCGTCAACAATCTGACCTGCCGAAGTAAGAGCAGAGATATGTGAGACATATACTGCGCAGCAAACGAGAAAACAAATGTCTGGCCCATAGCAGTGTAGCTCAGGATAAAGGTAGTCTTACTATCAGTACACAAAACATTTCCTCCTCCTACGAAACTCAAAAAAATTTAATTTAAAACAAGTAAGGAACGCTAATTTATTTATATACTATTGTAATACCATGAACAGTATTCGTGCCATGATTCCAAAACCTTTTGAGTTCGCCCTACAGAACTTTTTCATTTTCTTCTACTTAATATGGTAGGTGTCACACCCATTTTACAAAGTTTTTCTAAAGTTATATTTTGCGTCAAAAAACCAATCCAATCACCATTTTTCATCCCTTTTTTCGTATTTCGTATAGAATTATGGCATTTTTTTCATTTTTCGAAATTTTCGATATCGAAAAAGTGGGCGTGGTCATAGTCGGATTTCGCCCATTTTTATTAGCAAAATAAAGTGAGTTCAGATAAGTACGTGAACTAAGCTTAGTAAAGATATATCGATTTTTGCTCAAGTTATCATGTTAACGGCCGAGCGGAAGGACAGACGGTCGACTGTGAATAAAAACTGGGCGTGGCTTCAACCTATTTCGCCCATTTTCACAGAAAACTGTTACCGTCACAGAAGCTATGCGCTCACAAAATTTCACAAGGATTGGTAAATTTTTGTACGACATATGGCATTAAAAGTATTCTAGACAAATTAAATGAAAATAGGCGGAGCCACTCCCATCTTGAAATTATCTTTTATTTTTGTATTTTGGTGCACCATATTACTGGAGATGCTTTTGATATAACTTACACTGTAAAGATATAAAATTTTTTTTAAAATTTGGTTTTTCAAAATTTTTTTTAAAGTGGGCGTGTTCGTCATCCGATTTTGCAAATTTTTATTAAGCACACATATAATAATAGGAGAAATTTCATCATGATATTCTCAACGACTGCCAAATGACAGCTAGCAAAACTTTTAAATTACCTTCTTTTAAAAATGGGCGTTACCACGCCCATTGTCCAAAATTTTCCTAGTTTTCTATTCTGCGTCATAAGGTCAAACCACCTATGAAGTTCCATCGCTTTGGTAATGAATTATCGCACTTTCTTGGTTCTTCGAAATTTTCGATATCGAAAAAGTGGGCTTGGTTATAGTCCGATTTCGTTCATTTTAAATAGCGATCTGATATGTGCCCAGGAACCTACATACCAAATTTCATTCATTTTGATATGTAGAAGTCTATATCTATCTCCATTAGTTTATGCCGTTACGGAGTACAGTTATGCGAACAAAGTTAATATACTCTGTGAGCTCTGCTCAGCTGAGTATAAAAATAAAAAGTTCAAGGTCCGCGTGGCAATCAATTTTAAAATAATTTTGCGACCAATAAATAAAAGAAGATTAAATAGCTCTTGGAGTGTTATAGAGAAAAGTTCTCCGTTATATTTATGAATAACAAGAAGAGGTCCATATTGGCCTAGCCAATTAATAAATACGGCGCGGTTTAGAATTTCGACAGGAATAGAAGGGAATGGAAAACCCTTCGCGAATGATCCTCGCCGGAGAAAATATTTACTGTGAAACAAACAACACGAAAGAAGACATACCATCTATTGTGCTGTAGTAAACTAGGAAGCTAGAAAGTATCATTGTCACGTTCTGGAGCATAGTTAAACAGCAAATATGACTATACTTCACTGTGATTTGGCAAACCATCTCTGTATGTAGAAACTTTGAAAATCTCTCAGATGCCATTCAGAGTCAGGAAAAAACTTATATATAACCGCAATTGGTACGAATTGTAGGAGAAAGTGAAAGACAAATATCCCTGGCAGTATATCGCATTAAATTATTATTTTTTAAATTTTGAGGTGCCAAGCATGGCAGGGGTTTATCTTAACAAAGAGTTTACTAAACGGGCTAATCTTTTTAGCCCACAGAAAAAACCCAAATATTCGCGTTTGACGTTTATCGGGTAGAAAATTGCCTTAGATGCATGAGCTCACTTGTTACCGAGCACTCAAAGTTGCGTTAGCGCTTTATGTTTGCCAAGATGACAGGCAGGATCGTATATTAATGAGAAGAATTCATATGTCTATCCAAACTTACTTGTTAGGCAGATAATAACCATTAATATCAACCCCACTAATCATCATTGCAGGCAAATCACTTGCGAACCCTCCTGTTTCGACTATCATATCTCATACGAGTAATCGTCTAATCTTTTAAGCTGTCGCTCGCTTAAGTGAGACTCATCAACCTTGAAAAGTAGACGGAGTAAGCCCAGAGACCCCCATTATGGGAACATGTGTGACTAAATGAAATAGTAAATTGATTTTCTCACTGTAAGCAAACATTAAGTAAATTAAAGTCCACCCTTCACCACCCACATTTTATTTGTTTATTCTCTCCTACATACCATCTAGCAATCAATTTACGTAATGATTTAGTGAGACCCATAAATTAGCAATTTCTATTGAAATCTAATATTATGAAACCAGTCAATAGCGAAAATCATTGGCAAACGTTTATCGTTCGCTTCTATTATTTAAGTGCATAACAATAACAACTGTGTAATGGAATGTGTAAATAACTCATGGGCAGTTAGTTGCTCAACAGCAGTAAATTTGGTGCCGGAGATTGGTACGCATGTTGACGAGAAGTGGCCATTTTATTTCGAATTTATTACTCAGGTCATCGAGCAGCGGCAACGCCAGCCCTGCGTCTAAGGGAGTTGTCGTGTTGGAACAAAAATAATACAGGACACTCAAGTATACTAAACAAATACAGTTTTCTTCCTCCTAGCGCGGATCGCTGTGCAACCACAACAGTTGCGGAAACCAACTTTAATATAAACATACCCAGCAGGGATGACTGGACGAAGTCGGATAAGTGCCTTGCTATAAGAAACAGCATTTCCATATACACGGACGGCTCCACGCTAAACGGTAGAGTTGGAGGTGGGGTATACTCAAGGGACCTTGACCTCCAGCTCTCCTTCAGACTACCCGACCACTGCAGTGTATTCCCGGCAGAAGTTGCAGCCATAATGGAAGCCGCAGCTAGGATAGGGACATACAATGTCGTCAAAGAAATGTTTATCTTCAGCGACAGCCAAAGTGCCATAAAATCTCTGAGCTCCCACTCGTTGAATTCTGAACTCGCACTAAACTGTCGCCGATCTCTTCAAGAGATGGTTCAAAAGAATCGTGTACACCTCACATGGGTCCCGGGACATAGGGATATCGAGGGAAACTGCATTGCAGATGAACTCGCTAGGCAGGGTACAACCAGGCAGCTTCTTCCTAGACAAGAACGCTTAGGTATGCCCCTGTCCATATACAAGCTAATGCTAAAAGAGCACATCTACCGTCAAGCCGACGAAAGATGGCTACAAGCACCGGGGTGTCGAACATCGAAAGAAACCTGTCCTAAATGGGATCCTAAAAGATCCCGTCACGTGTACAACCTAAGAAGGGATACAATTTCCACACTTGTGGGGACACTAACGGGTCATTGCTTCATAGGTAGGCATGCAGAAAGGTTAGGAGCGCCTTATCGTCGTTGCTGTAGGAGTTGTAAAGAGGATGAGGAGGAGGAAACGGTGGTTCACCTCATTTGCAACTGCCCAGCAGTAAGCGGAGCACGGCAGCGCTTTCTGGGAGCTCCATTTCTTGATAATCTGAGCCAGGTTGTGGAGCTTGACGTCAAGGACCTGGTAGCTTTCATCAGGTCGTCAAAATGGTTCGAGGAGGAAAGGTAACGGTGTTTTTCGTGGTATCACAACGGGCCTAATACTACTGGCCTAATTATGCCCTCGGGCAGCCGCTCTAACCTATCCTAACCTATTACTCAGCCTACGCAAATGGAATGTTTTTTACTCACTGCATACGCAGGACAATTGTTAATGAATTTCAGTTGCGAACTTATAAATGGTAAAGTGATAATTATAATAATAATAAATTCGGAAATGCGGGTTCGACTCCCACTCCCGGGAGAAAAGCCTTTGAAGAGATTTTCAAGGTATAATAGAAACAGGTGTCGACTTGTCCGTCCTCATGTCACGTTGTATAAATTTTAACCAAATTATTAAATAAATTATAAAATTTAAGTCAACCGAAAAAAATGGCATTGCTAATCTATTCATGGAATCATCCGCCAGCCTTTTAGTCCGAGGAGTGATCCTCACATGTTTTTATACTCAGCTGAACAGAGCTCACAGAGTATATTAATTCGCATAATGGTATCCGTATCGGCATAAAATAATCAAGGTAGATATAGACTTCTATATATCAAAATGATCTGGGCGAAAAATAAAATTCATTTAGCAATGTCCGTTCGACCCTCTGTCCGTAAACACGATAACTTGAGTAAGTTTCGAGGTATCTCGTTGAAATTTGGTATCCTGGGCACTCATCTCAGATCGCTATTTAAAATGAGCGAAATCGGACTATAACCACGCCCACTTTTTCGATATCGAAAATTTCGAAAAACGGAAAAAGTGCGATAATTCCTTACCAAAGACGGATAAAGCGATGAAACTTGGTAGGTGGGTTGACCTTATGATGCAGAATAGAAAATTAGTAAAATTTTGGATAATGGGCGTGGCACCGCTCACTTTTGAAAGAAGGTAATTTACAAGTTTTTCAAGCCGTAATTTGGCAAATGAGTATGTAGTGTTCGGTTACATTCGAACTTAGCCTTGTTTGCTTGTTTTGCCTCAAATTTCATTCAAATGTTCTTGTAGACGCGACTAATACTCCTGCTAAAAGTTATTTTAAAATAAAATGTAATTCTGTGATAATTCAATACTTAATCTTTATATGCCCGCTTGTTTACATTTGCAGCAAATTTGGAAAAAAGTAAAAAAAAAAAAGTTCGAAAAGACCAGAACCCGAGGTTTGTAGTAATTTTCTAATTTTCTATTCTAAGTCGACTGAGTGCATAAAATCATTCGAACTATTATTATGCTGACCCCCAGGGCTTACTTAAAAACAACACCATCTCTCAGCCGGTAGCCTACATTTGTAGACACCATATAAAACGTATGAAAAATTGCATCGTATTCTTGACTTAAATTTGTCTCTAAATTTTTCCATAGGGTAAACATCTTATCGTATGATGGCTTGACCGAACTCCATGCCGTCTGACTATGTTTCATGAGAGCTTTAGGGCATTTCATCTACGCCGCTTTGTCTTTTGGGGTGGCGAAGATATTTCGTTGAACAAGAACTGTGGCTGTTCTACTCGATATCTTGTGTTGATATCAAGGAGGAAAGGTTGAGCATATAGCCATATACAGGAGAAGACAAAAGCTATGCGTTGGAATTGGAGAGCTATGGAATGGCTTAAATCCAATCAAAAAAGCAGATAGAAGGAAGGAACTCTCATAGTACCGTGCAGCATTGGAAATTGTCTGGCTTGGGAGCTGCTGTCGACGCAACAAACCTAGAGAGTGAGCGCTTGGTGTGTTCCTGAGAGGCGGTAAAAGTTGGCCGAATATAGTTCAAAAGTTTCTGCTTGAGAAACCTTCGGTACAGCAACCAGAAAGTCATCTTCAAGCTTCTTTCCTCCCCTCCTCTGTATCCGCCATTGGTAGACAGTGACCATATTAGTTATGATATGTATAATAAGAAAGCAATTTAAAGTTTGGAGCAACGTGTTTTATTTTTTCTCCTAATAAAAATTGCAGCAGGTTCCCAACGGTCTAGAGAAACATTAATACCAAAATACCAAAACTTCCGCGCTCGGGATGCTTTCTTTTACCTTTTTTTATAGAAAACATAAAAAGAGGTCTTATCGGCTTCCCAGAGCCAAGAATTTAGTCCATTTGTCCCCGATTAACGATTCCATTTAGAAAAAACTTTAAGTGCAGGTTTCTTTTGGTGTGGTTGGTTCGTTGTTGTTGTTGTTATTGTTGTAGCGATAAAATACTCCCGGAAAGTTTTGGAGTCTTTTATCGATGTTTGTGGTCCCTTTCCAGATATATACCCGGTACGTTCCGATAACAAACACTATTAAGGTACATGCCCGACCACCCTGGAACGATTTAACATGACCAAACTGAACTTTCTAGAGAAACGTTGAGCTGCAAGGTGGAAAAAACTTGGTTTTATTCGCAACTCACATCGATAAGATCAGACCAGCTTCTTAAGTATAAAAAAGAGAGATAATATGTTGTTGAATCTATGCCCGTTACCCTTATCAGGATGCCGCTGTGGACATACTGCATCTCTTTACTATATCTAGACTCACTTAGTCTGATAACAGAGGTAGTAGCCGTAAGGCGTATGTCGAGTTGCAATGGCAGCTGGTTAAGGATACCATTTAACGCGGCTATTGGAAATGGCCGAAGTGCTAATGTTATCCCTGCACAGGCTGCCTGTTGTATTTTGTTTAGTTTTTTACAGTTGTTTTGCTTGTCCATGGCTGGCCATCACACTGTCTCTCCGTACGATTGTATGGACCTCTTGAATGCTGGCTAAAGCCACGCCTTCTCTACTCTTCTTACAATATAGATTTTTAGCTTGCTGGATTTTATTAAAAGTGCGTCCAAGGGGCCACTTCGAAAGAGGCAGTCCCTCGATTTGGGGTATAAATTATTTTATCAACATCTTGTTTGTTGCATTCCCGTCCTGTTCTAATTGTTGAACGGTATTGGATATCTTAGTTTGTTCAAGTTTTGTATCTTAAAACATATTGCTGGAAAAGGGCTGAATATACACAGAAACACCGCTCTTATCACTACGTTGATACATTCCTCGTCATCCTTTTAAACTGTTTTAGTGAGGTCTTCAAGTTGTAAGTTTTTTCGTTGGATCTTGTTCTTTCTTGTACTTGATATACACTCCCGCTAGGTCCTCTGTTTCACAGTTTGAAATTGATTAGTATATATGTATATCCTTGCCACGACTCACCCAGCACAGAAACCTTTCCTGTAGATGGCAGATAGGCAGATGTGTTTCATAGATCAGTGCAACTTCGAACGCACTCTCAACAAGAGCCCGAACGGCATTTCTTGTGCCATTTTACTCTTTTTGTAATATATTTGTAGGACTCATAATATCACTGAGCTATTCTTCTTCGGCCCCACTTTACTTAGGGTATTATGGTTGTTTTTCAAAGACCGCTTTTGCTGAGGTGACGATATATAACGCCCCTATCCCAAAACATTTAACCAAACTGTGTTTACAACATAAATATAAAAACAAAGAGACGAACATATTTGCTGTCAGAAGGTGGAACAGACTCTGTTAAAGAGGAAAGCGAGAAAAAGAAAACAAAAGCAAAGTTGAAGAGACAAAAACAAAAGATAGAAATGAAAAAGAGGAGTGGATATATACTAGGGCGGGTCGATTTAAAAATCGCTCATTGCTCTGTGAAAATCGTATTATAGGGATCAAAGTAAAAACTTTGCCGAAGGAACCATACATCTAAAACGAATTCTGATGTCCCTCCCAATTTGTATCGAACTTTTGGGTAGGGGCAAATTTTGAAAAATCCCACTTTGACCCATTTAGAGTGCTCCAATCGAGTCCAAATGTATGACCGACCCCACTAACTTTGGAGGCCCGACCCACCGATGCCAGTGGCACACCCCCTGGAACCCCCCTGGCGGTTCACCATACAAACATACAAGTGGGGTCGGTCATACATTTGGACTCGATTGGAGCACTCTAAATGGGTCAAAGTGGGATTTTTCAAAATTGGCCCCTACCCAAAAGTTCGACCCAAATTGGGGGGGGGGGGGGGGGGGGGGGGCATCAGAATTCGTTTTAGGTTCCTTCGGCAAAGTTTCTTACTTTGATCCCTAGAATATGATTTTCGCAGAGCAATGGGCGATTTCTTTGCCTCCCCACAAATCGACCTGCCCTAATATATACTATAATTCAACAATTTGTACTTCCTTACTTAATTGGCGCTTAACCGTTTAAATGGGTATGGCCGTCCAAAAAGGCGTGCCAGTCGCTTCGTTTCTCTGCCAACCGGCGCCAATTGGTCACACCAAAGGAGTTTAAATAATTGCCTACCTGGTCCTTCCAGCGGAGTGGGGGCCGCCCTCTACTTCTGCTTCCATAGGCGGGTTCCGATTGAAACACTTTCCTGGCCTAAACGTTATCTTTCATTCGTACTTCCTTAGTTACTGGTAAACGGCGGTTGTAAAGATTGGATGCTATGACGTGATAGTAGCATGCATGCCTGCCACTCCAAAAGTTCGAGGTTCAAGGCCCGTGAAAAGCAACATCAAATTCTTAGGTTTTTTAACTAGAAATGCAATCGAGGTCGCCCCTTGTCGGGGTCGGCATACAACATATGGGTTCCATCCAGCCAATTTGTAGGAAAAATTAAAAAAGAGCACGTCGAAAATTGGAAGAGAATCACGGCCTTAATCTTCTTCGAACTTAGTCGCGCTCTGAATTTATTTATTTTATACAAATTTAAATATCAGAATGTAAAATTTGTAGAACTTAAAATGATAAGGAAGGAAGGAACTTCAAGCAAACCTGTAGCATCGCAAACGTGAAACGTGAAATGGGGAAGCAAATATGAAAGGACGAGATAAGCTTACTTGTCAGTACTGCGAAATCGTTGTCTTTCATCAAATCAAAACCCTACTTTAGACGCTAAACATCCCGTCACCCCTAATTACTAAAGTTCAAAATAATGCAATGATCTTAACATGGACAACTTAGGGCGGAATCTTAAAGTGCTAACATTTTATTATTCATCAAAATCACCTCTATGACATTATAAACATTAGCATTAGCCTGAAGAACAGCTGGCATTTGTCACAGGTGGGAGAACAACTTTTACAACAACAGCAACGGAGAACTATCTGACGCATTAGCTAGCTATTATTTCGTTTGTCATGCTGTTGTTGCTTCTTATCACCAGCAAATTTATTTTCCTTGCTGTTAGTTGATTGGCTGCCACCAGCAGTAACGCCACCACTTAACCACAAATACACACAACGAATGACACATACACATGCACCCACAGCATATTGAAAATGTTGGTGCAGCTGCATTTGTCAGTGACAGTTGTTATAAGGAAATGAAACCGCATAAACCCCACACAGCTGCAGCAATAGGAACATATGGTAAGGTTGTATTGCAACAAAAACAACTGGAAAATTAAATGCTGTAGCCGACACTCGTAGGGCAGGCATTTAAGTAAAAGAGTTGTTAGAATTGAAATGAAGTCATGGGACAAAGGAAAACGCGAGAAACACAACAAGAGGGGCGCCATGTGATATTTAACATCACCAAGTTAAGCATACGCACTGGTGGCTGATAGGAGATTAACACTAAGCAACAGAGCTTCAATATTTTTTTGTAGACTTTCATTTTTAAATTTTCTCACAACGTTTTAAAAAAAATTAATTAAAATTGTTATTTTATAGGTAGATAAACTTTCATGTAACGAAAAGAGTATTGTATTCAAAAATCATTTATCTAGGTGTTGCCACTAAAGATGTTTTTATTTCGCTGTAAACTATTTTATATTAGCATCACTATGCTGTTAGTGAATCATTACAACAACAAAAACAGCAAGACGCCGCTTTTATGTACATGTACACATTACGGCAAACAACACTTTCGTACATAGAAGGCGACGAAGAATATCTCACATACACATATGTAGTAATCAGCTAAGAGAAGAACTAGTTAGTCACAAATACACACGCATATGGCTAGAAGAAAGCATAAACTATAAATATACATGTATGTATATAGCTGGTAACCAAGGATGACGTGCAGCTATTCTAGAACACATGAAGACCTTAGGAGAATTGGCGAATGAGATAACCAAGAGTATAAAAGCAGCGCAAGCTGAGGAATCAGTAATCAATTTGATTTAAACACGCTGTTAGTTGCGAAGTATAATTGTGAAGTCCTACTCCCAAAGTAGTCTAAATAAAGACCTTTTTGCAATACTAAATATTGGAGTTATTTATTCGACAGTTCAGCGATTCGAACGATAGCAAAAGGTGTATAAATTTAAAGAAATCTCCAGAATTCGCTACAATATTTACAAAGTTAAAACGGCATAAAAACTATGAATAACAAACAAAAGGTACTTATTTCATGTCGTACTCTAAAGAAGTATATAGAAATATGTTTGCCACATATATGCTGTGGGAGTGGGAGAAAGGAATGGGAAAAGTGAGTCGGAGAGGCGAGTCGGTGTGGGATAAGGAGTGGGCAAGGGAGTGAGAGCTGGAGTGAGAGTGGGTTTGGAAATTGTACTGGGAGCAGGAGGGAAATAAGACAAAAAATGGCGGATAAAGTAGAAGAGAAGGACATAGAGAGTAACTCTCTTTAATAAGTATTAATTTATTAGCGATGTCTTGTCGATAAGGATTATGTTAGGAGGTTATGAATAATAACAAGTTTTTAAAACTCCAATAAAATAAACCAATATGGATATCAGACGAAGGATATTTTACATCATGTTTAATTAAGACGCGTTGCCTTTCAACATTAATTTTGTATGTGTACTAGCAGACCCGGTAGACACAGTTTTGCTTTATCTGTGTGATTTTCACGTGGTTTGTGTCTTGTACTCCTTCTCTCTTTCACCGTTCCCCTCTTTTCCTACCCCATCCCGTAACTCGCAGCTTCACTCCCTTTCGCCCTTCTGCATTTCATCGCTCCCCTTTTACTTTTTTCACTCCCTCTGTTGTTTTTTTTTTTTTTCTCTTCGTATTTGCTTCCTAACTTTCGCTATTTCTCTGTGTCAATGTCTCTTCACTATCCCCTGCTCTCCCTAACTCTCTATCACCGTCAAACTTTATATCTGTTTTCTAGCCATCTCTTTTCTGGCCCTTTCCTTTCACCATTAACCTACGGTAAAGAAAAGGTGCGGTGTCCCGCCTACTACTGACGAAATCAAATTTTCAAATAATATTGGTCAAAAATCAGAAAGGGTTTAAGTTGACATAACGAAACTCAGTAAACTGATTACTATTGGCTTAAGGTATGAGTCCGAAAACAACAAAATCGGTAAAGATCACGCTATCTTAAAAAAAAAATAGTGACAAAAAGAATTCGGAAACGGGCGTGACACCGCCATTTTTTAAAGAAATTATTCTTCTAATTTTCGGGAGCCATAAGTGGAAAAAGAAATGACCTATCATGCAAAAATGTGTAATAATTTCCTATATAAAGAGGAATATTTCTAATATTGAAAATGATTACGGGCTTGTGGCCTTCCTAGATATTGAAAGAGTATTCAAGAATATAAGTCCAGATGTCGTTAGCAATGCCCTTACCAATATGGATGTAAATATGACCCTAGTGAACTGAGTGATGAACTACTAAGGAAAAAGAAAGAGCTTTGTTGATATATCACGCTATGTAGCAAGGGGAACACCTCAGAGTGTGGTTCCTTCCCCGTTTCTATGGAAACAGTGGTTCACCTCATATGCAACTGCCCGGCGCTGATTGGGAGCTCCCTTTCTGGACAATGTCCAATGTCACTGATCTAAGTGTGCCCTCGGGAAGTCACTTCAACCTAACATATCCTCTAATATAGGCAATTTGCTATCAATGCAGCATTCGCATCCAAAGCATGGTCCAAATTGCGAAAAAACCTTAAGAGTAACACTCTGAGTGGCAGCAGAGGACATATACTAAATTTGCTGTTAAAAATCTGAATAAATATTAGCACAGGAGGTCTCTGAGTATTTAATCTTCACTTCTTCATTTTATAAAATTCAAAAGGAATGCTAACCTACGCTCTCACTGGACGGGTGTTTCAACGTTTGGTTAACAGCGAACAAACACACAAACTGCTATTTTTGAAAAAATTTCAATTTTGTTAGGAAGTTAGAAAGAAAGTTTATTAGAAAGGAATCAACTTTCTTTCATGCAGAACGAAAATTAATAGTTCAAAACTTAGTTAAGTAAGAAATATTTCAGTCGATTGAAACATTTTGGATTTATTACATAGCTATAAAAAGTGTTTTATGATTTGCACCACAGTTTGGGAAATTACAACAGCTCTTTTGTGGACGACTTTGAGCTTCCTGCGCGCAGTTATTATATAAAATGCGTATTTAGTAACTAGGAAAGTGGTTCAGGGAACTAATTCCGTTGAGAGATCAACTTTTACATGACTCAATTTCTAACTTGACACGGTTAAAAAAAGTAAGGCGCGATAACCTCAAAAGAGATTTTAGGCCGAGCTTCTATTCCAATTTTCGTCGCTGATCTTTTTAATTTTTCTTAAAAACTGGCGTGACAGGACCTATTTGATTTATGCAGACCCTGAACGGCATCTGCAAGGCAGATGAGTTTTCACTGAGAAACTTTTCATGGCAGCAATAAACTCGGAGTGTTTGCCGAGGAGCGACACCGTTTATAAAAATTTTCTTGGAATAGAAAAAGTTTGTTTTTAAAATTTTTATGTTGCTTTTCCCGTGGCGTGAACCCAGGATCATCGGTGTGGTAGGCGGAGCACGCTACCATCACACCACGGCGGCCACCCCCGGATACGGTTACTTCCGCAAATATCTTCACAAATGACAAAAGTTGTAAACCTGAGCTGACTGTACTATGGAGAATATACGATGTACGCCACACCTTCTTCGAATGCGAGCAGTTCACCAACAGCTATATAGGGTACTGAGATATTAGGCAACCTATACGCGGCATGAATAACAGGACTTGTTTAAGCGATACGATAGCACGATCAGCACATATGTGAGGTATATACTTCTCAGCAAACGGAAAGATGGGTGCTCAGTCCATTAGCGTGAGAGTAGCCATGGAGCTCACGTAGCGCGCATCTGTACCCGTAATAATACTAAATGTGGTCACAGGTATGGAGATTTGAGCGGGCCGTGGGCGGATAGGTTTAAACGGGTAGCCCTTCATGGAAGAAGGGAGTCCCACGAACGGAGAGTATGGCTTAAATAAACCAGCCATTGCATAAATCATTTTCTCCCTCCGCCAACCTCAAAGAAAAATAAATAATAAATAAAAAGTTATCTTATATATTATTTTTAATTGCGGTTTTTATGTGCAGGTCCCTTTTTCGCTCTTATTTGGAATCCAAATCTAATAAATCCAAATTAAGAATATTCAGAAATGCTATCTCAGATAACCCTCTGAGGTCTTCTAGAAACGGGGTTCCAATGCTATATTTTATTAAAATAATTTGTTAAGAATTAACGATTGTGAGCACACAAAGAAATCTATTTGTACTCTGGCACTATTGTGAATATTTGATTAGAGCTAAAACTGCATTACCAGCAGTTGCTAACATTCGCCAGATGGCACTGCAAGCGCATGTAAATTTATATATGTGATTTTAAGCAGATTGAACAGCTGATTTCTGTTGATATTTGATATGAGACTTTTATATTTGTTGCGCAAGATGCGCACCGGTCCGACTCGTTATACTTTATAAGATTTATAGATATTGCTCGTACTGTTGCACAGTGTTATTTAAATACACACAACTGCAACACCTCAACAGGGGCAACTACTTACTGCTTTATAGTACATTTGATTGTACAGCGCTTTTATCGCACCGCATTAAATTGCATTTTTTTCTAGTATTCATTTTGTAGCTGCCACAGCCATTTACTTTAGCTACTCCACTTTTTCATGTAATTTTACTTGTAATAGTTTCAGTTTCTAGTTTTATTGGTATAAAATCGTTTAAGTGGGATGGGCGTAGTTATACAAAACAGTCATGCACAACCTGGGTGGAGCTTCCTATAAAATTGCAACCCATTTTTTGTAGTATGTGAGTTTGTGAACACGAGTAAGTGTATATTTAAATTAAGAATCTGCCCTTAAATTTCTCAAAGTTCAAGTGAAAACTAATTGACTACTAGCTCTCCAAAAGTACCATGTGCACCACTGAAACATAAACATGCATACATACATACATGAGAAACTAACTACCAGCAGCTCCTTCAGCAACAGCAATTGTTGTTGTCTTTATTGTTAGCACTTAACGTGAATTCGAATTGCAGGCGGACATCACATTAGCGAGTTTTTTTTTTTTTTTTGCGTTTTTTTAGTTTTTTCCGCTTTATTTGAAATATATACTTGCTGTATTATTTTCTATCTAATTTCCATCATTCTCCTCTATTCTCCTCTGTTCTCAGGCATTTTCTGAGTTATGTGTTTGCATTTTATTATCATTTTATTCTTTTCATATGCGCTGTTTTTGCGTTCACTGTAGCGTGCACACAGATAAATTGGCATTGTATAGGCTGCCAAAAGCAGTAACTAAGTAGCGACTGACATTTCCTTCATTTCCTTTGATTAACTACCGCGCTTCCTTTCACCAACTCTCACTCTATTTATACTCAGTTGAGCAGAGCTCACAGAGTATATTAACATTGATTGGATAACGGTTGGTTGTACAGGTATAAAGGAATCGAGATAGATATAGACTTCCATATATCAAAATCATCAGGATCAAAAAAAAATTTGATTGAGCCATGTCCGTCCGTCCGTCCGTTAACACGATAACTTGAGTAAATTTTGAGGTATCTTGATGAAATTTGGTATGTAGGTTCCTGAGCACTCATCTCAGATCGCTATTTAAAATGAACCATATATCAAAATCATCAGGATCGAAAAAAAATTTGATTGAGCCATGTCCGTCCGTCCGTCCGTCCGTCCGTTAACACGATAACTTGAGTAAATTTTGAGGTATCTTGATGAAAGTTGGTATGTAGGTTCCTGAGAACTCATCTCAGATCGCTATTTAAAATGAACCATATCGGACTATAACCACGCCCACTTTTTCGATATCGTAAATTTCGAAAAACCGAAAAAGTGCGATAATTCATTACAAAAGACGCATAAAGCGATGAAACATGGTAGGTGAGTTGAACTTATGACGCAGAATAGAAAATTAGTAAAATTTTGGAGAATGGATGTGGCACCGCCCACTTTTAAAAGAAGGTAATTTAAAATTTTGCAAGCTGTAATTTGGCAGTCGTTGAAGATATCATGATGAAATTTGGCAGGAACGTTACTCCTATTTCTGTATGTATGTTTAATAAAAATTAGCAAAATCGGAAAGCGACCGCACCCATTTTAAACAAAAAAAATTTTTTAAGTCAAATTTTAACAAAAAATTTTATATCTTTACAGTATATAAGTAAATCATGTCAACGTTCAATTCCAGTAATAATATGGGGCAACAAAATACAAAAATAAAAGAAAATTTCAAAATGGGCGTGGCTCCGCCCTTTTTAATTTAATTTGTCTAGAATACTTTTAATGCCATAAGTCGAACAAAAATTTACCAATCCTTGTGAAATTTGGTAGGGGCATAGACTCTATGCCGATAACTGTTTTCTGTGAAAATGGGCGAAATCGGTTAAAGCCACGCCCAGTTTTTATACACAGTCGACCGTCTGTCCTTCCGCTCGGCCATTAACACGATAACTTGAGCAAAAATCGATATATCGTTACTAAACTCAATTCACGTACTTATCCGAACTCACTTTGAATTGGTATAAAAAATGGCAGAATTCCGACTATGACCACGCATTCGATATCGAAAATTACGAAAAATGAAAAAATTTCCATAATTCTATACCAAATACGAAAAAAGGGATGAAACATGGCAATTGGATTGGTTTATTGACGCAAAATATAACTTTAGAAAAAAACTTTGTAAAATGGGTGTTACACTCTAGAGGATATTGTAAAAGTTCTGCAGGGCCAAATGAAAAGCCCTTGGAATCATGGCAGGTATACTGTTCGTGGTATTACATATATCAATAAATTAGCGGTATCCAACAGATGATGTTCTGGGTCACCCTGGTCCACATTTTGGTCGATATCTGGAAAACGCCTTCACATATACAACTACCACCACTCCCTTTTAAAAGCCTCATTAATACCTTTAATTTGATACCCATATCGTACAAACAAATTCTAGGGTCACCCCTGGTCCACCTTTATGGCGATATCTCGAAACGGCATCCACCTATAGAACTAAGGTCCACTCCCTTTTAAAATACTCATTAACACCTTTCACTTGATACACATGTCATACAAACACATTCCAGGGTTACCCTCGGTTCATTTTCCTACATGGTTATTTTCCCTTATGTTGTCACCATAGCTCTCAACTGAGTATGTAATGTTCGGTTACACCCGAACTTAACCTTCCTTGCTTTTTTTCCTATTAAAACGAAGTTAATAAATACTCGTTGTGGTGCTTTAATACTAACCACAATTTAATAGCCTTATTGGAATTTTGAAAAATTTTATCTTGTTCCTTTTTGAAAAGAAATTAGTCACTTTCTGAAAATTTTTTGATGTGGTGTTAATAAATGAAACAAGAAAGAAAGTCTAAGTTCGGGTGAAACTGAACATTACATTCCCAGCTGTGCACTTGAAATGCTATTGTTGTTTGCTTTTTGCGGTTAATTGTGTTTGGAAAAGTGGGCGTGGTCTTTAATCGATCTTGATTATCTTCAGCCAGTCTTAATAATTTGGCAAGAATAGTGTCTCTGCCAAATTTAAATGTAACATCTTTAACGGCTTTTGATTTGGGGCTTGTTCAACTACCGAATTTTCTTTTTCTTAATGTGTGTCGTGGCATGACCAAATTCTACAATTTGTTGGAATTTATGTTTTGCATCATAAAAGCAATACACCTACCGAATTTCATTAGCTTAGCGGTAAACTTTTTTGAATTATCACATTAATTAGGCGTGTTTGTCGTCCGGTTTCGCTCATTTTTAATACCAATCTATTTTGGGTCTATGTAAACCCGTATACCGAATTTGGTGAAGATATCTCAATATTTGCCCAAGCTATCGTGTTAACGGGCGGACAGACGGACGAACAGACATGGCTTAATCAAATTTTTTTCGATACTGACGATTTTGATATATGGAAGTCTATATATATCTCGATTCCTTTATACTTTCACAACCAACATTTATCAAATCAAAGTTATAATACCATGCGTACAAGTATAGCTGGGTATAAAAATAGAACAATATTGCATACATATATGACTAGTTGTACAATTCTAATTCAAGTAACTACTAAGAAATCATCAATTATTGAAGAAGTACTCATGAAATTTGATGTGTTAGCATACTGAAGTTTGTCAAGAACACTTCGATATCATACAGATAACTCGCCCTTGATAAATCGACAATTCTAGAAAACATATTGTTACGAATATTAGCAACACTAAGGGGTATTGTCATCTCTAAGCCGATGCTAAGAGTGGCCATTTTGCATTTTTAAATATTGGAGTTATTTATTCAACAGTTTAGTGATTCGAACTTAGCAGAAGGTTGCAAATAAGAGGATTTGCAGTAAATTCGTTACAATATGAAAAAATGTCGATTACTGGCTGGTAATGGATTGGTAATACTCTGAAGACGAATCGGTAAGTTTTATATAGTAAATCGATAGCTTTTCGATTACAAATTTATAACAGACCTAAACTTACTTACAAAATTGGCGCTTAGCCGTCCAACAAGGCGCGCCAGTCTCTTCTTTGTTTTGTTAAGTGGTGCCAATGTGTCACACCAAGAGAATTCAAACCGTTTTCAACTTGTTCCTTCCAACGGAGTAGGGGCCGCCCTCTTCCAGTGCTTCTAGAGGCGAGTTCCGATAAATAAAAAACATTTTCTTAGCCGTAGCTACAGCGTTTAAATTCGCCAAACTAAGTTGACGACTGCATTAAGCTTGTACAGCTAATCATTAAATCTTCCACTCCTAGAAAACTCATCGATAATTTTTTTTATCGATGACAAATGTATAACAATTCGAGAGTAAATCGCGAATTCGGCTATAGATCGTCGATAGCACGTTTTTTCTCATTTTCCCTCTTTTCTTTACTTTCCTCCTACAACACCTCACATTACGCCTACACTTTACACCTACACTTAACCACCACTTACATTCTGGTTTTCCCTATGCGGGATATCTCCTCCACATATTACGCTTCAGACTTAAATTCTGCAGTCTCCCATAAAGCGACTACACATACTACGACTTCGCCAACATTTACTTTACGCCCACATTCTGGATTCCACCATACTGTGCACAATGATGTTTATGCTTAAAAAAGGTAGTAACCATTGTTTAAGTAACCAATAGCAGTAACGATACTGGTACCCATCCACCTTTCTTTGACTGCATATTTAAACGTAAGGTCAGAATAAAAGATAAATTTCATAAAACTAATCAAGTACTTATCTTATCATAAAGATGGTCCTGGAACGATTGTTTGTAGTGTATAGATATTTTGCGACTTACCTGAAAAAAAGGTATAAATGTTAGTTATTTTAAAAGTATTTAAACAGACAAGAAAGGAGCAAGTTTTAAAGATTGTATAATTATTATTCATAAAATATTTTTATAAACATATAGATTGCAAAGCGTGACATATTTCGATTCATAATTTGCATAATTTGATTAAGGTGGCTCCTAACTAGTGCAAAACTATCGTGCTGGTCCTAACTCTAACGCTTTCAATTAATACTTTTAACATATTCCTAATTGCTGATTTTATGTACAGGTCCCCGTCCCCTTTTCGCTCTTATTTGGAACCCAAATATATAATTAAGTGGGCACACAAATATATATATTTGTACTATGGCAATATTGTGAATATTTGATTAGAACTAACACTACATTACCGGCAATTGCTAATATTCGCCAAATGGCAGCGCAAGCGCATGTAATTTATAGATATATGATTGAGAGAACAGCTGATTTCTGCTGATATTTGATGTTAGACTTTTATATTTGTTGCGCAAGATGCGCAGGATCCGGCTCGTACTTTTAACATTGTGATGTCCCGCAATAACCCCCCTTTGCAGGCGTTTTGACCTCGTTCTAAGCTGGTTCGGAAAGGAGAGTAATTCCCATTGCGAAGACATCACAATGTTAAGCCCTTCGCGAAATTGATGCCATACGGCCGCATCCATCTTTGAGGGCACTCGGCACCGCCTAAGAGTCAATTATTATGAATATTTCTAAGCACAACTGAATAAAGTATTGTAAATATTTAGTTATGTTTATGCATCTTTTTTTATATGCATTAGTAAAAAATGCCATATAGCATAGATTTTTACTTAAAGGTACTAAAATTATGTAACGTCAGTAAGTTTTCGTTTCAAATTTATTTGAGCAAAAGCCATGGCATTTCTCATAATTTTTTGTGTTTGACCACTAATTTTGTTATTGCGATATTGGCTGACAAAATTAAAGAATCTGAAATCAAAAGAATTCTAAATAATTTTGATGAATCTGACATCTCGCACTTAGAAGCTTTCAAACCAACCTAATAAAACCGCACTGCGTTTTTTTAGCGCACGCAAACAACCGGGGTTTTTTGTCCTAACCCAAATAAGCATGCGTTGCAACAATGTAAAGCATATGTGTAAACGTCAAATCAAAATGTCACGCAGAACAAAAATTGGAAATCGAGTTAGGTTTTCACGCAGCAAATTCAATTTGGGTTGCTCTCATACAAGTTGTATGTGCATGAGACATTTTTGACAGAAAATGACTTGCGTGCGTTTATATTAGGTTGGCTTGCTAGAGATTATAAGATTTTTTTTTTTTTTGATGCTCTTCAAGGGAATACAACTTTTGAAGAAGAAAAGTTATGTTGGCAAGGGCCTTACGAAATTATTGTCGGAAATCATAAAATTTATAATCTGACAGAATTTTAAAGGCTGCTCGCACTAGGTTATGTTTTGGGAATGGATAAAAAAGCTAAAGATTTATTTATATCGTCATTAGGCATTGGCAACAGAGAGATGTGGAGAAAGAATCCAAAGAAGACTTGAGCCCAATTGCTGCCCGTAATCGGCGTTGGTTATTACAAAGGCAAAGTTATTGGGTTCTGAACAAAGTTCCATGTCTCTTACTAAAAAAGCGAGAGCACCATTCTCCTAGTTTGAATGAATTTCAATGACGAGTTATCATCGGCGTCTGGACATTGCTATAAATAAATAGGAAACTAGGAAAAACTTAAAACTCAATTAAAAACCTTCTGCTTTTTTAAGATTTGTGCAAAAGTATTTTAAAAAAAAAAAAAACAAAAAACACGTTCGAAAGGAAATTCAGCAACATATGCTGTAACGCTTCAATACTACGTATGTATGTTAAAAAACATTTTCCGCTCAAGAGACAATTCCACACATTCTAGAATGACTAAAAACTGTAAATTCCCAAGAAAAATATATTTAAATCCAGACAAGAAAAATAGTCAAAAATATAAAAGGTTTTTGAAAAACTTTTAACTGATAGCAAAAGAACTTAAATGGCAGCATAATCTCCCTTATATTTATTGTAGATACATATACACATATTTACTTTTATAAGCATAGTTTTATTCAATGCAAATACTTTTACACAAATTTATTCAACAGAAAGTATTTGAAAGGACATTAGCAGCTTTCAAGATTACACATTCCCTTCATTTTAGCTCATGTGAAATTCTTTTGAAATGTTTGTGTCTATTCTAAGAAAAAATAAGTAAGGAAGGCTAAGTTCGGGAGTAACCGAACATTGCATACTCAGCTGCCAAATTACAGCTTGCAAAACCTTTAAATTACCTTCTTTTAAAAGTGGGCGATACCACGCCCATTGTCATAAGGTCAACCCACCTACCAAGTTTCATCGCTTTATCCGTCTTTGGTAATGAATTATCGCACTTTTTCCGTTTTTCGAAATTTTCGATATCGTTGAAATGGGGGTGGTTATAGTCCGATTTCGTTCATTTTAAATACCGATCTGAGATTGGGAACTTACATAAAAATTTCATTAGATACCTTAAAATTTACTCGAGTTATCGTGTTAACGGACAGACGGACGAACGGACGGACATGGGTAAATGAATTTCTTTTTTCGCACCGATCGTTTTGATATATAGAAGTCTATATCTATCTCGATTAGTTTATGCCGTTACGGGGTACCGTTATTCAAACAAAATTAATATACTCTGTGAGCTCTGCTCAGCTGAGTATAAAAACCAAAAGATTTCAGTTAACATTTTTCACTTTATTTACGCATCATATATGTGAGCCTGTACTCACATTATAGAAATGTATGCAAATGTTATGTAAGTAGTAGTGATGATGCGTGCATCAGTGGGCAAATAAAGGCGTTGGGCGCCGAACAAAAGCATCAACAAAAGGGTCGCGCAAGAAGTACTTTATGCGGATCTAAACAAACACGAGCTGGCAGCTCGTGAGTAAAACGCAAGCTTTGCTATAAATTCAATGGCACTAAGCTCTTGATAGCGCGCCTATAAATAAAAAAAAAAAATGTGGGGCGCAATAACCTCCGAAGAGATCTAAGGCCGAGATTCTCTTCCAATTTGCGTCGCGTTCCTCTTGATTTTCCGTACAAATTGGCCGGACATGTTTTATGCCGACTCCGAACGGCATCTGCAAGGCAGATGGGTTTTCACTGAGAGCTTTTCATGGCAGAAATACACCCGGAGCGCTTGCCAAACACTGCAAAGGGGCGACCCCGCTTAGAAAAATTTTCTTCTAATTGAAACACCTTATTTCTAAAATTTTGATGTTGCTTTGCCCGGGGTGTGAACCCAGGGCATACGGTGTGGTAGGCGGAGCACACTACCATCACACCACGGTGGCCGCCTATAAATATTCTACACAATTTGGATTAAAAACATATAGTATTAGTATATTAGTATATACCTAATGTTGTATAAAGGAATAGCAGCAAAAAGGCAATACTTAGAGACCACCTGCAAAGCGAGCAGCGGGGCATTCATATGGCTGAGTGGATAAAAACATATTTTTATAAAGCGATATGAGTCTGTCTAGCTATTTAAATATATAATTATCCTTGTAACTGCTCGAGTTCTGTTGAACGAGCCTAAAAATATTCCCTATAATTTAGTTTCAAGAACCTGCATTCAGTATATGTGACCCGGTCTACGAAAAGGTGGCTTATGACTCAAAAACAATTTTTCCACTTTTTTCTGGTTTCGATAGTTTTTGAGACGCTCTTTCACATCGTGAAAGCTAGAAAGTCCTAACTTGCTTAGAAGCGTACTGAAAATGTAGAGAAATAAGAGCACAAATGAAAGACGATGAAGCCTTTTCTTCCTTCGATATCACTTTGGTGGCTGGTGAAGCATCCTCAGATTTTTTTGATAGAATTTTTTTCCATCGCAATGGAGCCAAACTATCGGTCAGAAACTGGTCTGTGCTTTTCCTTTTGGGAATGACTGTTCATAATGCAAAAGAAAAACTACTAAGGAACTGAAGATATGCATTGTTTATCTTTAACAGCTGTTTCTCGCAATTTCTTTTTTGGGTCATAAGCCACCTTTTCATAGGCCGGGTCACATATATGTATCAAAATGTGTATAAAAGTAATAGCAGCAGAAAAGGTAAAATTTAGAGACAAATTACAAATCGTTCGAGCGGCATTCATTCGGCTAAGTGGATAGAGGCGTCTTCTTTACACCAGTATAAATATTTAAGATCTCGAGTTGAAAAAGCTAGCTCATGAAGAAGTGAAATAAGAAACATTTCAAGAATGATTTGCGCAGTTTAAAGAAAAAAATCACAGAAGTTGTTGCTAAAAAATATCCAACCTTAAAAAAGGTAAAGTTTAACTGATGAATTTGAAAAGAAATTGGTCTAGGTCAAGTACTTTCAGAGTAATAATCAAGTGCTTTCAGAAAAATAATTAGGAAGAAAAAAGTGGAGGTTCAAAGGCCTGAATGCGAAGAGCTTGATCCCACTTTCTCCCGAAATTTTTCTACAAATATTCGTCGACAGACGAAGAGTTGCAATCCCATGCGAACTTCTGCAAGAATTTAAGCTCCAACCTTGTAGTCGTTGCACAGACAATAATAAGATTTACTCTAGAGGTTAGAGATGGGTGGACTCACCTCGGTGGATTTACGCTTTGTTCTTCGTGCTGTCTTCGCAGCAGGTATATGAAATTATGTAGAGAACTGAAAAAAGAAGTACACGTGGAGCGTGATAATTTCTATCGAAATAAGTTTAGGTCTTCCTATGGCAATCCAAAGAAGGAATGGAATATTATTAACGGTCTTCTGAATCGCAGTTGTAAAGCTAATAATACATCAATTGTTTTATGTGATGGTAGCGTGAGCTTTTCTGATCCTCCAATAGTGGCAAACCTTTTCAATGATCACTTTCTATCAATAGGGCAATCACCTGTTTTCGAATCCTCCGCTCTGATACCTGAGTTCTCGAATTCGGGAAATAGTTTTTTTTTCGAGCCATTTACTGGCATTGAAGTTCTAAAAACAATTAATTCTCTGAATAACTCTAGATCATGTGGTTGTGATGGAATTTCGAATCAGACTCTTAAATATGTGGCACTAAATTTAGTTGATATCCTAACGCATTTGTTTAATATGAGTATTTTAGGTGGATCATTTCCTTTAGACTTAAAATGCGCTATTGCCATTCCTTTATTTAAAAAGGGTGACAAAACGGATATAAATAACTACAGGCCTATTTCATTACTGTCTTCAATTTCAAAAATTTTTGAGAAACTGGTTAAAGGTCGAATCCTATCATTTCTTGACAATAATAACTATTTCAGCTCAATGCAATTCGGGTTCAGATATGGGCGGTCAACAGAAGATGCCCTGCTGGACTTTTGTTCTCACATATATAGGGAACTAGACAATAAAAAGAATTGTGCTGGACTGTTCGTTGATATCACTAAAGCATTTGACATGGTTGATCATCAAATTTTATTAGACAAATTGTATTTTTCGGGCTTCCGTGGGTTTATATATAATTGGTTTAAATCTTATTTGTCAGGAAGAATTCAAAAAGTAAAAGTTGGAAGTAGTATAAGTAACCCAGTTACAATTAGCTTAGGTGTACCTCAAGGATCTGTCTTAGGTCCTATTCTATTTTTGATTTACCTTAATTCAATATTCTCGCTGCCATTGTATGGAAAAGTAACAGCCTTCGCTGACGACCTTGCTATCGCCTATGGCTCATCGACCTATCTGGATTTAGTAGCAGGAATCAATAACGATGTGCATTTGCTAAGAGTGTGGTTTGCAGCACATAAGCTCTGTGTCAGCAAGAAAACGAAGTTGATGTATTTCAATTTGCATCCAAAATCCTCACCTGACATAGCCATTGTGTTCCATGCTACTGACTGCAAACGTTTTGTACTAAATAATTTTCTGTTCTGTGCATCGTTTAAAGCTGAAGTAAATTGTTCCGATAAGTGCTTCACTATTGAAAAAGTAAGCGACTTCCAATATCTTGGTGTTATTGTTGACCAAAACTTGAGTTGGTCTACGCATATTTCTCGTTTGAAGTCCTACTTGCGATCTTCCGTTCGTTATTTTTACAATTTAAGAAAAGTTTGTTCAAACGAAACACTTAAAACTATTTACTACGCTTTAGTCCACTCCAAGCTCCAATATGGTATAACCTGTTGGGGTGGCGCTGCAGGTAATAAAATCCAGCAGCTTCTAACTATTCAAAAATGGGTCATAAGAAAAATATGTAATGTTGATCGTTTTCACCACTCTATGGAGTTGTTTAGGGATCTGAAAGTTCTTCCTGTTAAGCATATGTACTACTATAAAACGTTAAAGATATTTTTCATTCGCTGTGGGTATTTACATAGCCTGGTATCGGATAGTTATAACTTGAGGCAAAACTCATATGGACTTGTGTATGTCCCGACCTCTCGAACAACCAACTTCAACAACTTCTTTACTATCGTTTCTTGTAAAGCTTTTAATGCGTTGCCTGCATGTATACGTGTCACTAGAAATCTGAATGAGTTTTTGGGAAAGGTTAAATCTTTTCTACTAGAGAAATCACACGAAGACATCAAAATTTTGCTGAACCATAGCACTTAAAAAAATATATGTACATATTGTATTAATATATTTTATTACTCATTATTTTTAATCAAACTTCACCCCACGCACTATTTTACATGTTTTTGAATTCAATTTTATTCGGAGATGGCATTCGATACTAAAATACATATATTTTTACAGAATGCCTTACTTTTCTTTCTGTAATTATGGTTAATTTAATTTAAGTCGCTATTGTAACATATATGCTGTTTTGAAAGAAAATGAATAAAAAATGAAATGAAATGAAATGAAAATGAAATGTCCGACTGGGTTTACCTGGTGTTGGTGAGTTGCAAGGAATGCCCCTGTCGGGGACTTGCCACTGCTAAGCTCAGAACTTATATGAAGGTTGCAGTGATCAAGGCATGAATTGTATTGGACTGATGTCGTAATCATAAATATTATCAAGTGGCCTTCGGAGCACGTGGTGTGGGGGACCAGGAGTTGGATGACTACTTTTAACGCAAGTGCTTGTGCGAGACCGGGGCAGTGGCTGGTGCTCGGCATTGCTTCTATCCATGCTACGTAGATTTTAGTGATTGGTTTCAGCGTGTTTGTGAGCTGGTGGCGCCGTTTGGCGCGAAAAACAGCGTGAGCCGCAGAGCGTCATTGGACGTGAACAGCAGGGAGCCACAATTTTCGGGGTCGACAAATGATAGGATCAAGCGCAGAACATCTCGAGCGATGCAATCTTGATGAAATTTGGTGTGTAGGTTCCTGGGGACTCATCTCATATCGCTATTTAAAATGAGCGAAATCGGATGATAACCACGCCCACTTTTTCGATATCGAAAATTTCGAAAAATCGAAAAAGTGCAATAATTCATTACTAAATACGGATAAAGCGCTGAAACTTGGTAAGTGAGTTAAACCTATGACGCAGAATAGAAAATTAGTAAAATTTTGGCCAATGTGGCACCGCCCACATTTAAAAGAAGGTAATTTAAAAGTTTTGCAAGCTGTAATTTGGCAGTCGTTGAAGATATCATGATGAAATTTGGCAGGAACGTTACTCCTATTACTATATGTACGCTTGATAAAAATTAGCAAAAATCGGAGAACGACCACGCCCACTTTAAAAAAAAAATTTTTAAGTCAAATTTTAACAAAAAATTTTATATCTTTACAGTATATAAGTAAATTATGTCAACATTCAAATCCAGTAATGATATGGTGGAACAAAATAAAAAAAATAAAAGAAAATTTCAAAATGGGGGTGGCTTGCCCTTTTTCATTTAATTTGTGTAGGATACTTTTAATGCCAATCCTTGTGAAATTTGGTAGGGGCTTAGATTCTGGGACTATAACTGTTTTCTGTGAAAAAGGGCGAAATCGGCTTGAAGCCACGCCTAGTTTGCATATTACGCATTTTTTTTTTAATATTTTGGAAGTTAATAATATTTTTATTTATGACAAGAAAATTATTATTAATAAAAAAAAAATAAATAAATGGGTATTAATTGAAAAAATTACCTTCCCACTCCCCCCAAAAGGTTAAGCACAGACCGTTCTTGAATTGAGACCGAAAAATGTTAAATCGACCACAAATCGTTCTCGAAGCATGAGAATGAAAAATCTTAAATAAAGCCCAAGTAGTGCTTGAAATGAGCACAGAAGGTTCACACATCAATACCAAAGTGTTCATAAAATACGAACGGTGTGCTTGCAAAAACTGTTCTTAAAACGAGCCCATCGGTCACGAGTTAAGAAAAAACGTACTTGACAGACTTTTGTCAACGAATGTTCTTAATTTTGAACTTGTTTCGTTCTTTTTAGAGCGATTTTTTCTCTGAGTGTATCAGGGGCACATGGAGTCGGTTTCAAGGCCGGGGCAGATTTCTGTAGGAACGATAATGGCGACATGACAACTGACGTACAGGGTGTGGGGAAGACGAACCCGATATTCCGATCGGCGATGATGAAAAATACGCTTCGACATCCTACTGTGGTGAAGTGAGAATAGCAATATCACGGCTAAACAATCACAGGGTGCCAAGTAATGGCGGGATACCCGCCGGGCTTTTCAAACATGGAGGCGAAGAGTTGCTATAAAATAAAGAAGCAAAAAAGGTGGGTCTTGCAGTAAATGTGGACAAGACGAAGTACTTGCTGTCATCGTGGCCTTTGTAGTCACGACACTGTTGACGGATATAAATTCGAGACTGTGAAGGATTTCGTCTATTTGGGAAGCAGCATTAAAAGCAAAAACAATGTCGGCCTAGAAATCGAATGGAGAATAACTCCTGCCAGCAAGTGCTTCTTTAGGCAATTGAAAAGTAAAGTCCTTTCTCGACGAACAAAATTCGTGATCTACAAGTCAACCATCATACCTGTCCTGATGTATGGCTCGGAATAATGGAAGGTGTCGAGAGAAGATGAGATGGCTCTTGGAGTATCGGAGAGAAAGGTTCTTCGGAAGATCTATAATTCTATACGTGATGTCGAGGGCGGGTATCGGAGGAGGTATAAAGATGAGCTATATGAGCTTTTCGCAGATATGACGATAGTGCGGCGAATAAAAATAGAAAGCTTCGCTAGCTAGGTCATGTTATGCGGATGAACTAATACGCTCCGGCAGTTTGTAAATAGAGGAAAGAGAAGATCTTCACTGACTTAGGGGAGACAGTTGGAGGAAGATTTGACATCGCTTGGTGCTCCCAGTTGTTATGGCAAAACAGGGTTAGCTGACCTTACTGACTCAACGTACATCATTTTTATATAAAACTTCAAGAAGTTTTGTATGTTGAATTTTGGCAGGATTTACAGATCCCTTCCGGACACATGTTTTGCTTACATTTTACGACATCAATTATCATTACGTACGAAAAAAGTACAAAAACTGTGAGTAAAATGTGAACAAACATGTCTTAAGGCACGAACAATGAATTCACGTCATTTAATCCACTCGTCACAATCAGCTTTTCCTACGTATTAGTAGTATATTATTTAGGAATTGATACTATTTAGTTTTCAACTCGACCCAAACAAACCTTTGAGATAACAAGTAAAGGTGTCTAAGTTCGGGTGTAACCGAACATTGTGTACTCAGCGTGAGCTTCAAATGTACATTTCATTTCAGATAAATTACTTTTCTACATAACACGTGGCACCGACCGTTTTAAAAAAATATCTCCCAATTTCCTCTTACAATAAAACTTGATAAGTGAAATATCATTGATTAAAAATTATTTTTTGGTAAGTTATAGCTTATTATTTTCGTCTACGACCCTTTTAAACCTTTTAAGTTTGTTTTATATCCAAGTTGCCGTGGTCTTTAAATGATCCTGTCCACTTTTACTAGAAATATTTTCTGCTATAAGGAAAATATGTGTACACAATTTCATTACCATCCGTTAACATTTCTTCGAGTTATGGCTCCCGAAACATAAAAAATTGCTTATTGCCATAAAAAAAGGGGGGAGGGGGGATGCTCCCCCCATTTTCAAAAATTTTAGTGTTTTTCAATTTAGTGTTAAAACTCAATTTAGAAAGTAAAATTCTATTAGCACAAAGCTCTTTTTCGCTAAGATATAGCTTACTATTTTCGTCTACGACCTTTAAAAAATCTTTTGTATAAAAGTGGGCGTGGTCTTCAACCGATCTCGTCCATTCTCCATAGAAATATTTCCTGCTATAGGAAAAATTTGTGTACCAAATTTTATTACGATCCGTTAATTTTTCTTCGAGTTATGGCTCCCGGGGCGGTGCCACGCCCATTTTTTTAAATTTGAAGTTTTTCCTATTTATTGTTATAAATCCACTTGGGAAATGAAATACCATTGATATAAAGCTCTTTTTTGCAAAGATATAGCTTATTTTATTCGTCCACGACCGTTTTTAAAATCTTTTATATAAAAGTGGGCGTGGTCCTTAACCGATTTTTTTAATTTTTCTTCAAATCATTCCTTATAGTAAAGGCAACCTCCCTGCCGAATTTTGTTACGATAGGTTTAATGATTTTTGATTTCTGATTAATAATATTTGTAAAATTGATTTTATCATAAGTGGGCGGTGCCACGCCCATTTTGAAAAATTTTAACATTCTAGGTGTATTATTTACTAAATTATCAGGGTTTTTGTGTTTTCCAAAATTTTATATATATAAAAAGTGGGCGTGGTTATCATCCGATTTCGTTCATTTTCAATACCAATCTATTCTGGGTCTAGATAAGCTAGCGTACCAAATTTGGTGATGATATCTCAATATTTACTCAAGTTATCGTGCTAACGGACGGACGCCGATAAAATTTATTTCCCAGCTAACTATGATTTTTTTGCTCTCTCATTTTTTAATGCGAGACCTGTTTGTTGGTTCATGAGGTCACGCTTTTGACAACATGTTTCATTGCTAACGCAATGTTCAGACTTTTTCCAATCGGAGTATTTTGATCCGCTCTTACCTCCTACTACATTTTTTATCTCAAAGGTTTATTTGGGTCCAATTGAAAACTAAATAGTATCAATTCCTAAATAGTATACTACTAATATGTAGGAAAAGCTGATTGTTTGTAAATGACGGGTGGATGAAATGACGTGAATTCATTTTTCGTGCCTTAAGACATGTTTGTTCACATTTTACTCACAGTTTTTGTACTTTTTTCGTACGTAATGATAATTGATGTCGTAAAATGTAAGCAAAACATGTGTCCGGAAGCGATCTGTAAATCCTGCCAAAATTCAACATACTAAACTTCTTGAAGTTTTATATAAAAATGATGTACGTTGAGTCAGTAAGGTCAGCTAACCCTGTTTTGCGATAACAATTGGGAGCACCAAGCGATGTCAAATCTTCCTCCAACTGTCTCTCCTAACTCAGTGAAAACCTTCTCTTTTCTCTATTTACAAACTGCCGGAGCGTATTAGTTCATCCGAATAACATGACCTAGCTAGCGAAGCTTTCTGTTTTTATTCGCCGCACTATCGTCATATCTGCGAAAAGCTCATATAGCTCATCATTATACCTCCTCCGATACCCGCCCTCGACATCACGTATAGAATTATAGATCTTCCGGAGAACCTTTCTCTCCGATACTCCAAGAGCCATCTCATCTTATCTCGACACCTTCCATTATTCCGAGCCATACATCAGGACAGGTATAATGGGTAACTTGTAGAGCACGAATTTTGTTCGTCGAGAAAGGACTTTACTTTTCAATTGCCTAAAGAAGCACTTATTGGCAGGAGTTATTCTCCATTCGATTTCTAGGCCGACATTGTTTTTGCTTTTAATGCTGCTTCCCAAATAGACGAAATCCTTCATAGTCTCGAATTTATATCCGTCAACAGTGTCGTGACTACAAAGGCCACGATGACAGCAAGTCCTTCGTCTTGTCCACATTTACTGCAAGACCCACTTTTTTTGCTTCTTTATTTTATACCAACTCTTCACCTCCATGTTTGAACAGCCCGGCGGGTATCCCGTCATTACTTGGCTCATTGTGATGTGTTAGCCGTGATATTGCTATTCTCACTTCGCCATAGTCGGATGTCGGAGCGTATTATTCATCATCCGCGATCGGAGTATCGGGGTCGTCTTCCCCCACACTCTGTACGTCAACTATCACGTCGCCATTATCGTTCCTACAGGAATCTGCCCGGTCTTGAAACCGACTCCATGTGCACCTGATAAGGCAGATAAATTCTTTGCTGAGAAACATTTCATGGTAAAAACTCAATCGAAGGGTTTGCTAAGTCACCAAATCAATTTGATGCTAGTTGTTCGCCCGCTTTCAAAAAGAAAAAAAATATACCCCGAAAATTAGATTTTTACTTCGGCGTAGTCGAACACTGGTAGCGAAATATGAGAGAAATGTAATAAAACGAAAAACTTCAAAAACGCTACGTCACCAAACTTTTTTTTTTCAAATTCGATTACAAATACAACAATTCCGAAATGCGGGATCTTGGCTCATTTGTTTATGCTGTTTATTGGTTCATGCCAAACCCATTATGGCCGCCAAAAAGAGAGAATGGTTTTACCTTTTAATATTTTTATCTTGATTTTAGTGGTTCATCCTTACTGATTCAACCTTAGTATACCACTTACTTAGTATCAAACTGACTTAAAGATACATAGTAAAAGTACATCAGATTTTTACTATCACCGTTAGTTTGCCCCGAAGCACATTTCCTGTATATTTTGTCCGTAGAATTTCTACCAACAAACTCCAATATTGTCATATATGTACATTTGTAGGTACTCATTTTGTTGATTGTAATCAAGAGAAGGTCGCCTAAGCTTCAATACTTTGCTTTCTCTAAAAGAAAACTCATCTTCACGCATATATTCTGCTTACATTAATCTGCAGTAATAATGGCGTGTGAGGATATACGCACCGACATTTAACATGTGTTTCTTTTGAAGTCATTTACGTAACATCTTTTCGAAGGATTTAGGTGAACGCATTTAAAATCACTACAAACGTATATATGTATGAACATAAAATCTTCCCTAATGTGTGCTAGTAGGTATATTAAAAGAAAATACTAACTTTTTTTTACCCAAAACTAACAGAATGTTTGTTGCAAAGCAAATGAAAAGATTTTGTTTTTGTGGCCAGGTTATGTAAACGTAAGTTAAACTAGGAAGACAGAATGGTGAACGCGCGTAGTTAAATAAAAAGATTTGGCTACACAGCCCTATGTTTGTACTAATACACGGATAATAGAGAAAAAGAGAAAGGATTAGTTAAAAACGGAGAAAAATTTCACTAGTCAAAGAAATTTGAAAGAAGGACCTTCCTAACATTGCTAGTAACGAGAATGGAAGTATAAATTCGGGCAAACCCGACCATAATATACCCAGATGTATGCACTCACATCTTATATATTATTTCTAATTGCTGCTTTTATGTACAGGTCCCTTTTTCCAATCAAAATCTAAAAATAAAGTTTTGTTGTAAAGATGGGGATTCATGCTATTAGCGAGCTTCGGGCATTATTAGTCGCAGTGCTTTTGTTTAGTTATATTTTATTAAAATAATTTGTTAAGAATTAACGATTGTGAGCACATAAATACATATCTGTGGCAAGAAATCATAACAACTTAAGTCGAGTTAAGAAATTAGACCAATCAGAATTTCTTCTGCCGGTTTTTACTAACAAATAAGCTTAGTTTTGTAGAACTTTTATCGGTTTTATATTATTTGGTTCCTAGCCCATTAAATCTAATACGTTTGGCTAAGTTATGAAGCAGTTTTCTTTTAAAAAATCACTGGAGGAAATTTCAACTGATATAATTTCTTAACTCGACTTAAGTTGGTATGATTTGTTGCCACAGATATATCTTATAACTTTAAACGAGCAATTCTTGTTTGTTTGTATATCCCATATACATATGTAATACTACATGGTATAGCCGAACGATCTCGGGAACGGTTCAACCGATTTAACTGAAATTTGGCACAGAGATAATGTATCACCTTCGAAGACTTTCTGCCTAGGTGCGGCCACTAAGAATGTTTCACAAGGTTGCCAACTATTCGAAATAAAAAAAAATTGCATGAGATATGCCGATATGGGTATCAAACGAAAGGTATTTCACTCCGCATTACAATAGGGACATTTTTGAGTGGGGTTGCCATTTAGGGTTGCCACCTATTCGAAATTAAAAAAAATTGCATGAGATATGCCGATATGGGTATCAAACGAAAGGTATCACTCCGCATTACAATAGCGACATTTTTGAGTAGGGTTGCCATTTAGGGTTGCTACCTTCTAGAAATTAAAAAAAATTGCATGAGGTATGCCGGTATTGGTATCAGACGAAAGGTATTTCACTCCGCATTACAATAGGGACATTTTTGAGTGGGGTTGCCATTTAGGGTTGCCACCTATTCGAAATAAAAAAAATGAATGATATATGCCGATATGGGTATCAAACGAAAGGTATTTCACTCCGCATTACAATAGGGTCATTTTTGAGCAGGGATGCCATTTAGGGTTGCCACCTATTCGAAATTTAAAAAAATTTTATGAGATATGCCTATATGGTATCAAACGAAAGGTATTACACTCCGCATTACAATAGGGACTTTTTTGATCAGGGTTGCCATTTAGGGTTGCCACCTTCTGGAAATAAAAAAAAATTGCATGAGATATACCGATATGGGTATCAAACGAAAGGTATTTCACTCCGCATTGCAATAGGGACATTTTGAGTAGGGTTGCCATTTAGGGTTGCCACCTTTTCGAAATTAAAAAAATTGCATGAGATATGCCGATATGGGTATCAAACGAAAGGTATCACTCCGCATTACAATAGGGGCATTTTTGAGTAGGGTTGCCATTTAGGGTTGCCACCTTCTGGAAATTTAAAAAAAATTGCATGAGATATGCCGATATGGGTATAAAACGAAAGGTATTTAACTCCACATTATAATAGGGACATTTTTGAGTGGGGTTGCCATTTAGGGTTGCCACCTATTCGAAATTTAAAAAAAAATTGCATGAGATATGCCGATATGGGTATCAAACGAAAGGTATTTCACTGCGCATTACAATAGGGACATTTTTGAATAGGGTTACCAAAAAGTAGAGTTTGATTAATGATGACTTGTAGAACAAAGTAAGTTATGCGGCATACTCGAAGATGGCCGAGCAAAGCTCGGTCGCCCAGGTACTATGTATTATGGCACTATTGTGAATATTTGATTAGAACTAACACTGCATTCGCCAGATGGCAGCATGTGAATTTGTAGATGTTTAATTGATAGAACAGCTGAATTCTGTTGATATTTGATATGAGACTATTATATTTGTTGCGCAAGATGCGCACGGGTCCGACTCGTATACTTATATTATATATTATATATAGGGAGCAATTAAGCAGAAATTGCAAATCGGTTTTCCAAGGATGCTATAAGAGTTGCTGTCATGGAACAAATTTTTCATCAAACCTCGCTCAACTGAAAGGAACACCCCTAGACCATTTTTTAAGTTAGTTTGAAACGGCCATTCAATAAAGTCATCATATAAAACAGGGGAAACAGCCGATCAAATAACTCCGCGATATATTGCAATACTGTGGCCCGTAGTAGCTGGAGCTTTGACGCCGCGAGCGCAAGACACCAACACAGCTGGTGTTCAACCGTTTTTTTCTACAGCTCGCAATCCCTACATCAATGATGTTACTGATGAGGCGAAACTTATAAACATGTGACGCCCGAAGCCATTATCCAGTTGGCATGCCCATCGTTAGCCTTAAGACTTCTCTTTTTAGAGATATAAGAAACTTTGTGTGTCTAACGTCGTAGACTTGCACTTGATCTTATAATTGCTGCAAACCTGCGCTTTTTTCACGCATTTCCTGCTTGATGGATCAGATCCAGTTCCTGTCTCCTTTTAATTTCTCCCAAACGGATTGAGATATCTACGGTCGAGTGATGCACTCTCTTTGCCTACCTATCGGGATATTCATTACCTTTCATCCCTTTATGACAGGGAATCCAGCATTGATGCATGATCCAGCCTAATCGAAGTCTCTCCAATGCTTGTTTGCAATCAATTACACTTCTCCATAAACTATAGTTTGCGATTTTGGGCTAGATCACTGCCTGAATAAATTGACGCGACTAAAGCTTTAACACGCCTTCACCAAAATCTGCGCTGCGTCTTTACGGCTTTATGGTATGGCATTTTGTGCCATTTCCGCACCCTTAGGCCAACGCTGCTGCTCATTGTGGCTTCAAGATCTCATTCGAAGCTGAGATACGAGAACATACAGTCTGTTTGCCCTATATTTAAGGACTTTATATTGCTGCGGCCACACAGCTTACACTCAAGATGGCCTGAGACCTTAATTAAGCCTTGCTGCAGTTGATAGCGATATATGTTTTGGCCATAAGGTCTGCAGGTGGGATGTGCGGAATGGCATGTAATGCTGCTGATAGGATGAGCTTTTAGGGCTCCGCCTATCGCACGGAGGATAAAGGGTTAATGTGAACACTTCAAGTGTATTTCTGCCATGAAAAGCTTCTCAGTGAAAAACGTATCTGCCATCATATGCCGTTCGGAGTCGGCATAAAACATTAAGGCCCGTCCGGCCGATTTGTTGGAAACATTAAAATAAGCACCCTGCAAATCGGAAGTGAAGCTCGAATTATATCTCTTCGGAGATAGGTCGCGCCAAGTATTTTTTTATTCCTCTTCCCTCCTCTCCATCTGGAGCACCCTCCATTTAAATTAACTTGTCTCCCATCCATTCCCTGTTCATCACCACACCCTCTCCAATCTGTCCCATACTCAGTTTCACACTCTATCTTCCTCTTTTATTGCCCCCGCTCCTTTACCTCCTCCTCTCCCTTGCAATTCGTCTCTCATCCTCTCCATTTTACAGTTCCTCACCTTTTACTACTCCATATTTATTTCTTTCCACTCCTCCTCCCCTTCCCCATCTTCCTTCCTGTCTTCCTCCCATTTGGCATTGCAGAAAGCATACTTTTCCTCAAAGCGAAATTATGCCCCCAAATGGTCAGTGGAAATAAGCTACCAAATAACTCGCTTTATTATACTAATGGTCTCATAAAGTCATGCACAACCAATTTTACCGCTGGGTAATTTCGCATACACGTCGTTCAGTAATACTTAAGCAAGATTAAAATACTATAAAATACACGCATTGAAATAGGCTTCCTTATACTTTAGAAATTCAACAACCTGTATATTAAAGGCTTTACACATGCTTACTTGCCTGCTTAACTACGCCTACCTTCTTTTCAATAGCAACAAAAACTATGTATGTTTTAACGTACTCCTCAGCCTATGCTAATATACTACTTGACTTGAACTAGCACTTAAGAAAGCATCGAAAGGAAAGAAAAGGTTACTTTATTTAAACTAGCCACAGGCTTTCGACGGTGCATGGCAAATGAAGGTGGCAAATCGCAAATAATACCAGCATAAATATGCTAAAATGCATATACTTAACACGACTACCATTAGTATTATATGGTTTACGTAAGCAATTGATATGTGTAACATTGTGCATGACGCAGTTGTTGATTTTCAAATAAATTAAATGTGCATATACGAATATACATATGTATATGAAAATATGGAGCACCCTTTAGACCTCAAGGTCTACCTATATTTATTCACTCATTATTAAGTTCAGGTGGTTAAGGCTATTCTATGGCGTTTTCTTTACTGTAGTGCTAAAACGCCGTGAATCTTGAACTAACTATGTCTGTAAAACACTTTATTAAACGGTTTTATTTAGATTGGCTGGTTGGCTGGTTGACACGAATTTTGTAATTAAAATTTAAGTAACTTCCCGATAAGCTACAAGCTTGAAACTTGGAATATACTTCAGAACCCGATGACAATGCGCATGGATCGAAATAATTCAAAAATTGCATTTGTGGCCCGATTTTTTCATATTTGGAACACATAATACATACATAGAAAGCGACCTATGAAAAAACCGCCGCTAGGTGGCGCAAGGATCGAGATATTCAAAAAAAACCGTATTTGTGGTCCGATTTGGTCCATATTTGTTACACATAATACATACATGAATGAAAGCCACCTATGATGTCCGATTTGGCTCATATTTGGAACAAATATTACATACAGTCCGGTAGAAGTGACATCAAAACATTTTGGAGTTCGAGGAGGGGCAAGCATACGTGGCGCAGAGTCGAGTGAAGCTTTTGGAAGGATTATGTATTGAGAACTTAGATTGTAACAAATTGTCAGGAAAGAGTCCTTGTAATAATGACTCACTAAATGAACTAAATATAATGAGAAATAATAGGCAATTAAATAAAGACTAAAAACTTGAAAATAAACTAATAATAAAAGCATTTTAAGTTATGCGGTTTTATTGAAAACAATACTTACAAGAAGTAATAATAATACTAAAATCTTAAAAATAATTAGGTAGGTCCTAGGTACTAGTCATCACACTCCTCATCAATCTAGGGCGTTGATCAGACAATTAAATAAAAGCGTTGGACGCGTCAAATTGCTATTGATAAACTTAAGTAACATCAGTGCGTAAGTATATAACAACCACACAATATAAAAACACTATGACATCATTCCCTCTCAAAAGCTAAACATTTAATACAAAATTAGTGCATTAAGAAGCAAAAGGATGTAAGTTCAATAAGTTCAAAACTCTTTGTATCGCATTATGATTAAGTTAATTTCCAACAATTTATATGTTTTTCGTTTTTGTGTAATAAATAGAAATCCCTGAGGAAGACGCAAAACAGCGTCGAAACGCGTAGGATGAAGAAATAAACATTTGTTTTATTTTAAAGAAAAGCTCCAAAAATTACTATTATACAATTATAAAACTCGACCCTATATATATCTCTTAAGTAACACAAACTGAACCTTAATCAGGTTATGTTGCGCCTCACATTTTTAGAAATTTCACCCGCCCAACGATTTTATTTAATTGTCTGATCAACGCCCTAGATTTGTGAGGAGTGTGATGACTAGTACCTAGGACCAACCTAATTATTTTCTAGCTTCTAGTATTATTAGTACTTCATCTAAGTATTGTTTTCAATAAAATCGTTTAACTTAAATATTTTTTTTTTATTATTTTATTCAAAAATAGATGGCGCTGCTTGACCTTTATCCGTAAGAGCGTTCCATTGAGTTATAGAGCTCTGGTTCACGATCAAATCTCATTGGGACGATCTGGATAAACTTTATTAGGGCTGGCAGCACTAATATAAAACATCTATTTTGTTGTTGAATATTTTAAAGGGATTAGCTATAATTTTTTATGTAATTACACATTTATAGCTGATGTGTGAAACGTCATCGTGCGAATCGACAAACACCAGCGGCAGGACGGAGGAACTTCTGAATTCTTCTGCGTATACAGTAGGCACTTCTGAAAATGAAGAGGAGCGAGATAAAATAACAAATTTTCTACAAGTTGTTTACCCTTTCCGTGTTTTTAAATAGTGGCGAAATCTTTTATATATACCCAGAAACCTGGGTCGATTTGTATGGGCTCAGGAAAAAAGTTCCACTACGCATACCCAAAAAAGTAATTTTCGAGCCTGCGAAAAAAAAATGGCGAAAGGGTAAATTTTTCGAAAAAAACACTACCCAAAACCCAAAAAATATTTAATTTTTTTTTTTTTTCAAAAAACTGATATAAAAACGTTGGCTATACAAGCTTGGGTTAGCTGTCAAAAAATCTACTACAGGAAACAAAACGAACGGAACTGCTATACGGATCAGAAATTGAACCAGGTAAATATCAGGATCACAGCGTTGTTGTTGAATTTGCCTGTTAAATTTCTATCCGTATCTGGTTCACGCGTCATTGGAACGTATGTGTTAAATGAAATACAACAGCGACATCTGCCTATCACAATTCATATGTACAAACAAATGACGACCTCTGCTTCTCAAGGCTCCCATCGATCCAGAACATTCCCGTGAGAACTGAGCGCGATACGGAACTAGAAAACTCACTGAATGATGGCTTTAATCTAAAGAAGGGTTCTTATATTTTTTAATATTGCCGCTGAGCATCTAATAAATAAGGTTACTACACAAATATAACTTCACTCTCTAATATTTGCAATATATCAATCAGACGCCCTACCTGCAGACCCAAAGGCCAAAAATATAGCGCTAGCAACTGTAAGGCTTAAGACCTCGGAGCAGCCTGAGTGCAGGCCGTATGACCATAGCAGTATAGCGCCGCCGGCAAACGGGCTACATGGTCCCGTTTTTGGGCTTCAAAAGGGATCTTGGAGCGACAATAGAGCTGGAGGGTTGGCGCAAAAGTGCGGAAATTGCAGAGCTTACTATACACGTGTACTTCCATTGCTCCAAATTAACGGAAAGGATGCGTTCTGCTGTTTACTGTGTAGAACCAGAAATACAGAAATTTTAGCCGTAAAGGAAGCAACTGAAATTCTGGAGGAAGCGTGCTTAAGCTGCAGTCACGTCAATATATAAATTGATACTCAGGCGGCGATCTAGGTAAAAATATCACACAGTATTTCTTCAAGATGTGTGATGTGAATACAATTGGAGATACTTCGCCCAGGCTGGACCATTTATCCATACCGGGTACCCGGTTATAAAGGATACGTTACAAAGGAAGCTGCGTCACTCAAAGAATCGTCCGTCTGAGAGAAACCAAGAGGAGACAAGAGTTGGATATTATCGATAAAACAGGAAAGGCGTGGAAAAAAGCGCGGGACTTTAAAATGTCCAAGATCATGTGCAAATCATACGATATTAGATACACAAAGTGGATCATATCTCTGATTAGAGAAGACTTAAGATCTTTCCATCTTTTTGCATTGATATGGTACGGTTTTGGAATAGCTTTGACACCATTTTGCAATAGGGCCTATTACGATATCTGTTATTGGATCACCGCGAATCTATTTCGGGATTTTGAGATTATTTTAGAGCCATTACGCCATTATTTTGGTGCTTTTTGAGATGACCCTTATGGGCGATTTATCTTTTCAATATTGGCTTGTTATCGATTTCAAAATTATAGTAGAATTATTGGGTTGTTAACGACTTCTTATAGGTTATCTAACGGTACTTCTTTTATAACAAATCGAAGAATAGTTGATATCATTATTATCGATAGCACTTCGATAACAAACTTATACCTTACCGATAGCACACCAAGAACATCGTTTGTGCTCTACAAATAAATCAAAATTTTTCCATAACAAATCGAACATTTTTCGATAACTTTTAAAAAACTTTGTATAATACGTTTTAGATATCAATTCGATAATCCGTCGATAAGAATCCAACAGCTCATACATCAAGTCTGTTATCGATAGCAAATTTATAACACTTCGATAACACGGCGTATGGTTTGGTTTTCGATCGCGGTTTTCGAGGTGGTTCCGGTTCTGGTTTTGGTTTCCATCTTTGCATTATTTAAAACCCGTCTATCATAAAACTTCTATTTTACAACCGTTAGAAAAATAGGTATGCAACATAATGCCAAGTACATAATTAAAGTTTTCATAAGCAAATAAGTTCACAATGAACAACTGCCAGTCATGCAAACCGATTCTGTTAGCAATTTATTATTTATTGTAAAAATAATGGAAGTATCAACTATAAATAAAAATGGCATATCAAACAAAAAGGTTTCTTTTTCTCCGACTAATGGTACAAGTTGGCTATGTAAGTTATAACTAAGTATGAAAAAGTTGAATAAATCATGTGGGAACGTATTTACATAAATGTCATTTAAATGCCAGACAAATTTGTTGTTTTTGTTGCCGCACATTATCGACAAATGGCAGCCACTGTCGTAACCACACCAAATATTTCAATGCCATAAATGTGCGATATTTGCAACTGTAAAAAGTTGCAATAAATTGTATTGAATAATCATAATTAATATGCAATTGGTAATTTGTGTACTTTTTGGCATTTATTTATATTTTTGGCGTTTTTATGTAAAACGTTTATTATTTTTCATAGATATTGATGAGTAAATTTTTTTTTTTTCTTGTACTTGCGTCAGTGTGAAAAACCATTTAAAAGAGTTTGTTTTTAAGGCAGGGCAGTGAACTTTAGTGCTTAGCGATCGTTTTTCACCTCTTTCTGGCCAGAGTAGTAAGAACTTACGTAAAGGCCGCGGCACAATGAAAATCTTCATATAGATGCGTTTAACACAAGCTTATGCATTTCAGTAACATCATCACAATCAACCAAGATGTTGCGTTTATAAATATGAAGGAACTTCACACTTGGCAACTGAAGTTTATTTTACTTAGCCCATTCACATACAAAATTTCGCGAAGTACTGTTTTAAATATTCTCCCTATACAAAAAAAATAATTGCTACACTGAAAGAAAAAGACTGGTAAAATCAACCGAAATACGGATCAATTCAACTGTAATTTCTGTCAATTTTTATCCATCGCAACAAGATGTTGAATCAACTGCGCACAAATCGTTGATTCGTAATTGACCGTTTTAGTAGTCAAATGAACAAAAAAAGTTGGTGCGACAGCTTTGTACGAAAGTACCTATGTTGCGGCATTTGCAATGCAGATGAGTTTTTACTGAGATCTTTTCATGGCAGAAATACACTCGGAGTGCTTGCCGAACAGTGCCGAGTGGCGACCCCTCTTAGGAAAATTTTCTTCTAATTGAAAAACCTTATTTCTAAAATTTGTATGTTGCTTTGCCCGGGGTGCGAACCCAGGGTCCTCGGTGTGGTAGGCGGAGCACGCTACCATCACACCACGGCGGCCGCCATATACATACGTAAATATGTGTATACATTAATTACACAGCATACACAAGTACAAAGTAGGAGCGCAGTGAGCGTAAAATTCTCTTCGAAATTTGCTCATGTATTGACTGTTGATCGCTGTTGAAATGACCAGTGAGATCAGTTGTGTTAACAAAAAAATCAATTAGATTGATTAGGAATCTATAAATTTTACAGAATTTTGTTAACTTAAGAGCGACAATTTCTTTTCGGTTGAAATGACTAAACTAATTTGTTCGCTTGACAAAGAACTCGGTCGAATTAACCATAATTCGATTAATTTCACCAAATCTCGGTTAAGTCAAGAACAATAGAACCGATTTGTTGATTTTACTAGCACCATTTCCTTCAGTATAACATACTTTGTATCGTATTCAAATTATGATGAGCTATCTTAAGTGAAGGGTACAAAAGGTGAAGTCAATGGAGTTGTATTCCAATTTTAAGGGTGTGTCAGCGGGCGTTCCGCAAGGGTCTGTCCTAGGACCCCTTTTGTTTAGTTTTTTTTTTTTTTAATTATGTGTTCTCAGTTTGTAAATATGTTAATGTACACGCTGTTAATTTATGCTGATGATATCCAAGTGCACTTGTCTAGTCGGATTGGTCTTGTTGAAGATTTATGTTTTAAAGTAAATAGTGATCTGTCAGCTATATCCCAATCGGCAAGTGATAAAAATTTATGCCTTAATGCGTCTAAGTCATATGTGTTGCCAATATGTAATAGAGTAGTGCATGTTGAGGATATTCCAGAGCTGTTTATTGGTAATAGTACTCTACAGATTACTAACAAAACTAAAAACTTAGCCTTTGTCGTCAACTCTAGGCTGACCTGCTGTGATCACATTAATGGTACTGTCAGTAAGGTGTGTTGTATCTTACTTAGATTGAGAATGTCTGCGTCGTTCACGTATTTGGAAACTAGGCAAAAATTAGCTAAACAGCTTATCATTCCCCACTTAACGTATGCTGATCTTGTCTACAGCAAGCTTGATTCACTTTCCGCTCATAAACTTAATGTCCTATTTAATAAAGTTACCCGTTATATTTATGGTCTAAAGAAATTCGATCACATATTCCAATGGAGGAACGATATTCTGGGTTGTAGTATTCATGACTACCTTGCTGCTAGAAATTGTATGTTCACATTCAAATTACTATAATGGAAGTCCCCAAACTATTTGTATGAAAAGTTGAATCCAACAAAATCCGTTATGGTTCATAATCTGGTTATACCGAAATACAACTACCTGACATCATCCAGACTATTCTTCATCAACGCTGTGAGGCTCTGCAACAATATCCCAGAGTCTGTTAAATCCGTTCTGAACAGGAATAACTACAAGGAAATTATACTTTACTACTTTAAATCGAGTTAATGAGTGCGATTGTATATAACTACTTGCTACTATCGATCTACAACTCTCTGTCTTTTTCGTCTTTTTTTTTTTTTTTTTTTTGCGTTTTCCTTCTCTTTTCCCATTGATTTTTCTGCTTAGATATAAAATTAAAAAAAAAAATAAATGTAAGGCGCGATAACCTCCGAAGAGATCTAAGGCCGAGCTTCTCTTCCAATTTGCGTCGTGCTCCTCTTGATTTTTCCCTACAAATTGGCCGGACGGGACCTACATGTTTTATGCCGACTCCGAACGGCATCTGCAAGGCAGACGAGTTTTCACTGAGAGCTTTTCATGGCAGAAATACAATCGGAGCGCTTGCCAGACGCTGCCGAGGGGCGACCCCGCTTAGAAAAATTTTCTTCTAATTGAAAAATCGTATTTCTAAAATTTTGATGTTGCTTTGCCCGGGAGTTGAACCCAGGGCATACGGTGTGATAGGCGGAGCACGCTACCATCACACCACGGTGGCCGCCAAACGAGTGGGAAAATAATTTCACTTGCAAAGTGTGCCATCACCCTTAGCCAAAGCAAATGCCAAATTCTTCTTCATATGCTTTGCTTGCAACAAAATTTGGGAGATGGCTACTTTTTCATATCAGATGGCGCCAGAGTCGCTCGATCTGTCGTTCTCCTTAAAATACGTACAGACAACATATCAAAAAAACTGCTTATGTGACGGAGCTATAAGGTGCCATAACATAAGCTATCGAAGAATCAACATGCGGATACTAAAACCAAATGTACAGAAACTATTTTTCGAGAATACATTATAAGCTTCAACAGAAATAGAAGTAGTCTTCAACGATATTGAAATCAGTGCCATAGGTAAGAATCAATGAGAAAACAAAACCATCCGACATATAGGCATATGTTCAAAGCTAGGTGCAAACCCCTCCCCACCAATAGTTACATCGCACGAGATACTAAACAAAATCAAAAAATCTACAGCCAAAGTACATGAATATCCAATGTTTTTATAGACACAGAATCTTACCTCTCAACAAAAAACAATCTACCAAAAGGGCAGTCTATAGGCGCAAGCTCGGGTCGCAACGTGTGGAATCACAAGTAAAATGTATCTCTTTCGGCTTTCTTTAATATTGGAAATATTGGTTTCATGTGAAATAAGTATATCGGCTTTGAAAAGACGAGTCAAGTTTAATAGCAGTCAAACATGAAAAAGATGGGTATAGCCTACTAACGGAGTAAAAATATGATTGGCAGAAAGTAAGACTTAAAATCCAAGCTTGCAATTCGGCCATCACCAAAGCCATACCATACCATGCGGATACATTGCACTCTGACCAGCCCTAGCCAAACAAAAAAATATCCAGAATTTACATGCCTGCCTGTGTACAAGTAATAGGCATTTTGGCTGTATTCATCCATTCGCAATAGTGATGACTTCAATTATATTCCCAGTATAGATGCGGCATTAAATTACATTTCATTCTCCTTGACCATCAACAGGACTTAAACGGCAACGGGATGACCTAGAAGATTTAACATATTTACCGTTCCGAAAATGATCGCGCTAGGAACTTATTGCTGATTGTTACCGGAACGTGCCGGATCTATATCCTGCAAAAGACCATCAACATCGATAACACTCCCCCAACCTTCAGGTAGTGTTTTATCGCTATAACAACAACTATCACTGTTACCTATTTGGTTTAAAAGTTTATCGGTTTGCTATCAAAAATTGATTTATAATTTAACAAATGTTATCAATATAGTATCAAAATCGATTTTTAATCTGTGTTGCCAACTTGTTTCGGTGTTATCGATTTTTTAACAACGACTCGCTATATAATGAGTCAGATACCGATAAAACTTCAATATATAATCCACTACACATATGTAGCCCGTGGAAAATAATACGATTACTCTCAATGATAGGTACGATTACTCTCAATGATAGGTTTACGAAACTCTCCCAAGAAACAGGTATCGACAGGTATGCACTCGTCTCACAATATTGTGGCGAATATTAGCATTTCTAACATCACTGTGCTGTTAGTAAATACACACAACGACAGTAAACCACACACATACATGGAAGGCAACGAAGTACATTTCACACACATAACCAGCAGTTTGAAGAGAAGAGATTATTTCACATACACATATGTAGTCAGCAGATAAGAGCGAAGAAGAAAGAGAAACAATCAAACATCACGTTATCATGAGCTACGATAAGAAGCTGTTACTCATCATACACACGCATAAAGTTAGAAGAAAACATAAACTAAATATATACATATATATATCTAAATAACCAAGTATGCGATACCGCTGTTCCAGAAGGCGTGTTCGTGAAAAGTCTACACCTTAGGAGAAATATGTGAACGAGGTCAACTGAGAGTATAAAAGCAGCGCGGTACAAGCGATAATGAATCAGCTCTGATTTTAATACGCTATATTGAAGTATGCGATAATTGTCATTGTCAATTAATACTACCAAATTAGTATACATAAAAAACGTTTTATTACGCTGTATATTTGAGTTATTTATTCGACAGTTCAGAGATTGGAACGTTAGCAGAAGCTGCAAAATAATTGTCAAGAATTTCCCGAAATTGCTTACAATATTATAAATAACAATCGCAAGCACATAACTTTCTCTTTGGCTACATTATTGAATAGCTAATAGTAATTATTTTTCAAGACCTCACCAACATCTTCTGAACAGCTGGCAAACACAATCCAAACAACTCAAAAAGTAGTCCAGCCGCCAAACGGTTGTTTTTGTTCTCCAAAATGGAAAAATAAGCAAAGGGAAATGAACATGTGTTCCAATCCTTTTATAACAATAAAGTCAACGAATATAAAAGCAAAATGAGCTATGTGAATCATAAAATTATATCAAGCATAAGTTTTGTTTTAACTCTCACATCTGTCATCGAAAAGAAAGAGGTAATTAAGAACACATTAACATTGAACATCTCTGGCCAAATGAATCTATACGGAGAAACAACACAATTCACAGTAAGACACTTACAGATAAGAGAAGAAAAATAATTAATATTACAAATGCAAACATCAAGGAAATATCTACACACAAATAACAAAATGTGCACCAAATTACCATTGTACTAGGTCAAATACGGTTTTAATATTAAACGGTGAGAAATATTTGTATCTTAGGAGAAGAAGGCAACATCTGATGGCCACTCGTACTGCATTAAATATTGCACCTATGATTTTGTGGGCAAGATTTGGATGCATAATACGAAAATCCGTATGTGGACGTGCTAGTTGATATGTTACAAAATTTGGTAAGTAGAAATGTAATTTTGTATTTGGGAAAATAAAACATACTATAATCTTACATAATTTCGTTTTTTTATGCATGTAAAAGAGAATAATTCATACGCACTTTTAAAATGGACACATTGAACAGTATGGGTTAAGAATTAGAGACGCAACGTCCGGCTTAGGTGGATAAGCTTGCAGGGAACAAGAGAGGAAGCTTAGAAAAGGGTAGTGGCGACAAACCACGTGTCTGCGCGAATGGAAGAGCATGTGAGGAGGTTATATGTTGTAAACTTTACAAATGAATAAAGAAGAACGCCGATGTGTAGCGTTAAAAAGTGATTGACTTTATTGTAGAAATGCCTTACTATTTATACAGAATTTCGACATACGTAATTACATTAGTACTTACAAGCTAAAAGTATCTACATTCTTGATACATATATTTTGGTGTCAGCATATTATTTGCACTAATTTACGAAATTTGTTATTGTCTAGATATTTTGGCAGGCACATTGATAAACCGTCATTAATGCTCATTGGTCAAAGCACTAGTTAAATGTAATAGGATATAAGTCTTGCAGTCGGCAATTGTATGTGATGTTGAACTCCCGTTGTGTTGGGGTTAACATAACGTATGTAGGTCGATATTGTAATATGACTGTGTGTGTTCGGCATAAAAAGTGCATTGGCGTAGGAGAGCATGATGCATAATGTTACAAACGTATTGACATAAGAGGGCACCATGCATAATGCTACAATGTAGTATGACGTGATGTAAGGCGGTCATTAGACGAAGACAGCGTGCGTTGGAATATTAGCAATTATATACAACTATGAGATGAACCGTGATGAACAAAAACATGTAACTATTTTTTTGATCATTGTGGGAAATTAAGAATTTGTCTAGAAGTCCATATCTCCCTCAAATATCAATTTATTTCAAACACGTTTATCTTTTTGGATAGCCTAAAATCTAAAGTTTTTTATTTATAAGGGGCTAACATTTTTGATACATACCTGTGGATTAATTTATTATAATGTAAAGTTACGCGCTTAGGAAATTACATGTTTTTAGCATTTTATATAAAATAATTTTTCATGTCACAACAAAACCACGTAACTTGGACTTAAGTTCTATGAAATTACAACACTAAATTTTTTTCATACACTTAAATTTTTTTGGGCTTTAACGAAAGAATGTAACGTCAGATATTTTTAAAATTACGCAATTTCAGAGTACACCGCAGATTGGGCAATGAAAATTTTGGTGATGCTTCTAAGGATATTGAAGAATTGGTCTGTGACAATTTTTTGAACGAAAGTGCAATATGTACAGCAATAACGTGGATTCCTTAGTCATGCTTTTGTCGTGCACCCATTTTAAGGTTTTCAATACATTTTAAGTTACGTTGTTTTATTTTGGTTTGAGTTTGAGGTACTTAGATATGAGATAGAAAAAACGGGTTTAAAGTCCCTGAAAGCTTTTTTCCTCGGATATCAATAAATACAAAGCAAAACAAAAGCGCGTAAGTACAAGTTACATGATTTTGTGCTTCCACGGGAAAGCAGTCCTTGCCTTGCTTCGAAGGAATGCATTCAACTATGTTTGCTAATAACTTAATGGACAATATATTACAAGCAAAAAAAAAAAAAAAACATATGTACGGCAATTGTATCCATGACTATTTTTGAGTTTCCCTTTTTCATCAGCTTGCTTTTCGGGAACTGAGTTCTTGAACTAGAAATTTCGTGCTTTAATATCGGTGTAAGGGCAGCTGGCTCTATTTGTCCACTCAATATTTAATTGACGAAATGTGACAAATATCGATACTGCTAAGTTTCTGTTCGTTTATGTATATACTTATGAAAAAATGTCGATCGCTTTATTGAGTACAGTTAAGTATACTAAAGTAGGTGAAGTAATGTAAAGTTATGTAAATTTATGCAAGCAGCAACTCAGTTATGCAAATATTTGTATTTTGCTAATATCTATATTTTAGGAACTAATTTCGAAAACCGGGAAATTACGTTTTGCTTATGGATCAATCTCATCAATAAAATTTGCTAAGTATAATACCTAGCTAGAAAAAAATTGATTTTGCCATATAAGTAGTTTTATCGTTAGCAATCCATATCAACGGAATGTTTTTCAGCACAAGGCTATCAGCATCGAGGCTATGCGTCAATGGATGAACAACGACTTATTTATTTTATAGTAGGTTAGGTTAGGTTGATCAAAAACCAGAACCTATGTAAATACGAAAAGCTTTCTACGACCTACGCCAATTGCTGCTTCTAGATCTGGCAGCTGTATCACTCCTAATGGCGTCTTAGCCTGGCAAGTGCAGAGAACGGGCACAAATACGTGATATAAAAGCGATATTTTATGTTAAGCTAGAGATCACATTTGGGTGCTACAAGTCACTCAAATTCACGCTTGATAACTCTGAAACTCAAGATGAGAAAGGAAAGTAATTATTTCGCCCTCGAGCTCTCTCCTTATTAAAGAACACGAAGCCAAACTGATAATATAGTCTCAGGGAACAAATTCTATTTCAAAGTGCGATTTGCCTGAAATTTGGTATATAGGTAGCCCTTTGCGTATATTAGTATGTATGTACCTTTATTTCAGGAAACGGAGCAGGCACCGACTGGGATGCAAATTTCAACGTAACTTCTTTAACGGCTTTTGATTTATAGCTTGTGAAACCTCCAAATTTTCTTCTTCTAAATGTGGGTGGTACCACGCCTATATTCCCAAAAATTTTTGGAACTTATGTTTTGCGTCACAGAACCAATCTACCTACCAAATTTCATTAGCTTACCGGTTTTTGAATTATATCATTTTTTCCATCTTTCTAAATTTTCGATATCGAAAAATTAGGCATGGTTATCATCCGATTTCGCTCATTTTCAGTACCAATCTATTCTGGGTCCAGATAAGCCCGTATACCGAATTTGGTGAAGATATCTCAATACTTGCTTAACTTATCGTATTAACGGGCGGAAAGACGGAGCCCCAGCACGTTAAGGGGCTTGGAATATATTCGCAGTAGATATGCCTGTCGTAAGAGGCGACTAAAATACCAAATTGATTCAAGGGGTTGCCAGCGCAATATATAGCTTCTCCAACCCAATAGTCAACCTCACATACCCGTGGAGTAACCTGTTTCAGTAACAGCCGAAGCTCTGGCTACTCTGAGCTCCTGATGGATCTAGGCTGTGGAAGGCCAGATTTTCATGTGTTCCGTTCCCGAGATGGTAGGGCAGTACCTTTATGGGGCTTGTTACCGGAACGTACCGGATCTGCATCCGAAAAAGGACCATCAACATAGAAAACACTCCCCAAGGATTGTCTTTTTCGCTACAACAACAACAACAATAATGGACAGACGGACGGACGGATATCGCATAATCAAATTTTTTACCGATACAGATGACTTTCATATATGGAAATCTATATCTATCTCGATACCTTTATGTCTGTACAACCAACCGTTATCCAATCAAAGTTATAATACCCTTTGTACAAGTACAGCTAAATAAAAACACACACACATACAAACAGTATTAAGAGTAACAAAAATATGTTTTATCTTTTCATAGAGCATTGCTTCACCTGATAAATGAAATCGAAAACCAAATTTCGAATAACCCATAACATTGTGGGTTGCTCGGTTGACAACATAATTGTTTGAGATAGCCCATAGTGAATGTGGCCGTATGTGACTTTTGCATCCATGGGTTCAATTTAATTTTTTTGTTTGCATGTTTAAAGTAAACTTTATAATGTTTTTGGATCATTTGGGTAACTCGATTCTTGCTATAGAAATTATAGGTTTGTGAATTGCATTGGCAAATGAGATTTGTGGATTTCTATTTCATTTCAGATTGCTATCTTGAATATATGTACGCATGTTTGTGTTTAATCACTTAAATTAGAAAACTTTCGGAATTTTAAAATAAGTAAAAGCACAAATCTATGGAAATTTATCTTAAGTGAAATTTGCAATCTTAGAATAACATTTATAGTGGAATTTACGCAGACAACATTGCCGAGGGCAAAAACACGAAAGAAATTTATCTCAATAAACTGACGCTGATGGACATCACCGGTGCCCAAAACTAGTCATACCCAACACATGGTACATGCAAAAAAAATATACACCAAACTACATAGCTGTCCGCTGATCGAAATACACGCATTCAGATCGACTTCACTGTGATAAGACAGAAGCCGTGCCTCCACTGTTTTAGCTATGTGGCCGACCCGAGCTCCTAACATCGATTCGGATCACCACTCATTGCAGCCGAAATACGCAACCGCCTCTGCGTGGCTAAAAGGAAAGAACAAAAACCCCAAGAAAAGCTAGACGCCGAAAGGCTGCAACCGCAACAGACTGCCACTGATTTCGCAACTCAACTCTTACACCTGCTCTCTGAGAACAAAAGTCATCCCAACGGAACGCAGGATTTGTTCGAGCATATCTCAAAAGCACTACCGCCGGCGAGGAAGAAACTGGTTACGGGCGACTACGGAAAATCCGTAGGTATGACGAACAATGACGATTTACAACCAAAGGAGAAGACTGTGCTTACAGGGCTACTTTAAAAGAGAGCGCATCAAAAACAAAAATATCGTGTGAACGTTACTACGACATAAGATGGGAAGTGAGACGCCTCCGAAATTTGACCAAAAACTTTGGTGACAGACCGAAGGTTTCAAGTTCGGGGCGAACTCCTGTAAGAATGGAAACGGCGACTTTGTTATCAGTGTCCAGATAGTACTTAAATCCTAAATGGATACAGCAATGTACCGCCCAGGGATGAGTAATCAAAATTTAATGGTCCCCACCCGATTAAGACGAAGTCATAATATCAATAAGCAGACTAAAAGCCACGATGGCCACGGGCGCTTGCGGATTACCTTCGGATCTAATCAAATACGGCGGCGAAGACTTGGTAAGGTGCATACAACATCTTCTTTGCAAAATATCTTCGAACGAGTGCATGCCAGATGATTGGAATCTAAGCGTACTTTACCCAAACCACAAGAGGGGGTATCCTGCAAAATGCGCCAACTAGCTCGGAACAAGCCTTTTTTGATATCGCATATAAGGTCCGGTCAAGTATATTGCGCGAAAGATTGAAGCCCACCGTGATACAGCATAACGCACGGTCCACTTAAAGCTTTGACCGAGTAAAAACGGGTAACTTAAATGTTTCCTACAAAATGGCGTGACGGGACCTACATGCCTTGTGCCGACTTCGAGCGTCTTTTCAAAATCTCTGCTAAAATTTCTCACCACCACAAGAAGCTTCAAATATCAAACCTTTTTTCCTTCTATTAAACCTGCCTTTGTACCCATTTCAAATCACTGAGATTTCTATAAACATCTACACCTAGGAAATGTAGAAATCAGCGTCATGTGTTATTAATTTTTTATTGCTCCAACGTTGGCAATATAAATTTTGCAGCACATGTTTACTGGCACTCAAGCATTCAAGTTGGATACACAATTACACGTGTAACAAAGCAATCAATATATAAATAAATAACGGTAATAATAAACGAATCTGTGAGTGAATAAATGAAATGAGCGCTTAGAGTATTTTAACTATAAAGTTTACTGTATTTATTGAAAAGAGGTAATAGAAAATGGTATTGCTTTGCTTAAACGTTAGTCAACTCAATTGATTTGTGTATGCACATTAGGGTGTGCCTTAATCAGCAATTTGTGTTACAAAGGAGTACTACTACCACATATAGGTTCTGTTTAGAAAGAATTGATTTGTATTAGTATTATTATTAAGCCTCGTTGCACTGTTACCTTTAGCATTTTCCTGCATGTGAAGGCTTTTAACGCTTTTGAGTACCACTTCGGGTTTTAAACTCCATAACATGAAGAAATTTAAAGTCACACCACCTAGATGGGAGAGTCCTTGCCTTTTCAGGATGAGAATGTGATCCAGCATTTCATGTTCCAGTTCATAAAAACCACACATTTGTATATCGGTAAGATTTAACTTACTGAGGTGATATTGACGACCACGCTTTTCGTACAGTTTTCAGTCAGTGCTCGTTGGTCCTTTTTACTTGAATTAATAAATTTTGCTGATACCCTCGTTGTTAGGAGTTTAAATATACGGTGTGTCCCTGTTCTGGACTTTCAATGCAGTGTTGTCTGAACTGCTTTTTTTCCCAGTGAACCAAAGAATGCTGTTATAGCACCGTGTTTGGCTAGGTTGTCTGCATGTTCATTACCTTCATGTCCCTAATAACCAGTAATATATCCTAACAAAATCTTTGTTTTGGCTCCAAGATATTTTAAGGCTCATGTATGAGAATGCAAGGCATGTAACGCTGACTGTCTGGCTGTCTGATATTATGAGGATTCTCCTCGAAGATAAGCGCCTTCGTAGAGATTTTCTCCGGCAAGCTTCTGTTGTATGTGTGTTTGCCTGTATCGAGTCAGGATCAGTATACAGTTGACCTAGGTGCAATACGACATTTCCTATGAATTTCTTATTACTTTCATATGCTCTGTAACGTTTCCGCTCCTTGCTTCATACAAATTGCGTAATTTTAGTGAAACAAGTGCTGCCTATATGGAAGCATAGGTGAGTATTGGCTTCACAACAGTATTAAATGTCCAGTATAACATTTTGGGAAATTTCCCTCATGTTTCGCCATAGAGTAGAAAGCAGGCTAAGAAAGCTGTTGTTGCTTTCTTCAAGGTAGTATCTAGTTGAACACTCCACCTTAGGGGTCTGTTCAATGTAAGCCATAGGTATGTTGCTTCCATTCAAAATCAGATTTGGTGCCTCCGGTGGTTCTGGTATGAATAGTCTTCTTCCCCTAAAAGGTACGAGGACAGTTTCGTTGGGATTGATAGACAATCCTTTGGTATCACACCACCTTCCTACAACACGCAGGTCTTGCTGCATACGATTGGATATTGTTTCCTCATACATCCCTGTGCTGGATACTGCTAAGTCATCTGCATACCATTGTGTGTCCAATTCATTGAATTTCAGTTACTAAAGGAGGTCATCTATGACTAGGGTGCGTAAGAGAAAACAGATAATGCTCCTTTGAGGGCATTCCCTTGGGTTCACAATTGACTCAGTTGATTTGCGTCTTCTTTGGCATGGATTTATATATTTTATATATCATACTATATCCTTGACAATCATAGCTTGTTCGATAGCTAGGTTTTTCGTGTTATCGAAAGTAAAAGCGCAGTTTTAGCGTGATGATATGTGTAACCCATAGGGCCATGGATTTTCCTGACTAATAGGAAAATGTATTCCTATACAGAAGGCGTTTGTTTACATTGGCCTCCCTAATGTGCTTATCAAAATTTTTCTCCATACTGTTTGGGAGAAACGAACGTAGGCTAATTGGTCCATACGACGAGGGCGGTTGTACGGATTTCTTTGGCTTTGGTATGAATACTACCTTAATTTTTATACTCAGCTGAGCAGAGCTCACAGAGTATATTAACTTTGTTCGCATATATCAAAATGATCTGGGTGAAAAAATAAATTCATTTAACCATGTCCGTCCGTCCGTGTAAATTTTGTGGCATCTTGACGAAATTTGGTATGTATGTTCCTGGGCGCTCATCCCAGATCGCTATTTAAAATTAACGATATCGGACTACAACCACGCCCACTTTTTCGATATCGAAAATTTCGAAAAACCGAAAAATTGCGATAATTCATTACCAAAGACGGATGAAGCGATGAAGCTTTGTAGGTGCGTTGACTTTATGACGCAAAATAGAAAATTAGAAAAATTTTGAACAATGGGCGTGGCACCGCCCACTTTTAAAATAAGGTAATTTAAAAGTTATGCAAACTGTAATTTGGCAGTCGTTGAAGATATCATGATGAAATTTGGTAGGACCGTTACTCCTATTACTATATGTATGCTAAAAAAATTAGCGAAATCGGATGACGAACATGCCCACTTTAAAAAAAAAAAAATTTAAGTCAAATTTAAAAAAAATTGTAATATCTTTACAGTGTATAAATAAATTATGTCAACATTCAACTCCAGTAATGATATGGTGCAACAAAATACAAAGATAAAAGAAAATTTCAAAATGGGCGTAACTCCGCCCTTTTTCATTTAATTCGTCTAGAATGCTCTTAATGCCATAAGTCGAACAAAAATTCACCGATCCTTGTGAAATCTGGTAGGGACATAGATTCTAGGACGATAACATTTTGTGATCTGTGAAAAAGGGCGAAATCGGCTGAAGCCACGCCCAGTTTTTATACACAGTCAACCGCCTGTCCTTCCGCTCGGCCGCTAACACGATAACTTGAGCAAAAAACGATATATCTTAACTTAAATTAGTTCACGTACTTATCTGAAGTCACTCTATCTTGGTATAAAATATGGCCGAAATCCGACTATGACCACGCCCACTTTTCCGATATCGAAAATTACGAAAAATTAAAAAAAAAATGCCATAATTCTGTACCAACTATGAAAAAAGAGATGAAACATGGTAATTGGATTGGTTTATTGACGCAAAATATGACTCTAGAAACAACTTTGTAAAATGGGTGTGTCACCTTCCATATGAAGTAGAATAAAATGAAAAACTTCTGCAGGGCGAAATCAAAAGCCCTTGGAATCTTGGCAGGAATACTGTTAGTGGTATGACATATATAAATAAATTAGCGGTACCCGACAGAAGATGTTCTGGGTCTTTTGGTCGATATCTCGAAAACGCCTTCACATATACAACCACCACTACTCCCTTTTAAAACCCTCATTAGTACCTTTAATTTGATACCCATATCGCACAAACACATTCTAAAGTCACCCCTGGTCTACCCTTATTGCAATATCTCGAAAAGGCGTCCACCTATAGAACTAAGGCCCACTAAGTTTTAAATAATCATTAACACCTTTCGTATGATATCCATGGCATACAAACACATTCCAGGGTTACCCTAGGTTCATTTTGCTAAATGGTGATTTTCCCTTATTTTGCCTCCAAAGCTCTCAGCTGAGTATGTAATGTTCGGTTACACCCGAACTTAGCCTTCCTTACTTGTTTTAATTGCTTTGTAGAATGACAAAAAATATTATCTTGGAAAATCAAGCGCACCCTAACACCTACATATAGTTTTTTTATATACCTACTTATATCGAAACATTCTTCCTACTTACAGTCATTTTTAAATAGAAATGTATTACCACAAGTATTTGTGGCTGTTTTAAGTGTCCGCTTAAGTTTTTTCTGTTCAACCAAGATAAAATGTTCTTCCTACTTGTATTGTACTTTTACAAATTCTAGATGAAATTTACACAAGCAGACAGAAGTTAATGTTCCGCAAAGGAAGTAAGTGCTAAAAGATTATTTTTCATGTCATTCGATGTGCCACTTTTTTCTAAGTCAGATAATAAAAGGAAAAAAATCGTTTCGAATTATTGCAATAACGGCTGCAACAACTAAAGATATATGTCGGTTTGAACTGGAATGACGGCGACATGAATTTTGTTGCAATATTGGCGCACTGCAGTAACTAACTCAAGAAAGCGTGTATGTAATCACACATGGGGACACACACACACACGCGCACATAGACATGATTGCATGTCCGCTTATCTCAGTCATACATGTGTGCATAAATCCATATATGTATGTCCTCATAATTTATGCACATATGTATGTATAAATATATATATTTTATTATATTCCAATAATACACTCTCTACAAGTCGGTTGTCAATGGATTGGCGCTGATGACAGCTAGACACACGACAAATACATATATGTATATAGACAACTTATCATATTCAGCAATTGTGTGCTCTACCTAATTTTTTTATATTTACCTTCTTATATTGCAGCTGCCAGTATATTTGATAAAGACTTAAGAAGGAAATGAAAAACTGCAGTGAAAAAATAATAATTGAGCTGTAGGGTTGTTATTGCTGATGATGATGAGGGATATTACTCATACCACACGGTGGCCCAAAACTCTGCACGTGTGTATTTATATTGCAATAAGACTAAAAAAACCAGAAGAGCTTTAAAATTAGGGGCCGACAGAGAATGAGAGCTAAGCTAAGAAATTTTAGCATGGGTAGGTAGTAGAGATATACACCGTCGATTAGGGTCGTTTTCCGCACGCCGCCGCCGAATGTTAAAAATGTCGGCGCGACGACGGCGGCGGCGGCGTACGGCGCGTTACTATATTTTCTACCCGTTTAAGACTGTTTAGGCCATTTATTGCTCAAAATTGGGCGGATATGGTCGAAAGTGGTGTCAACGGATGCGCATCACTGCCAGTTATAAGAAACTAACTGCGAAATTTAACTCTTTCTAACTGTTCAAAAGTTATTTAAAAAAACAGGCGCTTTCGATGTCAGCTTAACACGGACTTTGCGTCACCCAATTCATCAAGTTATTAAAACAAAACACTAATAGAAAAGTTATATATCTAATAAATTTATGTGCCGCTTTGCATATTTTTTTCAAAAAATTAATAATGAATAATGCATTCAAATAAAATGACCCTAGGCGAACATGTTTTCAAATTGTCCTCAAGTTGTTAAAAAAAAGCAAATTAACCAAAAAAGGTGCCGATTTAAAAAAAATTTATATTGCGATTGGCTGAAAGAATAAGCGAGATCAGTGATGCAAAATCCTTTAGTAGGTTCTCTTTTGAAATGATTCTTGTTAATTTTGATTTTCACACTTAATCCTTCAACATCCAATTCTCCCGGTTTGAGATTTCCTAAAGTTGGCGGCCCTATCCAAAACTAGTCCCTCGGAGTGAATCACATTGATTATAGCCTATCAACCAAGTTTAAATATCACCTACACGTTACGGCTCCTTTCACAAGTGTGAATATGTAGGCACATATATTTACCAGGTGAGGCTTTGTCCTTCGCAAGAACACTCAAAGTGGTGAAGGAAAAGCTTTCCCAAGACTGTCGAACTAAGGACCGTGTGTGCTGCTACCCTAATGCAATGGACAGTCGAACTAGTCTGAAGCTACGCGGTCATCCATAATGAGCTCTTATATCATAAGGCTGGAAAACAGAAGTTAACATCTTTCAACTTAAAATCGGTCGACTTTCATTCTAAAATATCGATTTCGATGGCGGCATCTTTGGCTGAATAGTCACTCCCTAACGTTTCAAGGTGCTTCTCTGGTGTAACTGGGCAGCATAGCGCGACAAAAGCATCCGTTGGAAAGTCTTTGGAGCTACACCTAGAGCTTCTAGGAAAGTGACGACAACGAAGGTATGAGTTCTAAGTCGCAGTCCTATAGCTTCTGTGCTGATATATGGTGTGAGGGTCAGGAGGCGTGGTAGAGACTGGTGGTCGGGATTGCTACTGTTCGCACATTGGGAATAGCTCTTAAAAACAGCCGAAACAACTGGAGGCGCCCTGTACCACGAGAGTCATGAGTATTATAAGACCTTTAATAGCAACCGTAAGTCGCCTTTATGCGTGGCCGTCAAGGAGCCACAAATGATTTACAGGAATTGTGTTCGCGACGATTATTAGGACAAAAGTGTGACTATTTTATGTATCTCTATTTCTTTTCAGCAGACGCAGCAGTACCAATTCCAAAGACCGGGGTTAGGTTCGACGCCTCTCTGGAGTAAGCGAACGAGGGACAATCCCTCAGCAAGGAGCTACTCCTGAAAATTTTTGAACGGCCTGCGAGATCTTGAGGCAAAAACCACGGATCTTTCCGAAATGGCCAACACGTTGATTTCCTTAAATACATACAAACAAAACCTTTCCTAAATATTGTCTTTTTAAATAGAAAAATCAAGCTTTTTAAAGTAAGAACACCGGCGTAGGCCGGCGCTCCGACCGCCGCCGCCGGCGTTATATAATAGAGCCTACGCCGCCGCCGCCGATAAAGTGATCGGCGTTAACCTCTAGTAGGTAGGTAGCCATAATTGCTGCAACCCAGGTCACCCAAGTAGCTAATAAAAAGCCGTTTTTATGCCATAAAACTCGTTTGAATCTACTGAGTGCTACATATCACTCATTTGCTGCAACGTCGTCATAACTCAAAAAACACAATTTTCCAGGAGAGCCATTCAAAGATCTTAACTGCCGTATGTTGTGGATATAAAGGCATATTTTCATTTTTATAACACGTGCTAAATTTTTAATTGATTACGAAGATTTTTTTATACAACATAGATCATGATATTGGGTACGTTTATATGTTATTAACTCAAAAGTCATGTTTTTTGAGTTATGACGACGTTGCAGCAAATGAGCGATATGTATTACAACCAGGACGAGTTGTTTGTAAAAACGAGAATATATGAAGTCCCTATTTCCAGTAATCGACCCAGATTATCCAAAAACGGCCTTCCGAATTATTTTAATCGTTTTCTAGCTAGACTACAGTCTTGTTTTGCAGTCACTTTTTTACAACATCTGCAGAGGTCATTATGCGCAATATCCATCTTTTCAGGTGCAGATTGCTATAAATTTAGGGGTGTATGCTCTAGATCCTGAGGCCACCGTGGTGTGATGGTAGCGTGCTCCGCCTACCACACCGTATGCTCAGGGTCCGGCAAAGCAACATCAAAATTTTAGAAATAAGGTTTTTCAATTAGAAGAAAATTTTTCTAAGCGTGGTCGCCCCTCGGCAGTGTTTGGCTAGCTCTCCGGGTGTATTTCTGCCATGAAAAGCTCGCAGTGAAAACTCATCTGCCTTGCTGATGCCGTTCGGAGTCGGCATAAAACATGTAAGTCCCGTCCGGCCAATTTGTAGGGAAAATCAAGAGGAGCACGACGCAAATTGGAAGAGGAGCTCGGCCTTAGATCTCTTCGGAGGTTATCGCGCCTTACATTTTTTTATTTTTATTTATGCTCTAGATCTACCCAGTTGACTTCTTATCCATCTTTCATTGTAGTCTAGCCATGTAGCTCTTGAAATTGCACAACCCCTGTGCTGAGCTTTGCTCACGTAAAAATTTTGAATTTCCTCCTTGACCTCTGCCAGAGTTATGCCTGCTTCGACGCTTGTTATTCCTTTTCCTCCTCCACCTTATCCCTACCTGCCAGCTCATTAGCTCTCTCATTTCCTTCGAATCCCCTATCTTCCGGAACCCAAACAATGGATATTTCCTGAGTGTCGGTTAATGCAGCTATAAATTGCTTGCATGCCTCTACTAGCTTTGAGCTTACACTAGTGCACCTTGCGCCTTTATTACTCATTGGCTGTCAAAAAAATAGATACTTTGCCAGTTATGTTCCGGGCCTCGAATGATTAGCATGCCTGCCGAATTACGAGGACTTCTGCTTGAAACACTCTACCGTAAGACGGCAATTAGAATAATTTTGGAGCCTTCGATGTAGATTAGTATGTCATTAATAGCTGGAACCGTGCCCCTCCTCTAATCATTCCTACTTCGAATGCTAGTTGTAATACCGCCTTCGAACTGCGATAATAATATATTTCGGAATTAAAAGTTCTTGGCAGAAATAAAAGATACTGCTGTGCCCTTTCTGAGTATCACTTCAAAATCCAGATTCCCTGAGTCTCAGTGCAGAGGTGTCGCTATTCACAGAGTGTGTATGTCTATTGTAAGCAGGTTTAAAATGGGGTCTAAGGCCGCCATGGAGTAGGTTAGGCTAGTTTTGGTTGCACCACTGCCTCATATAGCCATAGCGCTCGAGGGTGGTCTGGGAGTGCCTGACTTTGCTTGTGATTAAATCAACCTGGGTCACAGTGACCGGGCAACTGTCAAGCGGATTTCTTTGCCCGCATCGCTACAATTGAACCGGGTGAAGATGGTTGCAGGAATTTCGGAGTTTCGCTGGCCACCTGTGGTCTGCTTTTGCATATATATAGGCCTCAAGTCAGCTCACAAAGCGTTGGACAGACAGCATCACTTGCAGGGTAGCAAAGTCCTTCTGGCCGGAAGTAGATGGCAGGAGGTCTGCCGAAATTATTGAGTTCACTAAGGTTCATCTATCAAAGGTAAAGGGGGTTTCGACAGGTCACTGTACAATCAGAATCCATTCGGTACGTCTCAATACACTGGAAACTCTATTCTGCTGCAGATGTATGGAGCACTATAAGGTGGAATCTTCGCGTCACTTTATGCTTGACTGCCAAGCTTTTTCCAGAACTAGGCGAAAATATTTCGGTAGTGATTCAGTTGGATCTTCGGAAGATTTATCCAAGGTTGAAGTCCGCCTCATTAGAGACTATTTCGTTGATATGCAACGATTCTCTATGTATCTATACACTGAAAGAAATGGTGCTAGTAAAATCAACAAATCGGTTCTGTCGTTCTTGACTTAACGGAGATTCGGTGAAATTGATCGAATTATGGTTAAATCGACCGAGTTCTGGGTCAAACGAACAAATTAGTTTAGTCATTTCAACAGAAGAGAAATTTTCGCTCTTAAGTTAATAAAATTCTGTAAAATTGACAGATTCTTGGTTAATCTAACTGATTTTTCTGTTAACACAACTGATCTTATAGGTCATTTCAACGGCGATCAACTGTCAATACATGAGCAAATTTCAAAGAGAATTTTATGCTTACTGCACTTTCTGCTTTGTGTTTGTGACGATGGTGCCACTTGTTTAAAAAAAATACCAAAATAAGAAAGCCATCAAATCGAAAAAATACTCAAAATGGGAAAACAATAAAAAAACTAGTTTTTCAGTTATCAATACAAAACGAAAAAAACATTTTTGGGATTTAATGTGTAAAAATTATGAGATGCCGGGACATCTATTTATCGGGTACAATTTTGCAACTTCTCGTCCAAGCGAAATGCAAAATTGTGCCCTCTTGTTGCAGAAGTTTTGTTTGAACGAACAGGATTTTTCCAAAGTTAGTAACATTTTGTTAAAGTTTTTATGAATTTCTACTCACGCGAACGAATCTAATAAGATAATAAGAAAACATCCTTCTTAATGTTGATGTTTCCGACAACATAAAAGTGTGAGTTGTTTTGGAATCATTTCAACTTAAAGTGTCACGAAAATTAAACGTGCCGAATTACATGTAAAGTTACTCCAGTGGTGAATTAACTTCTACCGATTTGATTCTTTACTTGTCTATAACTTACAAGTTCTCTATTTAAAATGTTATGTCAAACATTTATACTTCAAAGTAGAAACAGTCAAGTGTGGCAACTACATGCGAGAGAAGAAATTGAGAATGAGATGAGCTGCAACTGAAAGAATTGAGAATCAGTTTTGTGACTACTATTTTCATTTCTATATGCAAGCATGCGTATTTATGTAGTAACATATTTATGTATTTATATGGCGGCACGGCGGCCGGTAGCATGCTCCGCCTACCACACTGAAGACCCTGGGTTCACACCCCGGCAAAGCAACATCAAAACTTTAGAAATAAGCTTTTTCAATTAGAAGAAAAATTTTCTAAGCGGGGTCGCCCCTCGGCAGTGTTCGGAAAGCACTCCGAGTGTATTTCTGCCATGAAATGCTCTCAGTGAAAACTCATATGCCTTGCAGGTGCCGTTCGGAGTCGGCATAAAACATGTAGGTCCCGTCCCGCCAATTTGTAACAAAAATTAAAAAGGAGCACGACGCAAATTGGCAGAGAAGCTCGGCCTAAAATCTCTTCGGAGGTTATCGCGCCTTACATTTATTTATTTTTATGGCAACATAGGTACTTTCATAAAAAGCTGTCGCAACAAATTTTTTTGTTCATTTGACTACTAAAATGGTCAATTACGAATCAACGATGTGTGCGCAGTTGATTCAACATCTAGTTGCGATGGATAAAAATTTACAGAAATTTCGATTGAATTGGCCCGTATTTCGGTCGATTTTACCGGTCTTTTTCTTTCAGTGCAGCTACATTACCTTTATTTTATTTGGTATCGGAAGGGACCTTCATGCTGTCCAAGTAAGATACAAGTAAAATACAAAATACAAATTCTGTCAATGCCTATGCTCTGTTTCTCTTTGGAGCTATGTATATAGGGGTACAAGGGAAATGAGTGGCTGTGAAGTGAGAATAAAAATTAAATGGGGCAGGAATGGGAAAGAGGGGTTGATGAGAGCGAATGATTGGAAAGGGGACGGTGAGGAATGGGCTTTAAAAAAAGTGCATGCAGAACCAAGTCTCGCAGGTCCGCTAGTAGTTGCATAAGCTGTATAAAGCAGTTATATAGCTCGTTTTAAATGTTGTTTTCTTTCACCAAAAACTATTTTAAGATTATAAATATACCTCAATTTGTTTCTTTTGTAAAAATGCAAGCACAAGCAAATAAGTATGTACTTAGTTACACATAATTTCACATTTATATTCACATATCATACAATGTGTCAGGTGCTACTAACCGAGAATGATGCATCTTGCAAAATCTAGTCAACTGCGGCAACTGCTTATATTACCAAACACAAACATGCAACTGTCACAGCTGTTGGTAGTTGAAACTTAAAACGTGATAGTTTGAGTGACGGTACAAAGTTGTATGTGTACACCTACAAGCATATGCCATGAAACTGTGTATAAAAAGAGTTAAGTATTCATATCTATATAAAATGCCATTTACTTTTTAAAAGAACGACCATTGCAATGTTGAGCTAAATAATACGAATGTATGTCAGCATACTTGAAGAACATAAGTAAAATGTTGCTCAGATAATTTAAAGAACCGTTTCTGTCCAATAGTACGGTTGAAAACATTTCCAGTTGAACCTTAATTAAGTACTCATGATGGAACGAAATACATTCACATAGTTCATGTAAAGGCTGAAAAATCACCACTTGTCAAAATAGTTGTCCAAGATGATCGGCAACAAGATAATCAAGGCAGGTGGTGCTGAACCTGATGACTTTGAGAAGTCTATTGCCCAGTCGTTGTTGAAGCTGGATGGCAACAGTGTCTTAAAATCCTGTGTGAGGGACTTGTACATCACTCGTTCGGCAGCAAAAAGGCCGTCATCATCTATGTCCCATTGGACAGTGACATGCCAGAGCCACAATCACTACGCATAAATGAACAGAAAACTTTCGACCAGAAGCAATTTTTTACCCCGATCAAAATTTCGACCAGAAGCAATTTTTAACCCCTTCAAAATTTAATTGCAAACTTAGCGCTTACTAAGCTAACTCGGCGCTCATATATTCAATAATTTTCTAGCGTACGCCACATTCGGTTAAATTGTGTCTTCTCAGGCAACTGTCCCAGTTGATTTCCTACCCTTTTCTTTATAGTGTGGGAAAGAAAATATTTCTGAACCCTGCACAAAGGGCAGTTGTCGAAAAAATAGGCCGTTTTGGTTGGAACAAACACAAAGTGCTCGAATTCAGAGAGCCCATAGCCCATGCTACAAAACCTAATCAATGCTGGTGTCGGACGCATCCAAGCGACCCTCTTTTTCGCTAATTCTCAACCTTTTCGATCAGGGACTGTAACTTTTTTATACGTTACAGAACGAGATAAAAAATTACTAGCGCCCATTATTTTTCTTTCACGTTATAGGGGAACTCACAATATAGGCATAGGTACGCATAGTCGTCCTGTTATCTATTTCTAATGGAAATATTGATGGTTTGCTTTCGATAACAAGTGTTTTCGAAGAGTTATCGGTTTGTTCTCCATTTATGAACGGTTTGTTATCGACGGTTTAAAGACGGGTTATTAAAGAGATATAGACCAGATATCGAATTGCTATAAATGTGTATATATAAAAATATTTCTAATGGGTTATAGGTTTGCAATCGAAAGTTATCGATATTTCAAGGATTTTAAATTCAAAATTTTATGATTTTTTTTTTTAAAAAGGTTTGTCATCTACAGAAGGTTGGTTTTTTTTCGGGAGTGTTACCGAGTTTTTTGTCAAAGAGTTATCGATTTGCTATCGACGAGTTCTTCACTAAGGGTGAGTGAATTGATATATCTATCGAAATGTAAATTGACTATCCATCTATCGAACTGTTTTCGGTGTTTTATCGTCAAGTGAACAGTTTATTTTCGAAGTGTTTTCGGTTTGTAATTGATAACAACGTCATCATTGATTAATTTTATTGCTGTTTCGCACATTTAAATATACAATGCGATTGCGGACGGTTTCATACCTATTCTCAACAAACCTGCAAAAAAATATTATTAAAGAGAATTTAAACGAATTATTGAAGAAAATTGCGTAGCCCTAAACCAAGCCAGAAATACTAGTCTCATATGCTCCATTATCGTAGTATTTGTTTAGTTTTCATTCTACTGTATCAACAAAAAAAACTAATTAAAATTCTCTATTAGGGATGCGATGTGTACGCGTGGCACAGCTGCAGTAAGTGTTTAAAAAAGAGTAGAGAAAGGATTTGTCCGACAGTAACCGTAGAGGTAGAAAGAGGACGTGTTCAACAGTATAAGAGTATAACAAAGAGTAGAAAAAGGGTCCATCCGACAGTACATGTCGGTGTATAAAGAGGAATCGTCTGACACTACCAATTAAGACAAAAATATGTACAATTGGCCTCTCCATGGAACATACTCAAACAAAAGGGATCTCTCCAACCCATATAAAGATATCAAAACAAGCTATAGTCGCATGTTATTTTGCAACTTATCTCGTATTCATCCTAGACGATTTGTTTCGATGTGCATTTTTACTGTGGGTATATGGGGTTTTGGAAAAGTTACCTGCGTTGTCATTTAACTTCAACCACTAAGCAAGCTCTAGTTAATACAAAAGCATTGGCTTACTAGACGTATGTCAGTACATTCAAACATCAAACTCCAAGTGTACGCGATACTCACACCTTTTTTGGATGACAGTAAGTAATTTTACTGCAGAGTTTATCTGCGGCGTTACCGGTAAAAATCATTGCATATCCAAGTACACCAAGCCATTCAAATGTATTTGCTACGCAGTGTGGCTAATTTGCCCTTCATATTGCGAATGTTGCACATGCACTTACACACCAGCGCCCTTATTACCCCACACACAGCAAGACTGTTTAGCATATTACATCCAAGTGATCCAAGTGACCAGGTAGCAAGGCCCCCGTCGTCTTTTTCTCGCGACTGACTTCGATTTATTTGCGCTGCAATGTAAGGGATACGAGCATAATTGTAGCATGTATGTTCTTGTTGTTGTTGTTGTTGCTATTGGTTACCGGTGATGTGTAAAGCAGCAACGCGCGCAAAGCACACGATAAAGGTCATTGGATACTGCAAAATTCATAGAGCAATGCATCACAGCAAATATTGTAAACTAAGCGAAAATGTTAACTTTTGCCTTTGACATTACCCAATCGACCTCTAAGGAGGGGGGTGGTAGCAATATCAACACATTAGCATTGAAAACCGGTACGAACGTTTTTAAAACTCCTACTACTTACTTGCATTTGTGACAATATTTGCATTGGCCTACTTGGTTAGTTCGTTATGGCGACAGCGTTAATAAATATCCTTTCTATTCCGACTATTTTAAATGTTCTTTTTATGTATTTCAATAGCTTTTAGTTGATTTATTTTGTAGAAATTCCTCGTCGTGTTGGCATTTGATATTGCTGTTTTTCGTTATCCAGCTGTCCCTTCTATTTCTTAGAGTTTTGCATATAATCAAGTCGACAGGCGTCTTCGTTCACTGTGCAGAGTTTTTTGTATTGCTTGGCAATCGCATATTTGAAAAAAGCTCTTACAGACCTAATATGCTAATATGTTCACACGTATGTGTCTGTTAAGAGAGTAAAATCTCTATTCCCATATGTGCTTACAAATGCATTGTCATACTATTTCACGTGACAGCTGGTCAAATGTGCATGGTCAACCGAAAGGAAGATAAGATGTGCACAAAAATGTTTGTTAAAAAATTGAGTTTCTTTACTAAAATAGATATTCCTTTCTTTCTCATTTTTTTTTTTTATTTTTTTTTTTTTTATTTAAATTTTTTTTTTTTTATTTTTATTTTTTTTTTTTTTTGTATTTTATTTAATAATTTGGGAAAATTTAAACAACGTGACATCAAGGCGACAGCTGTTTCGATTATACCTTATTTAAATCTCTTCAAAGCCTTTTCTCCCGTGAGTGGGATTCGAACCCTGGGCTCCTACGATGGTTGAAGTATTATAAACGCATTCAGCCACGTCATGCCTTAGTTGTTGTAAAACTTATCCCAATTGCCTTCTCTGCATATTTTCTTTATTCATAGTCCATACTTCGTATGGCATCATATGGTAAAGTTATGCGTTGGTAAGGCGATTTCAGAGAAACTTTATTTTTTTTTTCGTTTTAAAGGATTTTCTGAAATTTTTTATAAAAAGCGGGTTCCTTATCTCTATCGAATTTTCTCACAGTTCAATTCAAGAGACAATAGGGTCAGCCAAAAAAAAAACGAAGTTTGTTTTTCTCGAGTGAAGCACATGTTGACAGGCATCTCTAGAATATCCTCACCTTACATGGTTTCTTAGCACCGTTTTATTTGACTAATAACCAAACTTGTTCTTTCATATAAAGCTCCAGTTAATTTTTACTGCAGATAGTAAAAAACAACCCTTAGTATTAAGATATGATCTTTATAGTTTTTCCTTCCCACTTAAGAGAAATATGAAAATGAGTGTGTAAACATACATGGGTACATCTAGAAAAGTTATGTATTTGAATTAACTGAAGCTGGTTCCGGAGTTGCAGTTTAACCACAACAAAAGTAACTTTAGCAGAAACGAATAATTTCGTATTTTAGAAAAGCTTTGCCGACTTCTTAGCTGTAATCTTATATGAGAACGTGAGATTATCATCCAGCTACCGGTTTTTATCGGCTTGTTATCGCTGATTCCTCGGCTTTTTTTTGGTTTCTTATCAGCTTGCTATTGATGAGTTGCATATATGTTGCCGATTATATATTTGAGTTTTTTTGGCGTAGGTTTCTCAAAAAGTCCACGAGTCATTGGTAACACGCAGATAGCAAATTAGTCACATTCCGACAAAAAATCGAACCGACAATTTTTGGTAAAAAAACCATAACATGCCGATAGCAAGTCATAAACATTTCGAGAAATAATCGATAACTTTCCGGTAACCAATCTATATTTTTCGATAAAAAACGACAAAAAAATCGAAAGCATTCCGATAACTTTTCGATAACTTTTAGAGAGCATACTTTCGATAATAACTACCTGACTTTTCGATAACAAACCGTTACTATTTCAAAATAAATCTTTGATAACTTTTCTAAATTGGATCGAAAACTATATGATAATAAGCAGATAAATAATTGGCAACGCTACGAATTCAAACCCAACTTTTTGATAGCAAGTCCATAATTTTTTGATAACATATCGATAACTTTTCAATAAATAGTTAAGAATTTTTCGATAATAAATCGATAATTTAAAATATCTATAACTTATCATTAACAACTCTAAACACTTCGATAAGAATTTGATAATATGCCGCCCGGTTTCAGTTTTGACTTCTAATCTTTCCTTTCCTTTTCCCCCATTTCTGTTTTTTCTTATTTTTTCCATTTCTTTCTTTTCTTCATCTGGCCTTGTTTTCCTATCTCTTTTCTTTCGTACCATCACTTCCCTTTCCTTTCCTTTCCTTTCCTTTCCTTTCCTTTCCTTTCCTTTCCTTTCCGTTCCTTCCCTTTCTTTTCTTTCCTTTCTTTCTTTCCATTCCTTTCCTTCCCTTACCTTTCTTTTCCTTTCCTTTTCTTTCCTTTCCTTTTCTTTCCTTTCTTTTCCTTTCCTTTCCCCTCCTTTCCTCTCCTTTCCTTTCCTTTATTTTCTTTCCATTCCTTTCCCTTCCTTGCCTAACCTTTCTTTTCTTTTCTTTTCCTTTTCTTTCCTTTTTTCCTTTCCTTTCCATTCCTTTCATTTGCTTTCCTTTCCTCCTTTAACTTTCCTTTCCTTTTTACATTTACTACTCCCTCTTTGTTGCCTTACTTTCCCATTTAATTATCATCGAGCTCTTTTCTACAGTGTATGCATTTGCTACACCAGAGCAGCAGTAGCAATGACAAATATTTGCACTGCTACTGCTGGGGCTCTGAACAAGAACATAGCATAAAGCAGAGCCATAGCAGAAGACAGTGAAAGCATTTCTTCCTCCACTTCCTTCTTATTTCATTATGCTCAGCGTGCTTTACACACAGAGTACATTAATTTTGATTGGATAACGGTTGGTTGTACAGGTATAAAGGAATCGGGATAGATATAGATTTCCTATATCAAAATCATCAGTATCGAAAAAAAAAAAATTGATTGAGCCATGTAAATAATGAGATATCTTCACCAAATTTGGTACACTAGCTTTCTTGGACCCAGAATAGATTGGTATTGAAAATGAGCGAAATCGGATGATAACCACGCCCACTCTTTATATATATAAAATTTTGGAAAACACAAAAAACCTGATAATTTAGTAAATAATACACCTAGAATGTTGAAATTTGACACGTGGACTGATATTAAGACTCTTGATAAAAATTTGGAAATTTTTTTTTAAATCAGCGAGGCACCGCCCACTTGCGATAAAATCAATTTTACAAATATTATTAATCATAAATGAAAACCGTTAAAAAGGGCTTTATATCAATGGTATTTCATTTCCCATGTGGATTTATAACACTAAATAGGGAAAACAATAAATTAAAAAAATGGACGTGGCACCGTCCCTTTAAGACGAAGTAATTTTCTGTTTCGGGAGCCATAACTCGAAGAAAAATTAACGGATGGTACACGAATTTTCCCTATAGCAAGAAATATTTCTAGAAAAAAAGGACGAGATCGGTTAAAGGCCACGCCCACTTTTATATAAAAGATTTTTTAAAGGTCTTAGACGAAAATAATAAGCTATATCTTAGCGAAAAAGAGCTTTGTGTCAATGGAATTTTACTTTCTTAACTGAATTATAACATTAAAATGGAAAAAACTAAAATTTTTGAAAATGGGTGTGTCACCTCCCCTTTTATGACTCAGCAATTTTCTATATATCGGGAGCCATAACTCGAAGAACATATCATAATGAAATAACATATCGTAACAAAATTGGGTACACATATTTTTCTTATAGCAGAAAATATTTTTAGTAAAAATGGACGTGATCAGTTAAAGACCACGGCAACTTACATATAAAGCAAGTTTAAAAGGGTCGCAGACTAAAATAATAAGCCATAACTTAGCAAAAAGTAGTTTTGAATCAATGATATTTCACTTATCAAGTTTTATTGTAAGAGGAAATGGGGAGAACTTTTTTAAATGAGCGGTGCGTGTTATGTAGAAAAGTAATTTATCTGAAATGAAATGTACAATTGAAGCTCACGCTGAGTATATAATGTTCGGTTACCATCCGAACTTAGATACCTTTACTTGTTGTTATTCTGCTATTTGCTACGCTCTAAAACACGACGTAGCTCGTGTTCAGAGCGGGAGCAATCGCGAAAAAACTCCTGATTAACATAGCATTATCAATCACTGGTCCCTGCCTTTGTTAACTTATATTAACTGACTTTTGGTCTGATTTCTCTCATATCAACTCTATCGCGTACATCTCTCCCACATTATGCTACTCTGTAGTGATAACAATGTTTTCGCCCTCACAGCATACCAATCCCACACACGACGCTTATGCTTACACTTATCTTGCGATTACGTTATGGATTCCCCCACACCGTGAGTAAAGATGTTGTTTGCAAAACTGACCAACTGAGCTCAGCTTGTATTAAGGTATGACCGTCACTTCCCACGACCGGAACCTAGCATCAATGGATGGTGCGATCTGACACTCCTAGGACACTTTTTTTATGAAGTACTGTGTGAAATTATTGCCTTGATTGACGTGACTGCGGTTTAAGCACGCTTCCGCTAGAATTTTTGCTTTCTTCATGGTAAAAATGCAAAGATCTGGCAGCCTGTAGAGTCTACTTATTTCTGGATCGCCATTCTAAACAGCAGACCCATTTAACTTGAGTTGTAAAAATATATTTTAGCTTCTAAAAGATGGTCCTGTGACATACTTTCTCATGTAGTTGACATTATTACGCACCCAAAACTTCTGATGAAGAGTGTATTTCAATATTGCTACTTTTACTTTGGTTCTACAAACTATTTTATGCATAATATGAAAGTTTGTATGCATAAATCTTGGATTTCTTATCGTCTTACCATAAATTATACGCATTTTCTTTTATTTTATTGTTTCTACAAAACCAAACGCATACAAGCTTAGTAGTCATTTTTATATTATTTTATTTTCTTGCGCATTTCCTTTTGTATTATACAAAGCATTATTTTTATGCTTTCTATCGGCATTTGTGCATTGTTTGCGCAAATGGAAATGGATTTTCTAAGCGACATGAGATTTGTAAAATAAATTGCTCACTCTTGTCGGCGCTGACGACGCACTGTGGAATGCGTGAGACCAAAAATTTCGTAAATCACACGCAAAAAAAATCAAAAAACAAAACGTAATGTTAACACTTTACATTTTCAGAGCAATATCAAAACTTATTTTGGTGTACTTTCAATTTTCAAACTACGCAGATGTCCTGCAAATCATAGTCAGATATAAATTTTTGGTCATCTTGCGTGATGTTCCAGATATGATATTTGTGGATTGGCTGTAAAACAAGCTGACAAAACGGAACAAGTTATTTTTAGAGGAGATATAAGATACCTGCTTTAAGGTGTTATATGATTGCAAGAGTACCTATGATACGTCTCGATGAGGTTAAGTAATTGGATAAGAAGCATCCCTAAGGTTAGGGCAAGGAAGGCAATTGAAGCCATGTACTACTGTAGAGGGTAATGGCAAGAGCATGTGACATCTCGCCAAATATCGTGCGCAAGCTTAATAAGAGATGTAGCAACACCCCCTATGCGCAGGCGACTCATGGCTTGGCGTTGATCAGGCTTCTTGACTTCGACTCCATATCAAACAGGAGATACTATTTTGTAACAGCAACTGCACTCTGATAACTACTTCTTAGAAAAGGCGACGTTTCTCTGCAAGGTAAAAGTCACATGCTCAAACCGCCCGAATACTGTAGTGTAAAGAAAGCGGAAGTCGCCGTTGAAAGGAATACGGTGGATCATTTTAAAGCAAACTGCAGTTAGAAACTTTACAACTAATGCGGTCGAGACCGTTCTGGTAGTGCCTGACCTCTCGCGATTGACTCGAATTATTTTAAAACTAGGTTGATATGATTACTTGGCATAAAAATATTCCAGGTACCCATTGCGCTGATCTCTTTACCCAAATGCGTGCAAATGAGACGAAAGTGGATAGCTGTAGACAGTTCTGTTTGTACCGGTCACTCGCAGTCTGGTCATGTATGGATGGCCGGCAGTGAAGAAAGCTCAGCTGTAGCTTTACAGATATTTTTTATCCTCTTAGCCGGTAGGGGATGACACTGGATAACTCAGTGGTGGTCTGCTAATATAATTAGTCGCTGTCCATCGGGCAAACATGTGGTGCGTCCCAAGATACTGGGGAAGCTTGTGGTTGGTGTTTTTGTGGCAAGAAAGACACGAAGGTATTAGGAAGTGTTATCCTTGTTGGTGGTCCTTTACCGGATATAAATAGATCTGGTGCTTTCCGGTAACAAGCACTATTAAAACCGACCATCTCGGGAACGAGTTAATATGACATTAAACTTTCTGTGCCATCCAGTTGCCATTCCATGAGGAGATTAGGGTCACGTGAGCCTCGCCGGCTAAACATGTGTATGATACATTAATATCTGTAACAGGATTCACCTCGCGTATGTGAGGTTGACAATTTGCCTGCGGAAGCTGTGAATTGCGCTGATCAACACCTTGAATTCCTACTGGAAAACCTCTCTTACCTCAGTTTCGCTGAAGAGTATGAGGTGGAGTCATCGAACCTCTTCATAATTGATTGCTCAGCTTCTTCGAGAAATAAGCGAAGTCAGCTTCTTGACGCTATCGGGTCGCTACCACTCAACATAACTTAATTTACCTAATACCGGGGTCTTAAATCTGGATACATGATTAAAATTTTACAAAATCTTCGACAACAAATCGTAAATACGCCGTTAATAAATTGGTAACTGAACATTTTTTTATAACTTTTCGATAACAAATTGATAACACGCCAAAATCAGATTGGTAATGCTTGGAAAAATTTTTTATAACATAACGATAACGTTTTAGAAACCTTTTAAAAATCAAATTGTAACATATCGCTACCAAACCAATATCTATCAATATTGTTGCTAATATTAGCAGCTTCGGTACGTCCCTATGCCGCTAGTAAATAAATTCTGCTCAAGGGAAGAGATCGAATAGCAAACAGCTACACATACATCTAAACTCTAAGAGCGCGGACGCCATTACACAAACATGTACACAGCAATAAAGAGCGCATATGACCTTACATAAACTACAGATATACATGGAATAACCAAAGCCAATATGAGATTGAGAAAATAAAAAAAAATAAAATAAATGTAAGGCGCGATAACCTCCGAAGAGATCTAAGGCCGAGCTTCTCTTCCAATTTGCGTCGTGCTCCTCTTGATTTTCCCTACAAATTGGCCGGACGGGACCTACATGTTTAATGCCGACTCCGAACGGCATCTGCAAGGCAGATGAGTTTTCACTGAGAGCTTTTCATGGCAGAAATACACCCGGAGCGCTTGCCAAACACTGCCGAGGGGCGACCCCGCTTGGAAAAATTTTCTTCTAATTTAAAAACCTTATTTCTAAAATTTTGATGTTGCTTTGCCCGGGGTGTGGGCCCAGAGAACGGTGTGGTAGGCGGAGCACGCTACCATCACACCACAGTGGCCGCTCATTGAGAGATTGAGAAAAGAGAAATAAATAAATAACTATTCAAGGCGGCTGATCGGAAAATAGGCGAAAGAGACAGCTAAGAGTATAAAAGAAGCACAATCTAAGTAAGAGTCTAACAGCCCAATTCTAAACAAAAATTCCTTGCGAGTTTTTTACCTTCTCCCATTCCTCGTTTCCTAAACAAAAATTCTTTGTGAATTTTTTTCATGCAAGGAGGCTTAAATAGATTTTGGCATATGACGAAAGACGAATTCAACTCGACTTGGCCGCCAGCGAATTGCTTAGCTGAATGGAAGCAGGCAATTCCACCGGATTTGTGTCATCCCGCCGTCTTCCTCTTCTTATGCTCCTCTGTTAATGTCTCTGTGCATCAATTCATTGATCATTTCAGTGAATACCACATGAAATGCAATACTGTTTATATTTTATTTCTTAATTTAAAACAAATTCGCAACAATAATTAAACTTTTAAATTTTTTAAACAAAATAAGAAATGCGCAACGACATTTCAATTGACAAAACAGCTGACTTCGAAAATTCGAAATTTCTATTCCCCAATTATTGTTCTCCCTGGGAGAAAATAATTAAGGGAATTTTTCCGCGGGAATGAGAAACCACGCGAGAACAAAATTCCGAGGGAATATTTAGAATTGGGCTGAATAAGTCTTCTTTTCACACGATATAAGTGAAGCGCCCGAATATATTTAATTTTACGCAGCTACTAGTAGTGCTGTTTTTGTTCTGTGGTGATGAAGCTAAAAAAATTGAATTAATTTTGGATTGAAATTTGTTGTCATTTTACCTTTTCATCGCCCTTGTTTCAAAGCTGCAGGCATGGCTCTTTCAATGAAGTTATTGCAAGTATAAGCAAGTTAAATACAAGAAATTACAGATTAATAGGGATCGACTTAATGCATAACGCTGATAAAATAGTTTTTTCTTTCCTTATGGCATTTATGCGCATTCTTATATTTTGGCGCCCCATCTCCGTCAAACATTTCATGGAATAAAGCAAAGCCTCGTGACACATTTTTCAACAAAATCGATTGAAGGGGGCGTAACATTTGCGACTTTCAGCTACTACTTATATGGAAACGTAACACTGTGCAACGCGGATACTATTTTTATATCTTTCATGAACATAAAATTGTATATGAACTTTGGTCCGATGTTTGTAACGTTGAGAAATATAGAAGATAGACTCACCATTAAGTATACCGAATTGATCAGGGCGACGAACTGAGTTGATATATCCATGTCCGTCTCTCCGTCCGTCTGTCTGTTTGAACGCAAAATAGTCCCCCAAATTTTCAGATATCTCAATGAAATTTAGCACAAGTATGTATTTTTGTATTATATTAGACATTTGTCCGATCCGGTAGGATCGGACCACTATAACACATATGCCACATACAACCGATCGTATAGATAAGAGGATTTTGGTCATTCCTGCCGCAATTTAGAAAGTATAAACGTGAAACTCGGCGATATACATATATTCTAATATATCATAGAACATATCCTGAAAAAATCACTTTAATCGGAGCTATATATAGTTATATCCCATACAACCGATCGTTCAGATAGGGGGGTTTTTTGCCATTTTTTATTTTATATTTATCTTAAAAATCGTTTAGGTATATACATCTGTTCACTATATATTTCTTATCTTATACATCCAATTATTTGGAGATTACGAACGGGATAAAATTATTGTTCAACCCCATTCATGAAAGGTATGAAGTCTTCGGCACAGCCGAAGACAGTCCCGACCTTATTTGTTTTTCAATTCACATTGAAAACAAATAAAATAAATAGTACAAAATTATAATATAATAAAAAATTTGCAAAAAAACAACAAAGAAAATAATCATTCCTCACTACATCAATGTCACATTTGTAACTTCTCAGAAGATTTTACACCATGCAAGCGCCAGCAAAATTTGGCAGCAACTTTTTTGCATGCAAAATCTGCGTTTGCAACTCCTGGCTTAGTATGGAATACATATAAGTACTCTGTTTAGTTGAGTAAAAAAAAAAAGCTGCCCAAAAGTTAGTAGCAAAATTGCGAGAGTTTTTCGCTCCAATGTGTTAAGCATTGTTCTTTTTTATCTGCTCACTTCCTTTCCTTTTCTTCGAAATGTTTGCATTTTATTTTTAAGAATTTTCGCATATTATAAAAAATTTTTTTTAACTCCTTTCGCTTATGCCTTTGGGCTTTTCCTTACATTCATAAATTTTAGTCGAGCGGAAGAAGTTCAAATTGGAAAATCTTTATTGAACTGCAAATGAAAATAAGTTGCTCATAATTTGGCAGACGTCTATTTTTTCAATGCGAGTATCTACATTTCCAGCCACCAGATGAAGTATAGATTTGCAATTCATAATTTTATACTCAGCGTGCTTTGCACACAGAGTATATTTACTTTGATTGGATAGCGGTTGGTTGTACAGGTATAAAGGAATCGAGATAGATATAGACTTCCGTATACTTCTCAGATCGCTATTTAAAATGAACGAAATCGGACTATAACCACGCCCACTTTTTCGATATCGAAAATTTCGAAAAACCGAGAAAGTGCGATAATTCATTACCAAAGACGAATAAAGCGATGAAACTTGATAGGTGGGTTTACCCTATGACGCAGAATAGAAAATTAGTAAAATTTTGGACAATGGGCATGGCACCGCCCACTTTTAAAAGAAAGTAATTTAAAAGTTTTCCAAGCTGTAATTTGGCAGTCGTTGAAGATATCAAGATGAAATTTGGCAGGAACGCTACTCCTATTACTATATGTACGCTCAGTAAAAATTAGCAAAATCGGATAACAAACACGTCTACTTAAAACAAAAAAAAAAAAAAATTTTAAGTCAAATTTTAACAAAAAATTTAATACCTTTACAGTATATAAATAAATTATGTCAACATTCATCTCCAGTAATGATATGCTGCAGCAAAATACAAAAATTAAAGAAAATTTCAAAATGGGCGTGGCTCCGCCCTTTTTCATTAAATCTGTCTATGATACTTTTAATGCCATAAGCCGAACAAAAATTTACCAATCCTTGTGAAATTTGGTAGGGGCATATATTCTATGACGGTAACTGTTTTTTGTGAAAATCGGCGAAATCGGTTGAAGCCACGCCCAGTTTTCATACACAGCCGGCCGCCTGTCCTTCCGCTCGGCGGTTAACACCATAACTTGAGCAAAAATCGATATATCTTTACTAAACTTAGTTCACGTACATATTTGAATCCGACTATGACCACGCCCACTTTTTCGATATCGAAAATTACTAAAAATGAAAAAAATGCCATAATTCTATACCAAATACGAAAAAAGGGATGAAACATGGTAATTGGATTGGTTTATTGACCCAAAATATAACTTTAGCAAAACTTTGTAAAACGGGTGTGACACCTACCATATTAACTAGAAGAAAATGAAAAAGTTCTGCAGGGCGAAATCAAAAGCCCTTGGAATCTTGGCAGGAATACTGTTGATGGTATTACATATATAAATAAATTAGCGGTACCCGACAGATGATGTTCTGGGTCACCTTGGTCCACATTTTGGCCGATATTTCGAAAACGCCTTCACATATACAACTACCACCACTCCCTTTTAAAATTCTTATTAATACCTTTAATTTGATACCCATATCGTACAAACGCATTCTGGAGTCACCCCTGGTCCACCTTTATGGCGATATCCCGAATCCCCACTCCCTTTTAAAATACTCTTTAATACCTTCCATTTGATACCCATGTCATACAAACACATTCCAGGGTTGCCCTAGGTTCACTTTCCTACATGATGACAAAAAGGGGAAATTTTGTCTCCAAAGCTCTCAGCTGAGTATGTAATGTTCGGTTACACCCGAACTTAGCCTTCCTTACTTGTTTTATTCTCGTTTCTATTATCTTGAAAAATATTATTTCGTTGCATTTGCAGGTTGCAACAGTTGTAAATTACATAATGTCTCAGGTGTATTTTGAAGAAAATTTCTTATACTGAGTTCATTTGCATATTGAACTCCTTGAGTGATAGAAGAAGAAATGAAGAGAAAATAGAAATAATCTCAAATCTCCCAGTGTAAAATAAAATCGATTTGTTTGATGAATGAATTTCGTTATTTATATTTCGTGGAAGGCAAGTTCATCAAGGGCAAATAGAAGTCTTATGGGAGATCTTCCCGTCTGCAATTTTTCATTAAAGGGCGTTTTTTTTCATATATTTGGATAGAGAAGACTTAAGGGTTACGATGGGCATACTAAATGGACATTGCTTACTGGCTACTGGTATCACATGCTTATAAGTTAGGCCTCGTCAGCAACAGCGGATGTAGAAAGATCGAGCTGCAGGAAAATACGGTTGAGCACGTTCTGTGTTCGTGTCCTGTGCTCGTTAGATCACGGCTCCAGCTATTAGAGGCGGCAGAGTTGCCAGATCTCGAGACGGCAATAAGGTAAGGTCCTAAAAAATTCTGGTAGTTGCCAAGATGACGGAGCTATTCTTTAACATAAGTCCTGGCCCCTGATTGGGGTTCTTACGTTTGGTATTCAATCAATTACTGCTAATACTACGGACACATTCAGTCTATTGGCCGGCCAGTTCAACTTCACCTAACCATTTTTTTCTGATGGGGGTATTGTATAGATTTTTTTCCCACGCTTGATTCTCTAAGAAGTCTTTGAATAAATTTAAAAGTATTGATTAAATTTAAAACAAATAAAGAAATAAAGTGCGTAGTATGATTTTAAAGACCAAAATTTAAGGGCGTGTACCTAGAATTAACAGATATACTTTTAAGGTGAGTGCCTCGAAGGCTCAATCTCACATTCTCAAAGCATAACGGATCCAATTGCATGATCAGTGGCCCAACTATCGGCTAATGTTCCCAATCTTAACCCTTAGTAGCCGATATATTGGGACCAAATTAAGTTGTAATCAGGTATACAATGGCAAGGTCTTACCTTGGTTTGATATGAAGTCTATCCAAACTCCTTGGATTTTCTGTGACCTTGCACACAAGTATCTTTGAAATAATTATGTGTGCTTAGGTTACCATTGTGAACGGACAAAGGGAAAACTTTATGCCAACATTCCAATGGAGAAGGCCGAGTTACTACGAAGATAATGCTTTTTTGTCTAATTCGAGGGCTGAAGTGATAACATTACTCTAAAGAGAATACTTTCTTGTCAATTTCATTGAAGAAGATACTGCATAGCTTCATTAAGTATGCTTTACTTTCAGCTTTCGCGAAAACTCACTCATCGCATTATGGGGAAAACCAAAAGAAAAAAACCAAACTGCAAAATGAAAGCCCAATATCCGTAAATTCATACGAAACCTTAAGGCAGTAGCCAAGACCTTAAAACAAGCATCAAGCTATACATTGTATCAGGTCACGACTGGCTTTCCCTGCTCTACGCGGTACAGTTTCTGATGAACATGCTGGGGTCACGCAAGCGATGCCCGCATTGCCACTTTTCAAGTAAACACCACTCGGAGATTGGATAGCCTGATTAAAAAGCATCACTTATAAGATGGCGATAATTTGCTACTTAGCGTCACTAATAATGACGACGAAAACGGACTTCTCGGCGCAGTCCCCATTAAGGTGATGTTTTATACGCTTATGTACCTATAGACCGTATGGATGAAAAGGATAAGGACTTCTTCTATGAGAAGCTGCAAAATACATACGATAATTGGCCCCACCATGATGTTAAAATATGATAGGCGACTTTAACGCCGGGATGGGCAAGGAAATGGTCTTTGGTCCCACAGTTGGAAAATTTAGCCTTCACGATCTCAAATCTCGCAACGAATTGGGGCTAATTGACACGCCTCCAGATTGCAGCTTATGTGTGCTCTGCGACTCCGCAAGCCGCACTATATAGAGCCAAATTACCCTGTTTTATTTCAAGTATAAAGTTCTATCTAGGTTATTGTTCGATTGACCCATATTCAACAGTAATATTTTCTGGGCGCATATTAGCCAATATACGAAATTTTTTTCATCATAATTAATTGGCGATTAACCGCCTAAGCGATTTTGGTCGGTGCGTATCAAGCCACGCCCATCTATCCCTATTTCGTGATTACGGACGACAATTGGTAGAATCCAGGAAGGTTAAGTCTTCCTTCACCTGCCTCTCCCAACTCAGTGAAAGGCACAAGCCCTTCTTCTGCTTCCAAATTGTGGTGTCGACTGAATAATTTTCTTGGCTAGAACGTCTTCGTCCATTCGCATAACATAACCTAACCAGCGAAGCCTTTTGCGTCTTTACTCGCTGAACTGTCTTCATATCTGCGTACAGCTTATACAGCTCATAGTATCGTCTTCGATACTCACAGTGGGCATCATGGATAGGGTCATAAATCTTACAAAGAACTTTTCTCTCGAACACTCTAAGAACCATAATTTCGAAATATTAAAAGACTTCGTTGATTTGGAAACCAGCAATAATACAAACAACAACATCAACTCTGAAATCCAGCGAAGAATGACTCTTGCCGATCAATGCTAATTTTGTATAGGTAGGCAGTTGAAAAGTAAAGTTCTCTTTCGGCAAACTAAAATCATGCTCTACAAGTCACTTATCATACCCGTCCTGCTATATGGTGCAGAATAATGGACCATGACAACGTCAGATGAAGCGACTCTGAAGGCATTCCTGACAAGATTTAAGTACGTCTACCGTGTTGACGACGGCTAGTACCCAAGAAGATAAAATTATGGGCTGTACGATCGTTACGCACACATCAACATAGTCGAGCGAATTAAAACGCAGCGGCTACGCTGGCTAGGTCATGTTATGCGAATAAAAGATGACACTCCGGCTAAGAAAATATTTTTGTCGGAAGCCGCCTATGAAAGCGGAGAAAGAAGGGCGGTCCCCACTCCGCCAGAAAACGATTTAAATTGCCTTAGTGTGACCAATTGGACGGTCATACAAATGTAAACGGTTAAGCTCCTATTAAATAAGAAATCAGTAATTTTCATAAAAGTATTTCAAATATGTATCCCAATCTGAGTACAAAAATAGCCCTTCGTGTAAAGATAGTCTGCTGGGTTTTGGACTATTTACATCTAAAAAGGTTGGCTAATAAAAAAAAAAAAAAAGCCGTCACCCTCCTTTTTGGCATTTCATTAAGTTTATTGTATTGAAATTTTACCACTCCATCATCCATTTGCTAAAAGCAATCTAAGATTAAAGCTCCCGAGCTTACGACCGATTGCTACACACGAAATTACGTCGAACTCGTTAAGACAGTTAACAACAAAAATAAATGCTTAAAAGCGACATGACCAATGACCGATGGTTTGCCAGATTGCAGAAAAAAAGGAGAACAAAAGCTATTGTTATAGGGAGAAATAAAACGCAAAGAGAAGCTCGGTTAACCAGACGACATACAAGCATTGTTGTTGTGTCTTAATTTACCGTTATTTTAAGGTACAAAACGTGATAAGAAAACACAGCAATTTGACTTTAGCCTTGCTTTTTTGGAATTTGTGAAAAATGAAACTGTAGCATTTTATTGCATTGAGCACAATACAAGAACAACAACAAAGCATTGGAGGGGTTTGCAGCGTGTTGATTGCTGTGCTTTTAACCCCAACGGCATGATTACGACTACGGGGAGGCGAAAAATGAAGCTGCGCGTGCATTTTATTGCCAATAAATGTTATGCGAGGCACGTTTCATATACTCTTCAAGCGTTTCAGGGCATTTAATCGTATAAACGTCAATATATGTAAGTATGCACAGCTATACATACCAAACATGCAAGAAATGAGTTTAGGCCAAGATGAATCTGGGATGAGTTGCAAAGGAGTGTGTGACTATAGCCAGTTTTTAACCCTTTTTTAGGTTGGAGTGATCCCTTTTGCCTGGATATGTCTATGGAGGGGCTAATTGTACTTGTTTATGCCTGAACGGGTAGTGTCAGACGTGTCATCTATTTGCCCCTACGGTTATTTCGGGCAAATCCTTTTTCTCATCGCCTTTATACTGTTCGGCATATGTTCTCTATACCCAAGGTCTGACAGTTCCTATTCGTATCTCTACGGGCACTGTCGGATTTGTCCTCTTTCTATTTGTACGGGAATTCTTACCCACTCTATTATTATTTTAAACTCTAGTGCAGTATTTAAATTTTTTTTGTATATTGATATTGTAGAAAAATAAAAATAAATCAAATACTATGATAATGGAACATATGTACTAGTTTTTTAAGCTCAGTATAGCGCTCCTCATTTTTCTTAAATAATTCGTTTCAGATCCAGAAATTTTTTTTTATACCCAGCTGTACTTGTACACAGGGTATTATAACTTTGATTGTATAACGGTTGGTTGTACAGGTATAAGGGAGTCGAGATAGATATAGACTTCCATATAACAAAATCATCAGTATCGAAAAAAAAATGTGACTGAGCCATGTTCGTCCGTCCGCCCGTCTGTCCGTTAACACGATAACTTGAGTAAATATTAAGATATCTTCACCAACTTATCTGGACCCAGAATAGATTGTTGTTGAAAATGAGAGAAATCGGATGATAATCACGCCCACTTTTTATATATATAACATTTTGGAAAACACAAAAAACCTGACTATTTAGTAAATAATACACCTAGAATGTTGAGTCGTGTGGACTGATATTCAGACTTTTGATAAAAATTTGAAAGATCAATTTTAAAATGGGCGTGGCACCGACCATTGTGATAAAATCAATTTTACAAATATTATTAATCATAAATCAGAACTCGTTAAACCTATCGTAACGAAATTTAGCAGAGAGGTTGCCTTTGAAGAAAAGTTAACAAAATCGATTGAGGACCACGCCCACTTTTATATAAATGATTTTTAAAAGGGTCGTGCGCGAATAAAATAAGCTATATCTTTGCAAAAAAGACCTTTATATCAATGGTATTTTATTTCCCAAGTGGATTTATAACAATAAATAGGAAAAACTTCAAATTTAAAAAAATGGTCGTAACACCGCCCCTTTTATGACTAAGCAATTTTCTATGTTTCGGGAGCCATAACTCGAAGAAAAATTAGTTAAGAATAGAACCATATATATATTGTAACGAATTTTGGGAAATTCCGCTTATTTGCAACTTTCTACTAACGTTCGAATCACTATACTGTTGAATAAATAACTCCACTATTCAATAATGCAAAATGGGCTTTATTAAAGTAATTCACAATAACACTTCTACTGCTCGACAGATAGCGTGTTTGAATCAAACAGATTCTGATTGTCAGCTTTGCCTCCTTTATACTCTGTGATTTCCTCGTTCGCATACTTCTAGGCGTTTCTATTTCTAGAATTTACTACTCATTTTCCAGCTATAAACTTCCCATGCGCGTGTATATGTGAGTGATACTTCCACAGATGATTGCCTACTTTTGGTAGTATCTCAGATAAGATATATGCATGCGTTTGGGCGCTTCCCTCCACTGCTTGTATCGATATATGTGTAGACATAATGATTAATTTGTTTACGTACATACAAGTGTCTGCTTGCTTTATTGTTGTTGTGGCTTTATTTACTTAGTAAGTATCAGATTAGTGATGTGAGTATCACTTAGTGCCACTAATATTCATCACAATATATATTATGGCGCAGCATTGTAACATTATTAAGCACACAAAACAAACAACAACAGCATTTCAAGTGTACAGCTGGGTATGTAATTTTCGGCTTCATCCGAACTTAGACTTCCTTACTTGCTTTTTTTTTGTTTGCTAATTTTTTTATCGATGGACATTCGTTTATTTGGAGCACGATCAGCAATACAATAGGCAAAACGATAACATCCGACTCTAACGTTATCGCGACATTCTTCATCACGAACAAAGTACGAAGACAAATTGGACAATTGCTTTCGTGCGGGTAAAGCTGGACGATAAACTACAATATACGCTTCAAAGTACCATTAGCTGATATCGCCAACGCAGGTATCGTTCGTTCAGCGTCTCCATCGCCAAACAGAATGAAGATGCTACTGTTACTTAAAAAGTGGCAACATAGAACTCAAATTGTCTAATCACAACTGTACCCAAAAGGAACTAGACGGGATCAATTACACCACACAGTAAACAAAAGAGACCAATCCCAGGCCACTCTTTTCAGAGATTACTTGCGCAATATTTTGCAGGGAATGTTGTCCTTATACAATAAGCGCAGTGATGCACACATAGATACATACGTGGGATGGTACTGCAGACAGTACAATGTCCGAATAAACAACGAAATAAGCGGCACAGTAGTAGAGAGGGTATGTGAATGAAAGAAAATGTATCAAGAAGTAGATACGTTGCAAAAAAGGATATTTGTACGTTCGTTAGCACACCAGTTACCCTTTACAATTTTTTTTTTTTTTTTTTGCTTACAACAACCTTAAATGCCTGAGTAGACTTACATTGTAATAATTTTCCTTCCTCTTAATAGACACATTTTTGCACATGTATACATATACAAATTGCTGAAATTGCTCTACAAAAGTCCATTATATTGCAACCCTGCTATGTTTTACTAAACAAGCAAGAAAATATGTTCCAAACGAAATGTATGAAAGATTCTCTAGAATTTTAACTGCAACTAATGAGGCTGAGAAGAAATTGTGATGCATAGTCGACTAGGGAAACATCACATTTACATGCAAAATAACACATGTATACATACCTACAAGCATATATGAGCGTGCGTACGAATGTGGTTGTAGTAATGCTCAGGAGTATGTTTGTGGCTAACATAAAATATGAATGTGAATGCAGTCAGCTCCAGTTATTTTGATTTAACTGTAATGTTTTTGTTATCTAATGGATAAATGCGAAAGGGACATGTCGTATGAGTATCAATGCAGTAAAAAATGATCGTATTATTGCAATTCTCGTTTAAAATGTTGTCTGTATTATTATCATAAATATCTATACGTGGTTAATGTGAACAGAAAATATGCTCAGTAAACAAAATATTATGTAAAAGTAATGAAGCGTGCTTCGTACAAACGTTTGCTTTATAAGAGAGCAGAACGTAAAATAATATAACAGTTCATTGTTTTTATTAAGAAATAATAAAGTAAAAACAACACAACATCATAAAATAAAAACAACACAACATCATAACATAAAAAGCACATAACACATAATAACATAACATAATATAAATTAATATATAAAATTACATAACTTAACATGACATAAAATTACTTAACATAACATTACATAATAAAACACATAATAACATAATATAACACAAAATTACATAGCATTATATAATATTACATTACATAACATAACGTAACATTACATAACAAAACGAAACATTACATAACATAACATTAACATTATACTACAAAACATAATTTAATGAAACATAACATAATAAAACATAGCATAACAGGCCATAACATAATATAATAAAGCATAATATATAAAAACAAGTAAGGAAGGCTAAGTTCGGGTGTAACCGAACATTACATACTCAGTTGAGAGCTATGGAGACAAAATAAGGAAAATCACCATGTAGGAAAATGAACCTAGGGTAACCCTGGAATGTGGTTGTATGACATGTGTATCAAATGGAAGGTATTAAAGAGTATTTTAAGAGAGAGTAGGCCATAGTTCTATGGATGGACGCCATTTAGGGATATCGCCATAAAGGTGGACCAGGGCTGACTCTAGAATTTGTTTGTACGATATGGGTATCAAATGAAAGGTGTTACTGAGCATTTTAAGAGGGAGTGGGCCTTAGGTCTATCGGTGGACGCCTTTTCGAGATATCGCCATTAAGGTGGACCAGAGGTGACTCTAGAATGTGTTTGTACGATATGGGAATCAAATGAAAGGTGTTACTGAGCATTTTAAGAGGGAGTGGGCATTAGGTCTATAGGTGGACGCCTTTTCGAGATATCGCCATAAAGGTGGACCAAGGGTGACTCTAGAATGTTTGTACGATATGGGTATCAAACGAAAGGTGTTACTGAGCATTTTAAGAGGGAGTGAAGAAGGGTGACTCTAGAATGTTTATACGATATGGGTATTAAACGAAAGGTGTTACTGAGCATTTTAAGAGGGAGTGGGCATGAGGTCTATAGGTGGACGCCTTTTCGAGATATCGTCATTAGGGTGGGCCAGGGGTGACTCTAGAATGTGTTTGTACGATATGGGTATCAAACGAAAGGTGTTTCTGAGCATTTTAAGAGGGAGTGGGCATTAGGTCTATAGGTGGACGCCTTTTCGAAATATCGCCATTAGGGTGGGCCAGGGGTGACTCTAGAATGTGTTTGTACGATATGGCTTTCAAATGAAAGCTGTTAATGAGTATTTTGAAAAGGAGTGATCCTTAGTTCCATAGGTGGACGCCGTTTCGAGATATCACCACAAAGGTGGACCAGGGGTGTCTCTAGAATGTGTTTGTACGATATGGGAATCCAATGAAAGGTGTTACTGAGCATTTTAAGAGGGAGTGGGCATTAGGTCTATAGGTGGACGCCTTTTCGAGATATCGCCATTAGGGTGGGCCAGGGGTGACTATAGAATGTTTGTACGATATGGGTATCAAACGAAAAGTGTTACTGAGCATTTTAAGAGGGAGTGGGCATTAGGTCTATAGGTGGACGCCTTTTCGAAATATCGCCATTAGGGTGGGCCAGGGGTGACTCTAGAATGTGTTTGTATGATATGGGTATCAAATGAAAGATGGTAATGAGTATTTTAAAAGGGAGTAATCCTTAGTTCTATAGGTGGACGCCTTTTCGAGATATCGCCATAAAGGTGAACCAAGGGTGACTCTAGAATGTTTGTACGATACGGGTATCAAATGAAAGGTGGTAATGAGTATTTTAAGAGGGAGTGGGCATGAGGTCTATAGGTGGACGCCTTTTCGAGATATTGTCATTAGGGTGGGCCAGGGGTGACTCTAGAATGTGTTTGTACGATATGGGTATCAAACGAAAGGTGTTTCTGAGCATTTTAAGAGGGAGTGGGCATTAGGTCTATAGGTGGACGCCTTTTCGAGTTATCGCCATTAGGGTGGGCCAGGGGTGACTCTAGAATGTTTGTACGATATGGGTATCAAACGAAAGGTGTTACTGAGCATTTTAAGAGGGAGTGGGCATTAGGTCTATAGGTGGACGCCTTTTCGAGATATCGCCATAAAGGTGAACCAAGGGTGACTCTAGAATGTGTTTGTACGATATGGGAATCAAATGAAAGGTGTTACTGAGCATTTCAAGAGGGAGTGGGCATTAGGTCTATAGGTGGACGCCTTTTCGAGATATCGCCATAAAGGTGGACCAAGGGTGACTCTAGAATGTTTGTACGATATGGGTATCAAACGAAAGGTATTACTGAGCATTTTAAGAGGGAGTGGGCATGAGGTCTATAGGTGGACGCCTTTTCGAGATATCGTCATTAGGGTGGGCCAGGGGTGACTCTAGAATGTGTTTGTACGATATGGGTATCAAACGAAAGGTGTTTCTGAGCATTTTAAGAGGGAGTGGGCATTAGGTCTATAGGTGGACGCCTTTTCGAGATATCGTCATTAGGGTGGGCCAGGGGTGACTCTAGAATGTGTTTGTACGATATGGGTATCAAACGAAAGGTGTTTCTGAGCATTTTAAGAGGGAGTGGGCATTAGGTCTATAGGTGGACGCCTTTTCGAGTTATCGCCATTAGGGTGGGCCAGGGGTGACTCTAGAATGTTTGTACGATATGGGTATCAAACGAAAGGTGTTACTGAGCATTTTAAGAGGGAGTGGGCATTAGGTCTATAGGTGGACGCCTTTTCGAGATATCGCCATAAAGGTGAACCAAGGGTGACTCTAGAATGTGTTTGTACGATATGGGAATCAAATGAAAGGTGTTACTGAGCATTTTAAGAGGGAGTGGGCATTAGGTCTATAGGTGGACGCCTTTTCGAGATATCGCCATTAAGGTGTGCCAGGGTGACTCTAAAATGTGTTTGACGATATGGGTATCAAATGAAAGATAGTAATGAGTATTTTAAAAGGGAGTAATCCTTAGTTCTATAGGTGGACGCCTTTTCGAGATATCGCCATAAAGGTGAACCAAGGGTGACTCTAGAATGTGTTTGTACGATATGGGAATCAAATGAAAGGTGTTACTGAGCATTTTAAGAGGGAGTGGGCATTAGGTCTATAGGTGGACGCCTTTTCGAGATATCGCCATAAAGGTGGACCAAGGGTGACTCTAGAATGTGTTTGTACGATATGGGAATCAAATGAAAGGTGTTACTGAGCATTTTAAGAGGGAGTGGGCATTAGGTCTATAGGTGGACGCCTTTTCGAGATATCGCCATAAAGGTGAACCAAGGGTGACTCTAGAATGTGTTTGTACGATATGGGAATCAAATGAAAGGTGTTACTGAGCATTTTAAGAGGGAGTGGGCATGAGGTCTATAGGTGGACGCCTTTTCGAGATATCGTCATTAGGGTGGGCCAGGGGTGACTTTAGAATGTGTTTGTACGATATGGGTATCAAACGAAAGGTGTTACTGAGCATTTTAAGAGGGAGTGGGCATGAGGTCTATAGGTGGACGCCTTTTCGAGATATCGTCATTAGGGTGGGCCAGGGGTGACTCTAGAATGTGTTTGTACGATATGGGTATCAAACGAGAGGTGTTTCTGAGCATTTTAAGAGGGAGTGGGCATTAGGTCTATAGGTGGACGCCTTTTCGAGTTATCGCCATTAGGGTGGGCCAGGGGTGACTCTAGAATGTTTGTACGATATGGGTATCAAACGAAAGGTGTTACTGAGCATTTTAAGAGGGAGTGGGCATTAGGTCTATAGGTGGACGCCTTTTCGAGATATCGCCATAAAGGTGAACCAAGGGTGACTCTAGAATGTGTTTGTACGATATGGGAATCAAATGAAAGGTGTTACTGAGCATTTTAAGAGGGAGTGGGCATTAGGTCTATAGGTGGACGCCTTTTCGAGATATCGCCATAAAGGTGGACCAAGGGTGACTCTAGAATGTTTGTACGATATGGGTATCAAACGAAAGGTGTTACTGAGCATTTTAAGAGGGAGTGGGCATGAGGTCTATAGGTGGACGCCTTTTCGAGATATCGTTATTAGGGTGGGCCAGGGGTGACTCTAGAATGTGTTTGTACGATATGGGTATCAAACGAAAGGTGTTTCTGAGCATTTTAAGAGGGAGTGGGCATTAGGTCTATAGGTGGAAGCCTTTTCGAGTTATCGCCATTAGGGTGGGCCAGGGGTGACTCTAGAATGTTTGTACGATATGGGTATCAAACGAAAGGTGTTACTGAGCATTTTAAGAGGGAGTGGGCATTAGGTCTATAGGTGGACGCCTTTTCGAAATATCGCCATTAGGGTGGGCCAGGGGTGACTCTAGAATGTGTTTGTACGATATGGCTTTAAAATGAAAGCTGTTAATGAGTATTTTGAAAAGGAGTGATCCTTAGTTCCATAGGTGGACGCCGTTTCGAGATATCACCACAAAGGTGGACCAGGGGTGTCTCTAGAATGTGTTTGTACGATATGGGAATCAAATGAAAGGTGTTACTGAGCATTTTAAGAGGGAGTGGGCATTAGGTCTATAGGTGGACGCCTTTTCGAGATATCGCCATTAGGGTGGGCCAGGGGTGACTATAGAATGTTTGTACGATATGGGTATCAAACGAAAAGTGTTACTGAGCATTTTAAGAGGGAGTGGGCATTAGGTCTATAGGTGGACGCCTTTTCGAAATATCGCCATTAGGGTGGGCCAGGAGTGACTCTAGAATGTGTTTGTATGATATGGGTATCAAATGAAAGATGGTAATGAGTATTTTAAAAGGGAGTAATCCTTAGTTCTATAGGTGGACGCCTTTTCGAGATATCGTCATAAAGGTGAACCAAGGGTGACTCTAGAATGTTTGTACGATACGGGTATCAAACGAAAGGTGTTACTGAGCATTTTAAGAGGGAGTGGGCATTAGGTCTATAGGTGAACGCCTTTTCGAGAAATCGCCATAAAGGTGGACCAGGGGTGACTCTAGAATATGTTTGTACGATATGGCTTTCAAATGAAAGCTGTTAATGAGTATTTTGAAAAGGAGTGATCCTTAGTTCCATAGGTGGACGCCGTTTCGAGATATCACCACAAAGGCGGACCAGGGGTGTCTCTAGAATGTGTTTGTACGATATGGGAATCAAATGAAAGGTGTTACTGAGCATTTTAAGAGGGAGTGGGCATTAGGTCTATAGGTGGACGCCTTTTCGAGATATCGCGATTAGGGTGGGCCAGGGGTGACTATAGAATATGTTTGTACGATATGGCTTTCAAATGAAAGCTGTTAATGAGTATTTTGAAAAGGAGTGATCCTTAGTTCCATAGGTGGACGCCGTTTCGAGATATCACCACAAAGGTGGACCAGGGGTGTCTCTAGAATTGTTTGTACGATATGGGAATCAAATGAAAGGTGTTACTGAGCATTTTAAGAGGGAGTGGGCATTAGGTCTATAGGTGGACGCCTTTTCGAGATATCGCCATTAGGGTGGGCCAGGGGTGACTATAGAATGTTTGTACGATATGGGTATCAAACGAAAAGTGTTACTGAGCATTTTAAGAGGGAGTGGGCATTAGGTCTATAGGTGGACGCCTTTTCTAAATATCGCCATTAGGGTGGGCCAGGGGTGACTCTAGAATGTTTTTGTATGATATGGGTATCAAATGAAAGATGGTAATGAGTATTTTAAAAGGGAGTAATCCTTAGTTCTATAGGTGGACGCCTTTTCGAGATATCGCCATAAAGGTGAACCAAGGGTGACTCTAGAATGTTTCTACGATATGGGTATCAAACGAAAGGTGTTACTGAGCATTTTAAGAGGGAGTGGGCATTAGGTCTATAGGTGAACGCCTTTTCGAGAAATCGCCATAAAGGTGGACCAGGGGTGACTCTAGAATATGTTTGTACGATATGGCTTTCAAATGAAAGCTGTTAATGAGTATTTTGAAAAGGAGTGATCCTTAGTTCCATAGGTGGACGCCGTTTCGAGATATCACCACAAAGGTGGACCAGGGGTGTCTCTAGAATGTGTTTGTACGATATGGGAATCAAATGAAAGGTGTTACTGAGCATTTTAAGAGGGAGTGGGCATTAGGTCTATAGGTGGACGCCTTTTCGAGATATCGCCATTAGGGTGGGCCAGGGGTGACTATAGAATGTTTGTACGATATGGGTATCAAACGAAAAGTGTTACTGAGCATTTTAAGAGGGAGTGGGCATTAGGTCTATAGGTGGACGCCTTTTCGAAATATCGCCATTAGGGTGGGCCAGGGGTGACTATAGAATGTTTGTACGATATGGGTATCAAACGAAAAGTGTTACTGAGCATTTTAAGAGGGAGTGGGCATTAGGTCTATAGGTGGACGCCTTTTCGAAATATCGCCATTAGGGTGGGCCAGGGGTGACTCTAGAATGTGTTTGTACAATATGGGTATCAAACGAAAGGTGGTAATGAGTATTTTAAAAGGGAGTAATCCTTAGTTCTATAGGTGGACGCCTTTTCGAGATATCGCCATAAAGGTGGACCAAGGGTGACTCTAGAATGTTTGTACGATATGGGTATCAAACGAAAGGTGTTACTGAGCATTTTAAGAGGGAGTGGGCATTAGGTCTATAGGTGGACGCCTTTTCGAGATATCGCCATTAAGGTGTGCCAGGGTGACTCTAAAATGTGTTTGTACGATATGGGTATCAAATGAAAGATGGTAATAAGTATTTTAAAAGGGAGTAATCCTTAGTTCTATAGATGGACGCCTTTTCGAGATATCGCCATAAAGGTGGACCAAGGGTGACTCTAGAATGTTTGTACGATATGGGTATCAAACGAAAGGTGTTACTGAGCATTTTAAGAGGGAGTGGGCATTAGATCTCTAGGTGGACGCCTTTTCGAGATATCGCCGTTAGGGTGGGCCAGGGGTGACTCTAGAATGTTTGTACGATATGGATATCAAACGAAAGGTGTTACGGAGCATTTTAAGAGGGAGTGGGCATTAGGTCTATAGGTGGACGCCTTTTCGAGATATCGCCATTAGGGTGGGCCAGGGGTGACTCTAGAGTGTTTGTACGATATGGGTATCAAACGAAAGGTGTTACTGAGCATTTTAAGAGGGAGTGGACATTAGGTCTATAGGTGGACGCCTTTTCGAAATATCGCCATTAGGGTGGGCCAGGGGTGACTCTAGAATGTGTTTGTACAATATGGGTATCAAACGAAAGGTGGTAATGAGTATTTTAAAAGGGAGTAATCCTTAGTTCTATAGGTGGACGCCTTTTCGAGATATCGCCAAAAAGGTGGACCAAGGGTGACTCTAGAATGTTTGTACGATATGGGTATCAAACGAAAGGTGTTACTGAGCATTTTAAGAGGGAGTGGGCATTAGGTCTATAGGTGGATGCCTTTTCGAGATATCGCCATTAAGGTGTGCCAGGGTGACTCTAAAATGTGTTTGTACGATATGGGTATCAAATGAAAGGTGGTAATAAGTATTTTAAAAGGGAGTAATCCTTAGTTCTATAGATGGACGCCTTTTCGAGATATCGCCATAAAGGTGGACCAAGGGTGACTCTAGAATGTTTGTACGATATGGGTATCAAACGAAAGGTGTTACTGAGCATTTTAAGAGGGAGTGGGCATTAGATCTCTAGGTGGACGCCTTTTCGAGATATCGCCGTTAGGGTGGGCCAGGGGTGACTCTAGAATGTTTGTACGATATGGATATCAAACGAAAGGTGTTACGGAGCATTTTAAGAGGGAGTGGGCATTAGGTCTATAGGTGGACGCCTTTTCGAGATATCGCCATTAGGGTGGGCCAGGGGTGACTCTAGAATGTGTTTGTACGATATGGATATCAAATTAAAGGTACTAATGAGGGTTTTAAAAACGAGTGGCCCTTAGATGTATATGTGAAGGCGTTCTCGCGATATCGACCAAAATGTGGACCAGGTGATCCAGAAAATCATCTGTCGGGTACTGCTAATTTATTTATATATGCAATACCACTAACAGTATTCCTGACAAGATTCCAAGGGCTGTTGATTTCGTCTTGTAGAACTTTTTCATTTTCTTCTACTTAATATGGTAGGTGTCACACCCATTTTACAAAATTTTTTCCAAAGTTATATTTTGCGTCAATAAATCAATCCAATTACCATGTTTCATCCCTTTTTTCGTATTTGGTATAGAATTATGGAATTTTTTTCATTTTTCGTAATTTTCGATATCGATAAAGTAGGCGTGGTTATGGTCGGATTTCGGCCGTTTTTTATACCAAGATAAAGTGAGTTCAGATAAGTACGTTAGCTAAGTTTAGTAAAGATATATCGGTTTTTGCTCAAGTTATTGTGTTAACGGCCGAGCGGAAGGACAGACGGTGGACTGTGTATAAAAACTGGGCGTGGCTTCCACCGATTTCGCCCATTTTCACAGAGAACAGTTACCGTCATAGATTCTATGCCTCTACCAAATTTGAGAAGGATTGGTAATTTGTTGTTTGACTTATGGCATTAAAAGTGTTCTAGACAAACTAAATGAAAATGGGCGGAGCCACGCCCATTTTGAAATTTTCTTTTATTTTTGTATTTTGTTGCATCATATCATTACTGGAGTTGAATTTTGACTTAATTTACTTATATACAGTAAAGATATTAAATTTTTTGTTAAAATTTGAATTTTAAAAAAATTTTTTTTTAAAAAGTGGGCGTGTTCTTCATCCAATTTTGCTAATTTTTATTTAGCACATATATAGTAATAGTATTCCTGCCAAATTTCATCATGATATCTTCAAGGACTCCCAAATTGCAGCTTGCAAAACCTTTAAATTACCTTCTTGTAAAAGTGGGCGGTGCCACGCCCACTGTCCAAAATCTTACTAATTTTCTATTCTGCGTCATAAGGTCAACCCATCTACCAAGTTTCATCGCTTTAACCGCCTTTGGCAATGAATTATCGCATTTTTTCGGTTTTTCGAAATTTTCGATATCGAAAAAGTGGGCGTGGTTATAGTCCGATATCGTTCATTTTAAATAGAGATCTGAGACGAGTGCCCAGGAATCTACATACCAAATTTCATCAAGATACCTCAAAATTTACTCAAGTTATCGTGTTAACGGACAGACGGACGGACGGACATGGCTCAATCAAATTTGTTTTCGATACTGATGATTTTGATATATGGAAGTCTATATCTATCTCGATTCCTTTATACCTGTACAACCAACCGTTATCCAATCAAAGTTAATATACTCTATGAGCTCTGCTCAACTGAGTATAAAAACACAATATTACTTCGTATAGCACAACGTGGCAACACAAAGCATAACATAACATAATATAACATAACACAACAAAACATAACATAGCATGACATGACATAACATAACATAAAATAAAATATCATGTAACATCTATTGCAATGTATATATATTGCACAACTTAGCACAAAAGCCCACAAAAGGGCTCAGTAAACATAAAATAGCACAAGGCACAAAATAATAAAATGTTATGGAACTATTTTGCCTTCCCTACACTACCAGCAATAAATTCTGGTATAAAAATCTATATCTGCGACTGAGGGTAATCCATGCTAGAAAATAGGGTAAAAAAAGCTAACATAAGTTCGGAGGGGGAGATCTCTCGTTTTACGTTCTCTCTCTGTGTTCTGTCGTACTAAAAAATTTTGTATTAGAGTTCTGAGAAAATGGAGTAGTTTAACATTAGGACGACGTTGCTATCGTTTATTAGACTAATAGAGGGACCGCTTCGGCACATTCCTGGCTAGGCTGCAAATCACGAGTTAAGTATATATAAATATCAGGCTGAGCTGATACTTCACACATTAAGCGGTACCGTTATGGCCATTTGATGCACTACATGTGACTCTCAAGCAGTTACCTCTGAATCTTTAAAAATGTGAAACTGCAAACTTTTTGGTATTAAAACTTTTTTAGTATGTATGTGAAAACTCAAGACAATGTTATGACATTGGTATCCCCACTCGCTGTACATTAAAATTAGTTATACGGCGAGGTTGCCTTTAAAAAGTAACTTGAAAGAAGACAGGGTGTGCAGAAAAGAGAAAATCTAACTTTTCTAAGACGCGTACAAAATGGACTACTGTGTGAGGTGTTCTTCTGAACAACATTAGATGTAGCTATTAGTTCATATTCCTGACTCGAGTCATAAATTCCAAGCGGAAGCACTGGGTATAGAGAGAGCCTGTAGACTACTGGCGGAAGACGCAGAGAAAGAGCGTGAGATATGCGTTTAACCAGACAACCAAACAGCACTTAGTGTGGGTGTATTGGAAATTTTTATTATGCAGACTTTTTTTGTGTACTCGGCTAGACATACAACTTGAGCTATGTATATCTTGCCAAGGGTACAGTGTAATTGATATCACATAGAGACGCACTAAAGTGCAGTCATTTTAAAAAGCGATCTCGAAATGTTCGTATTATTTAGTTACTGGGCTTATTTTAGCAAACAAAAAGGGAATTCGCAAAAAAATCTAAGGTTATCTAACTTCGAAATAACACATCGTTCAGGCAACCTTTCTTTAACAGTAATATGAATATACAACTTGCCGCATTTCCTTTTCATAAAAATATTCATCACTAGTCTCACTTTATTTTCTTTAGACTTTATATGACATAAGGAAAATTTTACAAACTGCTAGTTATTTTCGAAACGAGTAATAAGATTTCTGCTATTAAGCTAGAAAAGGTGAGCGTGTTTCTTTTCAAAAACTTAGTTATACTCTTTTGCCGCAGTTCAAATAAAGTGCGCCACTGTGCAATGTTGTGTTCACAGAAACTAATATAGATAAATTGTAAAATTTTAAATAAATACCTGGACATGACGAAAAAGTGTTACTACTGAATATCAATTGACTTAGTAAGAAATATGGCTTACCTGAAAAAGACAAGAAATAAATTTAATCAATTAGATAAAATTTAATATAAACCGAACTTTGTTCTTCAAATCAAGCCAAAGTCCAAAGAGTCAAAGAAAATAATTGTAAGGTGAACAAATCTTTATTAATCTAAAAAATTAACTCATCAAAGGTTTATCTCAAAGCTTCGATATGGTAGAAGCCAACTCTGGTTCAAAAACGCTCAAGATTTGTGTAAAAACCTTAAATTGGAATTTTTTCACTTGAGTTATGGCTCGAAATGTGCATAACTATGCTTGATACACAACGACAATTTCGACAGAGATGAGATGTCATAATACCAATTTCAATTTCGAATTTCGATGTTCGACAGCCAGCCAAGATCGAAGATCGAAAACTGCTCATAATAGGGGCCATTAATATTAGGGAAAAGACATCTGCCTCTACACTAGTATGAATGTTGGAGATTCGAGTTCAATACTCAGCTCCCGAGAAGCTAGCTGACGAAGAAGTGAAATTCAGAAACACATCCTAGTAACCATCGCCCTTTGTAAACTTTGCAATTTTTCTCTAATATCAATAACAAAAACAATCGCAAAAAGCAATATGAGCATGTGTCGCTAATTAAATACAGATGATAAATCTAAAACATTTTTAGAAATCTTATTTACTATTCCGATTCTTACTAACTTGAACAGTATAGACTGTTTTGCCCATCCAACAAAACGCCGAAACGAATGGCCTACTATTCTTTCATACTTCCTTGAATTTATAGATTCTTACAGACTATATTATGCAAATGTTTACATTGGCTTAATGCTAAGGCAGCATAAGGAAACGTGTAGTCAGAACCTGAGGAGTTAAAAAACATATTCAGATCAGAGCAAGCCCTAGAGATAGGAGCAATTATACCATAAATAGTTCTGGAAAACACAATGTTTAAGGGTTCAAACTGTCGGAGGTTTCTGCATGGTACATTAAACTGAATTTTAACAAGAAGTGAAGGACAATCAACGGTCCCTGAAATTATGCCAATGACAAATGAGCAAGACGGAATGGATCGTCTCTTTGCAAGCGTGTTTAATTAATTAAAAGGCATCGAGATTCATACGAAGGTATTGGTTCAAAAAAATTTTAAGTCGAAGAGCAAATCGTAAAAACAAGTAAGAAAGGCTAAGTTCGGGTGTAACCGAACATTACATACTCAGCTAAGAGCTTTGGAGACAAAATAAGGGAAAATCACCAGGTAGGAAAATGAACCTAGGGTAACCCTGGAATTTGTTGATATGACATGGGTATCAAATGGAAGGTATTAAAGAGTATTTTAAAATGGAGTGGGCCATAGTTCTATAGATGGACGCCATTTCGGGATATCGTCATAAAGGTAGACCAGGGGTGACTTTAGAATGTGTTTGTACGATATGGGTATCAAATTAAAGGTATTAATGAGGGTTTTAAAAGCAAATGACCCTTAGTTGTATATGTGAAGGCGTTTTCGAGATATCGACCAAAATTAGACCAGGGTGACCCAGAACATCATCTGTCGGGTTCCGCTAAGTTATTTATATATTTAGGGCTTTTAATATCGCCTTGCAGAACTTTTTCATTTTCTTCTACTTAGTGTGGTAGGTGTTACACCCGTTTTACAAAGTTTTTTCTAAAGTCAAAGTTTTTTTGCGTCAATAATCCAATGCAATTACCATATTTTATCCCCTTTTTCGTAATTGATATAGAATTATGGCATTTTTTTCATTTTTCGTAATTTTCGTTATCGATATCATAGTGTGATTTCGGCCATTTTTTATACCAAGATAAAGTGAGTTCAGATAAGTACGTGAACTAAGTTTAGTAAACAAATAAACAACATAAAATTAAGTTTAGTAAAGATATATCGTTTTCTGCTCAAGTTATCGTGTTAAAGGCCGAGCGAAAGGACAGACTGTCGACTGTGCAAAAAAACTGGGCATGGCTTAAACCGATTTCGCCCATTTTCATCGTCATAGAATCTATGCCCGTACCAAGTTTCACAAGGGTTGATCAATTTTTGTTCGACTTATGGCATTAAAAGTATTCTAAACAAATTAAACGAAAAAGGTTGGAGCCACGCCTATTTTGAAATTTTCTTTAATTTTTGTATTTTGTTGCACCATATCATTACTGGTGTTGAATGTTGACATAATTTACTTCTGTAAAGATATTCAATTTTTTGTTAAAATTTGACTTTTAAACATTTTTTTTAAACGTGGGCGTGTTCTTGATCCGATTTTGCTAATTTTTATTTAGCGCATATATAGTAATAGTAGTAACGTCCTTCCAAATTTCAACATGATAACTTCAACGGCTGTCATGTTACAGCTTGCAAAACTTTTAAATTACCTTCTTTTGAAATTGGGCGGTACCACGCCCATTGTCCAAAATTTTACTAATTTTCTATTTTGCGTCATAAGGTCAATCGACCTACCAAGTTTCATCGCTTTATCCGTCTTTGGTAATGAATTATGCCATTTTATCGGTTTTTCGAAATTTTCGATATCGAAAAAGTGGGCTTGTTTATAGTTCGATATCGTTAATTTTAGATAGTGATCTGAGACGAGTGCCCAAGAACCTGCGTACCAAATTTCATCAAGATACCTCAAAATTTACTCAAGTTATCGTGTTAACGGACAGACGGACGGACATGGCTCAATCAAAATTTTTTTCGATACTGATAATTTTGATCTATATCTATATCGATTCCTTTATACCTGTACAACCAACCGTTATCCAATCAAAGTGAGTATAATAACTTTCCGAACACGCTCAAGCCGATTAGAGAGGCCAATTTGGTAGGGTATCGATATGACAGCCGCATACTCCAAGCTCGATCTGACAAAGGCATAATTAAGTGACTTGCGTAAGATCGAGTTATGATATAGTTTACATGCGTAGTGAAATTATATTTAGTGTCAAAATTCACCCGTAGGTCTTTAATTTCTTCAACGTATTGCAATGTGCAGCAAGTACGAAAGGTATTAACTGATTTTGAAAAAGTCACATGAAAACATTTTTTGTTGTTTGAAGATATTAAGGTTTTTACATTATTAAGGTCTGATCGCAGACGTTCAGAATCACAAAAATTATTTTGTAACAGCAAGCACTATTAGATCATCCGCATAAAAAGAAAACTTTAGTTTGTACAGAACGATGTAAACGAAAAAAACGTTTCTTTTTTTCATAAAAAATGCTCACACAGCGCTTTGCAACAACAATAAAAAGATGATAAAAACATTTTAAGGACTACATTTATATAAATGGACCAAAAAATAGAAAGCATTTTTTCCTTCAACACAGACATAATCTTGTTGAATTTTGACTAAAAAACTTTAACAATAGCTCTTGTAAAAGAATTTTGGGATTTAAAACTATAAAGGTGGAGCGCAATCTTTCTATTTAAGGCAAACCATGTACTTGGGATTAACTAATTGATTATTTAAACTTTAAACACGAGCTCAACATTTATAATTTTAAATCCCAAAATTCTTTTACATGAGCTATTGTTAAAGTTTTTTAGTCAAAATTCAACAAGATTATGTCTGTGTTGAAGGAAAATTGCTTTCTATTTTTTGGTCCATTTATATAAAGGTAGTCCTTAAAATGTTTTTATCATCTTTTTATTTTCACTTTTTTAGTGCTACCTACAAAAAGGCAATTGGAATTATTTTGGGTTCTGACCCACGGCCCAAGTTTCAAGTCTCTAGCTTACCGGAAAGTTACTTAAAAATCGATTGCAAGATTCCCCTCGTTTTTCAAGGATTTGCAGTTATCTTGACTAGCGTGCCGCCTAACGGAAATTTGTTTTCTATAAGCTGTTTTGTCACTAGGCCTCTAACTAAGTGCGTAGTTTCAAGTCTCTAGGCAACCGGGAAGTTATTTAAAAATGGATTGAAAGATTCCCGAATCAAAATTAATTCTCTTAATATCTCGATCCATGCGCCACCTAGCGAATTTTTTTTTATCAAATATTGCATTGCCACCCGGTTCTGACTCACGGCCCAAGTTTTAGGTCCCTAGCTCACCGGGAAGTTCCTTAAAAATCGATCGCAATATTCCCCCCGTTTTTAAAGGATTTGCAGTTATCTTGACTAGCACATCACCTAGCGGAACTTTGTTTTCTATATGTTATATTGTCACCAGGCCTCTAACTAAGTGCCAAGTTTCAAGTCTCTAGGTAACCGGGAAGTTAGGTTAATATGGATTGAAAGGTTCCCAAATTAAAATTAATTTTCTTAATATCTCGATCCATGCGCCACCTAGCGAATTTTTTTTGATCAAATATTGCATTGTCACCAGGTTCTGACTCACGGCCCAAGTTTCAGGTCTCTAGCTCGCCGGGAAGTTACTTCAAAATCGATAGCAAGATTCCCTGCGTTTTTCAGGGATTTTCAGGGATTTAGGGATTTTCGTTTATCTCGATTCGTCTGCCACCTGGCGGCATTTTGTTTTCCACCAGTTGTAGTACCATCGACTCGTAAATTATGTGCTAAGTTTCAAGTCTCTAGGTAACCGGGAAGTTAGGTTAATATGGATTGAAAGATTCCCAAATTAAAATTAATTTTCTTAATATCTCGATCCATGCGCCACCTAGAGAATTTTTTTTGATAAAATATTGCGGCTCAAGCTTCATATCTGCAGTTCACCGGGAAGTTACTAAAAAAAACGATTGCAAGATTCCCCTCGTTTTTCAAGGATTTGTAGTTATCTCACTTAGAGCGCCACGTAGCGGAATTTTGTTTTCTAAATTGTATTGTCAGCAAGCCTAGAACTGTGTGCCAAGTTTTAAGTCTCAAGGTAAAGCGCCAAATACACGACACAAATATTTCCGCGAACATTGCCGTTATGTCATGTTTCTGCGACCTTTTCTGTCGTGTATGGTGGTGTTTGCCAGTTCGCGCAAATGTTCGCCAAAAATCAAAATATTTTAATTTTTGGCGAACATTTGCGCGAACTGTTCGTGCGTGTATGGCGAAATAGCTCATAATCGTAGTAATTTCTGAACGGAACAGACGCGCGCAAAAGTAAAATGGACAATAAAAAATTTCTGAGTGAATTTATTGAAATGTATAAATCTTTGCCATCATTGTGGCAAGTAAAAAGCAAAGATTATTGTAATAGAATTAAAAAGAATAATGATTATGCGACTTTAATCGAAAAATTAAAAGAAGTAGATCCTGATGCCACAAAGGATACAGTTATAAAAAAATAAGTAGCTTGCGGGCACAATACCGGCGTGAATCAAAAAAAAAGAGAGATAGTTTGAAGTCTGGTGCTGGTGCTGAGGATGAATATGTTCCTACTCTTTGGTGCTATGATTTCCTATGCTTTTTGAAAGATCAAGAAGAACCTTTGGCAGGCGTTACCACAATGCAGGATGAAAATACAAACACAAGAGAACTAATGTTCGGCCAAAAGTTCGTATGGTGTATGGCCAAAGCTGCGAACAAGAATGCGGAATGTTCGCGGAAATGTTCGTGTCGTGTATTTGGCGCTTAACCGGGAAGTTAGTTAAAATTGGATTGAAAGATTCCCAAATCAAAACTAATTTTCTTGATACCTCGATCTATGCGCCACCTAGCGAAATTTTTTTGATCAAATATTGCATTGTTACCAGGTTCTGACTCACGGCCCAAGTTTCAGGTCTCTAGCTCGCCGGGAAGTTACTTAAAAGTCGATAGCAAGATTCCCTGCGTTTTTTCAGGGATTTTCGTTTATCTCGATTCGTCTGCCACCTGGCGGCATTTAGTTTTCCACGAATTGTAGTGCCATCGACTCGCAAACTAAGTGCTAAGTTTCAAGTCTCTGGATCACCGAGAAGTTAGTGAAAAGTCGATCGCAAAATTTTCATTATAAAATAAATTTTCTGTATATCTCGATCCGTGCGCCACCTAGCGGATTTTTTTTTCACTTACATTGTAGTGTCTCCCAGATCTGAACTATGCTCTAAGTATCAAGTGTCTAGCTCAACGGGAAGTTACCGAAAAAGACTTTTCTGTGGGTCAAAAATTCGTATGGAAATGAGGGGACAAACATGAAAGTGACTTAATATAAAGTTATAATAAAAAAATTTTTTTTTTCATACAAAATGCTCACACAGCGCTTTGCAACAACAAAAAATGAGCTGAGTATCAAGTTAAAATAACTTTCACAATATTTTTGATAATATGTAGGTATGTATAACTTGCTGCATTTTTGTTGTTATTATACTTAGTTGCTGCTAAAGCAGACTCATGCATATCTGGTAGAGCATTAAATTTGATACACAGAACGACAACAAAAACAACAGCAAAATAGTTTATACAGAAGTTTGATATACATAATACAGGATGTTTAAATATTGGGGCTTTTTTAAACAAAACACAAACACCCTCAACTCACTTAACGGTAAACTAGTCAATCGTGTTAGACAGAAAACGCCAGATCATCGACAGCACTGGCATGACACGGCTGGTAGCAGCAACAAAAATAACCAAAACAAATGCCGCAAGCATATTAACTTTAACATAGTGACAATGTTGTCACTTTCAATTTATAAAATTAACATGGCTGAAAAACAGCAACAACAGCAGCAACAATATGGACGAAAATTTCATCGATGTTGTTAGTTGTATGTTCGAAGATAACCTGCCACTTGCCACGGCTCTTTCGGTTGCATGCTTTGCTGTTGGCATTGATGTGGATGAAGAAGCAAATTTGTGTTAAAGCAATTCACATTGTTGCCATATACACTTGTTGTTGTTACATATTTTTGTTTGCCGCTTATGGTGTTATTATATTAACAAATATGTCGGAATGTTTTAGGGATAAAGTTTAACAAAGTAAACGAAAAAAAAATATATATTTTAAAATTACTAAACTAGAACCGAAAGTTTGTTGTCTTAAATGTCAACTTATAAATTGAGTTTTCGAAAATTATCAGTGCCTGTATGCATACTAAACGCATGTGAAATGGAGACCGAAATTGAAAGGATTACGCAAGTCAAACGCGGGTTAGGCACATGTATGTACATTTGCATGATCCTTACTAATCGAATATACGATTTATTTGCGGTTTCATCCCTTCAAGCGTTAGAACCAAGGTTGGGAATATCAAGTGCCAATGTTGCCCGGATTGGATACAACTAAGGGTTGTCGCATTGGGGTCAAACTTAAATTGCTTTATGGAGACTCGCATACAAATTTTTGGTTCTGGTTGCCAACGGTTAAGGCGTGTTGCACGGGAATTCAAGTTCAGATTACGTTAAGGAGCTCCACTAGCTGAAGGGTAAGACCATCGGATCTAGACCAGATTAATCTGGACCGGAATAAATAAGAGGACAATTCCACTTCGTCATACTCCAAACAGCTAACACAACAAGTCTTATCTAATGGTTAAGAAAAATTACCGCTTATTGGCTTTGTGTTTGAATTAAATTTCATTGTCATCGGTTTATTTATAAAATTAATAGCAGAGTACTCGGCGTCCTCGAGCTGGGCATAGTAAGCTGAAAACAGATGCAATAATGCAGAAATTATGTAATTTTAGCTGAGATCTTTCAACAGTTCTTTTGTAATAGAGCACTGAAGATTTGAGAAAAGGTGTAAGTACCAGGTGCTAAGATAAGTTCGATGTGTTGGCATACAGGTGTACGTCTAGAAAACCAAGTTAAACCACAACAGATGTAATTTTACCAACAGCAAATATTTTTGGACTATTTGGGAAGAGCGTCGCCGGATACTTTTCGATAATAACGTGGTGGATCCTTATCGACAAGGACCGATATTGACAATTTTTTGTGATGTTATCGGCTCACTATCGAACGCGAAATTATCGCCTGGTTTGTTATAGGCTTGTAGTCGCCAATTCAACAGCTTTTTATCGATTTTTTATCGGCTGGTTATCGAAGGTTAACGAATGTGTCAGAGATTTTATGCTGACGCTTTACCGGTATGTTTAATAGCAAATCGATAACAAACACGCAACAATCCGATTACAGATTAACAACTTTTTTATAACTAACTAACTTTTAGATAGAAAATCGATAAAACGTAGATAAAAAAACGATAACTATTTCACAAACGTTCTATAAGTTTTAAATAGTATATCGGATAGTAGTCGATAACTTTTCGAAAAATAATCGATAACCTTCAATAATGAACGAATAACTTTAGGATAGCAAATCGACAAATTTTCGAGAAAACAGGTTTTCAAGGAAAATTTATGTGCCCTGCACAAAATGGACGAACGATGTAACCGAGAGTATAAAAGTTGCGCAAGCTAATTTTGATACATTACAAGTGAGGAACGCGTTTTGAAGATAAACTACCATAGTAGTGCTGTTAGTAAAAAGCATTTATATCTTCGGCAGATCAGTGATTCGAGTGGTAACTGACAGCGCAAAATAGTCGAGAAATTCAAAAGATCTATTACAATACAAATAGCTATACAAAATGGTTAAAGCTCTGTGGGCGTTATCTTGGGTTTTGTAAATAGTACAACTTCAAAGTTCTTCCTGCCATACCTCTAAAATCGTACGGTGAATTTTCAAGCCCGGATAGTATAATATCTTTCGAAAAATTTAAGAAGATAGATGAAATAAGCGCTTGAAATCTGTAAGCTTCCGTAATGAGATATTTTTCCATAGAAAAAAATTGTACACTTTGTACGGGGGAAAATTTAAAACAGCTTTCGGAATTGTGAAAAACCAATGCTGAAAATTCGCAAGGTCTATAAATTTTTTTTTTTTTTTTTTTTTTTTTTTTTTTTTTTTGTTAGGCTAAAATTGATTTTTCATTTTCTACCACTCAATATGGTACGAGTCACACCCATTTTACGCAGTTTTTTCTAAAGTTATATTTACGTCAAAAAACCAATCGATTCACCATGTTTCATCCCTTTTTTTCATATAGAGTTATGGCATTTTTTCCATTTTTCGTAATTTTCGATATCGAAAAAGTGGGCGTGGTCATAGTCGAATTTCGCCCACTCTTAATACCAAGATAAAGTGAGTTCAGATAAGTACATAAACTATATTTAGTAAAGATATATCGACTTTTGCTCAAGTTATCGTGTTAGCGGTCGAGCGGTAGGACAGACGGGCGTGGGCGTGGCTTCAACCGATTTCGACCATTTTCACGGAAATCGTCATCATCATTTATCCGCCCAGTCGGAAAATCAACAAAACAATATAAGGCATACATTGTTATTTGAAAAAGAGATCGTTCGTTTATATAATATATATCCCATACAACTAATTGTTCAAATTTTATCAATTCTTGAAGTTTCAGCACATTAGTGGTCAGCTTCATTCATTCAGCACAACCGAAAAGAGTGTCATCTTTAATTGTTTGGTTTGCTGCTGTACATACATATTTATTTACAGGATATTTTTATTTCAGAAATTTATTGTCACTCATTTATTTAAGCGCTTCAAGTTGTTGATGGTCCCCACATTACATGTGCAATTACTTTGCCTGCTTCTTTACACATATGTATGTTTATAGGACTTGCTAGGCGGGTAGAGGATCATGTGATAGCGATGATGCATAGCGTTGCACTACCAGTATTGATAATAATTTTCACTCTAAAAATTACAAAATGCTCGCGTATGTCATATTTTTGAAACCGGCGCGGTACATCTACATACATACATCGCCTACGTACCCCATACCGAAAACCAACTAATAGTTTGACCCTTTTGTTCGATCATACAAATGCTACACAGGCTTGCCAATACTTGATGTTCTACATCTTTGCCTTGCTCTTGCTCTTGTGTTTTTTTTTTTTTCTTTTTATACCTTTCATGAACATGAAATGGTATATTAAGCTTGGTCTGATGTTTGTGAAGTTCAGAAATATAGAAGATAGACTCACCATTAAGTATACCGAATTGATCAGGGCGACGAACTGAGTTGATATACCCATGTCCGTCTGTCCGTCCGTCCGTCTGTCTGTTTGAACGCAAACTAGTCCCTCAAATTTTGAAATATCTCAATGAAATTTGGCACAAGGATGTATTTTTGTATTTTAGACATTTGCGGATCCGGTAGGATCGGACCACTATAACATATATCTCCCATACAACCGATCGTTCAGATAAGACGATTTTGTTCATTCCTGCCGCAATTTAGAAAATATAAACATGAAACTTGGTGATATATATTCTAATATATCATAGAAGATTTCCTGTAAAAATCATTTTGATCGAAGCTATATATAATATATATCCCATACAACCGATCGTTCAGATAGAACGATTTTTAACCATTTCTCCCTTAATTTTCTATATAAAAACGTTAAACTTGGTTATATTTATTCTAATATATCATAAAAGATTTTCTGAAAAAATCACTTTGATCGGAGCTATATGTATATAGTATATACCTATCCCATACAACCGATCGTTCAGATAGAAACATTTTTGGCCATTTCTCCCCTAGTTTCCAATATAAAAAAGTGAAACTTTGTGATATATATTCTAATATATCATAGAAGATTTCCTGTAAAAATCATTTTGATCGGAGCTATATATAATATATATCCCATACAACCGATCGTTCAGATAAGGGGGTTTTTTGCCATTTTGTATTTTATATTTATCTTAAAATCGTTCGGGTATGTATATCTGTTCACTCTATATTTCTTATCTTATACATCCGATTATTTGGAGATTACGAACGGGATAAGATTATTGTTCAGCCCCATTAATGAAAGGTAAGAAGTCTTCGGCATAGCCGAAGACAGTCCCCTCCTTACATTTTTTTTTTTAATTTTACCCAGAACATTCCATTTAAAGCTTACGCAATCAATTGTACCTGGTGTTTGAGTATTTCCTTCACGGTTCAACTGCCTACTGGCGCCAACGAACACTGAAGAGTTTCACATTCTAAGAATTTCACATTGTTTTCGCAGTTTTTCTTTTTTTCTATTATTTCACTTTTCTTTATTTTTGAAAGTAGTGTCAGCTGTAGTTATGGCTGACTAAGTGCTCCGGCATCCAAAACCAAAAATTGCAAAATGTGAGGCTCATACAAGCTTCTTGTCAAGCGAGTCATTGTGGTGCCGCTATAAATAATTTCGCACTCAAGCTAAGCGACAAAAAGAAGAAAGAACACTTAAAAAAAAAAAATAAAAGCATTACAGTTGCAAGTTTCACATCTGTTATTTATGTCACTACTGTGACAATAACATGAGTTGCCACTTTTAGAGAAAGGATTTAAGTATACAAAGCTACACGATTCAAACATTTCTATATACCAATCACTAACATATATATGTGTGAAACTATGTTACTATTTTTAGTTATATCTTGTCTGTTTTTAGATCTTTCATAGGATTATATAACCAATCTTCATATTATCTCATAAGAGATGTGTCTTATAGAGGGATTGCCAGCGCAATTTAAAGTTTTTCCAACCCAACTGCCAACCACACCCCTCTTGCGAGCCCCTTTTATTTAGCAAATGATGGGTAGGATGACCTAAGAAGTGCAACGTGGTCACATCAAATAGTGCTCGAGATGGTCGGGCAAGTACCTTAATGGTGATATTTTTCGATACGGATCAATACCTACCCGGACGAGGTTCTTTAACATCAATAAAACTCCTCTCAACTTCTCCTTACACCGACGCACTATGGCGCCTCTGCCCGAAAAGCCTAGCCTGGCAAAAATCAAAAATTCCATGAAAGCGTTCGATAAACCTAATACATGTATGTAATAGAGAATTTTCCAGGGATTACGAATACTCCTATTAAAAAAATTTTAACACTTAGAAAAATTTGTGGTTTTTGTTGTTTTTTGTTGTATTAAAAATTGTTTTGTGTCTAAACAAAATGGCCTACTACTGCTTTCTTGTATTATAACGAAAGGATATTTCATTCCAGATTGAAGCAAAACATAAAATTTGTTTTTTTTTTATAAAAGTTGTCAGATCTACCTGTTTTTCGAAAATCCTGTTTTTAGGACCTTTTTCCAACTTTGATGGAAAATAAAAAAAAGGACAAAAAAGGTCGCCGTGAAATTTACAGTAGGTATTTGCTAAATATTCAGTTACTTAAATTCATAAGGTCTACCTGCGTCCAGCTGCGATTTCACTTTTTACATCAAATAATGTGAAGCAACTTTGGGTATAAATAGGCGCCTGAGCAGGTATACGTAAGAACAAGGCGAATTTAGTACGTCGCTTTTGTTGTTGGAATTTGCTAATAAAACCAAATTTTTCGGTTATAAGCTGCATAATATACCTGGAACTCATTTCCATAATTTGAGTATATAAAGCAATGTTTAATACAACGCCCAAAATCTTTCGTTTTTTGGAGTATATAGAATAAAGTATTCTGTTTATTTAAATAAACATAAATATAGCTCACATATTTTTTTAGTAAGAAGCATGCAACAAAGGAGACGAAGACTTGAACGAAAAATTGGCTTCCTCTACATTCCAATACAAAGAAAATGGCAAGCAGTCGGTCGTTCGAATCCAAGGTTTATAAGTAAGCATGAAAGCTAGCTAGATGGCAAAAATTTTTTGGATGCCTATCATATCAACCAATCGAACTAGAGGAAGACCAACAAACCCCATAGAAGAATGGCGACCCACACAAGGAAAAGGAAGCTGTCAGATTATACTAGAACTATCGCCAGGACTCATCTTTCAGGATCATTGGCTATTATATATAAAAAGGACGAAGAAAATACCAAGTCTCATATCATATCAGTAGTTACGTTAGGTGCGATTGAGAAGGATCAAAAACAGCATTCTCACACCCCCAAATGCGCTACCTAGGAGACACACTCCTGAAGAGTCTTTGGCGCTGTTTACAGATCTCGGGTTATCGAAGCATAAATATAATATATTGCGTGAGTCATTATTGCAACATAATGCCGGTCTTTTCCCTGAACACAAACAAATCACTGAAGCCAAGAAAGAAGCAGTTCCTCCAAGAGCCAAAATAACTGAAGTATCAGCAGACGTTGAGCTCCAAAACTTGAAAAGAAAAAAAAAACATTAAAACAAAAATAATTCAAGATGCATTCTATAAAGAGCTTGGCTTGAGAGTTGACAGCCCAAAGTATGGATACGGCAACACAAATGATGGAAACTCCTCAAGAAGATTTTTTGAACACGATGAAATGACTGCTCGCATTACTGGAGTCGATAGAGAATTGTCAAACGATTGGGAATAATTTTAAATATATTATATTGCTATGAAAAAGTGAATGGAGCTAAATTTGGAGAATATGCATCGAAAACTGCAGGGCTGCTGCTGCAAAAGTGCATAAAATTTTGGCCCATGGAAAAGATTTAATAGAATACCAGTTTTTGCATTAGGAGAATTGTCTGAAGAAGCTCAAGAATCTAAAAACAAGGACTACAAAAGATATAGAAGTACTAACGCTTGCAAAATCTCACGAGTTAGACAAAAAGAGGACCTTTTCAACATGTTGGCATCCCTTCTGATCCAGTCATATCATCCATGAAGCATGTAAGATAACAAAAAGATCAGACACCTATAGCTCAGAAATGGCTTGCTTGTTAGATATATTTTCAAGTGTTGGAGACTATGTTAAGTTTAAATTAAGGACCCTCCTTTTTCTATCACAACAAAAAAAATTATTTAGTACTTAGTTTTGTTATTTTATTGAAAAAAAAAATCTATAAATACAAGTTCATTATTTATTATAAATAATACAGTTATTTCATTTAGTAATTATAATCATATAATTTTAGTTTTACATCTTTTTAAAATTTATCAAAGCTGGTAAAGCGGTTATTAAGATAAAACTCTTTATCCTAAGTGGGCAATACTCAAAAATTTATTAGTTGTTCATCTTTGGCTCAAATACAATACAGTGTACTCTCTCTTAAACGGACACCTAAGAGACTGCTAAATTTGTCCGCTTATGAGAGGTGTCCGCTTATGAGAAAAGTATTATTGATGAATGTTTAAACAGTTTTATTTCCAAAACAAGAATATTAATACATACAAATAAGACTGAGTTAGGACGTTCATAAAGCTTTGTTCATAAATTAAAGAATAAATTTTTGTGTACAAAATATTCAAAATAGTTTAAAAAAGTCAGAAATTTTCGCTTGGCGAGTTTTTCCTTTAATTTCAATATCTTGAAGATGTAGTTGAATATCTGTTAGCAGTTCAACACCCCTAAGGTCGTTATGATTTAAAGAAAAATGCTTAAGTTTTTTTATAGCTAACTAAGCCTCTTTATAAGTAATCTTGTCAGCAATATCATTTCCTATTTCATCTTCAGACGAGATGGCCAGCGATTCTTGTAAAAAAGGTAACATATCAGTACTGATATTTTCCACGTCTTCATCATTAATAGAGATTTCATTATCTAAATTAATATAGCCCATTTAGTTCAATTTAGATTTCGCTCTGAACTCGATTAATAACTCTAGAGAACTGGGCAAGTGCTGATAAAGGAAGATCATCTTCTGCAGTCCACCCGCTTTCATTATTGGGCAAATCGGTTTTCACAAACCCAGCTTTGATAAAACAATTTTGTATTGTCTGTGGACTCACTTGTTCCCACGCCTTATTTTTAAAATAAACAACGTCTAACAAATTTATTGATTTTGATAATTCCATAGCAGAATTTGATTCTTCCATCCGTACCACAATATGTTTTAAAAATAACGATTTGTACATAAATTTAAAGTTTTTTATAACACCTTGATCAAGCGGCTAATCTTTGTTTTTGATAATGCTAGCAGCTTGCGTTTTTCTGATCTTACATTTCTTTGCCAACTCTCGTACACTTAGTTTTTCTTTCTTATGAATTTCGATAACATTAACTTTGTTTTAATACTCAACACTACTTCAGGCATTGCGATTCACGTACGTACACACACAAGAAGATACTAACTACTAGTATGCAATGGGTACATACATTTTTATGCCTTTTACTGTATTGAAAACAGGTTCTGCGTATTTAGGGGATTCCCCTACATCCATGCACGTATTAGTGAATAAGCAACAGCTGTACGAATGTGGTAAAGAGTAAATGAAAAAAAGTGTTTTAAGCTGTCCGGTTATGGGAAATTAAAAGCCCTTTGGGGTAAAAAGCAAGTGTCCGCGTCCTGTGGAGGGTTGTCCGCTCAAAAGGGAAAAACTAAAAAAATGCTTAAGGATTTTTTTGGTACTGAAAAAATTGTCCGTTTATGAGAGGTGTCCGCTTAAGAGAGGTGTCCGTTAGGAGAGAGTGCACTGTAATACTGAACAAGTTTTAATAATTTTTCTTAGTTAAGTATTAATAAAATATTTGGTTTTTGAATTTTTTAAAAATATCCAAGTAAATTTATACAATGAATTTTCAAGCAATGTTTTTATACTTATCCCCTAGCGTACACATTTCACTTTTATAAGAGTATAACATCTTAAAAGAAGTAATGCGTCCATCAAGTTTGGTGGAGATTGATAACCTTGCTACTGAGATAAAACTTTTAGTCAGAAATGGGTAGAGGCACACTCCTTCATACAAATCATAAGTTTATCTGATTTCATGTTCAAATACATCCTCATAAAAAAATTTCAAAGTTTGTCCTTCAGTTTTTAAAAAATTTGTTTTTTTTTTTTGTATTTTTCTAAAATTTTTCAACTTTGACGAATTATTGTGAAACACTCCGTTACTCTGGCACCCTGTATTTACAAATTGTACAAAATCTAAATAATTAGCTTTCAGGTGCAGTATGAATCTTTAAAATATCTTCATTATTTCAAAAATTTTGCAAAGAAAAAACTCAAAAGGCGTCATAGTGCGACGGTTCCAAAATGGTTTGCGGTGTCGGAGCGGGTGTCTTCTGTGAACATTTTAAGGCGTCACTATCAGCCCGTATATTCAATTTTACGAGTACCTTCCAAGCGGCAGTTATGAGTATAGAAGAGACGCACATTTTAGACATTTAGGCGGCCACAATTGAATTTATGAAAGTTGCCACAGTTACAAATACGGACTCCCACAGCTTAAGAATGGACAGGGGAACAATAATTCTACCCATTCCCATCCATCGCATACCTGGCGTTAGCTGTCAAGTAATCGGAATTTAGCTATTCCTGAAATGCATGTTATAGTTTTTTTTTATACTATATGAAATGGAATGTTTTAACGTGTTTATTTTAAGTTTTAAGATAATTGAATTGAGTAATTGTGCTGGATTCTGATATTTCAGGTAAATACTAACATTATTAATGGTGTTTGTGATTTTTAAAAGTTATAAATTGATAAAGAACCTATTTTATTTAGGATGTTAAAAAAATTTTTATTTTATTTTTGGTGTTCAAACCCAGTTTTGTTATGTTTCATAGTCCGTCCAATTGAAAATTAGTTTTGCACATGGTACTTGGCACAACTAGCTTGCCAACTGCATCAAATTTAGCTGCAGATACTTGCAGATAGGGGTTTAGATAGAGGGTTTGATACACCTTTGTTGCTGTACAACACGAAAAATAGCCTCACTGCGCAGGTATTTTCTAGTGATACACAGTGTAATATCTATTTTTTTAATATAACCGATTAATTACACAAATTATTATAATTTTTCATTTATTAAGCAGTTTTAAGAAGATATAGGCAATAAAATATTTTTGGCCGCCTAAAACTTGAAAATCTACCTAAGTGAGACGTTGACGCTGCTGCCGGTGGACTCGATGGGAAGGCGCGAGGTGTGCATTTACTCAGATTGCCAAGCAGCGCTTCTTACGCTTAACTCTCCCATTACCAGAGACAATTTTAAGATAGAAATGTTGCAGGGACGAAAAATAGTGTGAAGCAAGCTTCACAAAACCTTTAATAGGTCACATTCACCACTTACCTCAGCAGAATTTGTTAAACTATCACTGTCTGTATTTATTAAAATATAAAAAATAAATGTAAGGCGCGATAACCTGCGAAGAGATCTAAAGCCGAGCTTCTCTTCCAATTTGTGTCGTGCTCCTCTTGATTTTCCCTACAAATTGGCCGGACGGGACCTACATGTTTTATGCCGACTCCGAACGGCATCTGCAAGGCAGATGAGTTTTCACTGAGAGCTTTTCATGGCAGAAATACACTCGGAGCGCTTACCAAACACTGCCGAGGGGCGACCCCGCCTAGAACAATTTTCTTCTCATTGAAAAACCTTATTTCTAAAATTTGATGTTGCTTTGCCCGGGGTGTGAACCCAGGGCATACGGTGTGGTAGGCGGAGCACACTACCATCACATCACGGTGGCCGCTTTCCACCGAAGTTTGCGCCTGCAACATCTCTATCTTAAATTTGTCTCTGTCATTACTTCGTCTAAAGACGTCAGCAGCTATACCAATAGGTCGATTCACGCCGCAGCTGCAATCGCAAACATAACTCTTATATGCGTACCTGGTTACAGGAACAACGAATGAATTGGGAAGGCAGACGAGTTTTCAAGGGCAGGGGAACTGCTGAGGTCAGCGAAGGCGGTCAATATGCAACATCCACTTTGATCAATCAAAAGAAGCACACAAAGCAGACCAGAACTGGTTCTCCTCCGACATCTGCAAAATACCTAAGAAAACCTTACTATAGTAGGAGATCAGAGGATCTACTAAATAGGTCTAGGAAATAAATCTTTAGATTTAGTTCCACAATCAGGAGCCACGGGCCCTTTAGCCCACATGCCGAGAGAACCGGGATCCGTTTTAACAGCATTTGCAGGAGCGGTGAGGAGGTCTAGCACACACTAGGTTTCTAACTATGGCCAGTTAAATACTGTAGGAATTTAATAAAGTGCTTTAATGCTCTGTAAAAAATATTAGCAGGTTCATTGTCAGCACAAAATGGTTCGAAGGGAGTACCGAATAGCCACAATAAAACAGCAGTAATTGGTTCCAGAAGAAATCTGCATCAAATGGCGCCCCGTGCGCCACTTGCGTTCGGATCTTTAGTATCCGGGCGGCCAAGAAACCAAACAACTCACTTAAAAATACTTGAACTAAACTGCAAGTGGCAACATGGATATATTAGGGCGAAATTGTGAAGGGCCACTGTTTCCACAAAGACTATCTGCTAAGTCTTAGTCCGTAACTCGAAGCATTCCAAACTCAGGCTGAAGCCTAATAAGGCAACAAGAATTCTCTTCAAAACTAGCCGGAATCCAGTAAGAAAGAGTAACCTTCGTAAGGAAACGTGCTCCTCTTGATTTTCCCTACAGATTGGCGGGACGGGACCTATATGTTTTATGCCGACTCCGAACGGCATCTGCAAGGCAGATGAGTTTTCACTGTAGCTTTTCATGGCAGAAATACACCCGGAGCGCTTGCCAAACACTGCCGAGGGGCGACCCCGCTTGGAAAAATTTTCTTCTAATTGAAAAACCTTTTTTATAAAATTTTGATGTTGCTTTGCCCGGGGTGTGAACCCAGGGCATACGGTATGGTAGGCGGAGTACGCTACCATCACACCACGGTGGCCGCCGAGAACACAAATTAAGGAGTACATTTTAAGGAACTGAAAGTGGAAATATGACGACTGGATTTTTAAATCAACATGTTAAATAGGAAACGCACCTCAAGACCTGAAAGCAAATTCGTTATGTATACGCACCGGTAGCCATATTTTCAAGTGGTAGTTGGTTGGTTTTTAATAACGTATGCTCGGTGAAGCGACGAGCCGTTCTTTGCCCAGACTCGTAGGTGGTTGCACCGTCATTTAGCGTACCGCGTCTGCCTAGCACGCTGTGGCAGGCTCAAAGGGCATGGAAGGGGTCTGTGGCGAGCCAAAGGCTCATACTAAAGATCACCGGTTATGTGCAAAGACCAAGAAATTCCCACTACAGCGCAAATGCTCGCAGACAATAAGGTATCTGTTGGGGATTGGGCGAAGGCGCAGCATCAGCTGGCATAGGCGAGGCCAGTTATGCCGGTTTTAGGCAGGAGATGTATAACAAGGAGGAACCCACGGAGCACCAGCGTATAACGGGGAAAGGCACCGATGAGGGTTAAAACAGTGGGACTGGGCAAGGGTCCCCCAGCGGGTTAGGGGGTCAGAATATACCCGCGGTAGGTATGCCTGTCGTAAGAGGCGACTAAAATACCAGATTCAAGGGGCTTTGTAGCGCAACCCTTCAGGTTGCCAGCGCAATATATAGCTTCTTGTTTCACTAACAGACGAGGCTCTGGCGACCCTAAGCTCCTCATGTGGCCACATAAATCGTTCCCGAGATGGTCGGGCTAGCACCTCAATGATGGTGTGGTACCGGAGCGTACCGGATCTGTATCCGGCAAATGACCATCACATCGATAATACTCCCCAAAGCCTTCGGGGAGCAACCTTATCGCTACAAAAAAACAACAACAACTGGGCAAGATCTTTCGCAGTCATAGCTGAAATTTCGAATCAAGTGTGGAAGCGAGCGGGCGAGATGTTCCGGCTTATAAGTTTTCGACAGATTTAATGGTTGATGGCGGACAGTGTCGAAGGTTACTCTTATAGTGGGTTGATCGGTGAGCTGTAATAGGCCAAAGACTGTGGTATGTAGTACGGAGTATCGAAACAGCAACAACTGAGTGGCAATCTGATATCCGGTGGATAATGGCGGAAAATATGCACGGAACGCGCACCAGTAGTGAACGTGGAGGGTGAAATTATAGTAATTACAGTGGGGTTGGAACGATGCCTTACAGCCACTTACATGACCTCAAACTCCACTTTCGTCTACTTATTTTCAGTACCTCCTATTGGAACACCTTGATGACAATTTATGAACCGCTATGTTATCTGAGCAGCATCGATGGGGGAGCAACAACAGAAACAAAACCCTAGCAGAATTGCAGAGAATGATTTAACGAAAAATTCATACTCTATTGGAAAAATTCACTAATCGATTGAATATCCGAAACAATTTCATGGTGAGCTTTATGCATTTAGGGTATACATTAGAGTGATTTTATCTCATAGGGCAAAAAAAAATTACAGAATTTTTTTGGGGGCACCTCCTAAAATGTTTCGTTTTGCTAGATTTGCCAAAGGTTGAGCACAATTGGAAGATGTTAACCCGTGCCACTGGGGCCTCAAAGTTTGGAGTCGCCAGTGATACAGTAAAAAATCAATGTCGGATTTTTTTGGGGCACCTCCATAAATTGTTTCGTTTTGGTACATTTTAAGATTGCCAAAGTTTGACCACAATTGGAAGATGTTAACCCGTGCCACTGGGTCAAAGTTTTGAAAATCTCGATTTTTTGGTAGTTTGGCGAATTCGGCGACCCAAATCTTTAGAACGGCTCAAGCTATTTGCCCATGCCGTACACCAAATTAAAGGCGATACTGTTAATAATATTGGCAAGAATATTAGCAACACTAAGGGATACTATCATCTCTAAGCCGATGCTAAGCAGTGACTTGTATGCACATCATTAAATAAATCATTATGTCTACACGCAGCGGAGAAGAGACGCACAAACACATGCAGATATTTTATCTGAGATGCTCCCAAAAGTATTGCAATTATAACTGTGCTCACATATACACGCGTATACGAGAAGCTATAAACGTAGTCATTTTATAGCTGATAACCAACTAGTAAATTCTAGAAATGGAAGCGCCTAGAAGATGCGAACGAGAAATCACAGAGTATAAAAGGCAGCAACAGTAGAGGCACGACAATCAGTTGGATTTAAGACTCTATCTGGCAAGCAATAGTAGTGTTATATTGAAAGTAGTCTAATAAAGGCCATTTTGCATTATTGAATAGTGGAGTTACTTATTCAACAGTTTAGTGATTCGAACGTTAGCAGATGGTTGCAAATAAGGGAAATTGCACAAAATTCGTTACAATATTTTATATGCAATACGTAAGTGGCACTGAATTCGAGATAATGAAGCCAATGTCCGTAAAACGTGACTAGGTACCTGGTAGCCGTTAGAGCGAAGATACGTTATTTTTATTACTATAGCTCATTATGGGCAAATACTTGGACTTTGGAATACCATTTCATTTAGATATGTTTGTTATGGTATACCGTTAATTTTAGACCCACAGCAATGTTTTTATACTCAGCTGAGCAGAGCTCACAGAGTATATTAATTTTAAAATAAAATTCGCAAAACGGTACCCCTTAACGACATAAACTAATCGAGATAGATATAGACTTCTGTATATCAAAATAATCTGGGCGAAAAAAGAAATTCATTTAGCCATGTCCGTCCGTCCGTCCGTCTGTAAGTAAACACGATAACTTGAGTAAATTTTGAGGTATCTTAATGCAATTTGATATGTGAGTTCCTGGGCATTCACCTCAGATGGTTATTTAAAATGAACGAAATCGGAATATAACCACGCCCACTTTTTCGATATCGAAAATTTCGAAAAACCGAAAAAGTGCGATAATTCATTACCAAAGGCGGATAAAGCGATGAAACTTGGTACGTGGGTTCACTTTATGACGCAGAATAGAAAATTATTAAAATTTTGGACAATGGGCGTATCACCGCCCACTTTTAGAAGAAAGTAATTTTAAAGTTTTGCAAGCTGTAATTTGGTATATGAATATGTAATGTTCGCTTACACCCGAACTTAGCCTTCCTTACTTCTTTTTTTTATGTCAGGTATGTATCTGTTTTTCCTCATACTGCATTACTAACGACCCCAAGCTTTGAGCCCCCAGTGGCACGGGTTAACATCTCCAAATTGTGCTCAAACTTTGGCAATCTTAAAATCTAACAAAATGAAGCATTTTAGGGGGTGCCAAAAAAATCCGACATCGATTTTTTAAAACCACTCTAGTAGACATATATAATAGCTGACTATGGAAAATCTAGCTATTCTGCTGTCTAGGCTATGATATACAACAATCTAATAATGAATTCATTAGAGCTAAACTTCATTTCATTTTGAATATATAAAATTAATCTGCTAATTAATGCAACATAAAAACACTTAAATACAAAAAAATCATATAATTTACACATTTGTCATAAATGATTAATATGCACTGACTCTGAAACAATGTTCATAAGCGTATTCATATTCATACATATTAACATAAAACTTGCTCAAAACAACGATTGCATAACTGTCATTCAAAATTCATTCACTTTTCGAATGCAAATTTTGAGGACAGCTGTTAATACAGAAATTATAAAAACATTTTTGAAAAGTTTGCACTTTCCATAGGCGTCATTGAGGCCGACGCTGCTGCGGCTGATGATGATGACGTTGATGATGATGCAGCTCTAAACGACCAACTCTTATAAAAATTGCGCTGCTAGTAGCATGAATGTATAGAATTCAAAAACTTAGCACATGAATAAACATGGAAACGTCAAAAAGTGAAGCGACAAATGTCACAATGACGGAAACAAATATTAAACTGAACAGCGGAGACGGGAAGAGGGTACTAGGGGTACATGACTTATTTAAATGAAGGCTTAGAGTGGGTGGTGACGGGCGGTTGCAGTTGAAAGATTGCTTCAATTCATAGCGTTAAAGGCAACAACAACAAAAAAACATTTTTTTTACTTTTAACTGCATTCATAATAATAATTTTTATGATTGTTAAAATTTGTGAACGAAACAACTTTTTACAAAATTTGTTTTTGCGCTAGTTTTTTTTTTAGTCTTGTATGCTAAGTCAACAAATTTCGCTCAAAGCAATACAAAGAGGTATTACAAATGAATGAGCGAATCAACAATATGTATGCCGCGTAACCAAACGCTGAGAACAAGAGTTTGTTTGAGAGGTTATAGAGGGGATATTATATAGCCGACTAACTCAGTTGTGAAAGGAATTAGAAAAAAGAGAATGTTGAAGAATAATTGGAAAAAACTATACACATGTAAAATTATGTACAGTTGTACACGGTCAAAATAGAACATCTACAAAATATTGGCCAACTCGTTTACCAATCAAATTGGCGAAGAGCGATTATATTCGTATATAATTATATACTGTAACAAATTTTAAGGATTCTCGATTATTCCTTACCTTTTGTTATCGTTCGAATAACTAACCTGTCGAATAAAAACACTCAAGCACTGCATATTTAACGCACTACTATGGTAGTACCATTCCACAGTTGCTTTTATTCGCGTACTTCACTTAGAACGCTTAAAACCAAATGCATTGATTAGTCTTTAACTTGCGTTGCTTTTAAATTATTTGCTTCGTCGTTTGCCTATTTCTCACTAGGGTTTAGACTTTTCACGAACAGCCTTCTCGATTAGCTTGCCATTTTCTTCTCTCATGCCATGCATCTCACATTCGCAGTTGCCATCTATGCATATGTGTTTAATTTATCTGATGTAAAATGTCTGTCTGTCTGAACTGATGTGCGCATGTGTGCATAGCTATTTGTTGTCTCATCTATTTACATCGCCAGAATACCAAGACAGCATAATCTGATGTGGTCGCGATGGCATGCAGGTAGTGTGCTCACTTACCACAAAAAAGTTCATTTATGAATTTATTTAAATTTTTTCGAAAAGGCTGAGTGTGTTCATAGTGTTAAGAGAAGGCAGTGTCCAATTGGTATGTCCACCGTGAGCCGTAAAAATTCTCCTCTTAAAGATATGAACAACTTTGTTAGTTTTATATCGCAGAATTTGCATATGATCTAAGAAATTATGCAACTCTGTTCTCCAAAAGGAAGTGTCCAGCCCATCATGAGCCTATAGCCTTCTCTCTTTAGAGATATAAGTATTTTTGTAAGTCTTATATCGATTCTTTTCGATAAACGATACTACTTAAAGACTCTATGAAATCGTAAGGAGAAGAGAGTTGTCCCATCTTTACTATACTTTACTATACGACGCGCAGACGGAGCTAAGCTATACATAGCCTTGACATTTACATAGCGAAATGGTTTGAGAGAAATATATATAGAGAAAGATAGATATATACCCATAATGCACTTGAGTGCTTCGTAGCGCTTCTGAAAACTATTCGGCGTTCACTTTCATGCCGTGTGAGCGCAGCGGGGGAGATTTAGTAAAGCAAGTAGTCAATCAGTTTTAGCTTTTACCATTGTAAAGATGTACAAGTACGATATCTATCAGCTGTTCGTTCACAGCTGCGTTCACCTGGCCATAATGCTTGCTTTTTTCCCCTTTTTTTTAGGCTTTTCGGCAGCGTTGTACTTCTTTGGTATAAAATAATAGCTGTGTAGTGTAGTACTTTTTTGCGAAGAACTTTTGAACGAGTTGGAAATCTTTTCTTCCGTGTTTGAATTCTTAATGTTGATACAACAATGCGTCTTTAGATACACATTCTCCGACTTTTATAAAATTTTCGATAAGTCCTATATAATAAATACACTATATATTTCATACTAAATTTGTCCAAAAAATTCACCTCCACAGCAACCCATTTTTAATGTCGCTGATCATTGCATGCCTTCGTCGATCTTGATGCTAGCAACCCGGGCAATTTTGACATTTCGTTCAGTGTCAAACTTTCGCTCCACACTGCTTTGACACTTCGGTAAGTGTCAAATGGCAGTGTGTTAGAAAGAGAAGGAAATAAACATATCTTACTTGTGAACTGGCTTGTACTTCAAGCAGTAAACATTTCAGGCTTGAATTTTATGCTCTCTTTGTTAGCACAAAGATACAAAAAAAAGTTGCGCTTGTAATCGAAGCTTTGTCGGCGTTGTGCATCACTGGTATATACTAATGCAATGAGACGAATGGATTGGTGTCTATGGAGTATTGAGAATAAGTGAAACTTTTCAAACAATGATAATAGCGCAAGCGAAAATTATCAAAGAGAGGTTTTGTTAGTTGCTTTTGATTTTCATTAGATGAAAAAGTGCTATGCAGAAGAGCTTCAAAACGAATTGCTTTTGATAACATTACCTGACGCTTGTGTTTAGAGATGAAAGGGAAGGAAGGACGAGTGACAGGTGAATTGGGAGAAAAATCACAATCGAAAAGTAATTATGAAATGACACATTTTAACAGAAATGAAAGTGTGGAAGTCAGTAAAGGACAAAGCGTCAAATGTCAAAGTACGAATAATATCTTCCACATATAACATTTGCCATGCAGAGGTGACTTTAATATCGCTGCTTTTATTTCCCGGTCAAAGAAAATTTTTCAATACTCAATAGCCGTATGCAGATTTGAAATTGTTTTTTTACGATTTCTTTATATTATTTATTGTTTAAATTGGAAATGCTAAATAAAAGTAGTCCGGTGTCACCACAGGTCGGGAAAAACCATTTAGTTAACGGAGGGTTGAGTGTATTTAACATTTTCTAAAGTACCTTTACAGTCAGCGATTCCCCGTCAGGACAGACGATACAGCATTGAAATGGCTCCTGCAGATACGTTATCTAGATTTCCAACTGGCACGGTGGAATTGCTGGTTCAATTTCACGTAGACCATGTAATTTTGGACGCAAACACTGTTCGAAATCTGAGGATAAAGAGGACATTATAAATGTCTGGAAAATGGCAATAACGTGTACGGAACAACTAAGTAAGTGGCAGGTAGAACATACAGATCATGGGATGCAAGGGCTTGAACGAAACTTACGACCAAATAGAGAGGAGTTGTCAACAGAGAGTATCACTGATAAGTCATATTGGGTATAGTAGACAACTGATATCCAGTTTCTTGCATCGAATATGAGAGAGTTCAAGATACGAGGAAATTTATAGTTACCCCATGGAAAAGGGTCCCTGAAGTTTTCAGTGAGCTACATAGTGGTCTACGTGTACATCACCTCGGAATCCCGCAGACGCAGGAGAAAACAAAGAAGAGATGCTATTGGATTAGTTGTTGATAGTCTGTAAAAAAATGGATTGCCAACTGCGATGTTTACATCATAGCAAGAGGGCCCAAAACTCGAAGTCATGACCAGATGAAGCTAAGCACCTCAAGCGCACAATCTATGATATTTGCCATGAACGATGCTGGTCCATTCTGTACTATCAAACGCGGAAGTAAATACGTACTGGAGGTGATGGATTATTTAAGCAAATGTCGAGATGTATACCTAATCCCAAATCAAGAAACGTAAACCGTATCAGAAGTTTTTACCAACAATTGCTTTGCTAAGTATGGTAGACCAATAGATTTACATTTTGACTAAGGCAAGAATTTTGAATCAACAGTATTCCAAATGTGTAAGACATCTGGCATTCGGAAAACTCAAACACCTGCATTGCATTCTTTGTCCGATAGTATGGTGGAACTATTCAATAGAATCTTGGAAGACAAATAGGTTAGGTTAAGTTAGGTGGTAGCTGCCCTAATAAGGGGAGCTCACTTGGACAACACGAAGGTCCGTTGTGATACCACATGCAATAAAATAATGGTAACGTAGATAAAGCTACTTAGAGAATCGTTGGGTAGCTACGATAAAGCTCCGAATGATACCGATCTCAACTTTGCATAAATCCTCGGGAGATCCAAGTAAGTCGCGACCGAAGTACTTTCGCAGAGTTCTGGCAAAAGCTGGACAATCAAGCATAAAGTGATTTGGTGATTCCACCTCATCATCCTCCATAAAGTTGCAGCAGCATGGAGTTTCCAGTATATTGAGACGTACCGCATGGAAACCCATGAGACAGTTCCCTGTCAGAACCCCAATAACCATTGATAGGTGAGCCTTAGTGAACGCAATTATTTCAGCAGACCTGCCGTCCACTTTGGGCCAGAAAGATCTTGCTACCCTGTAAGACGTGGTGTTCTCCCAACGTTTGCTGAGCTGACTAGAGGCCCAGCTATGGAGGAGCAATCCACATGTGGCCAGCGGAATCCCGAAATCCCTACAGCCATCTTCATCCGGTTCAGTTGTACAGTTACTCGGGATAACTCTATGGCCCGGGACCCAGATAATCTTAATTGTAAAATAATTCGATGCAATCGCAAGCGAGGTCAGGCCCCCGCGATGGCACTGTAGTTGAGCTCAAGGCCTTGATAGCCGCTTGGCTTTCAGAGTAGATATTAAATTCCCTAACCGTAGTAGCACTGGATAGCGTGTCATCCACCGCATCCTTAATCGCAGCAACTTCCGCCGGGAATACACTGCAGTGATCAGCCAACTTAAACTTGCGGCTTATATTTAGCTCTTGACAAAAGATCCCCCCCCCCCACCAACCTTTCCGTCCAACTTCGACCCATCCGTGAACAAGTTAATCGGTCCAATGACCTAGATAATTCCTCTTCCCCACTCCTCTCTCGGTGGAATGACTGGGTGAAGGTTGTATAGGGAGCAGTTATCGGCATACAATAGTCCATTCTGTCCGGGATAAAGTCGAAACTGGTAAGAAGGCTATAGTGTCCGAAGTCAGAAAGCCCATAGCCCATATCACGAAGCCTGACCAACGACCGGGCCGCGACCGCCTTTCCCGCAATATCTACTGGATATATGTTCAGCATGACGTTCAGTGCCAAGGTAAGTGTTGTTCTGAGAGCACCACTGATACCTATCAGCGCCGTCCGCTGCACTCACACTAACATTTTGGAGGTGACTTATTTAGTTTTTGGAGGTGCTCGCCATGTCCAGTGCTTCCCACCTGACCAGCACCCCATATATCAGAATCGGTTTGACCACAAGACAAATACGACAAAACAATAAATTCGGATGGATTTATAAAAGGTTAATTTATAGAGAAGGCTGTTCCAAAAAGTTAAGACCGTGGTAGAAATAGGTGAACGAAGCAACTCAGAGAATAAAAGCAGTAAAATCTTAGGAAAAGACATGAGTTCCGATTTAACGCGAAATAAGTGAAGAACGCAAATACATTCAATTGTGAAGATCTACCACCATAGTAGTGCTGATAATAAATAGCATTTTATACACAGAATATATGAGTTTATTTCTTCGGCAGTTCAGTGCTTCAAACGATAAAAGAAGGCTAAGATTAATTTTAAGTGGCAAACCGTTCCTTACCATAAGGTTGTCCAAAGTCTTCTTTTTCTTTGTTGTTATGTGGAATATGTCTACTCTCTGAGCCTCTCTACAGGCATCAACAAAGGCACTAATTTCTACCCCCCCCCCCCCCCAAACCCCCCACAACCCAAAGCTTTAGATTGAATTTTCTTAGTTTAAATTTTTTCAATCATAACAGTCGCCATATCATTTTTCTTACTCCTCTTCTTTCCTTCATCTCACTTACATTTTCATTTCCTTTATCTTCCCCCTTCGTACTATCATTTGTTTATTTTCTTTTTTCCCCAATTTCGCATGTCAAATCATCATCAATCCCCCTTACTACATTCCTGTTTAAAGTTTAAAATAAAACACTTCATTTTGTCCAACAAAATAAGTTGAAATCCAATTCAGCCAATATTAGGTGTGAAAAGTTGAGTTACAGTTAGAGTATTTGTCAAGCTTTTCAAAAGCAAACAGACACAAAATAATAGAAGGTGAACAGAAAAACACCGCAAATAGCATAATAACGAGTAATGCCACTCAAACTTCACAACTTCCTCGGTCGTTCGGAATACGTGTAAGCCAAAATGTCTGGGCTTCACTTCGCGATATGCTGCACATGCAAAGTAGATGTACAAGTGTCAACGTTTTTTTCTCTTTTCATGTCGGGAAGTACAACACCAACAGCACGCACAACACTTTTGCAAATACTTAATGAAACATAAGTAGTGCAATAGTTGAAAACGTGATACACCTCGCTCGCACCATTACCTCAAACTCTCCACTGCCAACAAAAATACAACAAAGACTAGTATACTTCAAACTAGGGAGGTTCTAATTCTATGTATAACTGCAATGGCCACCCACTTTTTTCTAAGCTGTGTATTTGTGTGTGTGTGTGTGCGTGTGTGTGTGTGCATATATTTATGTAAGTAGCTCTTGTAATGCTAATTTACCCGTTATGCTGATAAAGTATACTTGCGTACATGCATGCAAAGGAGGTTGATTTCCCATAGCTAAAGCATAAAGTTTCGCAAATGTTTAGCCAGACATCACGTAATTTTCTTGTTGATAAGTTGTGCACTTTTAATAATTATGTATGGGAAAAGTTTTGCTTATGTCATAAACAGAGGAACTATGAGGAATAGTGGTTGATAGCGTAAAGTCATACAACTAACATGGTTGATTAAACATATATAGCACTGGTACACAACGCTGATACAGCTTCGAATACAAACGCAATCTTTTTTTTAGAGCAGAACCTAGAATCAACGCTATGAGATGTTTACTGCTTTATTTACTGAATCTCCGTCGCTGAGCTAACACTACCTGCTGGTGAATGCCGTATAGGTTTCCGAAGCTCTAGAGTGCACCACTGACAGGCTGACATACACACATACAAATACATATGCACACTTATAAACCTTTTCACAACAAGTCAGCTGCTTGTCTTTTTCCAAAACAAAAATAATGATTGGCCCTCGATATAATCATGACGATTGTTCTCTTCCTATATCCATCCCATTAAAATTGGATATTTTAAAAGATACCTACAATTAAAATATCTGGATTCCGATATGTTCTGCAGTATACTTGAAAGTCGTACGCAGTTCTTTGGATTGTCGTGTATATCAAACAGGTATGGATACGGCAACTACAAAAACCGCAGGCATGGTGTTGCACGGTTAGCCTCGCTTGCAGAAGATTTCAGTTAGGTTAGATCAGGTTAGGTTGGGTGGCAGCTGTCCAGTTTGGAAACACCTCTCCTAGACACGCAAGAAAGCTTCTAGTATTTGTCAAGAGAACAGAGTTAACATGGGTTATGATATTTGATAGGGGGATTTCAATTTGCTCGCTAATGGTCTCATTCAGTCTATGTGAGGTTCGCATGTACCGGTAAGTTCAACACAACCTTACGCCCTGTTGAGCAAAATCTTGTCAAATTTTCATCATTAACAACTGTTGAAATGACCTTCTTTTCCTTTTTTTTGTTTGAATGCCTCGTGTTCACTATTGCTGCTAAAATCGCGACACCCCAAGTTAATTCTATGCATATAATTTAAAAAAAAAATATAGACCAAATATTCACTTCGCACTACAAGCGTACCTCCCATTAATATTGTTCTCTCCCTGCTGTTAAGTAGGACGTTAAGTAAAAAGGCAGTGTATGATAATAAGAACAAGTTGTGGCCATAAAAACTTTGGATAAGGAAACAAGGATCTCTAGATATAAACTGTGTGAGCAACTTTATTTCGCCAATCAATCAACATCGCAAGGAAGCTGTGTTTCTTGTTTGTTTTCAAGTGGTGCTGGATAATTTCTGCTGTGCTCTTCTTTGAACAAAACCTCTAGAATCTTTCAACTTCCCTTCAACGATCACAATTTCTAGAACGGACCCAACTTTGTCAGTCTGAGCACATCTGGAGTAAAGTAGTTGATGGAGATGCTTCAAATCTTACTTCAAGTTATTCTGAAAACCAGCAAAGGAAAACGGAAGTAAAATGGAGGGCAGTCGAAGTAAGGTGTTATTTCATTGATATACCGTAGTTTCACAAAAGCAAGGTGCCTACCTCGTCCAAATCGAAATCCAGTACTCGGCTTTAGAGAGTGTATGTGTCTACTTTCTAATTTTAGTGATCTAAGGATCCACAGTCTTCTACTAGCGACTGCGTCATATTTGAGCAAAATGTTGTCTGCAGTCTCATCCTCACTGCCACAGAACCGACAGCCAATAGATCAAATACCCAATTTGCTTACATCGCTGTTTAGTCTGCAGTAACATGTGAGCATGCCTTTAAATATGCTAGGGCTGATTTATGGGAGGTTAATCATTGCTTAAGAATTATTAAAGTTGTGCCCTGCTCTTAGTGCCTTTGCCTGCCGCAGTCCTGCACTTTTTATCCAGTGTTGCTCTCTGAGGCATGCCTCCTTTTGCTGAACTATATCCTTCCGTACCACTTTGACGGGCTGAAGCCCTATTGGCTTTTAGGCCACTGCACAGTGGTCGGTTCCATAGGCCAAAAATAAAAAAATCAAAGTGAAAAATTTGTCACCAAATGTGTCGCTAGTATCTCATATTAGAACAGCCTTTTAAAAGGTATATTTGTTTTTGTTGTATTCGAACTGAACTCTTTAAGAATAGCTTCAAAAGTGAGGTTATGGTATTAGTTGGTTTTTGCAGTATGAACAAGTCAAATATAAAGTGCAAGTTTAAGCTATTTAAAAATACGTAAAATATCATTGTATTGAAACAAATAGGAATGCATATTGAAGTTAAAGTTATTTACTTCTTATTTACTTACTTACTTAATTGGCACTTAACCGTATAAACGGTTATGGCCGTCCAACAAGGCGCGCCAGTCGCTCCTTCGCTCCGCCAAACGGCGCCACTAGGTCACAACAAGGGAGTTTAAATCGTTTTCCACCTGGTCCTTCCAACGGAGTGGGGGCCACCCTCTACCTCTTCACCCATAGGCAGGTTCCGATAGAAACACTTTCTTGGCCGGAGCATCAACTTTCATTCGCATAACATTGCCTAGCCAGCGCAGCCGCTGCGTTTTAATTCGCTGGACTATGTTGATGTCTGCGTATAGCTCGTACAGCTCATCATTAAATCTTCTTCGGTACTCGCCATCGCCAACGCGTAGAGGTCCATAGATCTTTCGAAGAACTTTTCTCTCGAACACTCCCAAAGCCGCTTTATCTGCTGTTGTCATGGTCCATGCTTCTGCCCCATATAGCAGGACGGGCACGATAAGTGACTTGTAGAGTATGATTATCGTTCGCCGAGAGGTGACTTTACTTTTCAATTGCCTACTTAGTTCAAAGTAGCATTTATTGGCAAGATTGATTCTTCGCTGGATTTCAGTGCTGATGTTGTTGCTAGTGTTGATGCTGGTTCCCAAATAAACGAAGTCTTTTACTATTTCGAAATTATGGCTGCCAACAGTAGCGTGGTTGCCAAGGCGCATATGCGCTGACTATTTGCTCGATGACAGCAGGTACTTCGTTTTGTCTGCAGCTAGTATAATTTTCTCTAGTATCAAATTAAAGAAATCGCACGATAGGTGGTCACCCTGTCTGAAGCCTCGTTTAGTTTCGAACGGCTCGGAGAGGTCCTTCCCAATTTTGACTGAGCTGATGGTGTTGCTCAACGTCATTTTGCACAGCCGTATAAGTTTTGCGGGGAAACCAAATTCAGACATAGCGTCATATAGGCAACTCCTTTTCGTGCTAACGAAGGCGGCTTTAAAGTCGACGAAAAGGTGATAGCGTCAACCTGATAAATTATTGTAACATACGACAGTATTTTAGCCAGTCGACGATATGCAAATGTAAACTTTTGTGTATGTTTGTTGTTTTGTTATTGTTATGTATGCAAGATCTTTTAATAACTTTAATTTCTTTATTTAATCCTATTAAACATTGTATTTGCGACAGACATATCTTACCACTTTTGCCCCCCATATTTACTTACTTTTTGTATGCATGCGGTGAAAGAAAGTGGTTGTGGGTCGGTATGAAGGTATCACACGCACCAATTTTACGAAGAAATCATTCCCACATATTTGTAAAGCCGTGACCAGAGTTTCACTTTGATATCTCTACCGGAAGTATTTTTAGCCACCAACTCCACTGTGCGCTGCCTTCCTTGCCAGCCTGTTCGCTAGCTGGTGCCATTCAGCCCCATTTGGGAAGGTACCCAAGCCAAACTAATGGTGTTTTTGGCCCAAAAACGATTAACCTCTCCAAGCATTCAAGGCCTGTTAACCGATTGATCTCAAAAACAAGTAAGGAACGCTAAGTTCGGGTGTAACCGAACATTACATACTCAGCGGAGAGGTTTTGAGACAAAATAAGGGAAAATCACCATTTAGCAAAATGAACCTAGGGTAACCCTGGAATGTGTTTGTATGACATGTGTATCAAATGGAAGGTATTAATGATTATTTAAAACGTAGTGGGCCTTAGTTCTATAGGTGGACGCCTTTTCGAAATATCGCATTAAGGGTGGACCAGGGGTGACTCTAGAATTTCTTTGTACGATATGGTTATCAAATTAAAAGTATTAATGAAGGGTTAAAAGGGAGTGGTGGTAGTTATATATGTGAAGGCGTTTTCGAGATATCAACCAAAATGTGGACCAGGGTGACCCAGAACAACATCCCGCTAATTTATTTATATATGTAATACCACGAAAAGTATTCCTGCCAAGATTCCAAGGGCTTTTGATTTCGCCCCGCAGAACTTTTTCATTTTCTTCTACTTAATATGATAGGTGTCACACCCATTTTACAAAGTTTTTTTCTAAAGTTATATACAAACCAATCCAATTACCATTTTTCATCCCTTTTTCGTATTTGGTATAGAATTATGACATTTTTTTCATTTTTCGTAATTTTCGATATCGAAAAAGTGGACGTGGTCTTAGTCGGATTTCGGCCATTTTTTATACCAATACAAAGTGAGTTCAGATAAGTACGTGAACTGAATTTAGTAAAGATATATCGATTTTTGCTCAAGTTATCGTGTTAACGGCCATGCGGAAGGACAGACGGTCGACTGTGTATAAAAACTGGGCGTGGCTTCAACCGATTTCGTTCATTTTCACAGAAAATAGCTATCGTCCTAAAATCTAAGCCCTTACAAAATTTCACAAGGATTGGTAAATTTATGTTCGACTTATGGCATTAAAAGTATCCTAGACAAATTAAATGAAAAAGGGCGGAGCCACACCCATTTTGAAATTTTCTTTAATTTTTGAATTTTGTTGCACCATATCATTACTAGAGTTGAATGTTGACCTAATTTACTTATATACTGTAAAGATATTAAATTTTTTGTTAAAATTTGACTTAAAAAAAAATTTTTTTAAGTGGGCGTGGTCGTTCTCCGATTTTGCTAATTTTTATTAAGCATACATATAGTAATAGGAGTAACGTCCCTGGCAAATTTCATCATGATATCTTCAACGACTGCCAAATTACAGCTTGCGAAACTTTTAAATTACCTTCTTTTAAAAGTGGGCGGTGCCGCGCCCATTGTCCAAAATTTTACTAATTTTCTATTCTGCGTCATAAGTTCAACTCACCCACCAAGTTTCATCGCTTTATCCGTCTTTGGTAATGAATTATCGCACTTTTTCGGTTTTTCGAAATTTTCGATATCGAAAATGTGGGCGTGGTTATAGTCCAATATCGTTCATTTTAAATAGCGAACTGAGATGAGTGCCCGGGAACCTACATACCAAATTTCATCAAGATACCTCAAAATTTACTCAAGTTATCGTGTTAACGGACAGACGGAAGGACGGACGGACGGGCATGGCCCAATCAAATTTTTTTTCAATACTGATGATTTTGATATATGGAATTCTATATCTATCTCGCTTTCTTTATACCTGTATAACCAACCGTTATCCAATCAAAGTTAATATACTCTGTGAGCTCTGCTCAACTGAGTATAAAAAAAATAATATCACCTTGAGCGCGGCCTAAATGTCGCTGAGTATAGCAATTCTCTCATTTGTTCAGAAATTTCTTGAGTGGTATGGAGTTTTGGGCTCTGGCGCCGAAAACTCCCGCTTGCGACGCCCTTTGCGTCTACGTGACGTCGGTGTAGGTGGAACGCTTCTATTCTTGAAGGGTCCCACGTACATTTGTTCCAAAGCTCTATTTTGAATCTAACTTCCTCCTGTCATCCCTGGAAAGGTTGGATAAATGTAATCTGCTTTTTCAGTATCGCCATATTTTTCGCCTGTCTTGTTTTTCTTTTTCCAAATCCCTCTTTAACAACGTTCACCACAGTGCCAATGGTTGCCTGCTGACATATAAAATGTGCAGGCGTTACCTCAAACAGCACCTCCATTTCCGCCGTCAGGCTTGTTCGCATGGCTTCCGTTATGCAGACACACGCGCCAATTGTTGGAGCTTGGCGGGTGATTTCTGTACGGCCACCATGGATTCTCTTGATGCCAGCGCTACTGCTGCATACACTGTGATGGATCTCAATATAACTGTGTCCATCTATCTTGAAATTTTGGGATTGCACTTCCAGAATTTTCCTGAAATGTGTCTGCACAACATTATTGCTCTTGTAGCCCTTGATATGGTGTTGTTGACGTCCTTCTTTCTCAGTGACTTGCTCCAAAAGTACTCCATCGATTACGATTTGCGTCGTCGCCCTCCCCCCGCCCCCCCCCCCCCCGGATTATTTCTAAAAGCTTCTTCGTCATTACCAGTCTCCACAGCAGGGGTATAAAACGGCCCTCTTATGGACATCCCTTCCTGGTATTTATTTGTACTGTGCCATCCCCAATTGAGGTTTCGGCAATCCTCCTTCGTAGAAGGGCGTTTATCCACATTCGCTTATGTTTATTCTTAACTTGCACTCACATTACGCATTCCCGTTAACCGCAAAAATTTGTCAGTAAGCTGGCAGAATTTAACCATTTAATTTGATATTTTTTAGTTTAATTACACAAAAGTGGCAACCTTAGCCACACAAGCGCTGTTAGGGTGTTTTGAACGATCTCATCAAAAATGCGTACATTTATTTGCACACTTACATCCATACGTTTGCTATGCGTTACATAACCCATGTTTCATGTGGTTCACAAAATATTTGCTACTTATTCAGCTTGCCACCTCTGTTGCAACATATCTCTTGAACACACACAAAATTTCAACCTTTATTGGAAGTTCTGTTGGTGCAGTATCTGGTGGCTTTTAATTTATGACAATTTAGTGAAATATACGATGAGCTGGTAATTTACATTCACAAACTTTATTTACAGCGAAATTCCATGCTACGCGCGATATCACATTGTGCGACACATTCCTGTTTAGAAGCATACCACTACCTACAAATACAAATGCACATTAGGCCGGGTCGATTTGTGGGGAGGCAAAAAATTCGCCCATTGCTCTGTGAAAATCATATTTTAGGGATCAAAATAAGAAACTTTGCCGAAGGAACCATACCTCTAAAACGAATTCTGATGCCCCCCCCCCTTTGGGTCGTAGGAGCAAATTTTGAAAAATCCCACTTTGAAATGCCTATGTTTTTTTCTTTTTGGAGTTTATTTTCCTCTTTAGAAATTTATTTAGTCAGAACATATGTAAATGAAAAAATGAATTTAACTTAGTAATAGAAAATAAATTAAAAAAAAATTATTAGAAATTAGCGTTTTTACAACCCCCTTTTAAAACCAAGGCATCACTGTGATGCATTTGCATGTCGTAAACATAGTTGTGTGGGTTTTTTATTCAACCGTTTTAAAAAATGAAGGTATCACTGTGACACAATTGCAGATCGTAAAATTGCTTCTGTTGTTGTGGTGTTTAAGCCACCACAAGACACAGCAGTTAGAATTGAAATTGCCCCTACCCAAACGGGGGGACATCAGAATTCGTTTTAGAGGTATGGTTCCTTCGGCAAAGTTTCTTATTTTGATCCCTAGAATACGATTTTCACAGAGCAATGAGCGATTTTTAAATCGACCCGCCCTAATGCACATACATGCATACATACTTTTCAAATATATGCAAATATGCATAAACGCGCTTAAACGCCTGAGTGTATGCTTCTGTGTGTTTTGATGTAGAACATAACACTCCACCTCATTCACTTGTTATATTTCATTACCTAATAAGTTGTGAAGCATTTTATGCAATAATGATTTGTAATGGGTGTAATTGAAAAGCTTGGAAACTCCTGCTAACATAATAAATTTCCAAATACTTTTATTATATCTGAGCAGAGAAGAGAAGATTTGTGGGAAAATGTGGCAGTACTTATGATGGCAATAAATAGCTTCACTTGAGTTGAAATATTGTAGAAAATTGTTATTTTCTTTTAAGAGTTGATAATTTTCTATAGTTTTTCATCTGTAGTTAATGGGATGTTGGCAGAAGCAGTGTACTGGGCAATAAGATATGACTGTAGTTTTCTCTATCAAGGCGATATTGTTTTTTCACATACACCCCAGCAGAGGGTCAAATCTAAATCATGAAAGATGACTTTAACATCAGGGTAGGCAAAGAAGGGGTCTCTGGTTCTACAGTACAAAAATGCATATGTAATATCTTCCAACACATAGAATTTGATTGTATTCGTCTCGCATCATACTTTCATGTGAGGTACCAGGTCCCAGCATAGGCACATACTAGCTCTTTGGCGACTTTATAGAAATGTTTGACAGCACTAAAAGGAGTTGTCTGTATTATGTCATGTCTGAATTTAAGTATCCTGTTGTGCCAAATGAAGTTGGACGACATGATCATCTCTGTAACAATTAGTGAGGACCTCCTTTTAATGCGATTTCCTTGGTCTGATGCGGGGAAATTAAATTATAGCAGCAGATCCGCAGGCGTATGCGAGTGATATTGATAACAAATGCGTCGCTCTGAGAAACTAGATAACACTCGGAGTGTATGCCAATGCACTACTGAGGGGCGGTCGAGATTAGAAAAACTTTTTCAAAACAATTTTTATGTTGCTTTTCTCAGATTTTCAACCGAGGACTTTCGGGGTTGTGTGCAAGCACACTTCCACCACACCATGGCGTTATGTTACCTTCCAGTTGAAAAGGTTTGTCACATTCTTTAACTGTGGTAACTCAGATACTTGAGAACAGGAACCCCCACAAAACGGGCTATTAACAAACTTCCTGGGTGGTGCTGATACTCTAAAAACCACCCAAATGGCTTCCAAACAAATAAATCTCTAAAGCAGCGGAAGTTTGAGGATATATATGTCTGAACCTCTGAAGGCCAAGAGAACATATCTGGTGTTATTATGCAACGGGTATAATGTTGTAAATCGGACTAGGAGATACACAGCTAAAAATATCTGAGAAGTATTATAGAAAGCAAGTTTTAGAAGAGAGAAGGAAGATGGCGCCCATGGTACTGAACTGTATTTACAGCTATGATGAGCCTATATTTTACTACAGAGATCTTGTTCGGAAATGGCGGAAGATACGATACTAATGGACACCGACGATTCAAAATGAATGGAACGGATGGGGTCTTATTTTTATAGGGCTGACTGTAGTTATTCAGATCCTTAAAGTTTCCCAATCACTGTAATGTCTTTCAAGCGGAAGGGGGACACTTGCCCTTGCAGCATGTCAACTTCTACAATGATAGCGGAGCAATTACGAAGGCGATAATCTCACTAAATAGAGAACAGCGTAAATAAGTGAGTTTGGGAGAAAATAAGGGAATCGACATAGGGAAAAATTTTCATTTTTATTAGTCCTCCGGTCAGATGGAAATCGTTGGTAAGGAAATGGCGGGTGAGCTGACAAATCTGGGGGAAACTTGTATACCATATTTGAAAGATCGGATGAAACGAAGAATAGGCAAGGGTTGCACATAACACTGCGGAACAAAAATTTAAAAATAATCTGCGATCACGATTTTGTTAATGGTTTTTATTAACACTAGTAGTATGCTTACGAGCTGTGTTTTTACTTTTTATACTCAGTTGAGCAGAGCTCACACAGTATATTAACTTTGATTGGATAACGGCTGGTTGTACAGGTATAAAGGAATCGAGATAGATATAGACTTCCATATATCAAAATCATCAGTATCGAAAAAAAATTTGATTGAGCCATGTCCGTACGTCCGTCCGTCCGCCCGTTAACACGATAACTTGAGTAAATTTTGAGGTATCTTGACGTAATTTGGTATGTAGGTTCCAGGGCACTCATCTCAAATGAACGATATCGGACTATAACCACGCCCACTTTTTCGACATCGAAAATTTCGAAAAATCGAAAAAGTGCGATAATTCATTACCAAAGACGGATAAAGCGATGAAACTTTGTAGGTGTGTTGAACTTATGACGCAGAATAGAAAATAAGTAAAATTTTGGACAATGGGCGTGGCACCGCCCACTTTTAAAAGAAGGTAATTTAAAAGTTTCGCAAGCTGTAATTTGGCAGTCGTTCAAGATATCATGATGAAATTTGGCAGGAACGTTACTCCTATTACTATATGTACGCTTAATAAAAATTAGCAAAATTGGAGACGGACCACGCCCACTTTTAAAAAAAAAATTTTTTTAAAGTAAAATTTTAACAAAAAATTTAATATCTTTACAGTATACAAGTAAATTATGTCAACATTCAACTCCAGTAATGATATGGTGCAACAAAATACAAAAATAAAAGAAAATTTCAAAATGGGCGTGGCTCCGCCCTTTTTCATTTCATTTGTCTAGGATACTTTTAACGCCATAAGTCGAACAAAAATTAACCAATCCTTTTGAAATTTGGTAGGGGCATAGATTTTATGACGTTAACTGTTTTCTGTGAAAATGGGCGAAATCGGTTGATGCCACGCCCAGTTTTTATACACAGTCGTCCGTCTGTCCTTCCGCATGGCCGTTAACACGATAACTTGAGCAAATATCGACATATCTTTAATGAACTTAGTTCACGTGCTTACTTGAACTCACTTTATCTTGGTATGAAAAATGAACGAAATCCGACTATGACCACGCCCACTTTTTCGATATCGAAAATTACGAAAAATGAAAAAATGCCATAATTCTATACCAAATACGAAAAAAGGCATGAAACATGGTAAGGTAATTGGATTGTTTTATTGACACGAAATATAACTTTAGAAAAAACTTTATAAAATGGTTGTGACACTTACCATATTAAGTAGAAGAAAATGAAAAAGTTCTGCAGAGCGAAATAAAAAACCCTTAAAATCTTGGCAGGTATTACATACATATATAAATAAATTAGCTGTATCCAACAGATGATGTTCTGGGTCTCCCTGGTCCACATTTTGGTCGATATCTGGAAAACGGCTTCACACCACTCCCTTTTAAAACTCTCATTAATACCTTTAATTTGATACCCATATCGTACAAACTCATTCTAGAGTCACCCCTGGTCCACCTTTATACCGATATCTCGAAAAGGCGTCCACCTATAGAACTAAGCCCCACGCCCTTTTAAAATACTCATTAACACCTTTCATTTGATACCCATATCGTACAAACAAATTCTAAAGTCACCCCTGGTCCACCTTTATGGCGATATCTCGAAAAGGCGAACACCTATAGAACGAAGGCCCACTCCCTTTTAAAATACTCATTAACACCTTTCTTTTGATACCCATATCGTACAAACAAATTCTAAAGTCACCCCTGGTCCACCTTTATGGCGATTTCTCGAAAAGGCGTTCACCTATAGAACTAAAGCCCATTCCCTCATAAAATACTCTTTAATGCCTTTCATTTGACACACGTTCCAGGGTTTCCCTCGGTTCATTTTCCTACATGGTTATTTTCCCTTATGTTGTCACCATAGCTCTCAACTGAGTATGTAATGTTCGGTTACACCCGAACTTAACCTTCCTTACTTGTTACTTTTGAATTTTGACTTCCAAATTTTTTTCAACCGTCTGGTAAGTTCCTGGAACGCAGCAACGTCGAAAGAAGGCGTTATATCCAATCGAATTATGGATGTGTTATGTATAACAGCACCAAATTGAGTGAAGAACGAACGGATAATTCTATCGAAGGGTCGTACAACGTGATCCGAAGTGCGTTTGGGGCACACCCTAAAATATTTAATTTCATAAATAAAACAAGTAAGGAAGGCTAAGTTCGGGTGTAACCGAACATTACATACTCAGTTGAGAGCTATGGAGACAAAATAAGGAAAATCACCATGTAGGAAAATGAACCTAGGGTAACCTTGGAATGTGGTTGTATGACATGTGTATCAAATGGAAGGTATTAAAGAGTATTTTAAGAGAGAGTAGGCCATAGTTCTATGGATGGACGCCATTTAGGAATATCGCCATAAAGGTGGACCAGGGCTGACTCTAGAATTTGTTTGTACGATATGGGTATCAAATGAAAGGTGTTACTGAGCATTTTAAGAGGGAGTGGGCCTTAGGTCTATCGGTGGACGCCCTTTCGAGATATCGCCATTAAGGTGGACCAGGGGTGACTCTAGAATGTGTTTGTACGATATGGGTATCAAATGAAAGGTGGTAATGAGTATTTTAAAAGGGAATGGGCTTTAGTTCTATAGGTGAACGCCTTTTCGAGAAATCGCCATAAAGGTGGACCAGGGGTGACTCTAGAATATGTTTGTACGATATGGGTATCAAAGGAAAGCTGTTAATGAGTATTTTGAAAAGGAGTGATCCTTAGTCCATAGGTGGCCGCCGTTTCGAGATATCGCCATAAAGGTGGACCAGGGGTGTCTCTAGAATGTGTTTGTACGATATGGGAATCAAATGAAAGGTGTTACTGAGCATTTTAAGAGGGAGTGGGCATTAGGTCTATAGGTGGACGCCTTTTCGAGATATTGCCATTAGGGTGGGCCAGGGGTGACTCTAGAATGTTTGTACGATATGGGTATAAAACGAAAAGTGTTACTGAGCATTTTAAGAGGGAGTGGGCAATAGGTCTATAGGTGGACGCCTTTTCGAAATGTCGCCATTAGGGTGGGCCAGGGGTGACTCTAGAATGTGTTTGTATGATATGGGTATCAAATGAAAGATGGTAATGAGTATCTTATAAGGGAGTAATCCTTAGTTCTATAGGTGAACGCCTTTTCGATATATCGCCATAAAGGTGGACCAAGGGTGACTCTAGAATGTTTGTACGATATGGGTATCAAACGAAAGGTGTTACTGAGCATTTTAAGAGGGAGTGGGCATTAGGTCTATAAGTGGACGCCTTTTCGAGATATCGTCATTAGGGTGGGCCAGGGGTGACTCTAGAATGTGTTTGTACGATATGGGTATCAAACGAAAGGTGTTACTGAGCATTTTAAGAGGGAGTGGGCATTAGGTCTATAGGTGGACGTCTTTTCGAGATATCGCCATTAGTGTGGGCCAGGGGTGACTCTATAATGTTTGTGCGATATGGGTATCAAACGAAAGGTGTTACTGAGCATTTTAAGAGGGAGTGGGCATTAGGTCTATAGGTGGACGCCTTTTCGAGATATCGCCATTAGGGTGGGCCAGGGGTGACTCTAGAATGTGTTTGTACGATATGGGTATCAAATGAAAGGTGGTAATGAGTATTTTAAAAGGGAGTAATCCTTAGTTCTATATATGGGCGCCTTTTCGAGATATCGCCATAAAGGTGGACCAAGGGTGACTCTAGAATGTTTGTACGATATGGGTATCAAACGAAAGGTGTTACTGAGCATTTTAAGAGGGAGTGGGCATTAGGTCTATAGGTGGACGCCTTTTCGAGATATCGCCATAAAGGTGGACCAAGGGTGACTCTAGAATGTTTGTACGATATGGGTATCAAACGAAAGGTGTGACTGAGCATTTTAAGAGGGAGTGGGCATTAGGTCTATAGGTGGACGCCTTTTCGAGATATCGCCATTAGGGTGGGCCAGGGGGACTCTAGAATGTTTGTACGATATGGGTATCAAACGAAATGTGTTACTGAGCATTTTAAGAGGGAGTGGGCATTAGGTCTATAGGTGGCCTTTTCGAGACATCGCCAATAGGGTGGGCCAGGGGTGACTCTAGAATGTTTGTACGATATGGGTATCAAACGAAAGGTGTTACTGAGCATTTTAAGAGGGAGTGGGCATTAGGTCTATAGGTGGACGCCTTTTCGAGATATCGCCATTAGGGTGGGCCAGGGGTGACTCTAGAATGTGTTTGTACGATATGGATATCAAATTAAAGGTATTAATGACGGTTTTAAAAGCGAGTGGCCCTTAGATGTATATGTGAAGGTGTTCTCGCGATATCGACCAAAATGTGGACCAGGTGATCCAGAAAATCATCTGTCGGGTACTGCTAATTTATTTATATATGCAATACCACTAACAGTATTCCTGCCAAGATTCCAAGGGCTGTTGATTTTGCCTTGTAGAACTTTTTCATTTTCTTCTACTTAATATGGTAGGTGTCACACCCATTTTACAAAATTTTTTCCAAAGTTATATTTTGCGTCAATAAACCAATCCAGTTACCATATTTCATCCCTTTTTTCGTATTTGGTATAGAATTATGGCATTTTTTTCATTTTTCGTAATTTTCGATATCGATAAAGTGGGCGTGGTTATGGTCGGATTTCGGCTATTTTTTATACCGAGATAAAGTGAGTTCAGATAAGTAGGTGGGCTAAGTTTAGTAAAGATATATCGGTTTTTGCTCAAGTTATTGTGTTAACAGCCGAGCGGAAGGACAGACGGTGGACTGTGTATAAAAACTGGGCGTGGCTTTCACCGATTTCGGCCATTTTCACAGAGAACTGTTACCGTCATAGAATCTATGTACCTACCAAATTTGAGAAGGATTGGTAAATTTTTGTTCGACTTATGGCATTAAAAGTATTCTAGACAAACTAAATGAAAATGGGCGGAGCCACGCCCATTTTGAAATTTTCTTTTATTTTTATATTTTGTTGCATCATATCATTACAGGAGTTGAATTTTGACTTAATTTACTTATATACAGTAAAGATATTAAATTTTTTGTTAAAATTTGAATTAAAAAATTTTTTTTTTTAAAAAGTGGGCGTGTTCTTCATCCAATTTTGCTAATTTTTATTTAGCACATATATAGTAATAGTAGCAGCGTTCCTGCCAAATTTCATCATGATATCTTCAACGACTGCCAAATTACAGCTTGCAAAACTTTTAAATTACCTTCTTGTAAAAGTGGGCGGTGCCACGCCCATTGTCCAAAATCTTACTAATTTTCTATTCTGCGTCATAACGTCAACCCATCTGCCAAGTTTCATCGCTTTAATTGCCTTTGGCAATGAATTATCGCATTTTTTCGGTTTTTCGAAATTTTCGATATCGAAAAAGTGGGCGTGGTTATAGTCCGATATCGTTCATTTTAAATAGCGATCTGAGATGAGTGCCCAGGAATCTACATACCAAATTTCATCAAGATAGCTCAAAATTTACTCAAGTTATCGTGTTAACGGACGGACGGACATGGCTCAATCAAATTTTTTTTCGATCCTGATTATTTTGATATATGGAAGTCTATATCTATCTCGATTCCTTTATATATGTACAACCAACCGTTATCCAATCAAACTTAATATACTCTGTGAGCTCTGCTCAACTGAGTATAATAAAAAACGAACAGGCAATCACAGAAATAATATTGCACCATTTTTCAGCTAGAGGCGAGCCATATCGAAAATACAAAAAAAAAATATAAAGACCCCGGCCAGCATTTTTTTAATATTGTAAATTTATTTGTTGTTGTTGTTGTATTAACGACAAAGACACTCCCCGAAGGCGTTGGGGAGTGTTATCGACGTTAATAGTCCTTTGCCGGATATAGATAGATAGGTACGTTCCGGTAACAAATCACCATTAAGGAACGATTAATATGACCACATTAAACCTTCGAGGCCAAACCGCCCTCCCACCCCCTGGTTCAATGAGGAACTTGGGATCGCCAGTACCTCGTCTGGTAAATATGTGTATTATACATTCTTATTTGTAACAGGATTCCCCTTGCGTAAGTAAGGTTAACAATTGGGGTGCGGAAATTTTGAGCTATACAGCTCTGTATTGCCCTTATCAGCCACTTGAATCCCTGTAAATTCATTTGAATAAGATAAACGCGAAAACGATTTAATTAAGTACATGCTTGCCATTGCACACAATTTAAAATTTTAGATTGTCCTACTTTTTCTTTATATGTACAAAATACCTTCCAAATAAATAAAAGAGAGAAATTTAATGTTTTTTCTTTCGCCTGATTACTTTCGGAATTTTGACTTCTGAATTTTGCCGTCTAAAATTTGACTTCCTAAATTTGACATCTAAAATTTGACATCTGAATTTTCACATCTGAGTTATGTCTTTCTGAAAAAAGGGTTCTGACTAATGTTTTCTGTAAAAATGTGTCTCTGAATTGTTTTTTCTGAAAAAATGGGGGGGCAACTTGATGAAGAACTCCTTTGATGTCAAACTCCCTGAACCAATATAGATTATCTATATTATCCGGGCAGCTGTGGACGATGTGATTTACCGTATGCTCCACTTTGTCATCTTTACAACTCGAAAGGCATCGACGATAGAACACTACTAGCATTTGTACATGCCTTCAATTAACTGTACTTCACGAAAGAAAACTAAATTAGTTTGGTATAGAAGAGTGTTCATGCTTTTAGTGCTTCAACTAGACGATTACCTTAAGTGAAGGGCTCGCTTTGCCGCTGATGGATATCCGGCTAGTTCTGAGAGCAGGATGTCCAGAATGAGTTGAAGAGCTAAACTTGGCGTTGTTCTTAGAGCCCCAATTATGCTGATCACACTAGTACTGTGAACTTGATCGAATTATCGTGCTATAGGTTCATCTACATATATTGCGGCAATTCTCCACCTAACGCCCATACCTCTTTTCCACAACTAAAAGTCAACATAGGTTTTCTTCTGAAGCTGAATAACGGTATACCTCCGGTTCATCCAACGTGCAGGAACTTGGCTTTATTGGCCTGGTCAAGGCGCACACCATTTCGTTTTGTTGACACATTTCACCACCAGTGAGAGTTTGTAAGTCCTCTCTGCTTAGATTAACTAGTTTGGCTGATACTCTCGTTACTGGGATTATTAAAAATTCGGCCTGTTTTTGCCCTGGAAATTCAATTCAGTGTTATCAGAGCCGTTTCTTCTTCCCAGTTAACTTATGCCTTTGCAAGTCCACAGAAGCGCTCTCGAGCATAGAAGGCTGCTATAGCACCCTGCTTGGTTAGGGAGTCTACATCCCATTGGTATCGAGTTCTTGAGGTTTAACCTGTAAATGCCACCTCCCGTTCTTTCGTCATCAAATTTTGATCCATGCGTGAACCAGACCTCTGAGAAAAGCTCAGTATACTGACTGCTTCTTTCCCAAAGAGCTCTGTTCATTGTAGAACACCTCAATTTCCGTAAGTTTCTGAGCATGGGGGCGATTTTGTTAAACCGTATTTTTTGTGATCTTCCACTAGACACATAAGCTTTTTAAACTATACCAGAATTAACTACAACGCTCTTCCCACAATTGAGGGGTGTGGCCAACCTTTTCAGCTAGTAGGTGACAGTCCGCTGCTATTATTATTATTTTTTATTTATTTACACTCTTTGGGCAAGAAGAGGGGAACTAGTGAAAACTCAGACAATTATGAGAAAAATACAAAAGAAAAACAAAGCTTTAAAAAAATTTACTAAAATCAATTGTCATCATAGTTGTTAATGTTTGTTGTTATTGCTGTATACAAAACCTTCAAAGGAATTGACATTTTCTTAATTTTTGGACGACTGATTTAGTCCCTTTTTTCGTTTTTTTTTTTACTTCTTATATACTCGGCCAGTTTTTATAAAATGTACTACAAAGGAAGAATTTTTAGTTATCAAGGCTAGCGAAAAAAAACAGAACACATCTTTGTAAGGCCGCAGACCAAGTTGAATAATCCAGAAGCATTAAGTAAAAGACTTTGCCATGTAATTGTGTGAATGAAAGTTAAAGCAATTTGTGAATTGAAATTGGAATCATGTCACAAATTAATCAGTAAAACAATTTATAGTAAACAACTAAAAAAAAGTTCTGTTGACAATGAAGATTGAAAAAAAGTTTTGAGAATTAAATGGGATAGCAGAGGGTGGGGACGCTTAAGGATGGAACGACATTCTGTTAACATACAAGCCATTGAATTTAATTTACTTTGCATCGTCATTTTTTTTTTTTGCAAGAACGAAATATGCCTTGCTCATCCTTCATATTCAGTGAAAAAAACGTCGTATAAAGCTCTGTTCGCAACCGAAGACAAAATTAAATGACAAAAACTTTAACAAAACTTAGCAAATTGTAAGCTATTAGTTATTCTCATAGTTCCTTGGCTGCTACTATTGCTACTACCGACCTCTTTATCCTTACCAACACTAACGCCTTTGCCATCCTGGCTATGCTGATGTACGTATATACATATGTACTAGGGATGACGATTTTCGGTAGTTTTTGGCTCTTGAAATAGAATTATTAGCTAAGCGTGGGTCAGTTAAGGGCGAGCAGTTTAATGTGAGTTATAAGGGAGTAATTTGATGTGCTTGCAGGCGTATGAGTCGTGGCACAGTGGATGACGTACCCGACTCAAACGCTTGGGGTTGCGGGTTCAAAGCCCATTGGAACCAAGCATTTTTTAAATTTATAATTTTATAAATTATTATTTTAATCGACTGTATTTTATTTTCATTTAGTTTATGGTGTATTTAAAACACGGGACGATGCAAAGCATCGGTACACCTTTATGTATTTAGTTTATGGTGTATTTAAAACACGGGACGATGCAAAGCATCGATACACCTTTATTTATTTATAATATCTTTATTTTAATGTATTCAATTTATTAAGTCTGTTATTTTTAATTTTATTTATGGTGTTTTTAAAAACACGGGACGATGTAAAGCATCGGTACACCTTTATTTATTTAATATGGGGCGAGCATAGGGAACTCTGAGGTTTCGCTCTAATGAGCCACCTCATCTTCTATTTGAAGACCCCTTTAAAAATGTGATATGTAGGCGAGCAGGGGGCTCTGAGGTATTAACACCCCATTTTCTACTAGAAAAACCTCTATTTATTTAATTTGGGGCGAGCATAGGGAACTCTGAGGTTTCGCTCTAATGGGCCACCTCATCCTCTATTTGAAGACCCCTTTCAAAATGTGATGTGGAGGCGAGCACTGGGCTCTGAGGTATTGGCACCCCATCTTCTACTCGAAGAACCTCTATTTATTTAATTTGGGGCGAGCATAGGGAACTCTGAGGTTTCGCTCTAATGAGCCACCTCATCTTCTATTTGAAGACCCCTTTCAAAATGTGATGTGGAGGCGAGCACTGGGCTCTAAGGTATTGGCACCCCATCTTCTACTCGAAGAACCTCCATTTTAAATTAAAAACTAAAACTATGTCTTTAGAATATTTCATAAGCCGGATGAGAATTTCAGCGCTTATGAAACAAACGAAAGATAAAAACTCATAGTTTAAGTCGCTTAAACAATAATATAAAATAAAATAAAATAAAAAAATTAAATAAAATAAAGTAGAATAAAATAAAGTATAATAAATTAAAACAAAAGAAAATAAAATAAAGTAGAATAAAATAAAGTTAAAGAAAATAAAGTAAAATAAAACAAAAGAAAATAAAATAAAATAGAATAGAATAATATAAAATAAAATAAAATAAAAAAATTAAATAAAATAAAGTAGAATAAAATAAAGTATAATAAATTAAAACAAAAGAAAATAAAATAAAGTAAAATAAAAAAACTTAAATAAAATAAAGTAAAATAAAACAAAAGAAAATAAAATAAAATAAAATAAAATAAGATAAAAGAGAAGAGAATAATATAAAATAAAATAAGGTAAAATAAAATAAAATAAAATAAAATAAAATAAAATAAAATAAGATAAAATAATATAAAATAAAATAAAATAAAATAATATAGAATAAAATAAAATAAAATAAAAAAATTTAATAAAATAAAGTAGAATAAAATAAAGTATAATAAATTAAAAGAAAAGAAAATAAAATAAAGTAGAATAAAATAAAGTTAAAGAAAATAAAGTAAAATAAAACAAAAGAAAATAAAATAAAATAGAATAGAATAATATAAAATAAAATAAAATAAAATAATATAGAATAAAATAAAATAAAATAAAAAAATTTAATAAAATAAAGTAGAATAAAATAAAGTATAATAAATTAAAAGAAAAGAAAATAAAATAAAGTAGAATAAAATAAAGTTAAAGAAAATAAAGTAAAATAAACAAAAGAAAATAAAATAAAATAGAATAGAATAATATAAAATAAAATAAAATAAAATAAAATACTTACATATACTTTCGGAACAATCAAATGGTCGGACACAGAGTTGGAGACCGTGAAAAGAGCAACAAGGACGCTGCTAACAATACTTGGTGCACATCACCCTAAATCTGCGATAGAACGCCTCTACTTGCCACGCCAGGATGGTGGCCGAGGCATGGTAGATATAAAACATCTGCACAAGAAATGTGTTCATAAGCTACGCATATACTTCCAAAACCAACACAGCCCCCTCTTAGAAACGATATGAAAGGCGGATTTGAAGTATTCCCCACTAAACCTGCATGATGTTACGACGCACGAGCTCGCCTCCGATGGAGAGCACATACAGTCTCTGATACAAGAGTGGAAAATGAAAGCTATTCATGGAAGACACGCATATGCTCTGGAACATGCAGAAGTGGACAAATCAGCATCCAATGAGTGGTTAAGTCACTCTGGTATTTACGCTGAAACCGAGGGGTTCATGCTGGCCATCCAAGACCTCATCTTCTATTTGAAGACCCCTTTCAAAATGTGATGTGGAGGCGAGCACTGGGCTCTGAGGTATTGGCACCTCATCTTCTACTCGAAGAACCTCTATTTATTTAATTTGGGGCGAGCATAGGGAACTCTGAGGTTTCGCTCTAATGCGCCACCTCATCTTCTATTTGAAGACCCCTTTCAAAATGTGATGTGGAGGCGAGCACTGGGCTCTAAGGTATTGGCACCCCATCTTCTACTCGAAGAACCTCCATTTTAAATTAAAAACTAAAACTATGTCTTTAGAATATTTCATAAGCCGGATGAGAATTTCAGCGCTTATGAAACAAACGAAAGATAAAAACTCATAGTTTAAGTCGCTTAAACAATAATATAAAATAAAATAAAATAAAATAAAATAAAATAAAATAAAAAAATTAAATTAAATAAAGTAGAATAAAATAAAGTATAATAAATTAAAACAAAAGAAAATAAAATAAAGTAGAATAAAATAAAGTTAAAGAAAATAAAGTAAAATAAAACAAAAGAAAATAAAATAAAATAGAATAGAATAATATAAAATAAAATAAAATAAAAAAATTAAATAAAATAAAGTAGAATAAAATAAAGTAAAATAAAAAAACTTAAATAAAATAAAGTAATATAAAACAAAAGAAAATAAAATAAAATAAAATAAAATAAAATAAGATAAAAGAGAATAGAATAATATAAAATAAAATAAGATAAAATAAAATAAAATAAAATAAAATAAAATAAAATAAAATAAAATAAGATAAAATAATATAAAATAAAATATAATAAAATAAAATAAAATAATATAGAATAAAATAAAATAAAAAAAAAAATTTTATAAAATAAAGTAGAATAAAATAAAGTATAATAAATTAAAAGAAAAGAAAATAAAATAAAGTAGAATAAAATAAAGTTAAAGAAAATAAAGTAAAATAAACAAAAGAAAATAAAATAGAATAGAATAATGTAAAATAAAATAAAATAAAATAAAATACTTACATATACTTTCGGAACAATCAAATGGTCGGACACAGAGTTGGAGACCGTGAAAAGAGCAACAAGGACGCTGCTAACAATACTTGGTGCACATCACCCTAAATCTGCGATAGAACGCCTCTACTTGCCACGCCAGGATGGTGGCCGAGGCATGGTAGATATAAAACATCTGCACAAGAAATGTGTTCATAAGCTACGCATATACTTCCAAAACCAACACAGCCCCCTCTTAGAAACGATATGAAAGGCGGATTTGAAGTATTCCCCACTAAACCTGCATGCTGTTACGACGCACGAGCTCGCCTCCGATCGAGAGCACATACAGTCTCTGATACAAGAGTGGAAAATGAAACCTTTTCATGGAAGACACGCATATGCTCTGGAACATGCAGAAGTGGACAAATCAGCATCCAATGAGTGGTTAAGTCACTCTGGTATTTACGCTGAAACCGAGGGGTTCATGCTGGCCATCCAAGACCAGGTTATTGCAACAAGGAACCACTGCAAATATGTAATGCGAGCTCCTATTGAAAATGATAATTGTAGACGATTCCAAAGACATCCCGAAACAATTCATCACATAACCGGTGCATGTGCTACATTGGCGGCTACCGAATATTTAACAAGGCATAACCAGGTATCAACGATCGTACATCAAACAATAGCTCTGCGTTATGATCTAATTACAGCGGAATGCCCATACTACACATATACCTCAGAGGCAACGCTAGAAAACAGCGCCTTCAAAATGTATTGGGACCGGTCTATATTCTAACAGATCGTACCATGCCACATAACCGACCTGATATAACGATCGTAAATAAGCAGGAGAATCAGTCATACGTAATAGACATAGGTGTTCCAAATACACACAACATACAGGAGTGCTATGCGGAGAAGTTCAGAAAATATCAAAGTCTGGCTCCGAAATTAAGGAGATGTGGAAGCTGCACAGAGTTGACATAATACCCATAATAATATCCTCAACTGGATTTATCCCAAAATCACTAAACTGTAGCCTTGAGGAACTTCAACTCACCGAAAAGCGACGAGCGATACAGAAGGCTGTTATTTTATCGACAAGCTCTATAGTTAGGAAATTCTTAAGCATACACTAATCTACGATGATTAATATAAATTTAAAAACCTGATACGTATGTAGTTATTTATAGGAAATCTTACCAACAACTGTATAACCAAATCAATGTAACTAGTTAATATAATTAAATAGCATTAAGTATCTTGTTTTTTAAAACTGATATTTAATGTAAACCCTCAAAGGAGAAAATTTTAAATAAAATAATAAAATAAAGTATAATAAATTAAAACAAAATAAAATAAAATAAATTAGAATAAAATAAACTAAAATAAAATAAAGTAAAATAAAATAATGTAAGATCATAAATGCAACCATGTCAACTAATTAATAGAATAACCAAAAATACATCACTGTAAAGGAAGAAAAGAGAAGATGGTGGACTTCCGGTTCATTATTGGATTGACGGCTGAAGAAGTATTAAGATAATTAATTCGGACGTTTCTGCTGTTTTATTAACCATCGAATGTAGAAATTACAATAAAATAAAATAAAATAAAATAATATAAAATAAAATAAAGTAGAATAAAATAAACTAAAATAAAATAAAGTAAAATAAAACAAAAGGAAAGAAAATAAAATAAAATAAAATAAAATAACATAAAATAAAATATAATATTATATAATATAATATAATAAAATAAAAAAAATTTAATAAAATGAAATAACATATTACAAAATGGAATAAAATTAAATAAAAGAAAATATAAAAAAATAAATTCTCGTAAAATAGAATTTACACCACAATTAATGGTAATTCATCTAATTCATTCATTCATTCTTTATTTAAAAATAGATTTTCCGCTGAGCACAAAATAAAATGTTTTATTTAAACAGTTTTCTTCAAACTACACTGGCCAACAGTCACAGTCAGGCAAGTTAGGGTGAAATTAAATTTATATTAAGCGAGTATGCTGAATACGAAAACGATTCCAGTTTTGTCGATCATGCCACCTCTTGATTTTTTTAAACGTTATTGTGCTTGAGAGAATATACCACTCCACTTCTTTAAAATCCATTTTGAGTTGTCAGCAAATATTTTTTTTTTTGATTCTGGGAAATCGTTTACTGTGTTTATTGGATGTCAAGATACTGGAAAAAATACGAAACTGATTGCATCAAATAGACGACTGCTCAAAAGCAACCGATCATAATTTAAAAACGTGAAAATAGTGGCATGCCTTGAAATGTACATAGAAAACCTGTTTTCGGAATTTGTTGGTTTAAATATTAAATTGTTTAAATTAAACTGTTTCGATTCCAGGTTGGGGTTCACTACGTCAAACTCTTCGAGAAAGCAAAGTCCTGTTTCTGATTACATAATTTATTGGGTTTTTTTTCGGTCTGTGATAAAGCATATTTATATTTTAGGCACGAATATCTAAAAAGTTCGAACAAAATATTTAAAATCTGACCTCAGATTTAGGTTCAAGCCATAGACTTTTTTTATTATTATTTTTTTCTCTTAGTGTTATGCTTGTTTTACATTTTTCAGGGGGATATTTGTGGAACAAGTTTCAAATTCCGGGATTAGAGCGCAATAGTTTCGGTATTTTTGGTACCCAAAAAAGACCGGGATCGTCATCCCTGATGTGTACATATCGGCGGAGATTCGCTACATTGCATTGAATTGAATTTGCGAAAGTTTTGCTATCGTTTTAAATTAACTAAAAATATATTCTAATTAATTTTATGCTGAAAATCAAAATATTTGAATGTTCTCTGCTGTTATACCGGAAAGTGTTTAATTTAGCGTGAAATTTTCATTTTAGAAGCTAGAAAGCATTAAACGAGTTGTAAACAAATACACGTAAATAAATAATACAGCCAAATACAGAAATTTTCTATTTGTGTGAATTAAAAGTGGATTGATGTATGAAAACACTTATTTGAAGAAATTTTTTATTTAAATTTTTAATAATTGGGGAAAAATTTAAACAACGTTGTTTCAATTATACCTTGTAAAGCTCTTCAAAAGGAATGTTATTTGCAAATTTTCTGCAAATATCATCTATATTTAATTAGCGAGATATGCTCAGATTACTTACTTACTTAATTGGCGCTTAACCGTCTAAACGGTTACGGCCGTCCAACAAGGCGCGCCAGTCGCTCCTTCGCTCCGCCAACTGGCGCCAATTGGTCACACCAATGGAGTTTAAATCGTTTCCGATAGAAAACTTTCTTGGCCGGAGCGTCATCTTTCATTCGCATAACATGGCCTAGCCAGCGCAGTCGCTGCGTTTGAATTCGCTGGTCTATGTTGATGTCTGCGTATAGCTCGTACATCTCATAATTCGTAGAGGTCCATAAATCTTTCGAAGAACTTTTCTCTCTAACACTCCCAAAGCCGCTTCATCTGCTGTTGTCATGGTCCATGCTTCTGCCCCATGTAGCAGGACGGGTACGATAAGTGACTTGTTTTTGTTATTGATATTAGAGAAAAATTGCAAAGTTTACAAACAATGATAGTTACTAGGACATGTTTCTGAATTGCACTTCTTCATTAACTAGCGTCTCGGGAGCTGCCTACTGAACTGGAAATCTCCAACATTCAGAGCGCGCCTATAATTATTCCACAAAATTAGTATTAAAAGGCATATAGAATTTGTATGTACCCAAATGATGAATAAAGGAATAGCAACAAAAATGCAACACTTTGAGACCAATTGCAAAGCGTGCAGCGGGGAATTCATATGGCTGAGTGGTTAAAGGCTAGTAAACACTAATAATAAAGTACGAAAGTTGGACATTTGAGTTCAATACTCAGCTCCCTAGAAGCTAGCTAATGGAGAAGTGAAATTCAGAAACATGTCCTAGTAACCATCGCCGTTTATCACACATCACATCACCCACATTATCTGCAACCCAACGCCCCTGCTTATCGGCTGCATCACAGGTACCATCACTGGTATGCACTCAGTCGCCTCGCCGCTGCCGTTAATCGCCTTGCTGCTCAGCAACCGCTGCCTGCTACTACCATCTCCCGTCTCTCACCTTCAGAAGCTCTTCATTCCGACGATCGGCGGCCGCCCTCTACATACCACACTACCGTTGCCACACTTTTGTCCGACTGCCGATAATCTTCAGCTCATACTGTTAAGCCGAGCCACATCTCTCTCTCTCTTGTCACTCTATTGGTACGCTGCCCCTAATACCTCAAGCCGTGTGTATTCGCATTTAGCACATATATGCTGTGTTCTTTATTATATGAGGATTCATACCGTTTACCAGTTTCGTACCAAATACACGACTTCACTGTGCTTTTCAAAGAAATTCCTTGTCCACCTAGAAGGTACAATAATATTCCCACTGTAAATTTTTAATATATAAACATTAGTTCCTTACTCCCAGATTCCTTCTCTTCTATAAGACAACTTTAATATTGCCAGCTAATAAATTTTTATCGCATGCATTAAATACGATTTCCCATTCCCTTCTACAACACGTAAGTCATTCAAAATCGGACATTCAACCGAATAAACTCCCAACTGAGCTCCGTGTATGGAAGTTTAACACATAGTGATCACTGTAAGTTTTAATTAACATCATTATATTTACTTATTAAACAGAGTTAAATATGCATGCTAGCGTACTCAAAGTAATACGTGCATACATACATACAAAGAGTACAACTTTTATGTTAAAACATTCCAAAAAGGTTCCAATTTTGCACCTGTCGGCTTATTAATTTGTCTATGAAAACATTTGCTATAGTCCTCCCGAGAGGCCAATAAAGCATACCTGCAAATCATAGTATATAAGTATCCCAGTGGTAAAAGACAAAGGTAGCCAGGAAATTACGAATATGAGAGCCAGTCACACAAAGTACCAGTGTTGCACTACAGGTTTAGTGCATACCACCGAACTGGCGCTAATCAGATGCAGACGTCTGAGCTATATGAGTTTCAATGAATAAGTCAAAGGCTGAACCAATTAAGAACGCGTTGGAAATATATCTGCAAAGGGGGAAAATTACCAATTCTTATGACATCACAATTTTAAAACTTTCGGTTGTAACACTGCGAGAGGACAGAATTAGAACTAGTACCGTCACCTTAAGCAATGTTTTTGCGTTAGTTCGGAACTAGTGCAGTGGAGAGTTTTCACATATACTCGCATGGCTCAACTGCAGTGTTGCTTTATAAAAAGTTTAAAATGTGTACTAAATATATTTGTATATGTATGTGAATCTCTTTTGACTTATGCTCCACTTATGCAATCAAACCGAAACCTAAAATTCACCGCCTGGATTTAAATAAATTTTAAAAGATAAAAAAAATATGTGGGTTGCAAGTAAACATATCTATGCCAAAGGGAGTTCTCTCGGTTGGATGGCTGCTGAGACATAAATACATACACATAGCACACATCTACATATAATTTATAACTCATGTGTGTCAACAGAGCATCATAATTACGTGTGCCAGTGTGTTTGTAAATATTTGAAGAATAAATATGCATATGTGATAAAAAGCAAACAAAAGCGGACATACCAAAAAAAATTATGAAAACCCTCAAATAGGTATGCATTCATATAATAATACATACAAATTCATGTATGGCTAGGTGACATATGCAAATTTCGTAAACCAGATATGCAATTAAGCGCGGTTTGACGTCAGCATTGAAATGCTTGTGTGTATATATGTATATATACGACCATATATATGTGCATATAGTTAAGAATTTAGAGTAGAAGCCAGGTTATCCTTTCATGGCATTAAGTGAAATTTCGCAGTATTTTATTTTATGTATTTTGTTTTGTTATTTATAATTTTCTATTTTGTTGATTTTTGAAATTCATACTGTTGATTCTTAAATATGTATCACACTTTCAACCAAAAAAACACCAAAAATAAATAAAAGAAATAAATGTAAGGGGCGATAGCCTCCGAAGAGATTTTAGGCCGAGCTTCTCTTCCAATTTACGTTGTGCTCCTTTTTAATTTTTCCTATAATCTGGCGGGACGGGACCTACTTGTTTTATGCCGACTGCGAACAGCATCTGCGAGGCAGATGAGCTGGCACTGAAAGCTTTTCATGGCATACAAATTTTCTTCTAATTGAAAAACCTTTTTTTCTAAAATTTTGATGTTGCTTTGCCCGGGGTGTGAACCCAGGGCACTCGGCGTGGTAGGCGGAGCATGCTACCATCACACCACGGTGACGGACACCAACAGCTCTCACGAATATTACTTAGACTTTTTTGGCAAAGTTTATTGACAGAAATATAAAGAACTTACACAAATTTACGTTTTTCTCTCAAAAACTATTTCCTCCGGTTTAAAAGCTGGTTTTAGCAAAAAAAAGATGTCTTTCTTTTCCTTTCGTTTATTTTATTTTATTTTACTAGAAGACATGGCAGACGTTGTCCTGCCCTAAATTTGGCCCATATGCATACATTTTAATAAGCTTTTTCCGTCTGAATCTGCCCTCCCCCCTCTTCATTTTTCCTAACCCTTTTACTCACTCCTTGCTCAGTCTTTTTCGCTTCATCTATCTCCATCGTCGTCTCATTCTATCTCTTTCTTAATCTCCCTCTCCTTATCTCTTTTCTCTTCTCTCAATTTGTTCTTATTCTTCTGCATCTCTTATTGCCTGTCCAAGAGTGTGGTATGTATTTTATTCCAGTCCCAGTCCCAGTCCCACTCCGAGTCTCATTCCCAGTCCCACTCCGAGCCTCGGTCCCAGTCCTAGTCCTAATCCCAGTCCCAGTCCGTCTCGGGAGTGTATATTACTATGAACTAAAGCACTCATCAACAGCTTTCATTTGATATCCATATTCTATACACACATTCTAGGGGTACCCAGGTCCACGTTTTGGCCTATATCTTGAGACCCAAGACCCACCCAGGGGTATGCAAATTACCCTCTACTTAAGCACTCATCGACAGCTTTCATTTGATATCCATATTCTATAAACACACTCTAGGGGTACCCGGGTCTACGTTTTGGCCTATACCTCGAGACCCCAGTCACTCAGGGGTATGAAAATTACCCTCTACTAAAGCACTCATCTACAGCTTTCATTTGATATCCATATATTATAAACACACTCTAGGGGTACCCGGGTCCACGTTTTGGCCTATATCTCGAGACCCTGGTCACCCAGTCACCTATCCTATATTTCAAGTTAGATCAAAATACACACGGGGTGCAAAACAAATTCAAAATCGGTTCAGTAGTTTAGGAGTCCATTGGCTTCAATTGTGTGACACGTGTTTTCTATACCTTTCATGAACATGAAATGGTATACTAACTTTGGTCCGATGTTTGTAACGTTGAGAAATATAGAAGATAGACTCACGATTAAATATACCGAATTGATCAGGGCGTCTGTCTGTTTGAACGCATACTAGTCCCTAAAATTTTGAGATATCTCAATAAAATTTGGCACAAGGATGTATTTTTGTATTATATTAAACATTTGTCGGATCCGGTAGGATCGGACCACTATAACATATATCTCCCATACAACCGATTGTTCAGATAAAACGATTTTGGTCATTCCTACCGCAATTTAGAAAGTATAAACGTGAAACTCGGTGATATATATTCAAATATATCATAGAAGATATCCTGAAAAAATCACTTTGATGGGATCTATATATAGTTATATCCCATACAACCGATCGTTCAGATATAAAGATTTTTGGGAATTTCTCCCTTAATTTCCAATACAAACACGTTAAACTTGGTGATATTTATTCTAATATATTATAAAAGATTTCCTGTAAAAATCATTTCGATCGAAGCTATATATAATATATATCCCATACATTCGATCTTTCAGATAAGGGGGTTTTTCCATTTTTTATTTTATATTTATCTTAAAAATCGTTTAGGTATGTACATCTGTTCACTATATATTACTTATCTTACACATCCGATTATTTGGAGATTACGAACGGAATAATATTATTGTTCAGCCCCATTCATGAAAGGTATGAAGTCTTCGGCACAGCCGAAGTCAGTCCCGTCCTAACTTGTTTTATTATTATTATTTTTTTTTTTTATTTTATTTTTTTTTTATTACATTTTAATTTATTTTTCTATTTTAATTTAGTACATTTTAATTTCTTTTATTTAATTCTATTTTGTTTTATTTTATTGTAATTTATATTATTTTATTTTATTTTATTTTATTTTATTTTATTTTATTTTAATTTACTTTATTTTATTACATTTTATTTCTTTCTATTTTATTTTACTTTATGTCGTTTTATTTTATTTCATTTTATTTTCTTTTGTTTTCATTTATTTCATTTTATTTTATTTTATTTTAGTTTATTTTATTTTAATTTATTTTATTACATTTTATTTCTTTCTATTTTATTTTACTTTATGTCGTTTTATTTTATTTCATTTTATTTTCTTTTGTTTTCATTTATTTCATTTTATTTTATTTTATTTTGTTTTATTTTATTTCATTTCATTTTATTTTATTTTATTTTAATTTATTTTTTTTTTTTATTTTCTTTTCTTTTCTTTTCTTTTCATTTATTTTCTTTTATTTTGCTTTGTTTTATTTATTTATTTAATTTTTTTTCGGACGCTACTATGTGGCTCAGTAGATATGGGCTTGCATCTACGCCGTTCCTCCTGATCAGAGAGCGGCGGAATGTCGGTGAACCCTAACTGCCAGCCCCTTTACCCACAGTGTTATGTAGACCACGCATATCGAATGATTAACAGCCGTATTTCAACGGAGCCTTTCCAATGCCGGGCCACCTCGAGAAGTAACAATGGCCTTACTATTTAATGGGGTTCTTCCCCATATTTAATATAAGACCGCTGAGCCCGTCTTGCCGGAAAGCTGGTTGTACGACCAAGATGAACAGCTCAACAGCTTATGATGATAAGCACGAAAGTAGAGGAGAGTCAACTAGCTTTATGATGGAACTGCAGCTGAATCCAAACGAAAAAAAGAGTAGAGAAGGGTGCGTAGAAGAGAGAATAAAAGAACTCTTCACAGTACTGTGCAACACTAAGAATTGTCGAGCGCTTGGAAGCAGTGGTCAATCCAACAGAGCTGAAGAGTGGGCGCATGAAATTAAGCAATTGCATGAATTTATTTCGAATATTTTGTACCATCCTAGTGCTCATGTTTGTTTATGTCCAGCTTAGGTTGCATTCATATAAGCGCTGATCATAATAATTAAAAATTATTATACAAAAAACACCGTTTGAAAGGATGTGCCAAACAAAAACTATTTATATGTACGAATTAGTGAAGGATGTGGAGGTCTCTCCACAGTTTGTGCTGCCGCCGCTGCTAATGTCGTCTCTGTTAATATCATATGCAGAAATTTGTGGAAACAACCAGCATAAAAACGCATGAGTGCATCAGCACAAAACCAGCCTCATCAGCAACTTTAGTGGCATATATATCAGCACCAACAACAACGAAAACATTGCTGAGTCACTAGTGAGTGCCTTGTATGGGCGTAGGGTATAAAAGTCTACAGAGAATTTATGCCATAATTGCATGTAGTCATTAATGAACGTCACCAGTGGTACCTCCAGTAAGTACTTACACAACTTAGCACTTGGAAGTTCTATACTCTTGTTTCAAAAGAGAGGTACAGTGATGCTTCAAACAGCATTGGTTGCCATTAAATTCAACGAAATGGAATATTTAAAAAGCGCCTACTAGCCCGTTTCCTTTTTCTTTTTTATACTCAGTTGAGCAGAGCTCACAGAGCATATTAACTTTGATTGGATAACGGTTGGTTGTACAGGTATAAAGGAATCGAGATAGATATAGACTTCCATATATCAAAAGCATCAGTATCGAAAAAAAATTTGATTGAGCCATTTCCGTCCGTCCGTCTGTCCGTTAACACGATAACTTGAGTAAATTTTGAGGTATTTTGATGAAATTTAGTATGTAGGTTCCTGGGCACTCATCTCAGGTCGCTATTTAAAATGAACGATATCCGAAAAACCGAAAAAATGCGATAATTCATTGCCAAAGACGGATAAAGCGATGAAACTTGGTAGGGAGATTGAACTTATGACGCAGAATGGAAAATTAGTAAAATTTTGGACAATGGGCATGGCACCGCCCACTTTTAAAAGAAGGTAATTTAAAAGTTTTGCAATCTGTAATTTAGCAGTCGTTGACCTATTACTATATGTGTGCTAAATAAAAATAAGCTAAATCGGATGAAGAACACGCCCACCTTTTAAAAAAAAATTTTTTTTAAGTCAAATTTTAACAAAAAATGTAATATATTTACTGTATATAAGTAAATTATGTCAACATTCAACTCCAGTACTGATATGGTGCAACAAAATACAAAAATAAAAGAAAATTTCAAAATGGGCGTGGCTCCGTCCTTTTTCATTTAGTTTGTCTAGAATACTTTTAATGTCATAAGTCGAAAAAAAAAATTTACCAATCCTTCTGAAATTTGGTAGGGGCTTAGATTCTAGGACGATAACTGTTTTCTGTGAAAATGGGCGAAATCGGTTGAAGCCGCGCCCAGCTTTTATACACAGTCGACCGTCTGTCCTTCCGCTCGGCCGCTAACACGATAACTTGAGCAAAAATAGATATATCTTTACTAAACTTATTCCCCGTACTTACCTGAACTCACTTTATTTTGGTATAAAAAATGGCCGAAATCCGACTATAACCACGCCCACTTTTTCGATATCGAAAATTACGAAAAATGCCATAATTCTATACCAAATACGAAAAAAGGGTAATTTGATTGGTTTATTAACGCAAAATATAACTTTAGAAAAAACTTTGTAAAATGGGTGTGACACCTACCATATTAAGTAGAAGAAAATGAAAAAGTTCTGCAGGGCGAAATCAAAAGCCCTTGGAATCTTTGCAGGAATACTGTTCGTGGTATTACATATATAAATAAATTAGCGGTACCCGACAGATGATGTTCTGGGTCACCCTGGTCCACATTTTGGTCGATATCTCGAAAACGCCTTCACATATACAACTAATGGCCACTCCCTTTTAAAACCCTAATTAGTGCCTTTAATTTGATACCCATATAATACAAACACATTATAGAGTCACCCCTTTATGGCGATATCTCGAAAAGGAATCCACCTATAGTACTAAGGCCCACTCCCTTTTAAAATACTCATTAACACCTTTCATTTGATTCCCATATCGTATAAATACATTCTAGAGTCACCCCTGGTCCACCTTTATGGTGATATTCCGAAATGGCGTCCACCTATAGAACTATAGCCCACTTCCTTTTAAAATACTATTTAATACCTTCCATTTGATATGCAAGTCATAAAAACATATTCCAGGGTTTCCCTAGTTTTATTTTCCTACAAGGTGATTTTCCCTTATTTTGTCTCCAAAGCTCTCAGCTGAGTATGTAATATTCGGTTACACCCGAATTTAGCCTTCCTTACTTGTTTTTACAAATGTTTTATATATTCTATGTCATCTCTTCACCACCACAGATTCAACTAATACTTTTTTAGCGTAAATGACACAAAAGTTCTACAAACTCTTGGCAGCTGCCTGAGTGGGGCCTTTGGCTCAAACATTTATTTGCCATATAGGCATAGTTATATGTTTGAATATATTTTTGCATTTTTTTTATTAAGTACATAAATGTTTGCAGCTCAGTTTATATTCACATGTGAGCGTGAGAATACACTCTTTTACATATATTAATTTTTTATGCTAATTAGAGTAGACACACAGCTGAAGATTCACATTATGGAACTTGTAATTGGCTGCTTGTACTGTTGTAATACAAATAAAATAGTAACTGTTTACATTAGATTTATAGTTGACCTGTATTTGTGATGCAAGGTTCCGAGTATTTTAAGAACCGTTCCTATGCTTTTGATAGCAATCAGATCTCCCTCTCTTTTTATAAATACACACATATGTATGTCATATGTTGTGTAATTTTATGCTTATTAAGGTTCAAATCTTCACGGATATATCTAACCCAGTTTATATCTGTCTTCCCTGGATTGGATAAAGAAATAAATAAAAGTGGGTTTTGCGGTAAATGAGGACAAAGCGAAGTACTTGCTGTCATCCAAGAAGGGATAGGCGCATCCAAGCCCCAGCAACCAATTCACTGTTAACGGATATGCGTTTGAGACTGTGCAGGATTTCGTCTATTTTATAACAAGTGCTACTTTGGACTCAGTAGGCAATTGAAAAGTAATGTCCTCTCTGATGTATGGCTCGGAATAACGGACAGTGTCGAGAGAAGATGAGATGGCTCTAGGAGGTTTCGAGAGAAGAGTTCTACGGAAGATTTATGTGCCTGGCCGTATATCGAAGGCGGTATAATGATGAGCTTTACGCAGATATGACGACAGTGCGGCGAATAAAAACCCAAAGGCTTCGCTGGCTAGTCAATTTACGAAGACGTTCCAGTCGATACCGCAGTTTGCGACAGAGGGCTACCTGTTGAGTTGGGAGAGGCAAGTGGCGGCAGACTTCGCCTTCCTTGGGATCTCTCATATCCACTTATAAGATTTTCGATACCAGTTTATGTATGTCTCTTTTGCAGGCTAAAGTTGACTTAAAAAACTCTTCGGCTTTGCCCCCTTTACTTTCAGTTAAGACTTGTTAACAGAGATACGCTTAGTTGTATGAGACACTTTTTCTCCAATTAATAAAGATAGTAAGTTGCAAGCAAATGATGTTTTCACTGTTGATTTGCCTTAAAAAGCGTAACTCCCTTACGTGGGTTACCAGCAGTTATTTTTGCCTATCTTAATATATAAAAAACACGTGTCACAACATTTTTCGCCGCGATGGACTCCTAAACTACTTAACCGATTTTGAATTTATTGTGCACCCCGTGTTTAGTTTGATCTAACTTGAGAAATAGGATAGGTTATATCTCAGTTTATATTCGCAATTTCATTTTATCGCATTTTTTTTTATTTCTTTAAACGTAATAATAAAATGTTACGTATACGCAGTGGCACTCATATTTTTGCAGGTTGTGCGGATATACTTCCGTGTAACTGCTTGGCGTTTAATTAAACAACCTGCTTATCAGTAAAAAATATTATAGCGAATGAAATCAAGTATAGCACACCACCAGGCTCGCCGATAGGGTGAGGGGGAGGGGGCGTTTTCTGAGGGGGCCCGCGATTTAGAGGTACTATGACATTTTTTTTAATTCAGGAGAGTCTTTAGTTGTGTAGAGGGTAATTTTCATACCCCTGGGTGACTAGGTTTTCGAGATATAGGCCAAAACGTGGGCCAGTGAATGCCTCGACATTGTTTAAACAATATGGATATCAAATGAAAGCTGTTGATGAGTGCTTTAGTACAGGGTAATATATTATCCAGAGACGGACTGGCACTGGGATTAGGAATAGGAGTGGGACTGAGGCTCGGAGTGGGACTGGGACTGGGACTGGGACTGGGACTGGAAGAAAATACATACCACCCTCTGGAACAGGCAACATCAAGGGATGCAGAATAATGAGAGAAGAGAAAAGAGAGAAGGAGATTGAGAATGAGACGAAGATGGAGATAGATGAAGCGAAAAAGACGGAGAGAGGAGTGAATAGAAGGATTAGGAAAAAGTGGAGAGGGGGGAGGGCAGAGTCAGACGGAAAAAGCTTATTAAAATGTATGCAGATAGGCCAAATTTAGGGCAGGTAAGTTTCGCCCCGTTTTAATTCTTTCAAGCTATTGTTAGCACTATAACGCACTTCTAGTTGTTGTGCTATGCAAAGTTATCGCCTCAAGGACCACCTGGTTGTTAATAAAAAAGTTTACACGACTGCAGTGTGCGCAGTTTTCTTCTCGTATTTCTTCTGCTGTTTTTTTTCATGGCATTGGCTTCCGCCTGAAAGACACTTTAGTGATCTGCAAGCACATTATCTTCAAGTATACCATGAGCCATTCCGGTTCAATTAGTTTGGTTGCTATTGCGTATACCTCCTATATTTCCGCGCTCTTCAGCAATCCTTTCAATTTTATTGAAGCTCTAGATCTCCACCGAAGCACAGGCTTACATACTTTATACAGCAGTATAATATAAAGCTTTGTCTTTAAAATAGAAGGTTATGAAATTTAAAAGCTATCCACTCCCTTGACACTGCTCTTGAGCGGGAAAGAGTTGGCTGACGGTGAGTGTTGTCCGTAAGGAGGTTTCACTGTACTGCCTTAAATAATTATACCACTACATACGACCGTCGCGTAAGAGTCAGCATTGTGCTGGTCTTCCATATAAAATGCCCCCGACTCAAACTCCGCGTTAATAAACTTCCTCCCTGTTCATAAAGAACCTGCCAACAACAAAAGGCATAGCTTAGGTACAAGCAAATATACAAAGTATGTACAGTACGAAAGTATTAATATATGTAGAAGAAGGCAATTGCAAAAAAGTTCTACAATCTCGAGACCTCACACTGGTCGAGTCTCTTCCTCAACAGATCGATCATCGCATCGACCACTCCCACGGCAAAAGGCTTTGAATATATTAAAAAAGGAAATTTCTCTTCCTGATGTCGCATCTTCAATTTTGCACAAGATACTTGATAAAATATGAATGTTTTTCAAAAATAAAGTCGCATTTCAGCCGGGATTGGCAAAGCCCTCCGAATGTATTTCTTACGTTGAAAATAAAATTTGTACCGCTTTTCAAAATATTTTCTAAATCATTCTTCTTGTCCCATTTTATGAATTTTGCTTACCTTGTTACTTATTACTGCTTCGGAAGGGAAACGTTTCGGAACTAAATTGGATTTATTTTCCATTAAAGATTTTTTTTGTGCTACTAAGCTCAATATGGATCGGGCGCTTCGAGACAGACACACCTGAGCATCTAATGTCGGCTGGACGGCCAACGCCGAGAAGACGAATATGATCTTGTTTACTAAAAGGTACAAAGTCCCGAAGTGGACAAAGCGTAAGTGAGGAAGGGTGACCAATGCAGGAGAAATCTTGCGTAAAATATCTAGGAATCATTCTAAACAGTAAGCTGTCATGGAAGCTAAACGTAGGGGGAAAGTGAAGCAGGCTTCGACGGCATTTTATGCATGTAAAAGAATACTAGGGTGTACGTGGGGTTTATCGTCCTCTCTCTCTTTTATTGGCTATTTACAGCGTTTGTAAAGCCTATCCCTTACTCTGGGGTACTTGTTTGGTGGACGTCCATACAAACAAGAATAGTGGGTATGTGGCTAACAATGATGAGCATTACGGGAGCCCGGAAAATAATCCCAACGGCTGCACTGTATGCCACTCTACACATTCTACCAGTGGACATGGTGGCAAAGAACAGAACGATCCGAACAGAACGATCCGTATCTGCTTCGAAGGGGCTCATAAAGCAAAAAAAAAAAAGAGTTGGATGAAAGGGTCAAGGGTGCCCAAAAGGCATACGAGGCGATATATGTATACATACCGACGGTTCCATTATGGAAAGAGTAGGGTCTGCGACGCAAATATAGGAAACGCGAATTGGAGAAGGAAACAATCGAGCACATTTTGTGCTCATGCCCTTCGCTTGCCATGCTAAAACTCCAGCATTTAGGAATGCTACAGCTGTCATATCTAGAAGCAGCAAATGGTATAAGTCCTAGAAAGTAAAGAAAAGCAAATACTAGAATATTTGCAAAGAGGGCGGAGTTATTTGATCATTTTAATGCATAAGTCATGGATATTGATAGTGTTTTTTCAGTTTAGTCGTTATACAAACTTCTGGTAACACAACGGACTTATTCAGTCTATTCGAGGCCCTTATGGACTAGAGGTTTAAGCCGATCACTTTATCGGCGGCGGCGGCGTAGGCTCTATTATATACCGGCGGCGGCGGCGTGGGCGGCGCGCCGGCTTACGCCGGTGTTCTTACTTTAAAAAGCTTGATTTTTCTATTTAAAAAAATTTATATTTAGGAAAGGTTTTGTTTGTATGTATTTAAGGAAATCAACGTGTTGGCCATTTCGGAAAGATCTGGGGTTTTTGCCTTAAGATCTCGCAGACCGTTCAAAAATTTTCAGCAGTAGCTCCTTGCTGAGGGATTCTCCCTTGTTCGCTTACTCCAGAGAGGCTTCGAACCTAGCCCCGGTCTTTGGAATTGGTACTGCTGCGTCGGCTGAAAAGAAATAGAGATACATAAAATAGTCACACTTTTGTCTGTATATCTCGTGCAATGCGTAGTTTCACCTAGTGTTAACTCGTAATAATCGTCGCGAACACAATTCCTTTAAATCATTTGTGGCTCCTTGGCGGTCACGCACAAAGGCGACTTACGGTTGCTATTAATGGTATTTTAATACGCATGACTCTCAAGGTACAGGGCGCTTCCAGTTGTTTCTGCTGTTTTTAAGAGCTATTCCCGATGTGCGAACAGTAACAATCCCGACCACCAGTCTCTACCACGCCTCCTGACCCTCACACCATATACCAGCACACAAGCTATAGGACTGCGACTTCAAACTCATACCTTCGTTGAGGTCACCTTCCTAGAAGCTGTAGGTGTAGCTCCAAAGACTTTCCAACGGATGCTTTTGTTGCGCTATGCTGCCGAGCTACACCAGAGAAACACCTTGAAACGTTAGGGAGTGACTATTCGGCCAAAGATGCCGCCCTCGAAATCATAAGCAGTCATTGCGTAATGGGTGAAAATCGTATAATCTTCGGCGCATCTACATAATTAAAATTTTACAAGGACCCTGGATAAAATTTTTAAAACGTAGACCAAAGTTTGCAGACGTTTGTGTTCACAACATTGATTTCATTAGTCTTCGTTAAATCAAAACGATATTTTAGAATGAAAGTCGACCGATTTTAAGTTGAAAGATGTTAACTTCTGTTTTCCAGCCTTATGATATAAGAGGTCATTATGGATGACCGCGTAGCTTCAGACTAGTTCGACTGTCCATTGCATTAGGGTAGCAGCACACACGGTCCTAAGTTCGACTGTTTTGGGAAAGCTTTTCCTTCACCACTTTGAGTGTTCGTGCGAAGGACAAAGCCTCACCTGGTAAATATATGTGCCTACATATTCACACTTGTAAAAGGAGCCGTAACGTGTAAGTTATATTTAAACTTGGTTGGTAGGCTATAAACAATGTGGTTCACTCCAAGGGACTAGTTTTGGATAGGGCCGCCAACTTTAGGAAATGTCAAACCAGGAGACTTGGGTGTTGAAAGATGAAGTGTGAAAATCAAAATTAACATTTCAGACGCTATTTTAAAGTTTCGTAAATAAACAACAGGTGTTTAAATGGAAGCCCAAGTGATTTTTCAAATTCTTCTCATACGTACATATATCCTCAACTTAAGTATGAGGTAAGAATCATTTCAAAGGAGTTTTTGCAAAGTGAGCATATAAATTTATTATATAACTTTTCTTTTGGTGTTTTGTTTTAATAACTTGGTAGATTGGGTGATGCAAAATCCGCGTTAAGCTGACATCGAAAGCGGTTGTTTTTATAATAACTTTTGAACAGTTAGAAAGAGTTAAATTTCGCAATTAGTTTCTTATAACTGGCAGTGATGCGCATCCGTTGACACCACTTTCGACCATATCCGACCAATTTTCGACATGAACAATAAATGGCCTAAACAGTTTTAAACGAGTAGAAAATATAGTAACGCGCCGGACGCCGTCGCCGCCGCCGTCGCGCTGATATTTTTTACATTCGGCGGCGGCGTGCGAAAAACGACCCTGATCGGCGGCGGCGGCGGCGTTTATTGGCGGCGTATATCTCTATTATGGACCTAACCTAAGCTTATTATCCCCCTTTAGTGGTTACTTATACCAAAATGTTACTACTATATTATTCAAATCACCACAAGTTCGTTAAACAAAACGTCAATTTACTTACTTATTATGCTTTTCATGCTGCGAACACTTATTTCCAGGGCTATGTACAAGTATATACTTCAGCACTTTTTGAGATGATAACAGATTTATGTAGTACGTTAAGCTCATTTTCATACTATCTAGCATAAGATTTTAGCAACACAAAATTTACATAAGCAAATGAAATGTAGATATTTTATTTGGCATGCAAATTTGCCAGGGTGTTGGTAAATTTTAAATCAGATAGGTATTCTGCCACCCATCTGTGAAGCAGTAAAAGGGCAAAGAGTTTGCAAAAATATCGATCATTGCTGGAGTGCGGGTTGAATTCCCACTCTCGAAAGAAAGGGCTTTAAAGAAATTTATAATCGAAACAGTTTGCCGCCCTGCCCGCCCTTATATGGCGAATAAATTTTTCCCAAATCTCATATATAAAATTCTCTTGTCACAGTGTTTGTGGTTGACTTCCCTCAAAACCTCGATCGATTTTCATGAAATTTTCTGAGTATACTGAGGAGGTTTGAGAATCGGAACTTATAAGTTTTTCTTATCCCAAAATGGTAGGGGTGATCCACCCCTTAATTTTTGTTTAGGCAAAATTTTTTGTTTTTTATATTTTTTATAACAGCATTCAAAAATACATAACTACGACCATCTGGACAGGGACTGGTACTGGAACTGGAACTGGTACTGTGACTGGGGACAAGGGATGGAGAAAAATAAAAAGAACTAGAGAGAAGTAAAACGAGGGAATGAGGAAGCGTCTGTGAATGGCGAAGAAAGAGATGAAGATAGAGGAGAGGAAGCTAAAGAGAGAAAAATGGAAGAGAAAATCAGAGAGGTAGAAGGAGACGCAGAGAGAGAAATGAATAAAAGGATTAAGAAAAGGGGTAGAGGCAGGGAAAAAAGCTTCTTAAGAGTTATGCAGATAGACTGAAGTTTGGGCAGAACAATATTTAATATATTTCCAATATTAGATACATTTGGAGCGGAGCAGTGCAAATCATTTTCAGGACCGTTTGGAAAACTACAAATGTGTCGTTATTAATAATTACTGACCTCTTGGATCCTGGATGCGAGTATTAAGATCATAGAGCCCCACAATCGTTAGAGCGGATTTTTCTGAAATCAACTTCAATTGAACTATGACTTTCATCAGATATCTATGTATCCCAAGTAGCTAACAAAAGGCCGTTTTGATGCCATAAAACTCGTCCGAGCCTGCTGAATGCTACGTCGGATATATACTACAACCAACCCGGTTTGTTTATAAAACAAAAGAATATTTGGAATACCCATACCGATTATCTACCAAGATTTCCAAACTTGGATTTCCAAAGCATCATAAACGTCTTTTAGCCTGAGCCGGGCGTTCACACAGAAAGTTCTCAAATGGTATGTACGTTCGGTAGTAACATCTTTACAATTTTTTTATTGTTTTTAAGCATGCGAGCCTAAGTCCCAATGACCGCTGTAGACCGCAATGTTGTTGTGGTTGTAGCGATAAGCACACGCCTCGAAGGTTTTGGAGAAGTGTTATAGATGTTGATGGTCCTTTGTCGGATATAAATTCAGTACAATTCGGTTACAAGCACAATTAAGGTATTAGCGTAACCACCGCGGGAACGATTGAATATGGCCCATTGAACCTTCGCCTACCAGCTCCTGTTGATTTATAATGCATTAAGCTATGTGCTACCCAGTCAGTTTTATCTTCTGACACATTCTTTACTATATACAGGTCAGTTGGTCTGTACCAGGCATGCTTAACCAACGAAACGATATCATTTCGTTACGATAATCAACGTTAATAAACGAAACGAAGTCAGTTCATTGTTGCCACCTTACGGCTTCACCATGGCTATAGCATTGCCAGCACAATTCAAACATAAAGTATCACGTTTTTGTTAACGTTTTTAACGTTAACGAAAGCTTTTCGTTTCGGCTAAAAACGAGATACAATTTATCTTGATAATTTCTTTATCGATAATATTTCGAAGTGTTTCAACGGAAACGGTGGAAATTATTTGATAAACGATTAGCTTAACGTTAAGGTGCATCCCTGGTCTGTACTATGCCCTTTATATTTGCGCTACCTCTCCTAAGATTTATATTATATAGCAATATCCAGTTTTTCACTGGCAGACACTGCCCATGTTCCATCAGCCTGCTTGACAAATGTCTTATTTGATTGGTTTCTGGCTAGAATCTTTTCGAGCACTGCTGAGTCCTTCGTGGACTCAATGGCACTGTTCACGTCAGCAATTATTCTTTATTCTTGCACTACGTATGGCTTTCCTATATTTTCCCATGAAGGTCTTACACTCCATGTCAGTGTTTGACATTTCAAAATTTTTTAAAACTCTGATAACACAGTCAAAAACTCTAAGCTATGCTAAGTGCAAAGTGAAACTGTGCCGGCACTGTGACGACTTTTTCAATATTCCATTAGAAAGAAATGGAAAAACATCTTAAGCCAACAATTTTTCTTCAGCAACATGAAAAGCTCCTTAAAAACCAGAAAAGTAAAGAAAAGGAAAACAAGTAAGGAAGGTTAAGTTCGGGTGTAACCGAACTTTGCACACTCAGTTGAGAGCTATGGTGACAACATAAGGGAAAATCACCATGTAGGAAAATGGACCGAGGGTAACCCTGGAATGTGTTTGTATGACATGTGTATCAAATGAAAGGCATTAAAGAGTACTTTATGAGGGAGTGGGCCATAGTTCTATAGGTGGACGCCATTTAGGGATATCGCCATAAAGGTGGATCAGGGGTGACTCTAGAATGTGTTTGTACGATATGGGTATCAAATTAAAGGTATTAATGACGGTTTTAAAAGGGAGTGGTCATAGTTGTATAAGTGGTCGCCTTTTCGAGATATCGCCATAAAGGTGGACCAGGGGAGACTCTATAATGCGTTTGTACAATATGGGTATCAAATGAAAGGTGTTAATGAGTATTTTAAAAGGGAGTGGGCCTTAGTTCTATAGGTGGTCGCCTTTTCGAGATATCGCCATAAAGGTGGACCAGGGGTGGTTCTAGACTTTGTTTGTACGATATGGGTATCAAATGAAAGGTGTTAATGAGTATTTTAAAAGGGAGTGGGCCTTCGTTCTATAAGTGGTCGCCTTTTCGAGATATCGCCATAAAGGTGGACCAGGGGTGACTCTAGAAAATGTGTGTACGATATGGGTATCAAACTAAAGGTATTAATGAGGGTTGTAAAAGGGAGTGGTGGTAGTTGTATATGTGAAGGCGTTTTCCAGATATCGACCAAAATGTGGACCAAGGTGACCCAGAACATCATCTGTTGGATACCGCTAATTTATTTATATATGTAATACCACGAACAGCATTCCTGCCAAGATTTCAAGGGTTTTTTATTTCGCCCTGCAGAACTTTTTCATTTTCTTCTACTTAATATGGTAGGTGTTACACCCGTTTTACAAAGTTTTTTTCTAAAGTTATATTTTGCGTCAATAAACCAATCCAATTACTATGTTTCATCCCTTTTTTCGTACTTGGTATAGAATTATGGAATTTTTTCATTTTTCGTAATTTTCGATATCGAAAAAGTATGCGTGGACATAGTCGAATTTCGGCCATTTTTTATACCAATTCAAAGTGAGTTCGGATAAGTACGTGAACTGAGTTTAGTAAAGATATATTGATTTTTGCTCAAGTTATTGTGTTAACGGCCGAGCGGAAGGACATACTGTCGACTGTGTATAAAAACTGGGCGTGGCTTCAACCGATTTTGCCCTTTTTCACAGAAATAAGTTATCGTCCTAGAATCTAAGCCCTCACCAAATTTCACAAGGATTGGTAAATTTTTTAGACTTATGGAATTAAAAGTATCCTAGACAAATTAAATGAAAAAGGGCGGAGCCACGCCCATTTTGAAATTTTATTTTATTTTTGTATTTTGTTGCACCATATCATTACTGGAGTTGAATGTTGACATAATTTACTTATATACTGTAACGATATTAAATTTTTTGTTAAAATTTTACTTTAAAAAAAAATTTTTTTTAAATGTGGGTGTGGTCGTTCTCCGATTTTGCTAATTTTTATTAAGCATTCATACGGTAATAGGAGTAACCTTCCTGCCAAATTTCATCACGATATCTTCAACGACTGCCAAATTACAGCTTGCAAAAGTTTTAAATTACCTTCTTTTAAAAGTGGGCGGTGCCATGCCCATTGTCCAAAATTTTACTAATTTTCTGTTCTGCGTCATAAGTTCAACTCACCTTCCAAGTTTCATCGATTTATCCGTCTTTGGTAATGAATTATCGCACTTTTTCGGGTTTTCGAAATTTTCGATATCGAAAAAGTGGGCGTGGTTATAGTCCGATATCGTTCATTTTAAATAGCGCTCTGAGATGAGTGCTCAGGAACCTACATACCAAATTTCATCAATATACCTCAAAATTTTCTCAAGTTATCGTGTTAACGGAAGGACGGACGTACGGACGGACATAGCTCAATCACATTTTTTTTCGATCCAGATTATTTTGATATATGGAAGTCTATATCTAAGTCGATTCCTTTATACCTGTACAACCAACCGTTATCCAATCAAAGTTAATATAGTCTGTGAGCTCTGCTCAACTGAGTATAAAAGCTGCTATCTTCTAAGCAAAAAAAAGAACACAGCAAATAACTGCTATTACCCGGAAAAAAAATGAAAAATAACTATTATTTTTTGAGCGAAGAAATATGACTCAAAAATTAACTGTTAAAATGTGATTTTATAAAAGAGTTATTCTTAAACGGTTATGGTGCTGCGATACCTGGGAGTATTTTTTATGGCTAGTAAAAAAAATCCGCTATATCCAATTTTTCATATTTAAGTTTCTACATCCAGCGAGCCAAATCTACCACTGTAATACTACGTTTCCACCAAACCCAAACTCCGTATTTGCCTAATTCATACGGTGGCTAAAAAATGCCAAAAATATAGAGAGGTATCGAAATACACGTTTTAACTTCGATATCAATAATTCTAAAGCGAAAATGAGAAATTAAATTTCTGTCAAGAGATATTTAGCATAAAAAGGGTGGCAAACACGGAGTTTAAGTTTGGTGGAAACGTAGTATAAGGCTGTTTCTAGGACGCCGAATTCGTTCCGGCAGAAGTAAACATCTATCTTCGGTCTCGCATTTCTTTGTCTAACAACACATACTTACTTACTTACTTACTTAATTGGCGGTTAACCGTCTAAACGGTTATGGCCGTTCAACAAGGCGCGCCAGTCGCTCCTTCGCTCCGCCAACCGGCGCCAATTGATCACACCGAGGGAGTTTAAATCGTTTTCCATCTGGTCTTTCCAACGGAGTGGGGGCCGCCCTCTACCTCTTCTTCCATAGGCGTGTTCCGATAGAAACACTTTCTTGGCCGGAGCATCATCTGTCATTCGCATAACATGGCCTAGCCAGAGCAGCCGCTACGTTTTAATTCGCTGGACTATGTTGATGTCTGCGTATAGCACGTACAGCTCATCATTAAACCTTCTTCGGTACTCGCCATCGCCAACGCGTAGAGGTCCATAAATCTTTCGAAGAACTTTTCTCTCGAACACTCCCAAAGCCGCTTCATCTGCTGTTGTCATGGTCTATGCATCTGCCCCATATAGCGGGACGGGACTTTTAGAGTATGATTTTCGTTCCCCGAGAGAGGACTTTACTTTTCAATTGCCAACCTAGTCCAAAGTAGCATTTATTGGCAAGATTGATTCTTCGCTGGATTTCAGTGCTGATGTTCTTGCTAGTGTTGATGCTGGTTCCCAAATAAACGAGGTCTTTTACTATTTCGAAATTATGGCTGCCAACAGTAGCGTGGTTGCCAAGGCGCATATGCGCTGACTCTTTGCTCGATGACAGCAGGTACTTCGTTTTGTCGTCATTCACCATCAAACCCATCTTTACTGCTTCTTTTTACAGTTTGGAGTAAGCAGAACTAACAGAGCGGGTATTTTTTTATAGAATTTAATGACAATCATTATTAAAATTGCTTTTACTAATTGCAATTTTTTTTACTACAGGATCTTTAAAGACATAAATACATATGTACATGATTTATTCGTCAAATGTGAAAAAAATGCATATACTAAATTCTCTTAATGGAAATTTATAAATGGAAAATTTCACCGCAGCAAAATTAAATAAAAACCGCCATAGTTAAGACGGAAAGGAAGGACGAGTTTTTTTTTTTTTTTGTTTTTTTTTTTTTTTTTGTAAACAACATTCATAAGTATGCAAAGTGGAAGCTAAAGAAACAAAGAGAAAAACACTTTTGCACGAAGCAAAACTCAAGATACTCGTATACATTTACAAATACAATTATGTTCGAAATAATAGCAACGGCAAGTACACAGGACTTCAAACGAAGAAAGGAAGCAGTGTAGATCCCTAGTTTGATGGTAGTCACGGTTGCCTCTTCGTCTATTTGGACCAAAAATGGTCCTTTCAAAACCCATTTGTTCGGCTGGTCCATTTGTTGCAATTTTGGTTCTTTTTAGACTGTAACCAAGATTTTGGTACTTTTTTTTTCGTTTTCACTGAGGTTAAAATGTACAACACTGCCCACAAAATTGTCCACACCTTCATTAAACCTTATGTAATTTTCAGTTAACCTCACTGGATTTCTTACCAAAAAAAATCGCTCTCATTAAAATTAAGTAGAATAATGGCATTTCACCTAGCAGATAACTTAGGAAAGTATTCGATCCTAAAGCAAAGCAATTTAAAAAAAAAAAAAACAGGTAAGGACGGGACTGTCTTCGGCTGTGCCGAAGACTTCATAACTTTCATGAATGGGGCTGAACAATAATCTTATCCCGTTCATAATCTCCAAACAATCGGATGTATAAGATAAGAAATATATAGATGTACATACCTAAACGATTTTTAAGACAAATATAAAATAAAAAATGGCAAAAAACCCCCTTATCTGAACGATCATTTGTATGGGATATATATTATATATAGCTCCGATCGAAATGATTTTTACAGGAAAGCTTCTATGATATATTAGAATAAATATCACCAAGTTTCACGTTTTTATATTGGAAACTAAGGGATAAATGGCCAAAAATATTTCTATCTGAACGATCGGTTGTATGGGATATATACTATATATAGCTCCGATCGAAATGATTTTTACAGGAAATCTTCTATGATATATTAGAATAAATATCACCAAGTTTAACGTTTTTATATTGGAAATTAAGGGAGAAATGGCTAAAAATCTTTCTATCTGAACGATCGTTTGTATGGGATATATACTATATATAGCTCCGATCGAAATGATTTTTACAGGAAATCTTCTATGGTATATTAGAATATATATCACCAAGTTTCACGTTTTATATTGGAAACTAAGGGAGAAATGGCCAAAAATCCTTCTATTTGAACGATCGTTTGTATGGGATATATACTATATATAGCTCCGATCGAAATGATTTTTACAGGAAATCTTCTATGATATATTAGAATAAATATCACCAAGTTTAACGTTTTTATATTGGAAATTAAGGGAGAAATGGCTAAAAATCTTTCTATCTGAACGATCGTTTGTATGGGATATATACTATATATAGCTCCGATCGAAATGATTTTTACAGGAAATCTTCTATGGTATATTAGAATATATATCACCAAGTTTCACGTTTTATATTGGAAACGAAGGGAGAAATGGCCAAAAATCCTTCTATTTGAACGATCGTTTGTATGGGATATATACTATATATAGCTCCGATCAAAGTGATTTTTTCAGGATATCTTCTATGATATATTAGAATATATATCTCCGAGTTTCACGTTCATACTTTTTAAATTGCGGCAGGAATGACCAAAATCGTCTTATCTGAACAATCGATTGTATGGGAGTTATATGTTATAGTGGTCCGATCATACCGGATCCGACAAATGTCTAATATAATACAAAAATACATCCTTGTGCCAAATTTCATTGTAATATCTCAAAATTTGAGTGATTAGTTTGCGTTCAAACCGACAGACGGACAGACGGACGGACAGACGGACATAGCTATAACAACTCAGTTCATCGCCCTGATCAATTCGGTATACTTAGTGGTGAGTCTATCTTCTATATTTCTCAACGTTACAAGCATCGGACCAAAGTTAATATACCATTTCATGTTCATGAAAGGTATAAAAAACTATGACTCAAATTTTCATAGGTCCCTGCTATTATTTCGAACACAGTCGTATATGCAAGCACTGTACCTAACAAGGTAAAAAACAAAAAATAAAAATAAAAAACTTGTGAAAGCCAAGCAGTGCACGTCACAGGCAAGTGAAAAACTGTCAAAAAGAAATAACAGCCCATATACAATTCCATAAGAGTCTTCTTTTTAGACACAATGATATTTGTGAAACACATACATACATATATACATACAAACATGCATACATAAATATCATCAGGATACCACTTAACCCAGTCAGCTATGAACACAAGTGCCAACTCTTTCTCAACTCACTTAAAGGATATTCAAACCGACACACATACATGCAAATATAGAAGGCACATGCATTGTACTCATTTGTTGTTTCAACACGCTAGTCATCCGTCACTTTTGAGAAAGGAAAGAAGTTCGCTTTATATTTAAGCAAGTATATTGAAATACCATATATACATATAAAAAGATATTGTACTTAAATTGTTTATATATATATTTATTTTTTTGTTTTTGTTGCATAAGAGATTTATCATTTTCTGATGTATGCATCGTACCCACGAAAATTGTTCTCAATAAATGATATAAAACGGGCGTTTGCTGGATGACGAAAGTTTGCGAACGCATAAAAAAGCTCTGGCTAAGAAAATATTTCTATAGACACCCACATTTGGAGGCGAAGAAAGGGACATCCACTGAGTTTGAAGAAACTTGTGTGGACGAAGACGAACTCCCCCCCCCCCCCCCGCCTCCCTACCGCCTTTTGCAACCGTCCCACACCACGGGACCGCTTCCGCATAACTTCAGAGTGGTGTTCCATATTTTTGTAGCTTTTTGAGAGCTTTCTGTTGTTCCACGTCCAGACTCGGCACTATAATTGCTGCTGTCGCAGCATCTGTGTGTCTGTGGAAAAAACCATCCCTTTTTGGAACCATCTCCCACACCGAGACCGTTTTTGCATAACTTCTGGGTGACATTGCGTATATTGCGTTTTTCAAGAACGTTCTATTGTTGCTGCGCCTAGGTTCCGCTTTTTTGCTCTGAGTGCGTTTTCTTTGAAGTTAGTGATTTGTTGCCACTCTTCTGTGCCGCTCAGCATTTTTGCTGTAACATTATCGACAGTTACTTCTGGCGTCACGTTCTGTGCTCTTGCCCTGCGCTTGCCAGGCTAAGGCTCCAGCTATTAGGAGTGATACAGCTGTCAGATCTAGAAGCTGCAAGCGGCTTAAATCCTAGGTAGCTTCTAGTATTTGCCAAGAGGACTTCTGGTAACACTGTGGACTTATTCAGTCTATGTGAGGTCCTCACGGACCGGCCAGTTCAACCTAACCTAACCTATCGACAGTTATTTGGTCCAATCTATCCTCAGGCATCTGTCATTTCTGGCTACATCGCGAGCACTTGAAGAGAGTATGTTCAACATCGTCCGCGTCTGCATCGTCCTAAACGCAATTAAGATCTTCGATCTTTTTTATACTATGAAATAATGTTTTGTAGTAACGTAGTAGCTTACCCCTGCAAATCTTTCGGTATTCCATGCTTCAAAATCTGTTATAAGTTTTGTTGTCCATCTGCCTCGTTGTTCATTTTCCTAACGTTCTTTCCAAAACCTTAACCCTTCCTTCCTGCTTTTTTTGCTTACGACTTTCATGCACTGTTGATACGTCTGCTTTTTAGAGCTTCACATAACCTCCATCTTTTCGTCGCAAATTAGTCGATGAAGAACTTTCCGCTTAACACTTGTTCGGCTGGTCCAGATACAGTGCGATAAGCGGCGGCTACTCTCAGAGCTGATGTTTGCTGTACAGCTGTTAGAAACTGAGAACAATTTTTCTAACGAAAAGTGTTTGTCCATAGTTTAGAGCCTTACAGTAACATGATAAGATGATGTCCATCAACAGGTTTCTTTTGCTTTCTTTTGGTCATCCGGTGTTTGCCATCAGCCTGTTTAGCAACTATAAAAGTATCAGATTGATGCCTTCTCAGTTGCATGTTGAATTTGCCCCCAATATGTTAGTCGAGAGCCTCAACTTACTCCTAAATAGTTGACCACCTTCTTATATCCTATATTTCTTGAGAAGGTTTCAAACAAGCGGTATATGCGTTTTTGTTAGGAGTATGAAATCTATTTTTTCTACGGCCATCTGGAGTCTTCGCGAGGCAATCCACCACTTTATGTGTATCATGGCCAGATAAAGTTTTATGCGTCCTTCTTCTCTCTTTAAGGCTGCAATGACTGCGTATCCAACTAAAAATAAATCAGCAGTCCCGCTGTGCAGCTTCGCATGTAACTTTCATGGTACGCGGATCCTCTGAGGTTTGATATATAAGGACGCAATCACTGAGGTAGCTTCCCATGACGCTCTGTTGGAGGCATGGTATTTGGAATTGCTGCTCTCATCTCGCGCTGTTGAAATTGTTTCTTAAGTCTAAGATGCAAGGACGATGACTCGCTTGTATTTAGCATTACCTCGCTCAGCTATTTCTACACTTGTAAGGACGGGTTCAACTACTTCTAAAACGTATTTTACGGGCCTGCAGCTATGCTGGCTGAGTGATAGTCGTGCTAGTTGTTTTACTGCATCTCCGATACGTGATTTTAGGAGTCTTTTAAAAAGTTTTCCGGCTGTTGACGAATTCAGGTACTCTTTGCTTTTACCAATTAACATAATGTGATGATTTTTCCATGATTTATGGAACAATCCGTCCTTTATACAAACTTTATACATATACAGTATTACCTTTGGGCGCAATTTTGACATTTCCTTAATGGCTTCTGCTGGACTGCCCTCTGAACTTGGTGCCTTATAATTTTTCAAGCTTCTTACTGCAAGTTGTAACTCAGATGAGAAAATAGCGGAGGTTCTTCAGGTATGCTTATGTGGAACAAACTATCGTCACAGCTGTAGCTAGCTCCGGTGTCGGCATACTGGCCCTAATATTTTTCAGTACTATCTTGTAACCCATGCCCCCATCTTCTCGAAGTTTCACCCGTTTCCGCTTCTTGCTGTTAGTAATAGCTGCCTTCGGGTGCTTTTTCTCTTTTTTGTAAGAATCTGCTTCGAAAGTAGCTTGTCCCAAGCGTAATAAGTTTCGTCTTATCTTTGCTATTTCATTCGTCCACCAGTAAACGGATTTTTTTCCGCTGTTTATTCGCTAGAATTGGCATAGATATTTTGCATGCCTGTTTGACGCCGGGCATAGTAGCTTTAACACGCTCTTCAGCATTTCAGAAGACGAGGCTATTTAGCGGATATGTGCCGAGCTTTGCCACGCTCCACCTGCGGGTGCTTCTCATTTTGTTCACCCCAGCGCACTTTGAGACCTTTGAGCCAGAGCAATGGTATTTGATACTTGGATTACATACACAAGGGATAGGCTGCAAATGTCAAAAAATATCACATACTTTTATCTGGCTTTATCAATCTCAGTCAAAGTGAAAAATTTTGCAGAGGAACTAGCCTTACTTGTAAAGCATTTGTTGAGCAAGGCTCACCAACTCAGACTACCTAAGTTAAAGAAAATCTGAAATTGTAAAATTTTTGGAAAGAAAATCATAGAAATACCAAAAAGCACACTCCAGCAGTTTTGCCGTAATGCACAGCTGAGCGCATTATGTTAAGTTTAACTTTGATCTCTTTACTCTCTTACTCTTTACTCTCAACTGCTACGCAAAGTGCAGAAAGCATAGTCCAATACCATTTTATGTTATTGTGGCCAGTTCGCCAGCATCGACTTTTGGCTTTTCGATGTCACAGCAACTGGGCATAACAAAAACTTTATTCATTATGAAAACTTATGCGGCGCACTAATATTGCTAATAATGCTCCATCTCCATCAAGATCTCAAAAAACACGACTGTTGGCTTATCACTGGCCATATTAGCATTGGACAATCCAACCACCCACTAGCCAAAAAGAAAAACACATTCAGCCATTGTTAGAATTTCCATTTTACTTACACATTTGACACTTTTAAACAATGTGTTAATTTGTTGTTGTGACGTTTAGGCCGACAGTTTAACACTCAGTGCAAACTTCCATTGGATGAAACTACCAAACGGCTGTTGCTAAAATTTCAATGTTTTAAGTTTTTTTATTGCAAGCCAAAGTGTGCGAGCGTATTTTAGTGCAGTTTGTGAAAAGTTTGTGGTTTTTTGTACTGATAGGCTCTAGGGACCAATTGTGGGAACTAAATCAAAGAATGGTGGTAGTATTAGTTCGGCAAGTACAAGCATTGATTAAAATATTAAATCTCTCTTGCTGACTTTATAAATAGTCAGTTGGCGCCCAAACTTGCGAATTGCATTGTATTTAAAGCTATTATCCAAACCAGATCTGCAGCAATTTCTCGAATCAACAAGCTTCTTTTTAGTCTTATGCTTCCCAGTTTTCGAGATCTGAGTCCACAAAATTATGATTTGGATACTTCTTCTATCATAGCGCCATCACAAAGCTAGACTATAAATGTCGAAAGGCGGACAAGATCGTAAGAAGAGATTATAGATACCTTAGCAATAGCGGTGAATCGAATAAGGTTTATTAGCAAACTTATATTAGACAGCCTCAGTCAAATTAAAACGAAAAGTTGGTTTTTTCTAAAATCTAAACAGATTACAGATCAATTTTCTGTATAGCAGTGAAAATAAAATTAATAAAGGAGTGATTAAAACTCAATTCTAAATCTCGTCTGCTATCGGAGCTCTTTTGGACAAGTTATGGAAGACCAAGAAATCCCTGTGCTGTGACATACAGCAAATTGCGGGTGTTCAACTAAAACTTTCGTGAGATGCTTGAGCAGGAAGAATCATACCCCCCCCCCCCCCTTCGCCAGTAGCTAGGAGGCTAATTACTGCACTCAAAAAAATTAAGGTTGGGATGAAAACCATACTCACATTAAGACAGCGTTGAATTCCAAGGCTATACCATTCACTACTTTGGTATGGTCTTAAAGGTTCAATGTAGTCATATTAAATCGGTACCGGAACAGTCGCGTTAGTAAAGCAATGGTGCTTGTTGCCAGAGTGTACTGGACCGGCAACGGAATATCAACATGGATAGCACCCACCCATTCTGGGAGTGTATTTATCGCTACAAGAAGAAAAGGAATATGACCATTAAACTCAATACTGAAGCTGCAAGACTAAAGTTCAAGCACATACGCCAAATGGACATGAATTTGGTATTGTAAGTAAGGAGATGAGATCACGTTGATCAAAAAAGCTGGCATCCACGCAATGCACTATATCAGAATGATTAGTCCTTTTGCAGTAGCGTCTAGCTCAAGTGCATAACTTACGTTAAATTTCACTTAATTATATGTAGCTCTCAAATATAGTATAGATCTCGATCGATCGTTGGTTATTGATAGACTATCCTTCTCCGAGCTTGCATATATCGGCTACAGCATTCTCCTAAGAGGATAGAGAGAAGAGGTACCTTTAGAAACCCTACGCAACGAGTTGGACGAAAGTCCAGAAACATGTAAAAACAAAACTGGGGCAAACCAGTGGGGTTGCCAATGCGGAAGAACTGAAGGGACCGAATGAATTCCGGTAATATACGCTTATGACTACGTAAAGCAGAGCTTACCCTCTGCGAAAAGTCTAATGGAGAAATGTCTAGTCGGTCATCGAGTGGTCCAGCCGAAACAGCGCGGTTGAAGGAGGTCCTAGCTAGAGGAGATATAGTTCAGGAACTAATGAAGAAAGGAAACGAGGAATAGCGATGTAATAGTGAGTGTCCCTTGGAGCGCTTTTCGAATCACATTTCCCTTTGGGAGATGATTCAGGAGAGGAAGCAGACAGCAATTACACTTCGATCACGGATCGGGTAGTGCCGGGTTTGGTGGTCGATATTAAGGCGGAGAAGACTTTGTCAAAGTTTGAATCGCCTGATCTAGATGTTATGCTTCTTGCCATGCTACAAATTTCGAGTAGACCGTGCGTGGTTAAAATAATATTCTATGGACTAGAATCATGTATCTCACTCTTGGAGAACTGCTTTTGTAGCACTCCTACCAAAGGTAGGGCAGATCGGTCATATTTATCCCGAGAGCTACAGGCCCATTAGCTTAACATCATTTTTGCTCAAAACATTTCGAGGCTGATTATGTGGAAGTATACATAAATTCCAACACGGATGAAAGACTGTTTTCCAAAAGGTAGACATGCACTGCATAGCGTATTTAAAGTATAGAGAAAGCCCTGTAATATAAGGGGTGTACATTCAGTCATAGACAAATGGACCGGCTGCATGTTAAATTGCATGAAGATTACTACGCAATGGGGGTTGTATGATGCCACGACATCGATGAACAGGGACACGCTGCAGAGCAGAGATTATCATCTCTGTTGTGGACGCTGATCTTTAAACAACTGCTCAGAGGGTTCGATGAGGGACCCGTCAAACTTGCGGCGTACATAGATGATGTTGCCGTAGTCATAAGTGAAAAGTGCCACCAAAAAAAACGCTCTTTGACGAATCGTGCGCTTCGGGATATACATACCTGGCATCTTATATTAGGTTGACCGCGAAAATACGGTCTTGTTTACAAAGAGGTGCAGGATCCCAAATTGAAGAAGGCCTAAGCTAGAAGTGGTGACCGTACAGAAGAAACCTTGCGTAAAATATATAGGAGACATTCTGGACAGCAAGTTGTCGTGGAAGCTCAACGTGGGGGAGATAGTGACGAAGGTTTCGACGGCACTTAAAACTTGTAGTATTTGCCATGAGGATGGGGTATTTAATAACATGGGTCCTGCTTTTTGAAAGGGTTTTCCCTTTTGGTTGTCGAACAACTCTATTGGCTCAGTCATTCTATGTGGTGTTCTCACGGCTCGCCCAGTTTAACATAACGTAATCTAATATAGATCTTAACACCTCATCTACTAGCCTTTTTGCACTAAAAAATTTTAAAATTTGTTTAAACTTATTTTTTTATAAAGACATACTTTTATATAAATGCTTCTTTAACCTTCCTCGAGCTCACTCTGTTTATGTTTGCTTCACAACTTTTCACTGCATGGGAGTTGTGTTTTGCTTATTCGCTTACATTCCTTTTTTGCGTTCTTACAATCGCGAAGTTTTCATACGAAATAAAATTTGTTCTACTCAATTTCTCGCCTTTATAGTTTTGTGAAGTGCATTTACCGCATTCTTCAGCATTACCAACCCCTTCCCCCCCTTTTAACTACTTTTGTTTCTACTATCTTAGAGTTTTTGTTCCGTTACTAAAGTTTTGTCAAAATTTATTTTTGGTGCACATGTAAATTTTTCCTCTCAACACTTCATACTCCTTCCGGCAATTGAACCCTCTAAGCACTTGAATCGGTTATACTTGTTGTTGCATACTTTTTATAATATTCTATATTTAATGTACCAAAGATGTTGATACCGTAAACAATTTTGAATACAATAGACTGGACTTATGTAAGGCTTCAGTGCTTGACTGCAAAGCTCAAGAAATATGTCATTCGAAAAATTAGTATTCGTGGACTTTTACTTGTGGATTTGTTACTACACTGCAAAAATCGTTGGATCATGTGTTCCACTGGAGTACTTACCATTATACTCCACTGTAATACAGCAATGGACCAACTCATGTTTCTACACGAACATATTGTAAGCCGATCATTGCTCGTTTTGAACCATTGTAATCACTACACGATGTTTATTGGACTGTGGGTACTCCATGGATTACTCTGATGTAATGCGGAGTTGGAGTATATGGTCCAGTCCTAGGACATCGCAATGTTAATTGGACCATATTTTTTGTATGAATTGTGGGTAATTTTGGAGCACTCGGTTGGTCCATAGCGAGTATTCCATACATGCATGCATGGAGTACTCGCGATGTTTGCAGGGTAATAACTTGTACTGCTTTCAGTCAGCAGGTAGTTTTTGTTGTCGTTATAGCGATAAAAATAATCTCCGAAGGTTTTCGCGAGTGTTATACTGTTTTCACATAGAAACTTAATGATCTCATTTCACCTTCTAATGAAATCGTAAATTTTTTGCTTTCACACAGAAGTAACTGCTCGATTAGTATGAAGGATGAAATGTCAAGCGAATAAAATGACAATGCTATATGACAGACAATCATGGCGGAACGATACAAGGTGGCAGCATAGTGACATACCTACAAACAAAAAAAATTCCATGTACTTGTAAATTCGATGGACAAATGTCAAAATCGTACTGCGCCGGTAGTTGATGTATCAAATCAAATAAAAAAGGTTATAATCAGCTGTTCGATGCGGCCACCTTGTATCGTTCCGCCATGCATACAATGACATTTACTTTGACAAATGACAATTTTAAGCACTAAACACACCAAAAACTAAGAAGCGGAACGCGGCCAACAGAGTTGCATTGTGCTTTTGACTTCAATAGGCATTCGATTAGCTACTAATGAAATAATTATAGATTCGAATTTTTTAGGGAAGATTGAGCTCAATAAGCGTCTTAATGTAGAAAACTGCCTTTATTATTCAATAAGCCGTATGTGTGAAAACAGTATTACATATGTTGATGGTCCTTTACCGGATATATATCCGGTACGTTACGTTAACAAGCACCATTAAGCTACAAGCCCGATCATCTCGGGAACAATTTAATATGACCACATTAAACGTTCTAGGCCATGCCACCCCCTACCTCCTAGTTCCGTGCGGATCTTTGGGGTCACCAGAGCCTTGGCTGCTAAAGAAATAGGATTTGCTATGGGTAGGTGAGGTTGAAAATTTGGTTGGAGAAGCTCGCCTCCCCTTGAAATGGTTGCACTACAAAATTCATTGAATCCTTTGGATATTTTAGTTGCCTTTTATGAGAGGCATACTTGTCGAGGTAATATTTTTAACCCCTAACCCGCTGGTGGTAAACCTCATTCCTGGCAGGTATTGCTGTGCTAGAAAAGTTAATTTCTTAAAGCAAGATATTCAACTTTAATGAGATCATTTCATTTGTAGTAAAATCGATTATACAAGCTACTTCACGACACACATAAGCAGGAAGGTATGTATGTTTACTGCTAACCATTAGAACAATTGTCGAAGCGCAAATACAATTTCTGGTTGTCATTTAGCTTCACCGATTTGTGATTTCAAAAAAAAACTCAACCCAGTCTGATACACAAATTAAGCACTGTTTACTTTCTGCTAGATGACGATGCATGGCTGGCTGGTTGTTAAATGGTCGCTGAAAACATTTTTCCGCATGAACATCCAATTGTTTTGACTGGAGAAGATTGAAGTACTTGCTGTTAGATATGCAAATATGAGGCTACAGAGATGGCGGTGTAAAGAGGAAATGTTTAAATGTGTGGTCATTATGACAAGCTCAAAATGTGAACGGACTGGAACAAAAAGAGATTCACCTCACATGTTGCCCATTTAAAGTTTAATTGTCATACATAAAGCGTTTAGTATTTTGCTGGCGAATATCTTCAGTTCTTTTGCAGTTATGACCAGTTAAAAATGTTTACGACATTTTAAATTAAGCAAAATTTAATAAAATTAAGGTAAAAAATTTAATAAATTTTTTTGTAATAAAAATAAAATTTGCAGCGGGTATGATGCAACATGAAAACTAACTTATTGTAACGAATTTAGGGGATTCCGCTTATCTGCAACCTTCTACTAACGTTGGTATCGCTAAACTCTTGAATAAATAACTTTAATTTTCAATAATGCAAAATGGCCTTTATTAAAGTACTTCACAATAACACTGATACTTCACAACCAATAGCTTGCTTAAATCAAACTGATTACTCAGCTTTAACTCCTTTTATACTTGGTAATGTCTCGTTCGCATACTTATAGGCGTGTCTATTTCTAGAATTTACTACTCTTTTACCAGCTTTAAATTTCTCAGCTAACTACAGATGCACGATTATTACAGCTTCTTGCATAGCCAATGTGCGTGTATATGTGAGTGATACTTCCACAGATGATTGCCTACTTTTGGGAGTATCTCAGATATATGCATGTGTTTGTGCGTTACTCTCCGCTGCTTGTATGGACATATGGGTAGACATAATGATTGATTTGGTGATGTGGATACAAGTCAATGCTTAGTATCGGCTTAGAGATGATAGTATCCCTTAGTGTTGCTAATATTCGTCACATTATTTTAATACTGACTTTAATGGGATTGCTCGAAAGAACAAACGTTATCGACTTTTATAGGTGATTTATCGATTGATATTGAAATGTTATCGGTTTTTAACTGAGTGTCATAAATTTGATATGGGCTTGTTAATGATATATTATGGAAAAATTATCCATTTTTTATCGAAAAGATATATATTTGTTATCGAAAAATTACAGATGTATTTTCAAAAAAGTATCGATTTTTTCTTTAAAAGTTATCGATTTATTATCGACGTATTACAAACTTTTTACCAGCGTGTTGTCGAAAAGTTATCCAACTTTTTTAACAATTTTATGATTTGCTATCGGAAAGTTATCGATTTCCTTATCGAATGCATATTGAAAAGTATTCGAATACTTTTCGAATTATTTTTTATGTTATCAAAAGAGTGAGCGATTTCTTATTAAAAATGTATGGGAGTGTTATTAATTTTTAACGGCGTGTTATAGAGTTTTGTCGAAAAGTTAGGAATGTTTTATTAAAATATAATCGATCGAAAATTAATAGATTTCTTTTTGGGAAATTGCCAGTTAGAAATCAGCGTGTTTTCGATTTGTCATCGGCGACTCATTGGTTTGTTATGAAGCAGATACCGATAAACATATAATCGATGACACATCTGTAACCTGCCGATAACAAGACGATAAGAAACCAATTCATTGCCGATGACACGACAATAGCAAGCAAGTAATAAACCGATAAATGGACCATCATAACACGCTGTAACACGTTAACCTCCTAAGAGATTTTGAGCAGAGCTTCTCTTCCAGTTTGCTTCGTGCTCCTTTTTACTTTTCCTACAAATTGGCGGCACGGGACATACATGTTTTATACCAACTCCGAGGGGCATCTGCAAGGCAGACGAGTTTTTATTGAGAAGCTTTTCATGCCCCAAATACACTAAAATTTTATGTGGCTTTGCCCAGGGCGTGACACCAGGATCTTCGGAGTGGTAGGCGGAGCACGCTACCACCACAACAAGCTGCCGATAACAAAGCAATAACTTGTCGATATCAATTTTTGACGATGAGAAGCCGGCGAAGCTCTGATCAAAAATCACGAAATTATTTGTTGTATTTGTTTTTTGTGCTCCGTATTATGGAGCGCGGGCTGAATCTACTTCGCATTTGATACTTACCTTTCAAGGAAATGGTCTGCACTTTCTCCATTGTCCACAGTCCGGTGCAACAACGGCTATTTTATTTATATTGCTTTTTCTTATAAATTTTCAAATTTAGACCACTAAGACCCAGCGGGTTAGGGGGTCAGAATACACCCGCGGTAGGTATGCCTGTCGTAAGAGGCGACTAAAATACAAGATTCAAAGGGGCTGTGTAGCGCAACCCTTTCAGGTTGCCAGTGCAATATACTCTTTCTCCAAACCCAATTGGCAGCTTCACCAAGCCGCGGCGAATCCTGTTTCACTCGCAGACGAGGCTCCGGCGACCCCAAGCTCCTCATGGAATTTGGTGGTGGGGAGGGAGGGATGGCCTGCAGGTTTAATGTGGCCATCGTTCCCGAGAAGGTCGGGCTAGCACCTTAATCGTGCTGTGTTACCGGAGCGTACCGATCCTGTAGCCAGCAAAGCACCATCACATCGATAACACTCCCCAAAGCCTTCGGGGAGAAACCTTATCCCTACAACAACAACAACAACTGAGATGAAAAGTTTATGTTTTAAAATTTACCAAGACAAAAAGTAGAAGAGAAGGCGTAGGGTGATGAGTCAAGAAATACGATAGTGGTTCAGGTGATACTATACGTCAGACCTTGCAAGCGAGAAAAACGCATGGTCGGTAAAATCTATGAGGGTGCGGGAACCGCTGGCATGGCCGACCATAGTAGGGGAGAAGTGAAGGAAAGGCTACCTCCTCAAGGGGTTGCCAGCTTCTTCTTTTTCGCCAGCAACCTTGTATACTGCAAACGATTCCAAAAGGAAACTGCCAAGAACACCACAAGCAAACAAAAAACTTCTTCAAATTTGATTTTTCGCCATAGAAGTTAATTTTTTAATAATGAAAAAAAAAAAAACTCGTGTATGAAGCAGAATAGTTTTTAGAATAGTTTCATGGTTTTTGGCGGAGGAAAACCGGGCTGAGGAAAGGGGGGAAATCGCAAAGGCCTAGAACTTCCATCCTAGAAAACCGTAAAGGAAGCAAAGAAAACGTTGTACAAATAAAAGTATTAGGAATATAGTACATTTGGATAGATTGGTTTAAAAGTTAAAGGAACTTGGGGCTGCTGAAAGTGGACCTACTCGCCATGACTTGACTGATTCGGGATAAATCTTATAACGCGCTGGCATCCTTCGGCTAAGCAGAATGGTATCATATAGTTAAAGGGCTAAGGGGAGTTGATTCAACACTTCTAAAGTAAAGCAAAAACGTGCCGTAAAGATAATGAACGCAGCAATAATGTACTCCATACCACTCCATGCCGTATGCATCCCATGTGTGGTGAGGTAAGAGGACGAGCTGTGACAGTGGCAGAGCCAGATCGCGAATATGCCATTGTGGTATACCTAGTCGGCTGATTCTTAATCTACCGAGCGTAGGACACAAACACTAAACGCATTTTACCGTTTGTATCTGGAGGCCGGACCTACTATATCTGCTTTCATTGTGCTACAACGATTATATTGGTAAAGGTCGATAAACGAAATACTATATCTATCTTCCCTCTGCCCACTCCACTTTGATAAAAATACTCATAACTGCTCGCGTGCATTAAAAATTGTTAAGTTTACTGGATATATAGCATTTGTTTCCGTTTTTAAATATTGTAAGTATGTATTCATCATCATTTTGGATTTTTTTTATGTGGTCTAGTAAATCACACTACTATTATTAAATACACAATCCAACTTTTCCTCAAATCTCCTAGTGCTCCGTTTTGAATTTGCCTTCATATCACTTGTGGTGAATATTTGCTTTGGCCCAATGCCGAATTGATGGACTTTTTAGCCTCTTTCGCTTAAACGTTTCCTTTTTTGAGTTTGTTTTTTACAAGGAGTTTTTTTTAGCGTCATTATTAGGGTGGTTACAAGGTATATGGTGAATTTTAATTTTTGTTCTATCTTTCGGGGCACCCTCCTAAAATATGCTTATAGATCAGAAAATGATTATTGCAAAGTTTCAGGCCAATCCGATAATGTTAAAAGTGCCTCATTGAGGTCAAAGTTAGGAAAAACAGCGATTTTTCAGAAAAAAAATTTAGTGCAGTGTTTTAGTGAACTTGACTCATATACCATTGAATATTTCAATGTCCATAGACGTTTGCATGGAAATTAAATTAGGGTTATCCACTATGACCTGATCTGACAAATGCTAAATACTGCTAAAAAATAACCGTTTTATAAAAATATTATTAAGATCAAAATCAATATAAAATAAAAAATTACCTATCGAATGGTGTACGAGTCAAGTTCCTGGCACAAATGGTTTCACTTTTACTGACGAAACACAAAAAATATTTTCTGAAAAATCGCTGTTTTTCCAAACTTTGACCTCAATGGGGCACGTGTTAACATTATCGGAGTGGCCAGAAACTCTGTATGCATCATTTTCTAATCTATTGGCATATTTTATGGGGGTGCCCCAGCGGAAAATGTAAAATTGATTTCTTGTGGCCACCCTAATCTAATATGAATAGTGTGATAGCTGCAATCACGCATATACAAGGATGTGTATGTATGTGTGTTATTTGTCCTTTAACACATCCTTACCAACAATCTATTCAATTTTCGTTTATTAACGTTTCTTCCGTTTTTTGTCAGCTGGTTTTTCGGAAAACGTTGTATTAAATTGAAAAAATCTATTGTAAGCTTCCTTTCAATCTTTCAATTTCTCTTCCATGTACCTACCTTATCTAGCGAAAGTCACTGACAATTAAATAATTTTTGGCAGCAAATTGTAAGCTTATTCGCACAATAGCCGAATGCTTGCTAATTTTGGAAGGCCATTTTTTGGCAGTCAACTGATTTTTATTTAAAAAATTGTTTTATGTTTTTCTGATGTATTTTTTTTTTAACAAAATAAAGGAGACAGTTTAGGCTATTTTCCTCCATTGTTTCTACTGCTTTCATCACGGCTACCCTCGTAGCTTGTAGGATTTGTTTGTTTCCAGATTTTCGCAGTATTCCGCAAACCCTTCTGTGTCATTACTTTTACGTGTATTGCATAGTCTGTTATTTGAGCCCCCTTGCGCTAACCTACCTCGTCTAATGTAGCTCAAAGAACCCCATCGAAGCGCAGGTAGGGAACTAGGTAGTCTCTATGTAGTTCGTCCAATATTATATGACGCTATACTACTATGGCCGTATAGTCTGCGCTCAAGTTGCTGCGAGGCATTTAGTCTCGCTTTCAGTTGTTAATCTTCGCTACCTGGCCCAGAGGTGAAACGTACAGAATGGCATGAAGTGCAGCTGTCGGGGTTGTTTTCAGGGCTCTCGTAATGCTAAGCATTGATAGCCAGGGCGAAGGGAGGCTAACTTTCCGGGGTAGGTTCTTTTTTGAGTGGCCGTCCACCAAACAAGGACTCCATTATACAGGATAGGCTTTAGAATTTCTGTGAATATCCAATAAGTGAGAGGGCGGTGCTTATACTCCAGCATTCTTTTACATGCATAAAAAGCCACTCTCTCCTTCACATTGTGCTTCCATATTTGGGACAAGGTTTCTCCTGCAGGGTCACACATCCTAGCTTATGCCTTGAACGATTCGGGACCTTATTCCTCCTATTATACAAGACTATATACGTCTTTTCCGCATTGGCGCTCAACTCGTCATTAGGAGTGTAAATTCCGAGTTCCCGATCCATCAAAGAGTTAATTTTGTAAAGTCCGCAGCAGAGGTGAAAATATCGAGTTGCGTGTGCGAATAATTTCATCGTACGCGCAGTCTCTTATGTAAACTTTTATACTACACTAATCACATAACTAATTTATATATTTTATTTGCATTAAGTAGCAGATTGAAGAGATTTACTCAAATATTTGTACGCACCCGAAAATTGGTTTACCTACATTCAAAAAGTGAGCCTCGCTTCCCCACATCTCTCTTTCTACCATTCTCGTCTACTTTCTCTGTCGCTTCTCATCTTACTTATTCTTGTCCATCTCTTATTCTATTCATCCCCATCACGCTCCCACTCACACTCTTACTCTAACTCCAACCCACACTTCAACTCCCACTCCTACTCCCACGCCAACTCTCCCTTCCACTCCCACTCTCACTCACACTCCAACTCTCACTCTCCAAGTTTCAGTTAACCGAAATAAATGCAAAGTTTCTTCTGATTTGACATTCTTCTGCACAGCAATATAAATTTTGAGTTATGAACAGAATAATCAAATTTAGAGTAAAAAGCGTGACATATCGCCTAAGAAAAATTTGTTTTCTTAATTTAGTTATATTTCTTTCAGGCGCATGTGGCTACTATTAACGAGGCCGTTGAGCACCTGAGTAAGGCTGTTCACGGCTATAACCAAATGTGTATTTAGTCTGACAGCCAGGCTGCACAAAAAGCGCTTGGATCGGTCTCATGTAAGTCCAGGACAGTAGAGAAGTGCAGCAAATCTCTCAAGGAGATCGCTGAGCAAACTTCCCTTAGTCTGGTATGAGTGCCTGGACACTCGGATATAGCGGGCAATGATATGGCTGGCGAACTTGCAAGAGGGGGCACATCCGTTCAGATTTCGTCGTCTTGGAAGGGATTGAGCATGCCGCCTGTAAGCTCACTTTGAAAGGGATTTTTCTTAGGGAGCGGTTGTGAGATGGAGCGATCTTGAATCCTGCTACCACGCTAAGCTCGTGTGGCTGGACTTATAACCGGCCACATAGCAATCGGGTGGCATGCAGAACGGCTGGGTGCTCCCTATAATGATTACTGCAGGAGCTGCAAAGACGAAGAGGAGATAGAAACAGTCAAGCATTTTCTGTGCGATTTTCCTGCGCTTTGGCATAAGAGGAAGAAAGCTCTGGGATCTCCTTTCTTTGACGATCTTTGTGATCTGGTTAACATGGAACCTAAGAAATTCCTGACGTTTGCTAAATCGACCTGTTGGTTTGAGTGGGAGAGAGATCCACGTGGTATCACTATGGGACCTTTATGGGCCTAAGTGCACTGGTGCACGCACTGGTGGCCACTCTAACCTAACCTTAGTTACATATATTTATTTATCATATTTTATGGAATTAAATTGCTTTCCCAAACATGACCGGAACCTTAACTCACCTCTTGCAACCTGCGAACAGAGCGCAAGACTTTGAGGAAGCATGTCATAATTTCAACAAAAATATCCTAATGATAATCCTGTTACATAATTGGAGACACTGACAGAAAGAAAATCTCGCTGCTTTGTAAGGACAAAATAAAAATGAAAAACAAAACTTAAGATTTTTATAGCAAAAATTCCGACATTTTGTGAAGCAGACAGAAATATTGCGGTATTCCGCATAAAGTGAAACGTAGTATTTATTTGACAAAAGACAAGTCTGGATAGCAAATACCATAGCTGTTTGGCCAGTTCGTTTGCTCACAAGCTTGCAAGAGCACGTAATGCCAGTTACCGAATACGACGCCCATTTACTGAGAATTTCCATAGAATTTTGAATATCAACAATTGGGTAGGGAAATTTATTTAGTTCGTATATATTAGTTGCTATGCAGTAGTTTCATAGTAAGTATGTATGAATATATCCCCTGCGTCTCCATTGTATGTACATAAGTTCTCATCTGGCCGTGAAGTTAGCGAAGGACTTCCGCAGAATTAATGTGTTTCAAGTTATTCATGACACTGACGCTGAATTACGACTTTAAAAGCAATGCGTGTCCCTTTTTATGAATTAACTGCTTTTCTTCTTTTTTTTCCTTTTTGAGCACAAAATTTTCGTAGCCATTTGAGTTGTGATGGCCGTTGCAGCCGGATGTGACTGTGCAACGCAAACTAGCAATGCTTTTAAATATTCAAGCTGCGTCTTTTTTATTTTGAACTTCAAACTAGGCACGAAAAATTTGAAGATAAAATATTTTCTTTACGAATTCTCGTAAATACATTCTAAGCAATTAAATAACAAAAATGTAAGGCGCGATAACCTCCGAAGAGATCTAAGGCCGAGCTTCTCTTCCAATTTGCGTCGTGCTCCCCTTGATTTTCTCTACAAATTGGCCGGACGGGACCTACATGATTTTATGCCGACTCCGAACGGCATCTGCAAGGCAGATGAGTTTTCACTGAGAGCTTTTCATGGCAGAAATACACCCGGAGCGCTTGCCAAACACTGCCGAGGGGCGACCCCGCTTAGAAAAATTTTCTTCTAATTGAAAAACCTTATTTTTGATGTTGCTTTGCCCGGGGTTTGAACCCAGGGCATCCGTTGTGGTAGGCGGAGCACGCTACCATCACACCACGGTGGTCGCCTAAGCAAGTAGGGAAGGTTAAGTTCGGGTGTAACCGAACATTACATACTCAGTTGAGAGCTATGGTGACAACATAAGGGAAAATAACCATGTAGGAAAATGAACCGAGGGTAACCCTGCAATGTGTTTGTATTAAAGAGTATTTTATGATGGAGTGGGCCATAGTTCTATAGGTGGACGCCATTTAGGGATATAGCCATAAAGGTGGACCAGGGATGACTCTAGAATGTGTTTGTACGATATGGGTATCAAATGAAAGGTATTAATGAGGGTTTTAAAAGCGAGTGGTGGTAGTTGTATATGTGAAGGCGTTTTCCAGATATCGACCAAAATATGGACCAGGGTGATCTAGAACATCATCTGTCGGGTGCCGCTAATTTATTTATATATGTTATACCACGAACAGTATTCAAGGTTTTTTTATTTCGCCCTACCGAACTTTTTCATTTTATTCTACTTAATATGGTAGGTGTCACACCCATTTTACAAAGTTTTTTCAAAAGTTATATTTTGCGTCAATAAACCAATCCAATTATCATGTTTCATCCCTTTTTTCGTATTTGGTATAGAATTATGGTATTTTTTTCATTTTTCGTTATTTTCGATATCGGAGAAGTGGGCGTGGTCATAGTCGGATCTCGGCCATTTTTTATACCAATACAAAGTGAGTTCAGGTAATTACATGAACTGAGTTTAGTAAAGATATATCGATTTTTACTCAAGTTATAGTGTTGATGGCCGAGCGGAAGAACAGACGGTCGACTGTGTATAAAAACTGGGCGTGGCTTCAAACCGATTTCGCGCTTTTTCACAGAAAACAGTTATCGTCCTAGAATCTAAGCCTCTACCAAATTTCACAAGGATTGGTGAATATTTGTTCGACTTATGGCATTAAAAGTATCCTATACAAATTAAATGAAAAAGGGCGGAGCCACGCCCATTTTGAAATTTTCTTTTATTTTTGTATTTTGTTGCACCATATCATTACTGGAGTTGAATGTTGACATAATTTACTTATATACTGTAAATATATTACATTTTTTGTTAAAATTTGACTTAAAAATTTTTTTTTCAAGTGGGCGTGGTCGTTCTCCGATTTTGCTAATTTTTACTAAGCATACATATAGTAATAAGAGTAACCTTTCTGCCAAATTGCGTCATGATATCTTCAACGACTGCCAAATTACAGCTTGCAAAACTTTTAAATTACCTTCTTTTAAAAGTGGGCGGTGCCACGCCCATTGTCCAAAATTTTACTAATTTTCTATTCTGCGTCATAAGTTCAACTCACCTCACATGAATTTTACGAACATAAGAAAGATGGAAAAATGCTTAAATCCATTCCAAATTAAGGACTCATTAAAACTTTGAACAAGATCTTGATTATGTAATACTGCTTAAGTTCGAGCAGTGTTGTTACTCATTTTAAAAAGCTGTATAAATATTTTGTATTTTTCATCATTAAGGGCATTGAAATTTTAATTACGCACTTCTAACCAAAAATTTGCTGAAGGTTAAATGGGTTGAGTGCAAAAAAAATTTCCTTTCTATAATTCCCCCAATAACCAAAATAAACATAATGTAACTTTTTAATAAGTTTTCTCAAAAAAACATTAAGCTTAAAAAACGTGGATGGGGCCCCATATTCTCTTGTACAAACATTAAAAAGTCTACAGTAAGAAGGTTGTTTTATTTGAAGCGACGTAAACTGATTTTCAAAATTTCTAGAGAAGCCGTCTAACACACATGCATTTTACGAACATAAGAAAGATGGAAAGATACTTAAATCCATTCCAAATTAAGGTCTCATTAAAACTTTGAACAAGATCTTGATTATGTAATACTGCTTAAGTTCGAGCAGTGTTGTTACTCATTTTAAAAAGCTGTATAAATATTTTGTATTTTTCATCATTAAGGGCATTGAAATTTTAATTACGCACTTCTAACCAAAAATTTGCTGAAGGTTAAATGGGTTGAGTGCAAAAAAAATTTCCTTTCTATAATTCCCCCAATAACCAAAATAAACATAACGTAACTTTTTAATAAGTTTTCTCAAAAAAACATTAAGCTTAAAAAACGTGGATGGGGCCCCATATTCTCTTGTACAAACATTAAAAAGTCTACAGTAAGAAGGTTGTTTTATTTGAAGCGACGTAAACTGATTTTCAAAATTTCTAGAGAAGCCGTCTAACACACATGCATTTTACGAACATAAGAAAGATGGAAAGATACTTAAATCCATTCCAAATTAAGGACTCATTAAAACTTTGAACAAGATCTTGATTATGTAATACTGCTTAAGTTCGAGCAGTGTTGTTACTCATTTTAAAAAGCTGTATAAATATTTTGTATTTTTCATCATTAAGGGCATTGAAATTTTAATTACGCACTTCTAACCAAAAATTTGCTGAAGGTTAAATGGGTTGAGTGCAAAAAAAATTTCCTTTCTATAATTCCCCCAATAACCAAAATAAACATAACGTAACTTTTTAATAAGTTTTCTCAAAAAAACATTAAGCTTAAAAAACGTGGATGGGGCCCCATATTCTCTTGTACAAACATTAAAAAGTCTACAGTAAGAAGGTTGTTTTATTTGAAGCGACGTAAACTGATTTTCAAAATTTCTAGAGAAGCCGTCTAACACACATGCATTTTACGAACATAAGAAAGATGGAAAGATACTTAAATCCATTCCAAATTAAGGTCTCATTAAAACTTTGAACAAGATCTTGATTATGTAATACTGCTTAAGTTCGAGCAGTGTTGTTACTCATTTTAAAAAGCTGTATAAATATTTTGTATTTTTCATCATTAAGGGCATTGAAATTTTAATTACGCACTTCTAACCAAAAATTTGCTGAAGGTTAAATGGGTTGAGTGCAAAAAAAATTTCCTTTCTATAATTCCCCCAATAACCAAAATAAACATAACGTAACTTTTTAATAAGTTTTCTCAAAAAAACATTAAGCTTAAAAAACGTGGATGGGGCCCCATATTCTCTTGTACAAACATTAAAAAGTCTACAGTAAGAAGGTTGTTTTATTTGAAGCGACGTAAACTGATTTTCAAAATTTCTAGAGAAGCCGTCTAACACACATGCATTTTACGAACATAAGAAAGATGGAAAGATACTTAAATCCATTCCAAATTAAGGTCTCATTAAAACTTTGAACAAGATCTTGATTATGTAATACTGCTTAAGTTCGAGCAGTGTTGTTACTCATTTTAAAAAGCTGTATAAATATTTTGTATTTTTCATCATTAAGGGCATTGAAATTTTAATTACGCACTTCTAACCAAAAATTTGCTGAAGGTTAAATGGGTTGAGTGCAAAAAAAATGTCCTTTCTATAATTCCCCCAATAACCAAAATAAACATAACGTAACTTTTTAATAAGTTTTCTCAAAAAAACATTAAGCTTAAAAAACGTGGATGGGGCCCCATATTCTCTTGTACAAACATTAAAAAGTCTACAGTAAGAAGGTTGTTTTATTTGAAGCGACGTAAACTGATTTTCAAAATTTCTAGAGAAGCCGTCTAACACACATGCATTTTACGAACATAAGAAAGATGGAAAGATACTTAAATCCATTCCAAATTAAGGTCTCATTAAAACTTTGAACAAGATCTTGATTATGTCATACTGCTTAAGTTCGAGCAGTGTTGTTTCTCATTTTAAAAAGCTGTTTAAATATTTTGTATTTTTCATCATTAAGGGCATTGAAATTTCAATTACGCACTTCTAACCAAAAATTTGCTGAAGGTTAAATGGGTTGAGTGCAAAAAAAATTTCCTTTCTATAATTCCCCCAATAACCAAAATAAACATAACGTAACTTTTTAATAAGTTTTCTCAAAAAACATTAAGCTTAAAAACGTGGTTGGGGCCCCATATTCTCTTGTACAAACATTAAAAAGTCTACAGTAAGAAGGTTGTTTTATTTGAAGCGACGTAAACTGATTTTCAAAATTTCTAGAGAAGCCGTCTAACACACATGCATTTTACGAACATAAGAAAGATGGAAAGATACTTAAATCCATTCCAAATTAAGGTCTCATTAAAACTTTGAACAAGATCTTGATTATGTCATACTGCTTAAGTTCGAGCAGTGTTGTTTCTCATTTTAAAAAGCTGTTTAAATATTTTGTATTTTTCATCATTAAGGGCATTGAAATTTTAATTACGCACTTCTAACCAAAAATTTGCTGAAGGTTAAATGGGTTGAGTGCAAAAAAAATTTCCTTTCTATAATTCCCCCAATAACCAAAATAAACATAACGTAACTTTTTAATAAGTTTTCTCAAAAAACATTAAGCTTAAAAAACGTGGTTGGGGCCCCACATTCTCTTGTACAAACATTAAAAAGTCTACAGTAAGAAGGTTGTTTTATTTGAAGCGACGTAAACTGATTTTCAAAATTTCTAGAGAAGCCGTCTAACACACATGCATTTTACGAACATAAGAAAGATGGAAAGATACTTAAATCCATTCCAAATTAAGGTCTCATTAAAACTTTGAACAAGATCTTGATTATGTAATACTGCTTAAGTTCGAGCAGTGTTGTTACTCATTTTAAAAAGCTGTATAAATATTTTGTATTTTTCATCATTAAGGGCATTGAAATTTTAATTACGCACTTCTAACCAAAAATTTGCTGAAGGTTAAATGGGTTGAGTGCAAAAAAAATTTCCTTTCTATAATTCCCCCAATAACCAAAATAAACATAACGTAACTTTTTAATAAGTTTTCTCAAAAAACATTAAGCTTAAAAAACGTGGTTGGGGCCCCATATTCTCTTGTACAAACATTAAAAAGTCTACAGTAAGAAGGTTGTTTTATTTGAAGCGACGTAAACTGATTTTCAAAATTTCTAGAGAAGCCGTCTAACACACATGCATTTTACGAACATAAGAAAGATGGAAAGATACTTAAATCCATTCCAAATTAAGGTCTCATTAAAACTTTGAACAAGATCTTGATTATGTAATACTGCTTAAGTTCGAGCAGTGTTGTTACTCATTTTAAAAAGCTGTATAAATATTTTGTATTTTTCATCATTAAGGGCATTGAAATTTTAATTACGCACTTCTAACCAAAAATTTGCTGAAGGTTAAATGGGTTGAGTGCAAAAAAAATTTCCTTTCTATAATTCCCCCAATAACCAAAATAAACATAACGTAACTTTTTAATAAGTTTTCTCAAAAAAACATTAAGCTTAAAAAACGTGGATGGGGCCCCATATTCTCTTGTACAAACATTAAAAAGTCTACAGTAAGAAGGTTGTTTTATTTGAAGCGACGTAAACTGATTTTCAAAATTTCTAGAGAAGCCGTCTAACACACATGCATTTTACGAACATAAGAAAGATGGAAAGATACTTAAATCCATTCCAAATTAAGGTCTCATTAAAACTTTGAACAAGATCTTGATTATGTCATACTGCTTAAGTTCGAGCAGTGTTGTTTCTCATTTTAAAAAGCTGTTTAAATATTTTGTATTTTTCATCATTAAGGGCATTGAAATTTCAATTACGCACTTCTAACCAAAAATTTGCTGAAGGTTAAATGGGTTGAGTGCAAAAAAAATTTCCTTTCTATAATTCCCCCAATAACCAAAATAAACATAACGTAACTTTTTAATAAGTTTTCTCAAAAAACATTAAGCTTAAAAACGTGGTTGGGGCCCCATATTCTCTTGTACAAACATTAAAAAGTCTACAGTAAGAAGGTTGTTTTATTTGAAGCGACGTAAACTGATTTTCAAAATTTCTAGAGAAGCCGTCTAACACACATGCATTTTACGAACATAAGAAAGATGGAAAGATACTTAAATCCATTCCAAATTAAGGTCTCATTAAAACTTTGAACAAGATCTTGATTATGTCATACTGCTTAAGTTCGAGCAGTGTTGTTTCTCATTTTAAAAAGCTGTTTAAATATTTTGTATTTTTCATCATTAAGGGCATTGAAATTTTAATTACGCACTTCTAACCAAAAATTTGCTGAAGGTTAAATGGGTTGAGTGCAAAAAAAATTTCCTTTCTATAATTCCCCCAATAACCAAAATAAACATAACGTAACTTTTTAATAAGTTTTCTCAAAAAACATTAAGCTTAAAAAACGTGGTTGGGGCCCCACATTCTCTTGTACAAACATTAAAAAGTCTACAGTAAGAAGGTTGTTTTATTTGAAGCGACGTAAACTGATTTTCAAAATTTCTAGAGAAGCCGTCTAACACACATGCATTTTACGAACATAAGAAAGATGGAAAGATACTTAAATCCATTCCAAATTAAGGTCTCATTAAAACTTTGAACAAGATCTTGATTATGTAATACTGCTTAAGTTCGAGCAGTGTTGTTACTCATTTTAAAAAGCTGTATAAATATTTTGTATTTTTCATCATTAAGGGCATTGAAATTTTAATTACGCACTTCTAACCAAAAATTTGCTGAAGGTTAAATGGGTTGAGTGCAAAAAAAATTTCCTTTCTATAATTCCCCCAATAACCAAAATAAACATAACGTAACTTTTTAATAAGTTTTCTCAAAAAACATTAAGCTTAAAAAACGTGGTTGGGGCCCCATATTCTCTTGTACAAACATTAAAAAGTCTACAGTAAGAAGGTTGTTTTATTTGAAGCGACGTAAACTGATTTTCAAAATTTCTAGAGAAGCCGTCTAACACACATGCATTTTACGAACATAAGAAAGATGGAAAGATACTTAAATCCATTCCAAATTAAGGTCTCATTAAAACTTTGAACAAGATCTTGATTATGTAATACTGCTTAAGTTCGAGCAGTGTTGTTACTCATTTTAAAAAGCTGTATAAATATTTTGTATTTTTCATCATTAAGGGCATTGAAATTTTAATTACGCACTTCTAACCAAAAATTTGCTGAAGGTTAAATGGGTTGAGTGCAAAAAAAATTTCCTTTCTATAATTCCCCCAATAACCAAAATAAACATAACGTAACTTTTTAATAAGTTTTCTCAAAAAAACATTAAGCTTAAAAAACGTGGATGGGGCCCCATATTCTCTTGTACAAACATTAAAAAGTCTACAGTAAGAAGGTTGTTTTATTTGAAGCGACGTAAACTGATTTTCAAAATTTCTAGAGAAGCCGTCTAACACACATGCATTTTACGAACATAAGAAAGATGGAAAGATACTTAAATCCATTCCAAATTAAGGTCTCATTAAAACTTTGAACAAGATCTTGATTATGTAATACTGCTTAAGTTCGAGCAGTGTTGTTACTCATTTTAAAAAGCTGTATAAATATTTTGTATTTTTCATCATTAAGGGCATTGAAATTTTAATTACGCACTTCTAACCAAAAATTTGCTGAAGGTTAAATGGGTTGAGTGCAAAAAAATTTCCTTTCTATAATTCCCCCAATAACCAAAATAAACATAACGTAACTTTTTAATAAGTTTTCTCAAAAAACATTAAGCTTAAAAAACGTGGTTGGGGCCCCATATTCTCTTGTACAAACATTAAAAAGTCTACAGTAAGAAGGTTGTTTTATTTGAAGCGACGTAAACTGATTTTCAAAATTTCTAGAGAAGCCGTCTAACACACATGCATTTTACGAACATAAGAAAGATGGAAAGATACTTAAATCCATTCCAAATTAAGGTCTCATTAAAACTTTGAACAAGATCTTGATTATGTCATACTGCTTAAGTTCGAGCAGTGTTGTTTCTCATTTTAAAAAGCTGTTTAAATATTTTGTATTTTTCATCATTAAGGGCATTGAAATTTCAATTACGCACTTCTAACCAAAAATTTGCTGAAGGTTAAATGGGTTGAGTGCAAAAAAAATTTCCTTTCTATAATTCCCCCAATAACCAAAATAAACATAACGTAACTTTTTAATAAGTTTTCTCAAAAAACATTAAGCTTAAAAAACGTGGTTGGGGCCCCATATTCTCTTGTACAAACATTAAAAAGTCTACAGTAAGAAGGTTGTTTTATTTGAAGCGACGTAAACTGATTTTCAAAATTTCTAGAGAAGCCGTCTAACACACATGCATTTTACGAACATAAGAAAGATGGAAAGATACTTAAATCCATTCCAAATTAAGGTCTCATTAAAACTTTGAACAAGATCTTGATTATGTCATACTGCTTAAGTTCGAGCAGTGTTGTTTCTCATTTTAAAAAGCTGTTTAAATATTTTGTATTTTTCATCATTAAGGGCATTGAAATTTTAATTACGCACTTCTAACCAAAAATTTGCTGAAGGTTAAATGGGTTGAGTGCAAAAAAAATTTCCTTTCTATAATTCCCCCAATAACCAAAATAAACATAACGTAACTTTTTAATAAGTTTTCTCAAAAAACATTAAGCTTAAAAAACGTGGTTGGGGCCCCACATTCTCTTGTACAAACATTAAAAAGTCTACAGTAAGAAGGTTGTTTTATTTGAAGCGACGTAAACTGATTTTCAAAATTTCTAGAGAAGCCGTCTAACACACATGCATTTTACGAACATAAGAAAGATGGAAAGATACTTAAATCCTTTCCAAATTAAGGTCTCATTAAAACTTTGAACAAGATCTTGATTATGTAATACTGCTTAAGTTCGAGCAGTGTTGTTACTCATTTTAAAAAGCTGTATAAATATTTTGTATTTTTCATCATTAAGGGCATTGAAATTTTAATTACGCACTTCTAACCAAAAATTTGCTGAAGGTTAAATGGGTTGAGTGCAAAAAAAATTTCCTTTCTATAATTCCCCCAATAACCAAAATAAACATAACGTAACTTTTTAATAAGTTTTCTCAAAAAACATTAAGCTTAAAAAACGTGGTTGGGGCCCCACATTCTCTTGTACAAACATACAAACATTAAAAAGTCTACAGTAAGAAGGTTGTTTTATTTGAAGCGACGTAAACTGATTTTCAAAATTTCTAGAGAAGCCGTCTAACACACATGCATTTTACGAACATAAGAAAGATGGAAAGATACTTAAATCCATTCCAAATTAAGGTCTCATTAAAACTTTGAACAAGATCTTGATTATGTAATACTGCTTAAGTTCGAGCAGTGTTGTTACTCATTTTAAAAAGCTGTATAAATATTTTGTATTTTTCATCATTAAGGGCATTGAAATTTTAATTACGCACTTCTAACCAAAAATTTGCTGAAGGTTAAATGGGTTGAGTGCAAAAAAAATTTCCTTTCTATAATTCCCCCAATAACCAAAATAAACATAACGTAACTTTTTAATAAGTTTTCTCAAAAAACATTAAGCTTAAAAAACGTGGTTGGGGCCCCATATTCTCTTGTACAAACATTAAAAAGTCTACAGTAAGAAGGTTGTTTTATTTGAAGCGACGTAAACTGATTTTCAAAATTTCTAGAGAAGCCGTCTAACACACATGCATTTTACGAACATAAGAAAGATGGAAAGATACTTAAATCCTTTCCAAATTAAGGTCTCATTAAAACTTTGAACAAGATCTTGATTATGTCATACTGCTTAAGTTCGAGCAGTGTTGTTACTCATTTTAAAAAGCTGTATAAATATTTTGTATTTTTCATCATTAAGGGCATTGAAATTTTAATTACGCACTTCTAACCAAAAATTTGCTGAAGGTTAAATGGGTTGAGTGCAAAAAAAATTTCCTTTCTATAATTCCCCCAATAACCAAAATAAACATAACGTAACTTTTTAATAAGTTTTCTCAAAAAACATTAAGCTTAAAAAACGTGGTTGGGGCCCCACATTCTCTTGTACAAACATACAAACATTAAAAAGTCTACAGTAAGAAGGTTGTTTTATTTGAAGCGACGTAAACTGATTTTCAAAATTTCTAGAGAAGCCGTCTAACACACATGCATTTTACGAACATAAGAAAGATGGAAAGATACTTAAATCCATTCCAAATTAAGGTCTCATTAAAACTTTGAACAAGATCTTGATTATGTAATACTGCTTAAGTTCGAGCAGTGTTGATACTCATTTTAAAAAGCTGTATAAATATTTTGTATTTTTCATCATTAAGGGCATTGAAATTTTAATTACGCACTTCTAACCAAAAATTTGCTGAAGGTTAAATGGGTTGAGTGCAAAAAAAATTTCCTTTCTATAATTCCCCCAATAACCAAAATAAACATAATGTAACTTTTTAATAAGTTTTCTCAAAAAACATTAAGCTTAAAAAACGTGGTTGGGGCCCCATATTCTCTTGTACAAACATTAAAAAGTCTACAGTAAGAAGGTTGTTTTATTTGAAGCGACGTAAACTGATTTTCAAAATTTCTAGAGAAGCCGTCTAACACACATGCATTTTACGAACATAAGAAAGATGGAAAGATACTTAAATCCATTCCAAATTAAGGTCTCATTAAAACTTTGAACAAGATCTTGATTATGTAATACCGCTTAAGTTGGAGCAGTGTTGTTACTCATTTTAAAAAGCTGTTTAAATATTTTGTATTTTTCATCATTAAGGGCATTGAAATTTTAACTACGCACTTCTAACCAAAAATTTGCTCAAGGTTAAATGGGTTGAGTGCAAAAAAAAAATTTCCTTTCTATAATTCCCCCAATAACCAAAATAAACATAATGTAACTTTTTAATAAGTTTTCTCAAAAAACATTAAGCTTAAAAAACGTGGTTGGGACCCCACATTCTCTTATACAAACATTAAAAAGTCTACAGTAAGATCGTTGTTTTATTTGAAGCGACATAAACTCATTTTCAAACTTTCTGAGAAGCCGTCTAAAACACATGCATTTTACGAACATAAGAACGATGGAAAGATACTTAAATCCATTCCAAATTAAGGTCTCATTAAAACTTTGAACAAGATTTTGATTATGTCATTCAGTTTAAGTTCGATTGGATTGGTAGATGAGAGTAATTGGACGATAACCACGCACACTGTTTTGATATAGAAAATTTATAAAAATCGAAAAATTAGATAATTTACGAATACCGTTAAGCTAATGAAATTTGATATGACAAAACATAAATTCCAAAAAATTTTGGAATATTGGTGTAATATTGCCCACTTGTGATAAAAACAATTTTACAAATATTATTAATCATAAATCAAAAACCGTTAAACCCATCATAACTTTATTTGTTTGTGTTAATGGTGTGTTCATAACTTAATTCGGCAGAGAGCTTGCCCTTACTATAAGTAATGCTTCGGGGAAAAATTAACTAAATCGGTTAAGGACGACGCCCACTTTCATATTAAAATATTTTAAGAGAGGTCGTGGACAAATAAAGTAAGCAATACCTTTGCAGAAAAGACCTTTTAAAATGGGCGTGGTACGACTAAGCAATTTTCTATGTTTCGGGAGCCATAACTCGAAAAAAATTAACATATCGCAGTAAAAATGGTAAACATATTTTCTTTTTTACATCAAATATTTCTAGTAAAAATGGTTGGGATCTGTTAAGACCACGACCACATTTATATCGTATTCAAGGGGTTAATAAGCACAATGCAAAGCTTTATAGCTTCAAAGCTTCCGTAACACAATTGTCAACCTCACCTACGCGAGGGGAATCCTGTTACAAATATGAATGTACATTCACATATTTGCAGGCGAGGCTCTAGCGACCACACGTTCTTTATGGAGCTAGTGGTGGAGAGGGGGCGTTATGGCCTCGATATTTAATGTGGTCATATTAGTGGTTCCCGAGATGGTCGGGCTAGTACCTTAGTGGTGCTTTGCTACCGGAACCGGTATTATGTCTGGCAAAGGATCATCAAAAACGATAATAACACTCCTCAAAACCCTTACTTGTTATTTATTCATTTCATACAAAAGCGCATTAGTACGTATTCAATCCCAGCAAACATTCGGAGTGAGAAAAGAGTAAGAAAAGAATTCTAATTCGCACATTTATGAGTCCGCAATTAATTTATTTCCCTACATGTGATGGTTGTTAATACTAACCTAATTACTAAACCTTATTATTCTGAATAGAAGTCATATATGACTCATAAACAGATCATTTTCTACACTTATTGGAGTTTTAAAAGTCTCTTTAATGACGATTTTCAGACATTGTCAATGGAATTGTGAATCATTCTCGAACCTGTTTGAAAGAACGATATTTGGGAGGACGCCTTTAAAATAAACATAGTAAGAAAGCAAAATGGATGGTTTATCCAAGTATGGCTTACCCATGCCACTGCAGTTGGCGCTGATTGGTTACATAGGGGATTGGCTGGCATGGCCGGGAATTACGCGAAAGCCACAATCACAAAATGTACAAAATACTGACATCGATAACATGCAGAGACTTCCACCGGTAACAGAAGGGTAAGCGTTCATGCCAATACAAAAAAATAAGGAGTAGGAAAGAAGGTTATAACAAAATCAACAATCTTTTTTTCTCTTGTTTGAAATTAAGTCCATTATGTAGTATACGTATTTGAATTTTTCTTAAAAATAAAATATTTGAAATAGTATTTATTGAAATTATCTTCCGAAGCTGCCTAATTTGATAATTTTCATAAATTTCGTTTGCTCATAATTTTATCAAACTGGAGTCATAAAAGAATTCTACATGATCATATTTCTGAGGCTCATATTATTTACATATTTCGAACTTATATCGGAATCCTAAGTTATGAGCACTCCAAGAATGTACGTGGGGATTGCATATCTCTCTATATGTATAAACATGTGTCTGTTTGTGAGAATGGTTTTATTAACAGAGTAATTAATAAAATAATTAACAAATTTTTTTTAAGTTAAACGGTTTTATTGAAAACAATACTTGCATCAAGTAGTAATAATACTAAAAGATAGAAAATAATTAGGTAGGTCCTAGGTACTAGTCCTCATACTCCTCATCAATCTAGAGCGTTGATCAGAGAAATAAATAAAAGCGTGGGTCGCGTTTCTGTTGATAGTCAACCGCTGATATCTTTACAAATAATATTTTCATATATGCATAAGTAGGATCAACTGAAACTTTATTAGGTTAAGCTACGCCTCACGTTTTTAGAAATTTCACGCGCCCAACGCTTTTATTTATTTTTCTGATCAACGCCCTAGATTGATGAGGAGTATGATGGATGACTAGTACCTAGGACTTACCTAATTATTTTCTATTTTTAAGTATTATTACTACTTAACGTGAGTATTGTTTTCAATAAAACCGTTTAACTTAAAACAATTATTTAATTATTTTATTTCCATTCCAGCTCATAACGCTAACTGTGAGCAAGTGCTAGTCCACCGAAGTATGGACTGAGTCAGAAAAAAGTGGACAAAAGATTTGACTGAAGCTATGTATCGTATGTACGAATTTCTCTCACGAATTTAGGAGTATTGGCCGAATATTATCATTTTTAATGGAAAAGCTATATTAAATGCGGATAGTAACATGAATGTGTTAATCGTGTATTATTTTACTCTTGTGCTTAAAAACAAGCCAATTTTCCCTTATCCTTATCGTTCTAATTAGATTTGATCGTGATTCAGAGCTCGATGGCGCAATGGAACGCTGCTAATATATATTATATTCGCTCAGTCTGCTGCTCATGCTTGCTTTTATTCAGGTTTAAAAGCGTGCGAACATAATAGCAGTTGGGAAACAAAAAAAAACTAATTAAGTTTACGCTTTGTTCGTTTAGTAAAAATATAAAGCTAATAAGAAATTTCTATAGAAATGTTGTTTTAAAAAGCTGTGTAAATATTTTGTATTTTTCGTCATTAAGGCCATTGAAATTTTAATTAGGCGTTTAAATGCATGCGAATATAATAGCAATTTGGAAACAAATAAAACTAATCTACAAAAACGGCTCATCGAAACGACAGTAAATAATATTAAAAGTTCGAATAACAATGAAAATACACAGCAAGAGAACTCAACAACAAGAAAATATATTGGCGTTACATACGTACCAGGGTTGACAAACAATCACACACTAAAAATAATTGTAGAAAAGGGAAACATAGCATAGCACGCTAAACAAAATATTTACGAAAACTAAAGATAGAATTCAAAAAGGAGATCAGAATAATGTGGTATATGAAATAAAGTGTAAAGGCAATGAAAATGATGAATGCAACAAGAGCTACGTTGGCACTACAAAAAGAGCGTTGGCTATAAGACTACATGAACATGAAATGGACGCCAAAAATAAAAAGGATACAACAGCACTTGCAAAACACCTGACAAGCAACAATCACACAGCTGATTTCACCAACGTTAAAATATTGGACATAGAGCGAAAAGAAAAACGACGACTAACACTGGAAACCTTACGTATACAACAACAGCTGAGAAACGTCATAAACTTCAAAGAAGATATAAACAACACAAATAGTGCATATACTGCGGTGATAAAATAAAATTAATAAACTTGTCTCAAAATGGAAAAGAACTGTGATATATTTTTAAATTAATGTTTAATGTACTGGTGTTAGAAATGTTATATATGTATATTAATGTTTTTGTGATGTTAGAATAGCATGTACAAAGTAAGGAGAAACTTACGGATTTAGCTATACATTTTTGCAAATACCATTACATGGTGAGTCAACACGCAATGAAAAAATATTATATTGAGAGAAAATCATTAAGTGTGTAACTAATTGCTATTTTCATGTTTATTGTAAATAAAAACAGAATACCCTGAGGATGGCGCTGTCGCGTCGAAACGCGTAGGTATGAAAAAACGATAAATTTTGTTTTATTACCAAACAACGGCCGAAGCAGCTCTCTATGCAACAAAATAAGCTAAAAGAAATTTGGCCCAATTATACACTTCATAAAACTAATCTACGCTTTGTTCTTTTCATAGAAACATAAAGCTAATATAATAAAAAATTTCTACAGAAATATCGTTTTAAAAAGCTGTACAAATATTTATCATCATTAATGCCATTGAAATTTTAATTAGGCTTTTCAAAACTAAAATTTACGCAAGCCATAATAGGGCGAACACAAAAAAAATTTCCTTTGTATAAATTGCTTTAATTTAACCTATTATATATTGTTCAAGTTCTTGAAATCTAGAAGGAAACCTTTTTGCTTATTATTTATTCACACGAACCATTTATGTATAAATAGCGCCCACAAAATTGATATCGGTGTAGTTTATACTTAAAACGCGGTGGAAATAGTCTTCAATCAAAATGTATTTACGCCATGACTTCGCGCTCTTGTTTTTGATATTTAGCAGCATTTCGATTTATACGAGTTCGGAATTTCGCATTGTAGGGGGCCGTGCTTGGCCCATAGAGATAGCCCCATATGTGGTATCATTACAATATAGGGGAAAAAATCATTGCGCTGGTTCATTGGTCACTTTGGGGAAGGTGGTTACAGCTGCGAGCTGCTTGGTAAATTTAGAAAATTTAAAAGAGAGCGAATTAATTGTTGCAGCTGGTGTAACGAATTTATGTGATATACCTTCTGTTGCGCAAACTAGCAGTGTGGCCTGGATACATGTTCCATGTGATTATAATCCCGTAACAGAAGATATGAATATAGCTTTGTTGATATTGCGTCATTGGTTTTACTGGAGTGATACAGTACAAATAATACCATTTTGCGGAACTGGTTTAAAAGCAGGCATGGATATGCGAATTAGTGGATGGGGTTGGACAACTCCACAAAATGGAAAGACTACGAATATACTCCAATCTACTGTCTTGACCACAATGTCAATGATGACATGTTGGAGGCGTTATAGTAAATCAAAAAAGCCTGTCACACGAACAATGATCTGTGCTGCGCGTGATAGATCTGATGCGTGCTATGAAGATTTTGGGGGACCGGGCGTTGTGTATGGAGAACTATGTGCAGTGGTATCACATAATCAGGGTTGTTCAGACCCCGACTATCCGACTATTTTTACAAATTTAAGTAATCCAAGAGTTGAAAATTTTTTAAAAGAATCAATGGAGTCACAATTGCAGACCGTTGTTTTCAATCGAGTCCCGAGTGGAACAACACCCTAACTCGGCTGAACGCCCTATTTCAGAACTGTCTTTCATAAACGCTGCAGCGCACTTCAAGACATGTAGAGAACATGGTGATATTTCAATCAGCAGTCAAAATGGCGATATTTTATTTTGTGTTATCTGTAAATAAATGTTTATAATTGCAATTTAAAAAAAAAAAAGCATTTTTTATTGTATGCAATGAAAGTGTGACACATGCAAAGGCCTTAGGTTGTGAGATTGTAGTGTTTACATTATTCTTAAATTTTACTTGTTTATTTTGTACTTTATAAATTTGAATATTTTTTTGTTTTATCGTATAAACTTTTGTTCAAGAAACATTTTAAATACTTCAAAAATAATTAGTTAGTTGATTCTAATTTGTCAATAAATATGGATAAAGATTTTCTTTAATTAAATAAAATATAGTCTATTTCACTATATTATTGGATTATATTTGACAAAATTCACTCATTATCTCATCCAAGTACAAGAACAACTAGAAAATTAATTCAAAATAAATATTATTGGCCTAACATGCGTAAAGAGATTAACGATTGGACTTCATCTTGCATCAATTGTCAAAAATCCAAAATTTCAAGACATACTAAATCCCCTATCCAAAAAATTCAAATACCATCAGGCCGTTTTGAACATATTCATATGGATATTGTTGGACCTCTTCCAGTTTCAAATGAAAATTCTTATATTTTAACAATTATTGATAGATTTTCACGTTGGCCTGAAGCTTATCCACTTAAAGATATTTCAACAAATACTATAGTAAAAACTTTTATTCAAAATTATATACCACGATTTGGTATACCATTGAATATTACAGTAGATCAAGGTTCACAATTCACCTCAAAATTTTTTACAGAATTAACTAAACTTTTAGGTTCTCATAAAATTCATACATCTCCTTACCATCCCCAAGCAAATGGCATGATAGAGAGATTTCATCGAACTTTAAAAGCAGCAATTATAGCATCAAACGACTCGGTTCATTGGTCTGACATTTTACCATTCATTCTACTTGGTTTACGAACTTCTATTAAAGAAGATTTAAAATGTTCATCTGCTGAACTTGTTTATGGCCAAACACTTAGAATACCTGGTGAATTAATTATTTCAAATAGTAATAAAGAACATGATTTTTCTAATGACGCTCTCCATAAAATAAGAGAATATTTTTCACTTGTTCGTTCTAAAGTGTTTCATCATAATAAAGAAAATTATTTCGTTCCTAAACAATTAGAAAATTGTGAGTATGTTTTTGTTAAAGTTCTTCGTAAATCTAATTTAGAATCACCTTACGAAGGACCTTTTAAAGTTATATCTAAAAAACATAAAACATTTACAATTCAATACAATAATACTATTAAAAATATTTCAATTGATTTACTTAAACCAGCAAACATACTTATTAACACTAATTTAAATACAAATACATTAAACAACAAAAAACAAAAAAAGGTTATATTTAATATTAATTAATAATTTATTTGTTTCAAATTTTCTTGGAGGGGGAGTAAATATAGTGTTAACTACTTTGTACTCTTTACTTTAATTTTTAAAATAATTTTAATTGAGTTTTCGTGTTAACTTAAAATTTTGAATAACTTCAAAAAAAGAAAATTCTAATTAGTTGGAAAATATCTAAACTCAAAAATAAACAAAAATAAATTTTTATACTTCAAATAAATAACATAATATTTTTAAAAAATATATATTTAAATATTTGGTTAACCACCAAAGAGATCAAACTTTGTTTTTAGCTTTAAAGTTCCCTCTTTAATGAATAGAACATAAGATAAAAAGAAAATTGCGGAATAAGTAATTTAAGCCCTGGCAATCTCCATATAAAATAACTGATGAAACCAACCTTATGGATATCAATATAGGTAGTCTGATGTATTCTGACGCCATAGCATAACGCCTTAGTGATCCCAACCCCAAGAGGCCGCGAGCTCAAAAATTATTTTTTACATTGTACCTAAGTATTTTATTTTATTTGAAAAGTCTATATTTTTAAGCTCTGCTTTTTGATATGCATTATGGTTATTGATACGCAAAATCTGTTTGAAGCAATTCAACAATTTTATAATTTTTTGAGCATAGTATCAAAAGATAGAATGTTATATCTAGTTTTTTATCTAATACAGAGAGTGAGTCTTCAACTTTGTTTTTGTTTTAAAATTTCGGTTCGCTGAAGCCCAGAGCTCGCCAGAGCATGGTATAACACAACTTTGATGAGCGTTGCGACGATGGGCTTCTCCAGGATCCGAAAAGTTTGTTCAAAGTGTACATATTTTATCGAGTTTTGAACATCATTATAAACCAACTGAAATGGCGTTTCATTCCAACGAATGAAATTATTCCAAATTCCGGTGTTTTGCAGCCTTCCACCTTAAAAGTTTTAAATGACACACTCTGATCTATTAACAAAAGATCTAGAATTTGTTGAGATATATAAAAAAAGACAGAGAAAGACAAAGAAATAGAAAAATCGTCGTAAATTAGAGACCTTGCTGATTTATTAATAATAAACAAGTAAGAACGAAACTGTCTTCAGACTTCATAGCTTTCATGAATGGGGCTGAACAATAATCTTATCCCATTCGTAATATCGAATCACCGTAACCAAAGCAATTAATAGTGCCAAAACTCTTTAAACATGGAATAAGATAAGGGAAATTGGCTTGGGAAAACCTAGAGAAAGGTCACCTGTTTTTGCTGACTTAGACGAAATGAACAAAATTTTACTTGTTTGCCCTCTTTGTCAAACCCTCTTATATGTCCTGATAGCTATTGTGATCGTGTAAATATTCATGTCAGTCCTTTAGAATTTGTGTGTGTTGACGAATGTGATATTGTACAAGCCATCCTTTCGGTCAAGTTTAACGCCATTGGCTTTGAGGAAATCAGTGCGAAGTTTTTAAAAATAATACTGCCTAAGATTCTGCCATACGTGACCTACTTAGTGAACTCTATACTAACAAAATCTGTTTTCCCGAAGTGCTGGAAAGTTGCCAAGATTATTCCTGCGCTCAAGAAAAATAACGAGTACAGACCCATTGCTATATTACATTTTCTCTCTAAAGCTGTCGAGCGTATTTTGCATAGGCAAATAATGTCGTTTGTGCATGATAACAAACTCATTCCTGACCGTCAGTCCGGTTTCAGACCGAAACGAAGTTGCACTTCGGCGCTACTAGACGTAATCTAAAGCATCTGGATGGAAGTTGATGGTAACGACCCACGCTTTTATTTATTTTTCTGATCAACGCTCTAGATTGATGAGGAGTGTGATTGTACTAGTACCTAGGACCTACCTAATTATTTTCTGTCTTTTAGTATTATTACTATTTAATGTAAGTATTGTTTCCAATAAAACCGTTTAACTTAAACATTGGTTTTATTTATTTTATTTTAATGAAATTTCTCTAACAAAATTTGAACGTATGTGCTCCAACGTATTTTGACGTCTCTTCTAACGGGACTTGAATTTTTATACATAAATTTCACGAACTTATGTGCTCCAGTATGAGCTTAATCGGACCACAAATAAAATTTTTTTGAATATCTCGTTCCTTGTGCCACCTGGCGGCGATTTTTTTCATATGTCGCTTTCTATTCATGTATGTCATATGTGTTCCAAATATGAGCCGAATCGAACCAAAAATACGATTTTTTGAAATATCTCGCTCGATATCGGACTATAACCACGCCCACTTTTTCGATATCGAAAATAACGAAAAACCGAAAAAGTTCGATAATTCATTACGAAAGACGAATAAAGGGATGAAACTTAGTAGGTGAGTTGAACTTATGACGCAGAATAGAAAGTTAGTAAAATTTTGGACAATGGGCGTGGCACCGCCCACTTTTAAAAGAAGGTAATTTAAAAGTTTTGCAAGCTGTAATTTGCCAGTCGTTGAAGATATCATGATGAAATTCGGCAGAAACGTTACTCCTATCACATAAGTATGCTTAATAAAAATTAGTAAAATCGGAAAACGAACACGCCCACTTTAAAAAAAATTTTTCAAAGTCAAATTTTAACAATAAATTTAATATCTTTACAGTATATAAGTAAATTAAGTAAGTAACATTCAACTCCAGTAATGATATAGTGCAAAAAAATACAAAAATAAAATAAAATTTCAAAATGGGCGTGGCTCCGCCCTTTTTCATTTAATTTGTCTAGGATACTTTTAATGGTATAACTCGAACAAAAATTTACCAATCCTTGTGAAATTTCGTAGGGGCTAGGACGATAACTGTTTTCTGTGAAAAAAGGTGAAATCGGTTGAAGCCACGCCCAGTTTTTATACACAGTCGACCGTCTGTCCTTCCGCTCGGCCGTTAACACGATAACTTGAGCAAAAATCGATTTATCTTTACTAAACTTAGTTCACGTACTTATCCGATCTCACTTTGAATTGGTGTAAAATATGGCCGAAATCCGGCTATGACAACGCCCACTTTTTCGATATCGAAAATTACGAAAAATGAAAAAATTTACCTTATTTTATACCAAGTACGAGAAAAGGGATGAAAAATGGTAATTGGATTGGGTTATTGACGCAAAATATAACTTTAGAAAAAACTTTGTAAAATGAGTGTGACACCTACCATATTAAGTAGAAGAAAATGAAAAAGTTCTGCAGGGGAAATCAAAAGCCCTTGGAATCTGGCAGGAATACTGTTCGTGGTATCAATAAATTAGCGGTATCCGACAGATGATGTTCTGGGTCACCCTGGTCCACATTTTGGTCGATATCGCGAAAACGCCTTCACATATACTAAGGGCCACTCCCTTTTAAAACCCTCATTAATACCTTTAATTTGATACCCATATCATACAAACGCATTCTAGTCACCCCTGGCGCACCTTTATGGCGATTTCTCGAAAAGGCGCCCACATATAGAACTAAGGCCCACGCCCTTTTAAAATAATCATTAACACCTTTCGTTTGATACCCATTCTGAAGTGAACCTTGGTCCACCTCTATAACGATATCTTGAAAAGGCGTCCACCTATAGAACTAAGGCCCACGCCCTTTTAAAATAATCATTAACACCTTTCGTTTGATACCCATATCGTACAAACAAATTCTAGAGTCAGCCCTTGTCCACCTTTATTGTGATATCTCGAAAAGGCGTCCACCTATAAAACTTAGGCCCACTCCCCTTTAAAATACTCATTAACACCTTTCGTTTGATACCCATATTGTACAAACAAATTCTAGAGTCACCCCTGGTCCACATTTATGGCGATATCTCGAAAAGGCGTCCACCTATAAATCTTAGGCCCACTCCCTTTTAAAATACTTATTAACACCTTACATTTGAAACCCATGTCATTCAAACACATTCCAGGGTTACCCTTTGTTAATTTTGCTAAATGGTGATTTTCCGTTATACTGTACCCAAAGCTCTCAGCTGAGTATGTAATGTTCGGTTACACCCGAACTTAGCCTTCCCTACTTGTTTTTTTTTTTTTTTTTTTGTTATTCAAAATTTCATTTTCATAGGTTTTGTGTATTAACTTGTACATACATTTTCTGTTTGTTTCTTTTGCTTAAATTAAGTATGGTTTTTTGGTTTTTACAGTATAGCATATTTTTATTAAAATTTGCTTAAATTCAGTACAATAAAATGAAGTTGGGTACATCTGATTTTATTTATCTAGGTACTCCTCTTATTCGGTTCCGTTTGTATCTTTTGATTTCGTTATCAAAAATGGTTACATTTACACCGTCTATATTTGTTACTTGGTATGGGCTCTGATATATGTTTTTATGTTTTTCACGGGGTTCTTTTTGAACTAAAACCATATCGTTTATGTTTACTATTATTGGTTGTGCATTTTTGTCGTATGCATCTTTATTTCTTATTTTGTGTTTATCTACTAATTCTTTAGCCAAAGCTTGGCATTTTTGCATTTTATTCCTTACTTCTTTTGAATAATTTTCGATATTATAAATTGGTTCGATTGTTTCGTTCCTCAATTCAGATGGCACAATGGCCTTTTTGCCAAAAACTAGTTCAAAAGGAGTAAGTATGTTGTGGAATACCATATTTGACGTTGTGTTATGCCAAAACGTTAAATATCTCAATTATGTATCCCAATCATCAAAAGAATCATTTAAGTACCCACGTAGATTTTCGTTAAAAACTCTATGGTTTCGTTCGACAGTTCCTACGGTTTCATGATTTTATGGGGTAGAAAAGTTATGATTGATATTTATTAAGCTGGCTAAATTTGCAAAAATTTCATTTTTAAATTCAGTACCTAAATCCGATTTAATAGATTTCACAGCACCGTATATTAAAATAAAGCTTTCGAATATTGGTGAAGCTATGGTTTTTGCACTTTTATCCGATATGGAAATTGTTACTAAGTATTTCGTTAGATCACAAATTATGGTATGTGCGAACTTATTACCATATCTCGAGTCTGGCAATGGGCCTATTGTATCAATTACAACAAGGTGAAAAGGTTTATTAGGAGTAGGAGTTAGGAGGAGTTCTTCTGTATTTCCTATTTTGACTTTGTTCAAAAGACATTTTTCTTTCGTCATGTTTTTCCAGTAAAATTTTTTTCGTAATTTGGCATATAGTTTTTTCGTTCCACAGTGAGCTCCAGTGATGGGGTCATCGTGATAAATTGCTAATAATTTTGATTTTTGTTCCTGATCAGTGATTGTTTCAATTGGATCCAATAAAATATTTTATTTTTAATTGTAAAAGCTTATTTCTTCTTTCTTTAAAATTTTGTAATTGTAATGTATTTTAAAATTAAATCGTTTTTTGGCCATTCTATTTCCTTAATATTAAGTTTTCCGGCTTCTTTTTCCCGCCTCTTCCCTTCCTGACTATCAATAGAAATTTGACGCGAGCCATGCTTTTATTTATTTTTCTGATCAAAACCCTAGATTGATGAGGAGTGTGATGGTACTAGTACCTAGGACCTACCTAATTATTTTCTGTATTTTAGTATTATTACTACTTAATTAACTATTGTTTTCAATAAAACCGTTTAACTTAACATTTTTTAATTATTATACCTTTCATGAAAATGAAATGGTATATTAATTTCGTCACGAAACCGAAAATTGTAAGTCCTTAAAGGAAAATAGATAGACCCACCATTAAGTATACCGAAATAATCAGGTTGAAGAGCTGAATTGATTTAGCCATGTCCGTCTGTCCGTCTGTCCGTCTGTCCGTCTGTCCGTCTGTCTGTTTGTATGCAAACTAGTCCCTCAATTTTTGAGATAACTTGATAAAATTTGGTGAGTAGGTGTATTTGGGTGTCCGATTAGACATTTGTCGGAACCGACCGGATCGGACCACTATAGCATATATCCTCCATACAACCGATTTTTCAGAAAAAGAGGATTTTTGTAATATCTTACCCAATTTAACAGATTGAAGCTTCAAACTTCACCATATACTTTCGTATATTGCACATATTGTTGCCTGAAAAAATTTATGAGATCGGTCGTATATATAGTATATATCCCCCACAACCGATTGTTCAGATAAGGAACTTTTCGTAATTACTGCCCTATTTTAAGAGCTAGAGGCTTCAAATTTCAGCGAATGCTTACGTATATAGCATATATTGTTGTCTGAAAAAATCATAAAGATCGGTGGTATATATAGTATATATATGGTGGTATATATAGTATATATATATAGTATATATATATATAATTTCGCAAATTTTAGCCCCATTTTAACAGCTAGAAGCTTCAAATTTCACCGAATATTTACTTATATAGCATATATTGTTGTCTGAAAAAATTATAGAGATCGGTTGTATATATAGTATATATCTCATACAACCGATTGTTCAGATAAGAAACTTTTCGCAATTTCTACCCCATTTTAACAGCTATAAGCTTCAAATTTCACCGATTGGTTATGTATATAGCATATATTGTTGTCTGAAAAAATCATAGAGATCGGTTGTATATATAGTATATATCTCATACAACCGATTGTTCAGATAAGAAACTTTTCGCAATTTCTACCCCATTTTAACAGCTATAAGCTTCAAATTTCACTGATTGCTTACGTATATAACATATATTGTCGTCTGAAAAAATCATAGAGATCGGTTGTATATATAGTATATATCTCATACAACCGATTGTTCAGATAAGAAACTTTTCGCAATTTCTACCCCATTTTAACAGTTAGAAGCTTCAAATTTCACAAAATGCTTACGTATATAGCATATATTGTTGTCTGAAAAAATCATAGAGATCGGTCGTATATATATTATATACTTCATATAAACTGTCATTTTGACCCCTTTTTTACGGCTAGAATCTTCAAAATTCATCAAATTTCATCAAATAGTTACGTTTACGTCATATATTTTTGGAATACGTGATTCGTAGCCATAGTTTTTACATGCAGACCACAAAAAACGTGAAGCTTTGCATCCTCACACAGATTACCTACCTATTTTTTATTTTATATTTATCTTAAAAATCGTTTAGATATGTTCAAATTTGACCAAATGCTTACGTGTATAGCATATATTGTTGTCTGAGAAAATCATAGATACCGGTGGTATATATAGTATATATCCCATACAACCGATTGTTCAGATAAGAAACTTTGCGCAATTTCTTCCCCATTTTAACAGTTATAAGCTTCAAATTTCACCGATTGCTTACGTATATAGTATGTATTGTTGTGTCAAAAAATCATGGAGATCGGTGATATATATAATATATATATGATGGTATATATAGTATATATATATAGTATATATATATTTTTTTACGATTTCGGCCCCATTTTAACAGCTAGAAGCTTCAAATTTCACCAACTGCTTACGTGTATAGCATATATTGATGTCTGAAAAAATCATTGAGATCGGTGGTACACATAGTATATATCTCATACAACCGATTGTTCAGATAAGAAACTTTACGCAATTTCTGCCCCGTTTTAACAGTTAGAAGCTTCAAATTTCACAAAATGCTTACGTATATAGCATATATTGTTGTCTGAAAAAATCATAGAGATCGGTCGTATATATATTATATACTTCATATAAACTGTCATTTTGACCCCTTTTTTACGGCTAGAATCTTCAAAATTCATCAAATTTCATCAAATAGTTACGTTTTCGTCATATATTTTTGAAATACGTGATTCGTAGTCATAGTTTTTACACGCAGACCACAAAAAACCTGAAACTTTGCATCCTCACACGAATTACCTACCTGTTTTTTATTTTATATTTATCTTAAAAATCGTTAAGGTATGTAGATCTGTTCACTATATATTTCTTATCTTATACATCCGATTATTCGGAGATTACGAACGGGATAAGATTATTGTTCAGCCCCATTCATGAAAGGTATGAAGTCTTCGGCACAGCTGCAAAACACCGGAATTTGAAATAATTTCATTCATTGCAATGAAACGCCATTTCAGTTGGTTTATAATGATGTTCAATACTCGATAAAATATGTTCACTTTGAACAAACTCTTCTGATCTTGCAGAAGCCCATCGTCGCAACGCTCATCAAAATTGCGTTATACCATGCTCTGGCGAGCTCTGGGCTTCAACGAACCGAAATTTTAAAGCAAAAACAAAGTTGATGATTCACTCCCTGTATTAGATAAAAAACTAAATAAAACATTCTATCTTTTGATACTATGCTCAACAAATTATAAAATTGTTGAATTGTTTCAAACAGATTTTGCATAACAATAACCATCATGCATATCAAAAGGCAGAACTTAAAAATATAGACTTTTCAAATAAAATAAAATACTTAAGTACAATGTAAAAAAACATTTTTGAGCTCGCGGCCTCTTGGGCTGGGGCCTTCTTGGGTCGGGGGCCCGTGGCATTTAGCCAGCCCTTCCACCCTATTGTTACGTCACTGTAGGCTAGGCTCAGCCATGTACTTCGACCAAAAACAAATTGTCTAGCTACGGTATGATTATCACTAAGGCGTTATGCTATGGCGTCAGAATACATCAGACTACCTATATTGAATTCCATAAGGTTGATTGCATCAGCTATTTTATATGGAGTTTGCCAGCGCCTTAAATTACTTATTCCGCAATTTTCTTTTATCTCATGTTCTATTCATTAAAGAGGGAACTTTAAAGCTAAAAACAAAGTTTGATCTCACAACCTAAGGCCTTTGCATGTGTCACACTTTCATTGCATATAATAAAAAATGTTTTTTTTTTTTTTTTAAATTGCAATTATAGACATTTATTTACAGATAACACAAAATAAAATATCGCCATTTTGACTGCTGATTGAAATATCACCATGTTCTCTACATGTTTTGAAGTGCGCTGCAGCGTTTATGAAATACAGTTCTGAAATAGGGCGTTCAGCCGAGTTAGGGTGTTGTTCCACTCGGGACTCGATTGAAAACAACGGTCTGCAATTGTGACTCCATTGCTTCTTTTAAAAAATTTTCAACTCTTGGATTACTTATATTTGTAAAAAGAGTCGGATAGTCGGGGTCCGAACAACCCTGATTATGTGATACCACTGCACAAAGTTCTCCATCCACAACGCCAGGTCCCCCAAAATCTTCATAGCACGCATCAGATCTATCACGCGCAGCACAAATCATTGTTCGTGTGACAGGCTTTCTTGATTTCCTATAACGACCCCAACAACTGATCCTTGAAATTGTGGTCAAGACAGTAGATTGGAGTGTATTCGTAGTCATACCATTTTGTGGAGTTGTCCAACCCCATCCACTAATTCGCATATCCACGCCTGCTTTTAAACTAGTTCCGCAAAATGGTATTATTTGTACTGTATCACTCCAGTAAAACCAATGACGTAATATCAGTAAAGCTATATTCATATCTTCTGTTTCGGGATTATAATCACGTGGAACATATATCCAGGCCACACGGCTAGTCTGTGCAACAGAAGGTATATCACATAAATTCGTTACACCAGCTGCAACAATTAATTCGCTCTCTTTTAAATTTTCTAACTTTACCAAGCAACTCGCAGCTGTAACCACCTTCCCCAAAGTGACCAATGCACCAGCGCAATGATTTTTTCCCCTATATTGTAATGATACCACATATGGGGCTAACTCTATGGGCCAAACGCGGCCCCCTACGATGCGAAATTCGGAACTCGTATAAATCGAAATGCTGCTAAATATCAAAAACAAGAGCGCGAAGTAATGGCGTAAATACATTTTGTTTTAAGACTATTTCCAACGCTTTTTAAGTATAAACTAAACCGATATCAATTTTGTGGGCGCTATTTATACATAAATGGGTCGTGTGAATAAATAATAAGCAAAAGGGTTTCCTTCTAGATTTCAAGAACTTGAACAATATATAATAGTTTAAATTAAAGCAAACCTATTATGGCTTGCGCCAATTTTTGTTTTGAAGTGCCTAATTAAAATTTCAATTGCCTTAATGATGAAAAATATTTATGCAGCTTTTTAAAACAGTATTTCTGTAGAAATTTCTTATTATATTAGCTTTATGTTTTTATGAAAAGAACAAATCGTAAATTTAATTAGTTTTACTTGTTTCCAAACTGCTATTATATTCGCACGCATTTAAACGTCTAATTAAAATTTCAATGGCCTTAATGATGAAAAATACAAAATATTTACACAGCTTTTTAAAACAACATATATCTATAGAAATTTCTTATTAGCTTTATATTGTTACTAAAAGAGCAAAGCGTAAACTTAATTAGTTTTTCTCATTTCCAAACTGCTATTATGTTCGCACGCTTTTAAACCTGAATAAAAGCAAGCATGAGCAGCAGACTGAGCGAATATAATATATATTAGCAGCGTTCCATTGCGCCATCGAGCTCTGAATCACGATCAAATCTCATTAGAACGATAAGGATAAGGGAAAATTGGCTTGTTTTTAAGCACAAGAGTAAAATAATACACGATTAACACATTCATGTTACTATCCGCATTTAAGATAGCTTTTCCATTAAAAATGACAACATTCGGCCAATACTCTTAAAATCGTGAGAGAAATTTGTACATACGATACATAGCTTCAGTCAAATCTTTTGTCCACTTTTTTCTGACTCAGTCCATACTTCGGTGGACTAGCAATTTCTTTTAGAGGTTTAACATTCATAGGGTCTGACAAATGTCGAAAAAAATCATGACGTGACAATTTTGCAAAATTAAAATACACGATCATAATGTGCGTCATGTTTTCCACATCGAAACGATTCCTGAAATCACTTGCTCACAGTTAGCGTTATGAGCTGGAATGGAAATAAAATAATTAAATAATTGTTTTAAGTTGAACGGTTTTATTGAAAAGAATACTTACATTAAGTAGTAATAATACTAAAAAATAGAAAATAATTAGGTAGGTCCTAGGTACTAGTACCATCGCACTTCTCATTAAGCTAGGGCGTTGATCAGAGAGATAAATAAAAGCGTTGGGCGCGTGAAATTTCTAAAAACGTGAGGCGTAGCTTAACCTAATTAAGGTTCAGTTCATCGTACTTATGCACATATGCAAATATTATTTGTAAAGATATCAACGGTTGACTAGCAATAGAAATTTGACGCGACCCACCCTTTTATTTATTTCTCTGATCAACGCTCTAGATTGATGAGGAGTATGAGGACTAGTACCTAGGACCTACCTAATTATTTTCTGTCTTTTAGTATTATTACTATTTAATGTAAGTATTGTTTTCAATAAAACCGTTTAACTTAAACATTTTTATACCTTTCATGAAAATGAAATAGTATATTAATTTCGTCAGGAAACCCAAAATTGAAAGTCCTTAAAGGAAAATAGATAGACCCACCAATAAGTATACCGAAATAATCAGGATGAAGAGCTGAGTTGATTTAGCCATGTCCGTCTGTCTGTTTGTATGCAAACTAGTCCCTCAATTTTTGAGATATCTTGATAAAATTTGGTGAGCGGATGTATTTGGGTGTCCGATTAGACATATGTCGGAACCGGCCGGATCGGACCACTATAGCATATATCCTCCATACAACCGATTTTTCAGAAAAAGAGGACTTTTGTCATATCTTACTCAATTTAACAGATTGAAGCTTCAAACTTCACCGTATAATTTTGTATATTGCACATATTGTTGCTGAAAAAATTGATGAGATCGGTTGTATATATAGTATATATCTCATACAACCGATTGTTCGAATAAGAAACTTTTCGCAATTTCTACCCCATTTTAACAGCTATAAGCTTCAAATTTCACCGATTGCTTACGTATATAGCATATATTGTTGTCTGAAAAAATCATAGAGATCGGTGGTATATATATTATATACTTCATATAAACTGTCATTTTTGCCCCTTTTTTACGGATAGAAGCTTCAAAATTCATCAAATTTCATCAAATAGTTACGTTTACGTCATATATTTTTGAAATACGTGATTCGTAGTCATAGTTTTTACATGCAGACCACAAAAACGTTTAGCTTTGCATCCTCACACAAAGTACCTACCTATTTTTTATTTTTTATTTATCTTAAAAATGGTTTAGGTATGTAGATCTGTTCACTATATATTTCTTATCTTATACATCCGATTATTCGGAGATTAGGAACTGGATAAGATTATTATTCAGCCCCATTCATGAAAGGTATGAATTCTTCGGCACAGCCGAAGGCAGTCCCGTTCTTACTTGTTTTTATATATTTTATTTTAATGAAATTTCACTAACAAAATTTGAACTTATGTGCTCCAACGTATTTTGACGTATCTTCTAACGGAACTTCAATTTTTATATTGAAACTAGAAGACCCGGCAGACGTTGTCCTGCCCTAAATTTGGCCTATCTGCATACATTTTAATAAGCTTTTTTCCGTCTGACTCTGCCCTCCCCCTCTTCACTTTTTCCTAATCCTTTTATTCACTCCTCCTTCCGTCTTTTTCGCTTCATCTATCTCCATCTCCGTCTCATTCTATCTCTTTCTCAATCTCCTTCTCTCTTTTCTCTTCTCTCAATTTCTTCTCATTCTTCTGCATCCCTTATTGCCTGCCCCAGAGGGTGGTATATATTTTATTCCAGTCCCAGTCCCACTTCGGGTCTTAATCCCAGCCCTAGTCCTAATCGCAGTCCCAGTCCGTCTCTGGATAATATATTACTCTGTACTAAAGCACACCAACAGTTTTCATTTGATATCAATATTGTATAAACATGGTCTAGGCATTCACTGGCCCACGTTTTGGCCTATATCTCGAGACTCTAGTCACCCAGGGGTATGAAAATTACCCTCTACACAACTAAAGACTCTCCTGAATTAAAAAAAATATCATAGTACCTCTAAATAGCGGGCCCCTCGGTTCGGTAGTTTAGGAGTTCATCGCGGCCAAAAATTTTGTGACACGTGTTTTTATATATTAAGATTTCACTAGCAAAATTTGAACTTATGTGCTCCAAAGTATTTTGACGTCACTTCTACCGGGAAATGAATTTTTTAATGAAATTTCACTAACAAAATTTGAACCTTTGTGATCCAATATGAGCTTCATCGGACCACAAATACTATTTTTTTGAATATTTCGTTCCTTGTGCCACCTGGGGGCGATTTTTTTTCATATGTCGATTTCTATTCATGTATGTATTATGTGTTCCAAATATGAGCCAAATCGGACCACAAATACGATTTTTTGAAATATTTCGCTCCATGCGCCACCTATCGGAGTTGTTTTTTTTTTCATATGATTGCATTGTCATCGGGTTCTGAACTATATTCCAAGTTTCAAGCTTATAGCTTATCGGGAAGTTACTTAAATTTTAATTACAAAATTCGTTCACAACGGCCGTGCGGCCGTGCAGCCGGTCTGTAAAGTCAAGCTAAATAAAACCATTTAAAAAGGTTCATGTGGGTTAGTTTTTCATCTCAAATTAAGAGTTTCCCCTTGAGGCAGCATGAAAAGAATAGTTTTGTCGACAAGGTATAACAAGGATGTGTATGTATGGAACAGTAATTCAGTAAATATCCATATACTACGTATTACCGGCATTGCTGCCGCAGATGAACTAATTTTATAGAACCGTTTCTTTTTGAAAAGTCTATTTTAGTTAGTTGTACCTTGTCTTTGATGGGGATGTCTCGCTTGCACACACTGGCGTCATCCCAAAACGTCGACTCGTAGGTGCTTGCACCCTCCCCCCACATTGGGTGGAGCCTGCTCGCGGTGACACCTAGTAACGCTTCGGCGGCGAATGCGAGCGGCGATCCGTTTCTCCTCCCTTCAACCAGATTTCCCTTCTTCTCCCATCTCCCATCCGCACTCCGTTTCCCCTGGGCCAAGTTTTCCTATAAACGGGTGCTATTTTTAGTTCAAGACCAGCCATACGTGGCGAGGAGTCACACCCTGAATAAGGTGCCCAAGCTTTGCTAACAAATATGGCGGATCTAGAGAGGACAACTCGATAAAACCCGTATTTCCGAGTGTCACCCCAACCGTGCTCATGGGATGAATGGCACTACGTTAGTGTGTCTTATAACGGTGGCCTCCAGATACCCGACGCCCTCTGGTTGTAATTAGTCTTGCTGGGATACTGGGGGCTAAGTCCCAGCTGACCTACCTTCCCCCATACTCGTGAGTATTTTTATGGTTAAAAATAATATAAAAAACAACCAAAATGGAGCTGAACAGCTCCCAATAGATCATTTCGATTACGACCTTTCGGTGCAAGCCGAATCAGCTATCGCCACAGACTTGCCGGGGCCGAATAGTCCCCCGCATGACGTGGAGATGGCAGATGTGGGGACTCTGCAGGATGCAAATCGGGTTGAGTCACAATCCACAGTCTCGCCGGAGGATGAAGAGAGGCTCCTTGCCTCTCCGGCGAAAAGCGATCAGCCTGGCCGGAATGCAGAGCGAGATCGGCTAAGTGGTGCCGCTCGAAAACGTCTCAAGCGATTATTGGCCAGGGGGATTAGCTACAATGAAGCCAGGGGACTTGCCAAAGAACCCTTGGGATCGGTCCGTGGTGTGGGGTCAGCCAAAAGAGGCCGCTCAGATAACTCAACTCCACCAGAGAGAGAGAGCCCAAAAAGATGTTGCTGCCCACAGCTGGCAATACAAAAATATTGTCCAAACCTGTGGAAAGCTGTGCATCAAATGTCGAGGCAACCATGCCTCCCCATCCTGATGCAACAGCCAAACAGTCGGCGACTTTCAGGAATGTCCTGAGTGGGTTAAGGCTGGGCATTATACCTCCCGACTATCCAGCCACGGTCCGGTCTTCAGGGGAACTAAAGGCCATACAGAAGGACATCCTGGGAGAGGAGATGAGCCAAAAAGATGGTGCTATAAAGCTCACCTTTAGCGGTTGCACACCTCGCCCAGGCTGGCTTTCTATCACCTACAGGGATGCAACCACCGCGGAGTGGCTAAGGGCTATCGCCCAAAGCTCACCCCATGGCAAGGTGGCAAGCTGAAGGTGGTATCTGATGCGGATATACCACGTCGCATCATTCTCGTGGGGTACTTTAAGGAAAAGTAATGCCCTCAAACGACGACATCTTGAGGTTAGCTTAGGCCCAAAATGTCGGCTTGAATACCAGGAACTGGAGAATCCTCAACCGGATTCGAAAGTCCACTTTGGCGGAAGTTACTATAACCGTCGATCCGTTGTCTGCGGAGCTATTAAAGCAACGCAACTACTTGATGTTCTGTGGGTTTGGCAGAGTCAAGTTAAGGCCCAAAACCAAGCCATCCCTGCTCCTGGTAAATATAAATACCAGCGGCAGTGAAAATAAGGGTGAAGAGGATGATACGGTTGACGATGACAAACCGTGCTGTTCGAAGAACCAGAAGGTGTCTAGTAGGAATTTACCTACTGAACAACATGATTTGCCGAGTCAATCGGACACCCCCCAAAAACATTCCCAAGAAGAGCCCAGGCCTTCCGGGTCTAGTGTTGGCCCACAGAGGCCAAACGAGGCAGCGACAGTCCGCCAGCATGTCCCCCAAAACCCGGCAACAAGGCAACCACCTCGTGGGAGCCCCAATGTCAGGAAAGGGAACAAAAAAGGACGAGGGCGAACGGCTGAAGAAGCCGTAAAGTCGCTTAACAATAGGGCAAGGAAGGTGGCTACACGTGGCCGTAAAGACCATAAATAGTGTCTGCCCTCCCTATCAAAGCCCAAAAGCAAAGACGTCTGAAATGCCTTCAGGTGAATCTTCATCCAGGAGCCCTGGATTCAACACGGTGCCGTAAAAGGCCTGAACAGTACTGATGGTAAGTTAATTTATGCCTTCAGTTCTCGCCCAAGCGCGGCGATGCTTTTAAGCAACAAACTAATGTTTCTTCCACTTTTACAGGTTATGACGGCTGATCTCGTAGCAGGTTGGGCTAAAATTCCAACCCAAGAGGCGAACAAGAGGCAATATTGGCCTCTGCCTACTTTCCGGGGGAGGAAGAAACGGCCCCAACAACCGAAACAATAGCCCTCATCAAATACTGTCAGCAGAGTTGCACGCCATGGATCCTCTGTTGTCACGCAAATTCCCATCATAGAACATGGGGTAGTACGAACATCAACAACAGGGGTGAGTACCTCCTTGAGTTTATCAGTAGTAATAATATAAGCATTATCAATCGGGGCAATGAACCCACCTTTTTAAATGCTATTAGAGGGGAAGTTTTAGATCTTACTCTGTGCAGCCATAATATGGCCAGCACCGTCACTAACTGGCATGTTTCAGGAGAGGAATCAATGTCGGACCACAAACACATTGTATTCGACATTGGTCACTTTCCGGAACACATGCCAGCTTTTAGAAATGCCAGGAAAACGAACTGGGAGCTTTTCCGTTTTATTATTGAGGAAGCTGGTAACAGCTTACAGCGACCTATAACCACCGTGCAGGAGCTTGAGAAAGAAGCTGAACAGTTCCACTCAGACATTAAAACAGCTTTCAATGAGAGTTGCCCCCAAGGAAAGATACGTACACAACGTTATGTGCTTGGGCAGCTAAGATGCCAGGCTAGGAAGCTGTTCAATAAAGCGAGAGCTACGGGGGACTGGGAACCATACAAAGTCGCTCAAACATCTTACAATAAAGAACTTAGGAAATCTAAAAGGGCTACCTGGAGAGAACACTGTGAAAAGATTAATGATCTTCCAGCAGCGGTTCGATTACAAAAAGCCCTTTCTAATGATCACAGAAACGTAATTGGCACGTTGAAAAAAACAGATGGGTGCTACACCACGCGGCCGGAAGAGACGAGCAAACTATAACTCGAAACACACTTTCCTGACTGCACAGCAGGCTATCAATCACCACCTATAATGGCAGATTTGCCAACGATCAGTGGAAATGAAAAAAGAGTAGCAACAAAGCTCACCACTGTGAAACGAGTGCAATGGGCTCTGTCTAATTTCAAACATAACCTTTTAAACGGCTAATCAACAATGAAGTAAGTAAAGTGTGTTCCAATATTTATTGTTCTGTTATTTAATATTTTATTATACTCTGCTACTTTGTACTATCTTTTCTCTAAAAACTATTCCATGTTACGCTATATGATGCTCCGGCCAAGAAAATGTTTCTATCGGAACCCGCCTATGGAAGCAGAGGTAGAGGGCGGCCCCCACTCCGTTGGAAGGACCAGGTGGAAAACGATTTAAACTCCCTTGGTGTGACCAATTGGCGCCGGTTGGCGGAGCGAAGGAGCGACTGGCGCGCCTTGTTGTTGGACGGCCATAACCGTTTCGACGGTTAAGCGCCAATTAAGTAAAGTAAGTAAACAAAATAAAATAACAATTGACATCAAAACAAACATTCATAAAAACATTGTTTACGTACATTATTTTACGCGTCTTCACTGCTCAACGCGGAGTTTTATACTGTCCGTCTGTTTGTTATCAAATGTCTGTATGAGCTCGCGCAATTATCGATGTCCGTCTGTAGTTCATTCGTTAATTATATGCAGTATTTCCAGTGTAAAACTTTTGATTGGTTTCTTGTTGGAGTATCATCGTTTTTTCAATGTCTGGAAAATGTTTCTTCGTTGCACAGTGTGTCATTAATGCTGTTTTTCCTGTAGTTTCCTGGCAATATTTAAAGTGGGATTTATGGTGCACTAGTCGAGATTTTAATTTTGCTTTCTTTGTTCCCACATACATATATGTTATTGCATCATTCTGTTTTGTTTCCATTACAAGGGATTTTATAGACAATATTACTTTTTTCTGTTTTAGGAATTTCGGATTTCGCTTTGTTAAAAATATTTTTCAATGTGTTTATTGGTTTCTGAGCTATCTTCACTTTTTTTCTATTATAGCAGTCTGATTTTGCCAGACGCTCTGATAATTTTGGTACATATGCTAGCGATTTGAATATTTCTGTTTTTTCGGATTCACGTTGACTCGTATGTAATAAACTTCTTTTGATTAAGGTTTTGATAACATTGTAAGAAAGTCATTACCTTTTAATATTAATTTAATTTCTTCTTTTAATTCGGTGTGGTAAGTATAGTCTGATAGTTGTAACATACGTCGTATACAGCCCATTGCTGTATTCATTATCATCTTTTTTGGATGTTTTGGATAAAAATTGATGATTCGTCCGGTAGGTGTTGGTTTCTTATACCACTTGAGCTTTAATTGGTTTCCTCGTCGAATAATAATTGTGTCGAGATAAGGTAATTTTCCGTCGTCTTCGAGTTCTGTTGTGAATTTTATTTTTTTGTCAAATGAATTTAATGCGTCAAGTGTACTTTTTACGTCATTTTCATTTATAATAGCGAATAGGTCGTCCACATATTTGGTACTGCATCTTGGTGTTCTAGTCAATTTTGCAGTTGGATTTTCCAATAATTCCTCCATTACGATATTTGCTATCACTGGTGAAGTCGGCGATCCCATCGGTAATCCTTTTAGTTGTATGTATATTGTCTCTTTAAACCTCAAATATCTGTTTCCTGCTATATAGAATTTTAATACATCCATAAATAGTTTCTTTGGTGTTTCGTGTGTTTTTCTATTATCGTCCATTTTCATATTATAATGTCAAGTGCTAGCTGTGTTCCTATACTGGGGAATAGGGAAACTACGTCAAAAGATATAAGTTTTTTATCGTCATAAATATGTGGAGTTAGTCGTGACGTTTTTTAATATGTCGGCAATGTATTTACATAGGCCGTGTGCTGGTGATCCAATCCCATAGCAAATCGGCCGAAGTGGTGTTCCTTCCTTTTGTGTTTTCGGAAGTCCATAAATTCGTGGGGAAAGTACCTTTATAATTTTAAATCCCAAAATTCTTTTACAAGAGCTATTGTTAAAGATTTTTAGTCATAATTCAACAAGACTATGTCTGTATTAAAGGAAAAATTAGCTTCTATTTTTTGGTCCATTTATATAAAAGTAGTCCTTAAAATTTTATTATCATATTTTTATTTTCAATTTTTAGTACTGCCTACAAAAAGGCAATTGCAACTTGGATTAGTTATTAAAGTAATTCCTAAGTGAAAATTCTAATCTCTATTTATTTGTTCAAAATAGCAAGATTTAAGAGAATTAGTGGAATTTTCGCTGATATAAAATATTTTATCAATTCTTCCGTATTCCTGCATTTCAATTCTTCTTTTTATACTCATCGGGCTTTGCCCACAAAGTAAATTAACTTTGGCAACATAACGGTTGGTTGTACAGGTATAAAGCAATGGAGATAGATATATCAAAATCATCAGTATCAAAAAAAAAATTGATTAAGCCATGTCCGCCAGTCCATCCGCTGACACGATAGCTTGAGCAACTATTGAGATATCTTCACCAAATTCGGTATACGGGCTTATCTGGACCCAGAGTGGATTGGTAGATGAGAGCAATTGGACGATAACCACTCCCACTTTTTTGATATAGAAAATTTATAAAAATCGAAATTTGGTATGACAAAACATAAATTCCAAAAAATTTTGGAATATTGGTGTAATATTGCCCACTTGTGATAAAAACAATTTTACAAATATTATTAATCATAAATCAAAAACCGTTAAACCTATCATAACTTTATTTGTTTGTGTTAATGGTGTGTTCATAACTTAATTCGGCAAAGAGCTTGCCCTTACTATAAGTAATGCTTCGGGGAAAAATTAACTAAATCGGTTAAGGACGACGCCCACTTTCATATTAAAATATTTTAAGAGAGGTCGTGGACAAATAAAGTAAGCAATACCTTTGCAGAAAAGACCTTTATATCAATGATATTTTTTCCCCGAGTGGAATTATTACAAGAAATAGGAAAAATTCAAATCTTTTAAAATGGGCGTGGACCCGCCCTTGTTACGACTAAGCAATTTTCTATGTTTCGGAAGCCATAACTCGAAAAAAATTAACATATCGCAATAAAAATGGTAAATATATTTTCTTTATAACATCAAATATATCTAGTAAAAATGGATGGGATCTGTTAAGACTACGACCACATTTATATGGTATTCAAGGGGTTAATAAGCACAATGCAAAGCTTTATAGCTTCAAAGCTTCCGTAACACAATTGTCAACCTCACCTACGCGAGGGGAATCCTGTTACAAATATGAATGTACATTCACATATTTGCAGGCGAGGCTCTGGCGACCACACGTTCTTTATGGAGCTAGTGGTGGAGAGGGGGCGTTATGGCCTCGATATTTAATGTGGTCATATTAGTGGTTCCCGAGATGGTCGGGCTAGTACCTTAGTGGTGCTTTGCTACCGCAACCGGTATTATGTCTGGCAAAGGATCATTAAAAACGATAATAACACTCCTCAAAACCCTTACTTGTTATTTATTCATTTCATACAAAAGCGCATTAGTACGTATTCAATCCCAGCAAACATTCGGAGTGAGAAAAGAGTAAGAAAAGAATTCTAATTCGCACATTTATGAGTCCGCAATTAATTTATTTCCCTACATGTGATGGTCGTTAATACTAACCTAATTACTAAACCTTATTATTCTGAATAGAAGTCATATATGACTCATAAACAGATCATTTTCTACACTTATTGGAGTTTTAAAAGTCTCTTTAATGACGATTTTCAGACATTGTCAATGGAATTGTGAATCATTCTCGAACCTGTTTGAAAGAACGATATTTGGGAGGACGCCTTTAAAATAAACATAGTAAGAAAGCAAAATGGATGGTTTATCCAAGTATGGCTTACCCATGCCACTGCAGTTGGCGCTGATTGGTTACATAGGGGATTGGCTGGCATGGCCGGGAATTACGCGAAAGCCACAATCACAATATGTACAAAATACTGACATCGATAACATGCAGAGACTTCCACCGGTAACAGAAGGGTAAGCGTTCATGCCAATACAAAAAAATAAGGAGTAGGAAAGAAGGTTATAACAAAATCAACAATCTTTTTTTCTCTTGTTTGAAATTAAGTCCATTATGTAGTATACGTATTTGAATTTTTCTTAAAAATAAAATATTTGAAATAGTATTTATTGAAATTATCTTCCGAAGCTGCCTAATTTGATAATTTTCATAAATTTCGTTTGCTCATAATTTTATCAAACTGGAGTCATAAAAGAATCCTACATGATCATATTTCTGAGGCTCATATTATTTACATATTTCGAACTTATATCGGAATCCTAAGTTATGAGCACTCCAAGAATGTACGTGGGGATTGCATATCTCTCTATATGTATAAACATGTGTCTGTTTGTGAGAATGGCTTTATTAACAGAGTAATTAATAAAATAATTAACAAATGTTTTTTAAAGTTAAACGGTTTTATTGAAAATAATACTTACATTAAGTAGTAATAATACTAAAAGATAGAAAATAATTAGGTAGGTCCTAGGTACTAGTCCTCATACTCCTCATCAATCTAGAGCGTTGATCAGAGAAATAAATAAAAGCGTGGGTCGCGTCAAATTTCTGTTGATAGTCAACCGCTGATATCTTTACAAATAATATTTTCATATATGCATAAGTACGATGAACTGAACCTTAATTAGGTTAAGCTACGCCTCATGTTTTTAGAAATTTCACGCGCCCAACGCTTTTATTTATTTTTCTGATCAACGCTCTAGCTTAATGAGAAGTGCGATGGTACTAGTACCTAGGACCTACCTAATTATTTTCTATCTTTTAGTATTATTACTACTTAATGTAAGTATTATTTTCAATAAAACCGTTCAACTTAAAACAATTATTTAATTATTTTATTTCCATTCCAGCTCATAACGCTAACTGTGAGCAAGTGCTTTCAGGAATCGTTTCGATGTGGAAAACATGACGCACATTATGGTCGTGCATTTTAATTTTGCAAAACTGTCACGTCATGATTTTTTTCGACATTTGTCAGACCCTATGAGTGTTAAACCTCTAAAAGAAATTGCTAGTCCACCGAAGTATGGACTGAGTCAGAAAAAAGTGGACAAAAGATTTGACTGAAGCTATGTATCGTATGTACAAATTTCTCTCACGATTTTAAGAGTATTGGCCGAATGTTGTCATTTTTAATGGAAAAGCTATCTTAAATGCGGATAGTAACATGAATGTGTTAATCGTGTATTATTTTACTCTTGTGCTTAAAAACAAGCCAATTTTCCCTTATCCTTATCGTTCTAATGAGATTTGATCGTGATTCAGAGCTCGATGGCGCAATGGAACGCTGCTAATATATATTATATTCGCTCAGTCTGCTGCTCATGCTTGCTTTTATTCAGGTTTAAAAGCGTGCGAACATAATAGCAGTTTGGAAACAAGAAAAACTAATTAAGTTTACGCTTTGCTCTTTTAGTAACAATATAAAGCTTATATAATAAGAAATTTCTACAGAAATGTTGTTTTAAAAAACTGTGTAAATATTTTGTATTTTTCGTCATTAAGGCCATTGAAATTTTAATTAGGCGTTTAAATGCATGCGAATATAATAGCAATTTGGAAACAAATAAAACTAATCTACGTTTTGTTCTTTTCATAAGAACATAAAGCTAATATAATAAGAAATTTCTACAGAAATATCGTTTTAAAAAGCTGTATAAATATTTTTCATCATTAAGGCAATTGAAATTTTAATTAGGCACTTCAAAACAAAAATTGACGCAAGCCATAAGAGGTCGAATACAAAAAAAAATTTCCTTTGTATAAATTGTTTTAATTTAACCTATTTTATATTGTTCAAGTTCTTGAAATCTAGAAGGAAACCTTTTTGCTTATTATTTATTCACACGACCCATTTATGTATAAATAGCGCCCACAAAATTGATATCGGTGTATTTTATACTTAAAAAGCGGTAGAAATAGTCTTAAAACAAAATGTATTTACACCATTACTTCGCGCTCTGGTTTTTGATATTTAGCAGCATTTCGATTTTTACGAGTTCGGAATTTCGCATTGTAGGGGGCCGTGCTTGGCCCATAGAGATAGCCCCATATGTGGTATCATTACAATATAGGGGCAAAAATCATTGCGCTGGTGCATTGGTCACTTTGGGGAAGGTGGTTACAGCTGCGAGCTGCTTGGTAAATTTAGAAAATTTAAAAGAGGGCGAATTAATTGTTGCAGCTGGTGTAACGAATTTATGTGATATACCTTCTGTTGCACAAACTAGCAGTGTGGCCTGGATACATGTTCCATGTGATTATAATCCCGAAACAGAAGATATGAATATAGCTTTACTGATATTGCGTCATTGGTTTTACTGGAGTGATACAGTACAAATAATACCATTTTGCGGAACTAGTTTAAAAGCAGGCGTGGATATGCGAATTAGTGGATGGGGTTGGACAACTCCACAAAATGGAATGACTACGAATATACTCCAATCTACTGTCTTGACCACAATTTCAAGGATCAGTTGTTGGGGTCGTTATAGGAAATCAAGAAAGCCTGTCACACGAACAATGATCTGTGCTGCGCGTGATAGATCTGATGCGTGCTACGAAGATTTTGGGGGACCGGGCGTTGTGTATGGAGAACTTTGTGCAGTGGTATCACATAATCAGGGTTGTTCAGACCCCGACTATCCGACTATTTTTACAAATTTAAGTAATCCAAGAGTTGAAAATTTTTTAAAAGAAGCAATGGAGTCACAATTGCAGACCGTTGTTTTCAATCGAGTCCCGAGTGGAAAAACACCCTAACTCGGCTGAACGCCCTATTTCAGAACTGTTTTTCATAAACGCTGCAGCGCACTTCAAAACATGTAGAGGACATGGTGATATTTCAATCAGCAGTCAAAATGGCGATATTTTATTTTGTGTTATCTGTAAATAAATGTTTATAATTGCAATAAAAAAAAAAAAAAAACATTTTTTATTATATGCAATGAAAGTGTGACACATGCAAAGGCCTTAGGTTGTGAGATCAGTCTTTGTTTTTAGCTTTAAAGTTCCCTCTTTAATGAATAGTACATGAGATAAAAGGAAAATTGCGGAATAAGTAATTTAAGGCGCTGGCAAACTCCATATAAAATAGCTGATACAATCAACCTTATGGAATTCAATATAGGTAGTCTGATGTATTCTGACGCCATAGCATAACGCCTTAGTGATAATCATACCGTAGCTAGACAATTGGTTTTTGGTCGAAGTACATAGCTGAGCGTAGGCTACAGTGGCGTAACCATAGGGTGGAAGAGAAAGAGCACCTGTTTTTGCTGACTTAGACGAAATGAACAAAATTTTACTTGTTTACCTGTATCAAACCCTCTTATATGTCCTGATAGCTATTGTGATCGTGTAAATATTCATGTCAGTCCTTTAGAATTTGTGCGTGTAGACGAATGTGATATTGTACAAGCCATCCTTTCGGTCAAGTCTAACGCCATTGGCTTTGATGAAATCAGTGCGAAGTTTTTAAAAATAATACTGCCTAAGATTCTGCCATATGTGACCTACTTAGTGAACTCTATACTAACAAAATCTGTTTTCCCGAAGTGCTGGAAAGTTGCCAAGATTATTCCTGCGCTCAAGAAAAATAACGAGTACAGACCCATTGCTATATTACATTTTCTCTCTAAAGTTGTCGAGCGTATTTTGCATAGGAAAATAATGTCGTTTGTGCATGATAACAAATTCATTCCTGACCGTCAGTCCGGTTTCAGACCGAAACGAAGTTACGCTTCGGCGCTACTAGATGTAATCGAAAGCATCCGGATGGAAGTTGATGGTAATAATTTAGCTTTCCCAACTCTTCTCGACCATTCTAAGGCATTTGACTCAGTCGATCATGAGCTTCTATGTCGCAAGCTAAAAAATTTGTTTAGCTTCTCATGTCATGCCATTGACTTGATCAGGTCTTACCTTGTTGACAGATCTAAGGCCGTGTGCGCTGGTGGACAAGGGCTAACTTTGTAACTGTACTTAGGGGTGTTCCGCAAGGCTCTATCTTGGGCCCTCTGCTATTTGTGTTGTATGTTAACGACTTACCCAATATCTTAAGGCATTGTAGTGTCCATATTTATGCTGATGATGTTCAATTATATGTGTGCTGTCCAATTGACCGTGTTAGTATGTATATTAACGACCTTAACTCTGACTTGACGCAAATAAGTACATGGGCATCTGTGAACGGTTTATCAATAAATCCTAAGAAATCTAAGTGTATTGTTATTCGCAGAAAAGCTTTCGATACACTAGACTTAGATGAAGTATTGTTGGGCGGAGCAGTTATTGAATATGTTGACACAGCGAAAAATCTTGGTTTTGTATTTAACAAAGTTCTGACATGGAATAACCACATCATTATTGCAGTTCATAAAGTGTATGGAATATTTCGTACACTATGGCTAGCTCAGTATTTCATTCCTTTACACATTCGACTTCTTCTTGCAAAATCGTACTTAATGCCTACGCTACTGCATAGCTATGAGATTTATGCTAATTGTGACTCTGAATGTAAAAACAAGCTTAATATTGTTTATAACAACTTTGCCAGATATGTATTTGGGCTAAAAAGACTTGACCATGTGTCTGCGTTTGCTGAAAAGTTGTTAAATATTTCTTTCGATAATTTGTTAAAAGTCCGAACACTGTTGCTTATACACAAAGTTATTTATACAAAGTTGTTATTATTATTATTAAATACTGTACTATACTCTCCCTTGCACTCCCTCTTCCCATTGTTACATTAATCTGTTTCACTTTCCCTTCTCTTTCCTTGCTAATACTATATTAACTACTTATAAATCTTTGGAAACGTATTTATGTTATAAGCGACTGACACTGTAAAATAATTTTTTGTTAAATTGTTGTGCCAGGATAACCATATTAGGAGATTACAAATTACAATAATCGTCTGTATACGATACGAAATATATATTGAACAGACTAAGCGATTTTTAAGATAAATTTAGAATAAATAAAATAATTAAAAAAAATTGTTAAGTTAAACGGTTTTATTGAAAACAATACTTACATTATATAGTAATAATACTGAAAGACAGAAACTAATTAGGTAAGTCCTAGGTACTAGTCGTCACACTCCTCATCAATTTAGGGCGTTGATCAGAAAAATAAATGTCTAAAAACGTGAGGCGTAGCTTAACCTAATTAAGGTTCAGTTGATCGTATTTATGCATATATGCAAATATTATTTGTAAAGATATCAACGGTTGACTATCAACAGAAATTTGACGCGACCCACGTTTTTATTTATTTTTCTGATCAACGCCCTAGATTGATGAGGAGTGTGATGGTACTAGTACCTAGGACCTACCTAATTATTTTATGTCTTTTAGTATTATTACTATATAATGTAAGTATTGTTTCCAATAAAACCGTTTAACTTAAACATTTTTTTAATTTATTTTATTTTAATGAAATTTCACTAACAAAATTTGAACTTATGTGCTCCAACGTATTTTGACGTCTCTTCTAACGGGAATTGAATTTTTATACTGAAATTTCTCGAACTTATGTGCTCCAGTATGAGCTTAATCGGACAACAAATACAATTTTTTTTAATATCTCTTTCCTTGTTCCACCTGGCGGCGAATTTTTTCCATATGTCGCTTTCTATTCATGTATGTCATATGTGTTCCAAATATGAGCCTAATCGGACTACAAATACGTTTTTTTAATATCTCGATCCTTGCGCCACCAGGCGTAGATTTTTTTCATATGTCGCTTTCTATTCATGTATGTCATATGTGTTCCAAATATGAGCCAAATCGGACCACAAATACGATTTTTTGAAATATCTCGCTCCATGCGCCACCTATCGGAGTTGTTTTTATACTCAGTTGAGCATAGCTCACAGAGTATATTAACTTTGATTGGATAACGGTAGGTTGTACATATATAAAGGAATCGAGATAGATATAGACTTCCATATATCAAAATCATCAGTATCGAAAAAAAATTTGATTGAGCCATGTCCGTCCTTCCGTCCGTCTGTCCGTTAACACGATAACATGAGTAAATTTTGAGGTATCTTGATGAAATTTGGTATGTAGGTTCCTGGGCACTCATCTTAGATCGCTATTTAAAATGAACGATATCGGACTATAACCACGCCCCCTTTTTGGATATCGAAAATTTCGAAAAACCGAAAAAATGCGATAATTCATTACAAAAGACAGATAAAGCGACGAAACTTGGTAGATGGGTTGAACTTATGACGCAGAATAGAAAGTTAGTAAAATTCTGGACAATGCGCGTGGCACCGCTCACTTTTAAAAGAAGGTAATTTAAAAGTTTTGCAAGCTGTAATTTGGCAGTCGTTGAAGATATCATGATGAAATTCGGCAGGAACGTTACTCCTATTACATAAGTATGCTTAATGAAAATTAGTAAAATCGGAAAACGACCACGCCCACTTAAAAAAAAATTTTTTTAAGTCAAATTTTAAAAGAAAAGTTAATATCTTTACAGTATATAAGTAAATTATGTCAACATTCAACCCCAGTAATGATATGGTGCAAAAAAATACAAAAATAAAAGAACATTTCAAAATGGGCGTGGCTCCGCCCTTTTTCATTTAATTTGTCTAGGATACTTTTAATGCGATAAGCCGAACAAAAATTTACCAATCCTTGTGAAATTTCGTAGGGGCTTAGATTCTAGAACGATAACTGTTTTCTGTGAAAAAAGGCGAAATCGGTTGAAGACACGCCCAGTTTTTATACACAGTCGACCGTCTGACCTTCCCCTCGGCCGTTAACACTATAACTTAAGCAAAAAACGATATATCTTTACTAAACTTAGTTCACTTACTTATCTGAAGTCACTTTATCTCGGTATAAAATATGGCCGAAATCCGGCTATGACAACGCCCACTTTTTCGATATCGAAAATTACAAAAAATGAAAAAAATTACATAAATTTATACCAAGTACGAAAAAAGGGATGAAACATGGTAATTGGATTGGGTTATTGACGCAAAATATAACTTTAGAAAAAAAATTGTAAAATGGATGTGACACCTACCATATTAAGTAGAAGAAAATGAAAAAGTTCTGCAGGACGAAATCAAAAGCCCTTGGAACCTTGGCAGGAATATTGTTCGTGGTATTACATAAATAAATAAATTAGCGGTATCCGACAGATGATATTCTGGGTCACCTTGTTCCACATTTTTGTCAATATCGCGAAAACGCCTTCACATATACAACTAAGGGCCACTCCCTTTTAAAACCCTCATTAATACCTTTAATTTGATACCCATATCGTAAAACGAATTCTAGTAACCCCTGGCGCAGCTTTATGGCGATTTCTCGAAAAGGCGTCCACCTATAGAACTAATTCCCACTCCCTTTTAAAATACTCATTAACACCTTTCGTTTGATACCCATATTGTACAAACGCATTCTAGAGTCACCCCTGGCCCACCTTTATGGCGATATCTCGAAAAGGCGTCCACCTATATACATTTGAAACCCGTGTCATACAAACACATTCCAGGGTTACCCTTGGTTTTGTATCTAAAGCTCTCAGCTGAGTATGTAATGTTCGGTTACACCCGAACTTAGCCTTTTTTTTTTTTTGTTATTCAAAATTTCATTTTCATCGGTTTTGTGTATTAGCTTGTACATACATTTTCTTTTTGTTTCTTTTGCTTTAATTAAGTATGGTTTTTTGGTTTTTACAGTATGGCATATTTTTATTTAAATTTGCTTAAAATTAGTGTAATAAAATTAAGTTGGGTACATCTGATTTTATTTATCTAGGTACTCCTCTTATTCGGTTCCGTTTGTATCTTTTGTTTTCGTTATCAAAAATGGTTACATTTACACCGTCTATATTTGTTACTTGGTATGGGCCCTGATATATGTTTTTATGTTTTTCACGGGGTTCTTTTTGAACTAAAACCATATCGTTTATGTTTACTATTATTGGTTGTGCATTTTTGTCGTATGCATCTTTATTTCTTATTTTGTGTTTATCTACTAATTCTTTAGCATTTTTGCATTATAACTTACTTCTTTTGAATAATTTTCGATATTATAAATTGGTTCGATTGTTTCGTTCCTCAATTCAGATGGCACAATGGCCTTTTTGCCAAAAACTAGTTCAAAAGGAGTAAGCATGTTGTGGAATACCATCTTTGACGTTGTGTTATGCCAAAACGTTAAATATTTCAAATATGTATCCCAATCATCAAAAGAATAATTTAAGTACCCATGTAGGTTTTCGTTAAAAACTCTATGGTTTCGTTCGACAGTTCCTACGGTTTCATGATTGTATGGGGTAGAAAATTTATGATTGATATTTAGTAAGCTGGTTAAATTTGCAAAAATTTCATTTTTAAAATCAGTACCTAAATCCGATTTAATACAGTTCACAGCACCGTATATTAAAATAAAGCTGTCGAATATTGCTGAAGCTATGGTTTTTGCACTTTTATCCTGTATGGAAATTGTTACTAAGTATTTCGTTAGATCACAAATTATGGTATGTGCGAACTTATTACCATATCTCGATTCTGGCAATGGGCCTATTGTATCAATTACAACAATATCAAAAGGTTTATTAGGAGTAGGAGTTAGGAGGAGTTCTTCTGTATTTCCTATTTTGACTTTGTTCAAAAGACATTCTTCTTTCGTCATGTTTTTCAAGTAAAATTTGTTACGTAATTTGGCATATAGTTTTTTCGTTCCACAGTGATCTCCAGTGATGGGGCCATCGTGATAAATTGCTAATAATTTTGATTTTTGTTCCTGATCAGTGATTGTTTCAATTGTATCCAATAAAATAATTTTTTTTTCAATTGTAAAAGCTTATTTCTTCTTTCTTTAAAATTTTGTAATTGTAATGTATTTTAAAATTAAATCGTGATTTCCTTAATATTAAGTTTTCGGGCTTCTCTTTCCAGCCTCTTCCCTTCCTGACTATCAATAGAAATTTGACGCGAGCCATGCTTTTATTTATTTTTCTGATCAAAACCCTAGCTTTATGAGGAGTGTTATGGTACTAGTACCTAGGACCTACCTAATTATTTTCTGTCTTTTAATATTATTACTACTTAATTAACTATTGTTTTCAATAAAACCGTTTAACTGAACTTTTTTTTAATTATTTTATTTATTTTAAATTTATCTTAAAAAATCGCTTAGGCATGTACGTCTGTTCACTATATATTTCATATCGTATACAGCCGATTATTGGGATATTACGAATGGGATAAGATTATTGTTCAGCCCCATTCATGAAAGATATGAAGTCTGATGACAGTTTCGTTCTTACCTGTTTATTATTAATAAATCAGCAAGGTCTCTGATTTAAGACGATTTTTCTATTTCTTTGTCTTTCTGTGTCTTTTTTTATACATCTCAACAAATTCTAGAGCTTTTGTCAATAGATCAGTGCGTGTCATTTAAAACTTTTAAGGTGGAAGGCTGCAAAACACCGGAATTTGAAATAATTTCATTCATTGCAATGAAACGCCATTTCAGTTGGTTTATAATGATGTTCAATACTCGATAAAATATGTTCACTTTGAACAAACTCTTCTGATCTTGCAGAAGCCCATCGTCGCAACGCTCATCAAAATTGCGTTATACCATGCTCTGGCGAGCTCTGGGCTTCAACGAACCGAAATTTTAAAGCAAAAACAAAGTTGATGATTCACTCCCTGTATTAGATAAAAAACTAAATAAAACATTCTATCTTTTGATACTATGCTCAACAAATTATAAAATTGTTGAATTGTTTCAAACAGATTTTGCATAACAATAACCATCATGCATATCAAAAGGCAGAACTTAAAAATATAGACTTTTCAAATAAAATAAAATACTTAAGTACAATGTAAAAAAACATTTTTGAGCTCGCGGCCTCTTGGGCTGGGGCCTTCTTGGGTCGGGGGCCCGTGGCATTTAGCCAGCCCTTCCACCCTATTGTTACGCCACTGTAGGCTAGGCTCAGCCATGTACTTCGACCAAAAACAAATTGTCTAGCTACGGTATGATTATCACTAAGGCGTTATGCTATGGCGTCAGAATACATCAGACTAACTATATTGAATTCCATAAGGTTGATTGCATCAGCTATTTTATATGGAGTTTGCCAGCGCCTTAAATTACTTATTCCGCAATTTTCTTTTATCTCATGTTCTATTCATTAAAGAGGGAACTTTAAAGCTAAAAACAAAGTTTGATCTCACAACCTAAGGCCTTTGCATGTGTCACACTTTCATTGCATATAATAAAAAATGTTTTTTTTTTTTTTTTAAATTGCAATTATAAACATTTATTTACAGATAACACAAAATAAAATATCGCCATTTTGACTGCTGATTGAAATATCACCATGTCCTCTACATGTTTTGAAGTGCGCTGCAGCGTTTATGAAATACAGTTCTGAAATAGGGCGTTCAGCCGAGTTAGGGTGTTGTTCCACTCGGGACTCGATTGAAAACAACGGTCTGCAATTGTGACTCCATTGCTTCTTTTAAAAAATTTTCAACTCTTGGATTACTTATATTTGTAAAAAGAGTCGGATAGTCGGGATCCGAACAACCCTGATTATGTGATACCACTGCACAAAGTTCTCCATCCACAACGCCAGGTCCCCCAAAATCTTCATAGCACGCATCAGATCTATCACGCGCAGCACAAATCATTGTTCGTGTGACAGGCTTTCTTGATTTCCTATAACGACCCCAACAACTGATCCTTGAAATTGTGGTCAAGACAGTAGATTGGAGTGTATTCGTAGTCATACCATTTTGTGGAGTTGTCCAACCCCATCCACTAATTCGCATATCCACGCCTGCTTTTAAACTAGTTCCGCAAAATGGTATTATTTGTACTGTATCACTCCAGTAAAACCAATGACGTAATATCAGTAAAGCTATATTCATATCTTCTGTTTCGGGATTATAATCACGTGGAACATATATGCAGGCCACACTGCTAGTTTGTGCAACAGAAGGTATATCACATAAATTCGTTACACCAGCTGCAACAATTAATTCGCTCTCTTTTAAATTTTCTAACTTTACCAAGCAACTCGCAGCTGTAACCACCTTCCCCAAAGTGACCAATGCACCAGCGCAATGATTTTTTCCCCTATATTGTAATGATACCACATATGGGGCTAACTCTATGGGCCAAACGCGGCCCTCTACGATGCGAAATTCGGAACTCGTATAAATCGAAATGCTGCTAAATATCAAAAACAAGAGCGCGAAGTAATGGCGTAAATACATTTTGTTTTAAGACTATTTCCAACGCTTTTTAAGTATAAACTAAACCGATATCAATTTTGTGGGCGCTATTTATACATAAATGGGTCGTGTGAATAAATAATAAGCAAAAGGGTTTCCTTCTAGATTTCAAGAACTTGAACAATATATAATAGTTTAAATTAAAGCAAACCTATTATGGCTTGCGCCAATTTTTGTTTTGAAGTGCCTAATTAAAATTTCAATTGCCTTAATGATGAAAAATATTTATGCAGCTTTTTAAAACAGTATTTCTGTAGAAATTTCTTATTATATTAGCTTTATGTTTTTATGAAAAGAACAAATCGTAAATTTAATTAGTTTTACTTGTTTCCAAACTGCTATTATATTCGCACGCATTTAAACGTCTAATTAAAATTTCAATGGCCTTAATGATGAAAAATACAAAATATTTACACAGCTTTTTAAAACAACATATATCTATAGAAATTTCTTATTAGCTTTATATTGTTACTAAAAGAGCAAAGCGTAAACTTAATTAGTTTTTCTTGTTTCCAAACTGCTATTATGTTCGCACGCTTTTAAACCTGAATAAAAGCAAGCATGAGCAGCAGACTGAGCGAATATAATATATATTAGCAGCGTTCCATTGCGCCATCGAGCTCTGAATCACGATCAAATCTCATTAGAACGATAAGGATAAGGGAAAATTGGCTTGTTTTTAAGCACAAGAGTAAAATAATACACGATTAACACATTCATGTTACTATCCGCATTTAAGATAGCTTTTCCATTAAAAATGACAATATTCGGCCAATACTCTTAAAATCGTGAGAGAAATTTGTACATACGATACATAGCTTCAGTCAAATCTTTTGTCCACTTTTTTCTGACTCAGTCCATACTTCGGTGGACTAGCAATTTCTTTTAGAGGTTTAACATTCATAGGGTCTGACAAATGTCGAAAAAAATCATGACGTGACAATTTTGCAAAATTAAAATACACGATCATAATGTGCGTCATGTTTTCCACATCGAAACGATTCCTGAAATCACTTGCTCACAGTTAGCGTTATGAGCTGGAATGGAAATAAAATAATTAAATAATTGTTTTAAGTTGAACGGTTTTATTGAAAAGAATACTTACATTAAGTAGTAATAATACTAAAAAATAGAAAATAATTAGGTAGGTCCTAGGTACTAGTACCATCGCACTTCTCATTAAGCTAGGGCGTTGATCAGAGAGATAAATAAAAGCGTTGGGCGCGTGAAATTTCTAAAAACGTGAGGCGTAGCTTAACCTAATTAAGGTTCAGTTCATCGTACTTATGCACATATGCAAATATTATTTGTAAAGATATCAACGGTTGACTAGCAATAGAAATTTGACGCGACCCACCCTTTTATTTATTTCTCTGATCAACGCTCTAGATTGATGAGGAGTATGAGGACTAGTACCTAGGACCTACCTAATTATTTTCTGTCTTTTAGTATTATTACTATTTAATGTAAGTATTGTTTTCAATAAAACCGTTTAACTTAAACATTTTTATACCTTTCATGAAAATGAAATGGTATATTAATTTCGTCACGAAACCCAAAATTGAAAGTCCTTAAAGGAAAATAGATAGACCCACCAATAAGTATACCGAAATAATCAGGATGAAGAGCTGAGTTGATTTAGCCATGTCCGTCTGTCTGTTTGTATGCAAACTAGTCCCTCAATTTTTGAGATATCTTGATAAAATTTGGTGAGCGGGTGTATTTGGGTGTCCGATTAGACATATGTCGGAACCGGCCGGATCGGACCACTATAGCATATATCCTCCATACAACCGATTTTTCAGAAAAAGAGGACTTTTGTCATATCTTACTCAATTTAACAGATTGAAGCTTCAAACTTCACCGTATAATTTTGTATATTGCACATATTGTTGCTGAAAAAATTGATGAGATCGGTTGTATATATATTATATACTTCATATAAACTGTAATTTTTGCCCCTTTTTTACGGCTAGAAGCTTCAAAATTCATCAAATTTCATCAAATAGTTACGTTTACGTCATATATTTTTGAAATACGTGATTCGTAGTCATAGTTTTTACATGCAGACCACAAAAAACGTGAAGCTTTGCATCCTCGCGAAAAGTACCTATCTGTTTTTTATTTTATATTCATCTTAAAAATCGTTTATTCGGAGATTAGGAACTGGATAAGATTATTATTCAGCCCCATTCATGAAAGGTATGAATTCTTCGGCACAGCCGAAGGCAGTCCCGTTCTTACTTGTTTTTATATATTTTATTTTAATGAAATTTCACTAACAAAATTTGAACTTATGTGCTCCAACGTATTTTGACGTATCTTCTAACGGAACTTCAATTTTTATATTGAAACTAGAAGACCCGGCAGACGTTGTCCTGCCCTAAATTTGGCCTATCTGCATACATTTTAATAAGCTTTTTCCGTCTGACTCTGCCCTCCCCCTCTTCACTTTTTCCTAATCCTTTTATTCACTCCTCCTTCCGTCTTTTTCGCTTCATCTATCTCCATCTCCGTCTCATACTATCTCTTTCTCAATCTCCTTCTTTCTTTTCTCTTCTCTCAATTTCTTCTCAATCTTCTGCAGCCCTTATTGCCTGTCCCAGAGGGTGGTATGTATTTTATTCCAGTCCCAGTCCCACTTCGGGTCTCAGTCCCAGTCCTAGTCCTAATCGCAGTCCCAGTCCATCTCTGGATAATATATTATTCTGTACTAAAGCACAACAGTTTTCATTTGATATCCATATTGTATAAACATTGTCTAGGCATTCACTGGCCCACGTTTTGGCCTATATCTCGAGACTCTAGTCACCCAGGGGTATGAAAATTACCCTCTACACAACTAAAGACTCTCCTGAATTAAAAAAAATATCATAGTACCTCTAAATAGCGGGCCCCCTCGGTTCGGTAGTTTAGGAGTTCATCGCGGCCAAAAATTTTGTGACACGTGTTTTTATATATTAAGATTTCACTAGCAAAATTTGAACTTATGTGCTCCAAAGTATTTTGACGTCACTTCTACCGGGAAATGAATTTTTTAATGAAATTTCACTAACAAAATTTGAACCTTTGTGATCCAACGTATTTTGACGTCTCTTCTAACGGGACTTGAATTTTTATACTGAAATTTCACCAACAAAATTTGAACTTATGTGCTCCAATATGAGCTTCATCGGACCACAAATACTATTTTTTTGAATATTTCGTTCCTTGTGCCGCCTGGCGGCGATTTTTTTTCATATGTCGATTTCTATTCATGTATGTATTATGTGTTCCAAATATGAGCCAAATCGGACCACAAATACGATTTTTTGAAATATTTCGCTCCATGCGCCACCTATCGGAGTTGTTTTTTTTTTCATATGATTGCATTGTCATCGGGTTCTGAACTATATTCCAAGTTTCCAGCTTATAGCTTATCGGGAAGTTACTTAAATTTTAATTACAAAATTCGTTCACAACGGCCGTGCGGCCGTGCAGCCGGTCTGTAAAGTCAAGCTAAATAAAACCATTTAAAAAGGTTCATGTGGGTTAGTTTTTCATCTCAAATTAAGAGTTTCCCCTTGAGGCAGCATGAAAAGAATAGTTTTGTCGACAAGGTATAACAAGGATGTGTATGTGTGGAACAGTAATTCAGTAAATATCCATATACTACGTATTACCGGCATTGCTGCCGCAGATGAACTAATTTTATACAACCGTTTCTTTTTGAAAAGTCTATTTTAGTTAGTTATACCTTGTCTTTGATGGGGATGTCTCGCCTTGCACACACTGGTGTCATCCCAAAACGTCGACTCGTAGGTGCTTGCACCCTCCCTCCACATTGGGGTGGAGCCTCCTCGCGGTGACACCTAGTAACGCTTCGGCGGCGAATGCGAGCGGCGATCCGTTTCTCCTCCCTTCAACCAGATTTCCCTTCTTCTCCCATCAGCACTCCGTTTCCCCTGGGCCAAGTTTTCCTATAAACAGGTGCTATTTTTAGTTCAAGACCGGCCATATGTGGCGAGGAGTCACACCCTGAATAAGGTGCCCAAGCTTTGCTAACAAATATGGCGGATCTGGAGAGGACAACTCGATAAAACCCGTATTTCCGAGTATCATCCGAACCGTGCTCATGGGATGAATGGCACTACGTTAGTGTGTCTTATAACGGTGGCCTCCAGATACCCGACGCCCTCTGGTTGTAATTAGTCTTGCTGGGATACTGGGGGCTAGGTCCCTGCTGACCTACCTTCCCCCATACTCGTGATTATTTTTATGGATAAAAATAATATAAAAAACAACCAAAATGGAGCTGAACAGCTCCCAATAGATCAGGTCGATTACGACCTTTCGGTGCAAGCCGAATCAGCTGTCGCCACAGACTTGCCGGGGCCGAATAGTCCCCCGCATGACGTGGAGATGGCAGATGTGGGGACTATGCAGGATGCAAATCGGGTAGAGTCACAATCCACAGTCTCGCCGGAGGATGAAGATAGCGATCAGCCTGGCCGGAATGCAGAGCGAGATCGGCTAAGTGGTGCCGCTCGCAAACGTCTCAAGCGATTATTGGCCAGGGGGATTAGCTACAATGAAGCCAGGGGACTTACCAAAGAACCCTTGGGATCGGTCCGCGGCGAGGGGTCAGCCAATAGAGGCCGCTCAGATAGCTCGACTCCACCAGAGAGAGAGCCCAAAACGATGTCGCTGCCCACAGCTGGCAATACAAAAATATTGTCAAAACCTGTGGAAAGCTGTGCATCAAATGTCGAGGCAACCATGCCTCCCCATCGTGATGCAACAGCCAAACAGTCGACGACTTTCAGGGATGTCCTGAGTGGGGTAAGGCTGGGCATTATACCTCCGGGGAACTAAAGGCCATACAGAAGGCCATCCTGGGAGAGATGAGCCAAAAAGATGGTGCTATAAAGCCCACCTTTAGCGGTTGCACACCTCGCCCAGGCTGGCTTTCTATCACCTACAGGGATGCAACCACCGCGGAGTGGCTAAGGGCTATCGCCACAAAGCTCACCCCATGGCAAGATGCCAAGCTGAAGGTGGTATCTGATGCGGATATACCACGTCGCATCATTCTCGTGGGGTATATTAAGGAAAAGGAATGCCCCTCAAACGACGACATCTTGAGGTTAGCTGATGCCCAAAATGTCGGCTTGAATACCAGGAACTGGAGAATCCTCAACCGGATTCGAAAGTCCACGGGGGCGGAAGTTACTATAGCCGTCGATCCGTTGTCTGCGGAGCTATTAAAGCAACGCAACTATTTGATGTTCTGTGGGTTTGGCAGAGTCAAGTTAAGGCCCAAAACCAAGCCATCCCTGCCCTTGGTAAATATAAATACCATCGGCAGTGACAATAAGGGTGAAGGGGATGATACGGTTGACGATGACAAACCGTGCTGTTCGAAGAACCAGAAGGTATCTAGTAGGAATTTACCTACTGAACAACATGATTTGCCGAGTCAATCGGACACCCCCCAAAAACATTCCCAAAGAAGAGCCCAGGCCTTCCGGATCTAGTGTTGGCCCACAGAGGCCAAACGAGGCAGCGACAGTCCGCCAGCCTGTCCCCCAAAACCCGGCAACAAGGCAACCACCTCGTGGGAGCCCCAATGTCAGGAAAGGGAACAACAAAAAAGGACGAGGGCGAACGGCTGAAGAAGCCGTAATGTCGCTTAACAATAGGGCAAGGAAGGTGGCTACACGTGGCCGCAAAGACCATTAATAGTGTCTCCCCTCCCTATCAAAGCCCAAAAGCAAAGACGTTTGAAATGCCTTCAGGTGAATCTTCATCGAGGAGCCCTGGATTCAACACGGTGCCGTAAAAGGCCTGAACAGTACTGATGGTAAGTTAATTTATGCCATCAGTTCTCGCCCAAGCGCGGCGATGCTTTTAAGCAACAAACTAATGTTTCTTCCACTTTTACAGTTTATGACGGCTGATCTCGTAGCAGTTTGGGCTAAAATTCCAACCCAAGAGGCGAGCAAGAGGCAATATTGGCCTCTGCCTACTTTCCGGGGGAGGAAGAAACGGCCCCAGCAACCGAAACAATAGCCCTCATCAAATACTGTCAGCAGAGTGGCACGCCATGGATCCTCTGTTGTGACGCAAATTCCCATCATACAACATGGGGTAGTACGAACATCCACAACAGGGGTGAGTACCTCCTTGAGTTTATCAGTAGTAATAATATAAGCATTATCAATCGGGGCAATGAACCCACCTTTTTAAATGCTGTTAGAGGGGAAGTTTTAGATCTTACTCTGTGCAGCCATAATATGGCCAGCACCGTCACTAACTGGCATGTTTCAGGAGAGGAATCAATGTCGGACTACAAACACATTGTATTCGACATTGGTCACTATCCGGAACACATGCCAGCTTTTAGAAATGCCAGGAAAACGAACTGGGAGCTTTTCCGTTTTATTATTGAGGAAGCTGGTAACAGCTTACAGCGACCTATAACCACCGTGCAGGAGCTTGAGAAGGAAGCTGAACAGTTCCACTCAGACATTAAAACAGCTTTCAATGAGAGTTCCCCCAAGGAAAGATACGTACACAACGTGATGTGCCTTGGTGGAACAAAAAGCTTGTGCAGATGCCAGGCTAGGAAGCTGTTCAATAAAGCGAGAGCTACGGGCGACTGGGAACCATACAAAGTCGCTCTAACATCTTACAATAAAGAACTTAGGAAATCTAAAAGGGCTACCTGGAGAGAACACTGTGAAAAGATTAATGATCTTCCAGCAGCGGTTCGATTACAAAAAGCCCTTTCTAATGATCACAGAAACGTAATTGGCACGTTGAAAAAAACAGATGGGTGCTACACCACGCGGCCGGAAGAGACGAGCAAACTATAACTCGAAACACACTTTCCTGACTGCACAGCAGGCTATCAATCACCACCTATAATGGCAGATTTGCCAACGATCAGTGGAAATGAAAAAAGAGTAGCAACAAAGCTCACCACTGTGAAACGAGTGCAATGGGCTCTGTCTAATTTCAACCATTCAAGTCACCAGGACCGGATGGGGTCTACACTCGTCTGTTACAGCAAGGGATAAAGCATATAGCCCCAGTCCTTTCCACTTTGTATAAGGCATCACTACTGCTCGGCCATATCCCCAGCAAGTGGGCAGAGGTTAAGGTAGTATTCTTACCAAAGAAGGTAGGAAGACAGTCCCTTCCTTACTTTTTTAAATATGTTAAGTGTCATTTGTTATGTCACGCGATTCAATTTTGTATGAAATTATTATCGACGGACGATTTAAACTCCCTTGGTGTGACCAATTGGCGCCGGTTGGCAGAGAGAGGGAGCGACTGGCGCGCCTTGTTGGACGGCCATAACCTTTTAAACGGCTAATCAACAATGAAGTAAGTAAAGTTTGTTCCAATATTTATTGTTCTGTTATTTCATATTTTATTATACTCTGCTACTTTGTACTATCTTTTCTCTAAAAACTATTCCATGTTACGCTATATTCCAAATAATTTTATATAATAGATGTACGATCTCGGTACTTTGGCACTAAGGCGATTTGCTGGTGGTTTAATTCTACGATCCACAACATGATACAACTTCTAAAATTTTAGATATTCTCTGATTGAAAATAGAGCTAACTGAATATTGTGAAAACGATGCTTAGATATCTGTCGAAATCCTTTGTGGAAATAATTTGTTATCTTTACTCCCTTTTGCCGCTATGGCTAACTGACAGCCCAATTGCAAAGCCAAATACAGCCCATAAAATAGAGAAAAGTTTCACAGCCACTCACAAATAAAAATATCAGTGATAGTATGTAAATGTATTATTTTTTTGGCAGTGAAAGAACAGCCAAATAAACAGAAAGGTCAAAAACAAAAACAAAATTGTTATCCCGCCACAACAACACTTTTGTCGCATGAACAGCTGCAACTACATACATCCATCGCCATAACACGCATCAACACTCCAAGCACATTTCAATTCGCAGTCATACCGTTTAATCCCACCACACTTGCACAAGCTTGCAAACATACATACAAATGTATGTATAAGCTCAAAAGTTCCACACGCACACCAACACAAATAGAACAAGTAAGGAAGGTTAAGTTCGGGTGTAACCGAACATTACATACTCAGTTGAGAGCTATGGTGGCAACATAACGGAAAATAACCATGTAGGAAAATGAACCGAGGGTAACCCTGGAATGTGTTTGTATGACATATGTATCAAATGAAAGGTATTAAAGAGTATTTTAAGAGGGAGTGGGCCATAGGTCTATAGGTGGACGCCATTTAGGGATATCGCCATAAAGGTGGATCAGCGTTGACTCTAGAATGCGTTTGTACAATATGGGTATCAAATGAAAGGTGTTAATGAGTATTTTAAAAGGGAGTGGGCCTTAGTTCTATAGGTGGACGCCTTTTCGGAATATCGTTATAAAAGTGGACCAGGGTTGACTCTAGAATGCGTTTGTACAATATGGGTATCAAATGAAAGGTGTTAATGAGTATTTTAAAAGGGCGTGGGCCTTAGTTCTATAGGTGGACGCCATTTAGGGATATCGCCATAAACGTGGACCAGGGGTGACTCTAGAATGCGTTTGTACAATATGGGTATCAAATGAAAGGTGTTAATGAGTATTTTAAAAGGTAGTGGGCCTTAGTTCCATAGGTGGATGCCTTTTCGAGATAAGGCCATAAAGGTGGGCCAGGGGTGACTCTAGAATTTTTTTGTACGATATGGGTATCAAATGAAAGGTGTTAATGAGTATTTTAAAAAGGAGTGGGCCTTAGTTCTATATGTGGACGCCTTTTCGAGATATCGCCATAAACGTAGACCAGGGGTAAAGGTATTAATTAGGGTTTTAAAAGGGAGTGGCCCTTAGTTGTATATGTGAAGGCGTTTTCGATATATCGACCAAAATGTGGACCAGGGTGATCCAGAACTTCATCTGTCGGGTACCGCTAATTTATTTGTATATGTAATACCACGAACAGTATTCCTTCCAAGATTCCAAGGGCATTTGATTTCGCCCTGCAAAACTTTTTCATTTTCTTCTACTTAATATGGTAGGTGTCACACCCATTTTACCAAGTTTTTTTCTAAAGGTATATTTTACGTCAATAGACCAATACAATTACCATGTTTCATCACTTTTTTCGTATCTGGTATATAATTATGGCATTTTTTCATTTTTCGTAATTTTCGATATCGAAAAAGTGGGCGTGGTCATAGTCGGATTTCGGCCATTTTTTACACCAATACAAAGTGAGTTCAGATAAGTACGTGAACTGTGTTTAGTAAAGATATATCGATTTTTGCTCAAGTTATCGTGTTAAAGGCCGAGCGGAAGGACAGACGGTCGACTGTGTATAAAAACTGGGCGCGGCTTCAACCGATTTCGCCCTTTTTCACAGAAAACAGTTACCGTCCTAGAATCTAAGCCTCTACCAAATTTCACAAGGATTGGTAAATTTTTGTTGGACTTATGGCGTTAAAAGTATCCTAGACAAATTAAATGAAAAAGGCCGGAGCCACGCCCATTTTGAAATTTTCTTTTATTTTTGTTTTTTGTTGCACCACGTCATTACTGGAGTTGAATGTTGGCATAATTTACTTATATACTGTAAAGATATTAACTTTTCTTTTAAAATTTGAATTAAAAAAAAATAAAATTTAAAAAGTGGGCGTGGTCGTTCTCCGATTTTGCTAATTTTTAGTAGGCAGACATATAGTAATAAGAGTAACGTTCCTGCCAAATTTCATCATGATATCTTCAACGACTGCCAAATAACAGCTTGCAAAACTTCTAAATTACCTTCTTTTAAAAGTGGGCGGTGCCACGCCCATTGTCCAAAGTTTTACCATTTTTCTATTCTGCGTCATAAGTTCAACTAACTTACCAAGTTTCATCGCTTAATCCGTATTTGGTAATGAATTATCGCACTTTTTCAATTTTTCGAAATTTTCGATATCGAAAAAGTGGGCGTGGTTATTGTCCGATATCGTTCATTTTAAATAGCGATCTGAGATGAGTGCCCAGGAACCTACATACCAAATTTCATCAAGATACCTCAAAATTTACTCAAGTTTTAGTGTTAACGGACAGACGGACAGACGGACGGACGGAGGGACCGACATGGCTCAATCGAATTTTTTTCGATACTGATGATTTTGATATATGGAAGTCTATATCTATCTCGATTCCTTTATACCTGTACAACCAACCGTTATCCAATCAAAGTTAATATACTCTGTGAGCTCTGCTCAACTGAGTATAAAAACCGGTCATTTGATAATACATCTCGCTCCTCGAGCCATCTCTTCCGTACTGCTGTGCCAGTATTTGTATACAACTTTTTATACTCAGCTGAGCAGAGCACACAGAGTATATTAACTTTGATTGGATAACGGTTGGTTGTACAGGTATAAAATAATAGAGATAGATATAGACTTCCATATATCAAAATCATCAGTATCGAAAAAAAATTTGATTGGGCCATGTCCGTCCGTTAGCACGATAACTTGAGTAAATATTGAGATATCTTCACCAAATTTGGCACACTAGCTTATCTGTACCCAGAATAGATTAGTATTGAAAATGAGCGAAGTCGGATAATAACCACGCCCACATTTTATATATATAAAATTTTGGAAAACACAAAAAACCTGATAATTTAGTAAATAATACACCTAGAATGTTGAAATTTGACATGAGAGCTGATATTGAGACTCTTGAAAAAATTTGGAAACATTTTTTTTTTTTAATGGGCGTGGCACCGCCCACTTGTGATAAAATCATTTTACAAATATTATTAATTATAAAACAAAAATCGTTAAATCTATCGTAACAAGCAACGGCAGAGAGGTTGCCTTTACTATACGGACTGATTTGAAGAAAACTTTAAGAAATCCGTTAATGACCACGCCCACTTTTATATAACAGCTTTTTAAAAGGGTCGTGGACGAAGAAAATAAGCTATATCTTTGCAAAAAAGAGCTTTATATCAATGTACAACAGTAAATAGGAAACACTTCAAATTTAGAAAAATGGGTGTGGCACCGCCCATTTTATGACTAAGCAATTTTCTATGTTTCGAGAGCCATAACTCGAAGAAAAATTAACGGCTCGTAATAAAATTGGGTACACAAATTTTCCCAATAGCAGGAAATATTTGTAGGAAAAATGGACGAGGTCGGTTAAAGACCACGCCCACTTTTATATAAAAGATTTTTAAAAGGGTCGTAGACGAAAATAATAAGTTTATCTTAGCGAAAAAGAACTTTGTATCAATAAAATTTTACTTTCTGAATTGAATTATAACATTAAATTGGAAAACAATTAAATTTGAAAAAATGGGTGTGGCACCGCCCCTTTTTTGTCTAAACAATTTCAATGTTACGGGAGCCATAACTCGAAGAAAAGTTTACATATCGTAACAAAATTGGGTACACATATTTTCCGTATAGCAAAAAATATTTCTAGTAAAACTGGACGGGATCGGTTAAAGACCACGGCGACTTAGATATAAAACAAGCTTAAAAGGTTTAAAAGGGCCATAGACTAGAATAATAAGCTATATCTTAGCAAAACATAGTTTTGAATCAATGATATTTCACTTATCAAGTTTTATTGTAAGAGGAAATGGGGAGATATTGTTTATTTAAACGGACGGTACTACGTGTAATGCTCACGCTGAGTATATAATGTTCAGTTACACCCGAACTTAGACACCTTTACTTGTTTTTTTTTTTTGTTGTTGTTGTTTTGGTGTGCCTCTCATGCAAATAACGGTAACGCTTATCTGTGCCCGTCATCGCGCACAATTTTAATCGAGCTTTGCTTTGTAGATGGTTGTACTGGTGTTGCTGTCACATTTACCCTTTAGTCTTTTAATTCTATTACGCGTATTATACGATTTTATGCTTACACACACGCATTTAATTTTGCACTCACTCGCACCCACTACGCCCACGTGCACCTAAAACAGCGCCCATACCCTCGACTCATACACAAACTCGCAAAGGCAAACAAAAACTTTCTACAAAATTTACAAATTACATTTTATTTTATTTCCTTTCGCTTCGCTATCTTTATTTTCATTTCCGGTTCTCTGGTCCGACCACAATTCCGTTTGTATTCAACACGAAACACGACACAACATGAAATTGCACATTCGCACCCCGCAAGCACTTCCAGTAATATTTTTGCTATTCTGTTATTATTGCCATTGGCTGGATGAAGTTGTAGTTGTTGTTTTCTTATTTGTTGTTTTCATTGTTGTTATATGCATTGTGTTTGTTGTAGTCATTTGTGGTGTGCATTTTAATTAATTTTTGTTTCCGTTTCGTTAAATTCATATCAAAACTTGAAAAATATCTTGAAGGTTTTCATCACCTCTTACTAACATTTTTGCACACAATTTTCATAGCACATTCGCATTCAGTCAATATTTTATATGCAAGCCGTCTATTTCAAAGGGTGTACCTTTACTATATTGTAACGAATTTACTGCAAATCCTCTTATTTGCAAATCTTCTGCTAACGTTCGAATTGCTAAACTGTTGAATAAATAACTCCAATATTGAATAATGCAAAAATGGCCTTTATTAAAGTACTTCACAATAACACTTATACTTCGCAACTAATAGCTTTCCAAACCAAACTGATTGTCGTGCCTCTACTGTAGCTGCCTTGTATACTTTGTGATTTCTCGTTCGCATACTTCTAGGCGCTTCCAAAGTTTATAGTTACTGCTATAAAATTATAACTACAGATGCACCTGTGTAGCTTCTCATATGCGCGTGTATATGTGAGTGCAACTTCCACAGATAATTGCCTACTTTTGGGAGCATCTCAGATAAGATATATGAATGTGTTTGTGCGTCTCTTCTCCGCCGCTCGTATGGACATATGGGTAGACATAATGATTGATTTGTTGATGTGCATACGAATCACTGCTTAAAATCGGCTTAGAGATGATAGTACCCCTTAGTGTTGCTAGTATTCGTCACAATATAATTTATCACTTATAGAACTCAGGCAGGTTTTGAGACGTGCTCATAACCCCTTGAATTTATTTGGTATTTTAGTCGCCTTTTATGACAGGTATACCCTGGTATATTCCAAGTCCCCTAACCCGCTGGAGGTAGCGGACTAGTGTCTTACCGATCAGTAGAGTGCGGGCTATGATGGTTGCACTGGAGGTTGGTGGCGGCGATGACGAATCGGTGGATCGATTCCAAAACAACCAGTGATTGGTGGAATCGAAGCCCAGCGAATAGCAGATGACAGAAAGGTGGATTGCTGGAGGCCAGTGGATGCCAGTAAACCGGTGTTGACAAATCGGTGGACCGAATCCCAAGCAACCGGTGGTTGTTAGAATCGATGTCCTGCGAAACGTAGGTGATGGGTCGGTTGCATTGCGGTGGATTGGATACGCCAGTGATTTCGCGATGACGATTCGGTGTCTCTATTCCCAAAGAACCGGTGGTTGTTAAAATCGAAATGCCGCGAATCGCAGATAAAGGATCGGTGTATTGGAGGAGACCGGTGAATTCCAATGAATTGGCGATGGCGAAACGGTGGCCAGATTTCTAAGCTTCCGATGTTAGATTGAATCGAAGCCCCGCGAATCGGATGGGCCGGTGAATCGGTGATGAAAAATCGGATAAATCCCAAGCAACCGTTGGTGGATGGAAGCGAAACCCGGCGAACCGCAGGCGACGGATCGGCGGAGGCCGCTGGTCGAAGGGTCACAGGTAGCGGATTGATGGATTGATGGAATAATATATTTTCCTTGCGGTCTGGCCTCGTATATATGGGGGCGGTGGATGCAACTTTGCCACAGAAAATGGGGAGGTAGGAACTAGATTCCTGCATAACCAATCTCCAGGCACACCAAGAGTTGTGAGTGACCAAGGTCATCAACCTAGCAATGGGAAGTAGTCTATGCAAAGGAAACTATTTCTACTTAAGCGTAAATTGTTATAAACAGTTTGAGAAGTTTGCGCTCTCGCGGTTAGGCGAGCGCAAGTGAAGTGCATGCAAGTGATTACTTGCATTTTATCTGTTCTTTCTCATTCGCTTGCTGATCGCTGTTACAGTGGGGACCGTATGTAGTGGTAATTATATAAATGTGCGGTACAACTTCATTGGCAAAAACAAGAGGAAATCGAGGTACATCTGACTCGAGTAACTTACGTAGTGTCGCGCTGGAACTTGGTTTCATAAAAAAATTTTTTGTAGGCGCGCACTTTAAAAGATGAACCAAGGATCCACTAGTTACCATTCTAGCAAAAACTTACTTATATTTGGATCCCAAAGGGATGATATTTTCATCATTGTCTATCAAATCTTTCGGTATTCAAGATCTTATAACATCTTTCGTGCTAAACTTTATATGCTTGCTAGCATTCTGTCTCTCTTGCCCATCTAAGATTCTCCCATGTTCCGGATATGTGGTTCAAAGCAAGAACAGTTTACCTAACTGAGGAAAGGTTTCATATGTTAAGCCAATTTCGTTATTCTCGAAACCCTAGGGAGACTTAGACGGGGACCAGGCCACGTCTAAAAACTCTACTTTAGCACTACTACAGTAACCCTTGGCCTACAAAATAATATATGGCCGACACTCTTAGATGGAGTGAAGCTCAAACTTCTTAAAAGTTCTTCGGCATCACATTGAACATCAAACTTACCTGAAACAAATAAGTCGAAGACGGGTCAAATAAGCCTATACCTGTTCTCGGTGAAATGACTCGACTTAAATCAACAGAGCCAAAAGCTGTATCTTTTTATTTAATTTACGCCTAACTTATCACAAGGTTTGGCCGAAAAACAGCCCTCCGCAATCAGTATTTGTGCAGCCGATCATTAAGACCGAGAGAAATCAAATAGTATTCAGCTCATCGCTGTGGAACCACCATCACCACCGTCATTTATCACCATTAGTTGGCGATGAGCCGCCTCTGCGATTTTGGCTGTTTCGTATCAAGTAACGCCAGCTATCAAAGTTTCCTAATAACGCCTGCTGTGAGCCTCACGGGAGGATAAGTTTTCCTCAATCTTCTTCTCCGAATTCCTTCGATTCTCGCCGTCAGAATCACAGAGACGACCATATATCTTCCGAAGAAGTTTTCTCTCGTACACTCCAAGAGCCATGTCATCTTCTCTCGCCACCGTCAGCGACTCCGAGCCATACATGAGAACAGGTATTGAGCGACTTTCAGAACGTGATCTTTGTTCGTCTTTTCCAATTGTCTACTCTGTCCAAAGTATCTTCAGTTGACAAGAGCAATTCTCAGTTTGATTTCTAAGCTGACAATGTTTTCGCTGTTAATGCTAGTTTCGTCAACTATAACGTGGCTGCCAGAGTTCTTTTTCCGTCTTTATATAGATAAGGTAGAACTTACTTCTCTTTTGACTTTCCTAAAATATCTAAAAGACAAATTAAGAATTTTGCTAAAGGACTTGCATGGAAAAGTCCAGAGATGTCATAATGCAGCCAGACTGAAATCCTGTTGGTTCTGGTGGTTCTGGATTAACCACAGAGAGAGTAATCGACGTTTATCCTCTGCGTTTTAATTTGCTATGTTGATAGTTTATTATATCTCCTTCGGACAGGCTTTTGTAGGTACGCAATGGCTGTCCGGATATTTGTAAGTTTAAGTGTCCGTAAAACTTTCTTTTGTATACAACTTGTGGTTTTTATCCGAATTTATGTGACCCTTTTGTTATTATTTTCAAGAAATGGGTATATAGACCCTGGCTCAGTCCTTAGGCGACTAAGGTGTCTGTTCCCTCATAGTTTTCACTTTCCCCGTACTGTGAAGAAATACTCTAACATTGACATACCTAAGCGGGATGTTAATATGGATTGGAGAAAATTGTGTATTTATCAGAAAAAAAAAACATTTTAAACACATGTCCTTACTAGAGTGCATAGAAGATGGAGGATAACTGTTTCACAAGCAGCAAAGTTACCGGAGAGGCTACTCCACAAAGGATGCCTTGGCAGAGTAATAGGTACTGTAAAGAAGCCTAGACAACGAATTACCAATAAAGAACGATAGCCTTACTGGCCACACTGGTCATCAAAAATCCTTTAGATCACCTAGGTGGAATGGCATGATTCAGGCACTAGAAACACCTTTCCGGGCGTGGATATGTTTGCTTGATATCTCAAGGACTACCTGACGCCGGTATTAAGGAAGTGGAAATAAAACAGTGTTCTTCATTAAGACTTGCCAGAATTCATCTTTCTCCTTGCTTTTGCAGACGATGTGATTGCTTCGACCCGAAACTGCAAGCTGGCACAGTGCATAAAGCTCGTACGATAAATCAATAAATCTTCCGTACCAATCGACGTCACCAGCGCGATGAAGAACTTTTATCTCAAACAGTTCTAGAGTCGCTCCATCTGATGATGTCAGTGTCTATGCCTCTGCACCATACAGCAGGACGAGTTCGATGAAAGAATTGTACAGCATGATTTTCGTTTAACGGTAGAGGTCCTTACTTTCAAAAAACGCATTTTTGGGTAAGAGTGATGCTTCGCTGGATTTCTAGGACACGCATGTTTGTGTTAATGCTGATTCCTAAATAAGCGAAAACTTAACCGTAGCCGCCTGATTTTAACAGTTAACTTTAAAAACGCTTTTCTAAACTATTCTGTAAATTGACTTTAGTTGTTATTACTTTTTAAATACCAAACTCCTCAAATGTTTCGCTTCAGGAAAAAACTACGGAATTGTATTCGCACTATGAGTATGAGTATGTATGAGTACAACAAAATATTTGATTAAAGGTAACATCAAGTGCACTTTATTTACTTTCACGCCTTCTTAAGTTTCAGCTTAAGTTCATAGCTTATGAAATAAATATTTTGAGATTCTCTAAATACCAAGCAAACTGAATATTATATAAATATGTATATATTCATTTATATGTATGTGTGAAATTAAGAGCACTTAAATCATTAAGTGAGTAAATAAATAGGAATATGAAAACGAAAATCCATGCTTAACCAAATCAGATATTTAAGAGATTGCTTAAAATGTAAGAATGAATGCATGAAAATAAAGATTATGCACCTTCCAAAGTTTACCAAGGTTCACTGTAATAAGGAGTCTTTGGGTGAGGGCATCACACAATGCCCAACAGTACCTCACACAAAACGGATAACTTGGAGAAGACCATTTAGATGATAATACTTCCAGTTTTAGGGTTCAAATACCAAATTGCTTAGCTGTGATTATTTTTGTTTAATGCCATCGAATATGATACGTAAATACTGTCTCCACTTTTTATACTCAGCTGAGCAGAGCTCACAGAGTATATTAACTTTGTTCGCGTAACGGCAATCCGTAACGGCATAAACTAATCGAGATAGATATAGACTTCTCTATATGTCAAAATGATCTGGGCGAAAAAAGAAATTCATTTAGCCATGTCCGTCCGTCCGTCCGTCCGTCCGTAAACTCGATAGCTTGAGTAAATTTTGAGGTATCTTGATGAAATTTGGTATGTGGGTTCCTGGGCGCTCATCTCAGATCGATATTTAAAATGAACGAAATCGGACTATAACCACGCCCACTTTTTCGGTATCGAAAATTTCGAAAAACAGAAAAACTGCGCTAATTCATTACCAAATATCCGTCTTTGCGATGAAACTTGGTAGGTGGGTTGACCTTATGACTCATAATAGAAAATTAGTAAAATTTTTGACATTGGGCGAGGCACCGCCCACTTTTAAAATAAGGTAATTGAAAAGTTTTGACAGCTGTAATTTGGCGGTCGTTGAAGATATCATGATGAAATTTGGCAGAAACGTTACTCCTATTGCTATTTGTGTGCTTAATAAAAATAAGCAAAATCGGATGACGAACACGCCCACTTAACAAAAAAAAATTTTTTTTTTTAATTTTTATATATAAGTAAATTATGTCAACATTCAACCCCAGTAATGATATGGTGCAACAAAATACAAAAATAAAAATAAGTCGAACAAAAATTCACCAATCCTTGTGAAATTCGGTAGGGGCACAGATTCTATGACAATAACTGTTTTCTATGAAAATGGGCGAAATCGGTTGAAGCCACGCCCAGTTTTTATATACAGTCGACCGCCTGTCCTTCCGCTTGGCCGTTAACATGATAACTTGAACAAAAATCGATATATCTTTACTAAACTCAGTTCATATACTTATCTGAGCTCACTTTATCTTTGTATAAAAAATGGCCGAAATCGGACTATGACCACGCGCACTTTTTCGATATCGAAAATTACGAAAAATGAAAAAAATGCCATAATTCTATACCAAACACGAAAAAAGGGATGAAACATGGTAATTGGATTGGTTTATTGACGCAAAAAATAATTTTAGAAGAAAACTTTGTAAAATGGGTGTGACACCTATCATATTAAGTAGAAAAAAATGAAAAAGTTATGCAGGGAGAAATCAAAAGCCCTTGGAATCTTGGCAGAAATATGTTCGTGGTATTACATATATAAAAAAATTAGCGGTACCCAACAGATGATGTTCTGGGTCACCCTGGTCGATATCTCGAAAACGCCTTCACATATACAACTAAGGGCCACTCCCTTTTAGAGCCCTCATTAATACCTTTAATTTGATACCCATATCGTACAAACACATTCTAGAGTCACCCCTGGTCCACCTTTATGGCGATATCCCGAAATGGCGTCCGCCTATAGAACTATGGCCCACTCCCTTTTAAAATATTCATTAACACCTCTAATTTGATACCCATGTCATACAAACACATTCCAGGGTTACCCAAGGTTAATTTTCCTAAATGGTGATTTTCCCTTATTTTATCTCCAAAGCTCTCAGCTGAGTATGTAATGTTCGGTTACACCCGAACTTAGCCTTCCTTACTTGTTACTTTTCACAATCTGCCCGCCTGTTTTTACAATCTTCCCTTCTATATCTTCGCCGCCAGTATTTTTTATCGTTTAATCCTTATCAAACTTTAAAACCTTTCAACATCTCGCTTGTCTTCAATTTCTCTTCCTCCCATTTCTCTATCTCTATATCTGTCTCAAAAAGTTAATTGAATAATACAAGAAATAGTGTTTAGAAATATTAAATATGGAGATTAGTGATAAAGAAATTATCTTCTTTCTTGAAGTTTAAAAAAAAAAAATTCTTAGACGTTGCCGCAACACACTAATCAAGCCAAGCTAATCCTGTTCATGGGTCCATACCCTTGCACCCGCCATTAGGTATTTATATTGGCACGGGGGGAAAGGCTGTTTAATCGCCCCTGCTTCGTGTGGCATTTCTCTACGCTCGCTTTCTTTGTTCATCAGTCGTAACTAGAAATGCCATTTCAGCCGTCCAACAATCAATGTGTCTGCACATAATGGGAACTAAATTCCTTATGGAAGGTTCCTCTCCATAAACTATGTGTTGAGAGCTAGCCGCCGTGGTATGGTGGTAGGGTGCTCCGCTTACCACACCGAGGTTCGTGGGTTCAAGTCCAGGGTAAATGACATCAAAAATTTAAAAACAAGTTTTTTCAATTGCAAAAAAAGTGATTCGCACCTCAAAAGTGATTTGGCAAAAACTCCGTGTGTATTTCTACCATGAAAGGCTTCTCTGAGAGCAGGTTTTTTCGTGGAATTCCCATAGCTTCGAGCACCTAGTTCCGATAACCCTGTGTCCGGAAAAGAGTTTCCACAATTCTTCTCATCAGTAGTTATGGGGAATATTCGTTGCTCTGATTTCTGACATTTAACTTTAGCGATCTCCCTTCTGTAAGCAAATCCCCAAGGATAATCAAAATCGGCACTATCCATTAGTTCCTTAAAGCGCGCTCTTTTCCTTTTTTTATAGCATCATCATCATATAGATGCGATATCGTTGTGCCCTTCGTCATGCTTTGTGGCATTTTCTGCGCTCCTCCGCTATGTGCTCATTCCAAAAATATACAGGTGTCCGATTTACTTTTGCACGACTTCTGGGCATGGCAGTATCACATATATCTCTTTCTCTATATCTACTACTATCTCTACATCTGCTGCATAGTCTCCCTCTCACACCTTAATTCTTGCTATATTCGACGCATACTCCAAGTTATGCATGGCTTTTTCCTAATAGAGAGCAGGACAGCACCCTTTTGAACACGCTTATATTAGCTTCACTTATGTATATGTTTCTAACTCTAACTCTAAATAATAAGAAAAAAGTAAGGAATGTTCGGATGTAACCAAACATTACATACTCAGCTGACAGCTTTGGAGACAAAATTTTCTTTTTCATGGATACGAACAAGTAAGGAAGGTTAAGTTCGGGTGTAACCGAACATTACATACTCAGTTGAGAGCTATGGTGACAACATAAGGGAAAATAACCATGCAGGAAAATGAACCCAGGGTAACCCTGGAATGTGTTTGTATGACATGTGTATCAAATGAAGGAGGGAGGCCATAGCTCTATAGGTGGACGCCATTTAGGGATATCGCCATAAAGGTGGACCAGAGGTGACTCTAGACTTTTTTTGTACGATATGGGTATCAAATGAAAGGTGTTAATAAGTACTTTAAAAGGGAGTGGGCCTTAGTTCTATAGGTGGACGCCTTTTCGAGATATCGCCATAAAGGTGGGATAGGGGTGATTCTAGAATTTGTTTGTACAATATGGGCATCAAACGAATGGTGTTAATGAGTATTTTAAAAGGTAGTGGGCCTTAGTTCCATAGGTGGATGCCTTTTCGAGATATCGCCATAAACGTGGACCAGGGGTGACTCTAGAATGTGTTTGTATGATATGGGTATCAAATTAAAGGTATTAATGAGGGTTTTAAAAGGGAATGGTGGTAGTTGTATATGTGAAGGCATTTTCCAGACATCGACCAAAATGTGGACCAGGGTGACCAAGAACATCATCTGCCGGGTATCGCTAATTTATTTATATATACAATACCACGAACAGTATTCCTGTCAAGATTTCATGGGCTTTTGATTTCGCCCTGCATAACTTTTTCATTTTTTTCTACTTAATATGATAGGTGTAACACCCATTTTACAAAGTTTTCTTCTAAAATTATATTTTGCGTCAATAAACCAATCCAATTACCATGTTTCATCCCTTTTTTCGTATTTGGTATAGAATTATGGCATTTTTTTAATTTTTCGAAATTTTCGATATCGAAAAAGTGGGCGTGGTCATATTCATTTTTAATACCAAGATAAAGTGAGTTCAGATAAGTACGTGAACTAAGTTTAGTAAGACAGACGGTCGGCTGTGTATGAAAACTGGGCGTGGTTTCAACCGATTTCGCCCATTTTAACAGAAAACAATTATAGAAGCTATGTCCTCACCAAATTTCACAAGGATTGGTTAATATTTGTTCGACTTATGGCATTAAAAGTATTCTAGACAAATGAAATAAATTTTGAAATTTTCTTTTATTTTTGTATTTGGTTGCACCATATCATTACTTGAGTTGAATGTTTACATAATTTACTTATATACTGTAAAGAAATTCAATTTTATTACTTTAGTTTGTTAAAATTTTAATTAAAAAAATTTTTTAAGTGGAGGTATTGTCATCCGATTTTTCTAATTTTTATTAGAACATACATATATAGTAATAGAAGTAACGTTCCTGCCAAATTTCATCAGGATATCTTCAACGACTGCCAAATTAAAGCTTGCAAAACTTTTAAATTACCTTCTTTTAAAAGTGGGCATTGCCACGCCCATTGTCCAAAATTTTATTGATTTTCTATTCTGCGTCAAAGATCAACTCACCTACCAAGTTTCATCACTTTATCCCTCTTTCGTAATGAATTATCGCACTTTTTCGGTTTTACGAAATTTTCGATATCGAAAAAGTTGGTGTGGTTGTAGTCCGATTATGGCTAAAATGAATTTCGTTTTTGGACCAGATCGTTTTGATATATAGAAGTCTATATCTATCTCGATTAGTTTATGCCGTTACGGGGCACCGTTATGCGAACAAAATTAATATACTCTATGAGCTCTGCTCAGCTGAGTATAAAAATGCTACGTTTGCGCAGCAGTATGCGTCTTTAAATTGGTACGGATATATTTTTGTAATTGGTTGGTTTTTAATAAAATAACGTGCATATTTCGGAAACTCTTCACAGTTTGATATAATTGACACATAAGCCCAAATATCATTAATTTGAACGAAGTTTTGCCTATTGACAGAATTAAATTTATTCTGCCGATGGGAGTGGCCCCAACCACCTAGCCCATCTATCTTGTATAGAATACAGCTTATGTATCCCTATTTATTATATGGGCTTGCTGTGGACAAAAATCGTTTTGAGAACTTCGAAAGCCCATAAAATACACAATTAGGGCGATTATTGAGGGGATTTCGTACACCTTTTTTTTTTAATACAGTCTAGTATGAATACTTTCTATTACATGCATATTCATTCTCATGAAATCTTCGGATAACAATGTTTACTGATTGTTCACAATCTACATACAATTTTCTTGTAGCTGTTATTTGTCTTAACATAAAATCATATTTTTTTGGGTTAAGTATGCCAAGCATCGTTTCGCCTCTTACAAAATATCGTAAAATATTATGCAAATTTCTGGATCGAATTGCTCATAAACAAGCGAAATTTTCCACACAACGCTTTTGGCCATAAGCTACGCAGAGCTTACAATCCACTTCGACCGTGCGTCTTGTTGCTCTGTTGAGATCAAGAATAGTATGATGTTGTGATGTACATATGTAGTATGTATGTGTGTGTGTGTGTGGGTGAACATACACATATAAAATTACTTGTTTGCGACATTAAAAAACCGTTAAACTGCGAAGAACAATAGTTTTCTTTTAAAAAAAGATCGCAACACTAAAATGCGGCGCTGCAAAGAGACAAAAAAAAAGATTTTGTGAAATACATCCAATCAAACTTTGTATTTTATTCGATGCTGTAAAGAAACAAGCAAGTCGAACAAAAAGCTTAACAACAACAAGGCAACAACTTTTGTCGTCACAGCATGAACGCCTCATCAAATCCTGCGAGCAACCAACTCTTTTCCGCATTTGCCTGATACTTTCTAACGAATTTACACAAAACAATGCAATGTACGCAATTTTATTGCCATTCAATGAGCTTCAGAGTTTCAAGTCTCATTACTTGTATATAATACAATGCAAATGTGCTGGAACTACAACTACAACTGTCGTTTTGTTATACGGAAATTGTGTAACTGTGCAACATTACAAATGCCGCCGACACAAATTCGTTTTGTCGCCGCGAAGCAAACAATTCAATCAACAAGGATTCAGCAACAGATTTGATTTAATGATTTGAAGTCGGTGGAATGGAAAACTTTAGGCATATGCCGGCATACATATGTACATATGAATGTATGTGCAATGCACATTGTGCCTATAGAATTGCCTGTTTTCTTAGATAACTGGTTTGCTGTGCCTAGAAACTACTTTAAATTAAAGAGCTGGTCTTTGTGTCGTAGAAATTAGCATTGTTACGGGGGAATCCAGAATATAAGAGTAAGTGTAAGAACTACACTGTATCATAATGTAGGGACAATGAACGAGGTAGAGTTGATATTAGCAAAATTGGACAGCAAATCAGATAATGGAAATTAACGAAGACAGAGAAATCACGATGGTTTATAAAGGAAAAGTAAACGTTTTTAAGATGAAACAAAAGCAGTGGAGGTAGAAAACGGGCGGTATATAATAACAATATTTTAAATAATAAGGATGTTTATGGGTCTCTTTACTGTTGCGAAGCCAAGAACCTTGCAAGAAAAGAAAAGGAGTAGACTTTCCCTTCTAAGAAAAGAGAAAGAGGAGAGAGGAAAGACTATAAGTCAAAACAAGTAAGGAAGGCTAAGTTCGGGTGTAACCGAACATTACATACTCAGCTGCCAAATTACAGCTTGCAAAACTTTTAAATTACCTTCTTTTAAAAGTGGGCGGTGCCAAGCCCATTATCCAAAATTTTACTAGTTTTATATTCTGCGTCATAAGGTCAACCCACCTACCAAGTTTAATCGCATTATCCATCGTTGGTAATGAGTTATCGCACTTGTTCGGGTTTTCGAAATTTATATATGGAAAAGTGGGTCTGATTTCGTTCATTTTAAATAGCGATCTCAGATGAGTGCCCAGAAACTTACATACCAAATTTCATTAAGATACCCCAAAATTTACTCAGGTTATACTGTTTTCACACAGACGGCTTATTGAATAATAAAGGCAGTTTTCTACATTAAGACGCTTATTGAGCTCAATCTTCCCTACAAAATTCGAATCTATAATTATTCCATTAGTAGCTAATCGAATGCCTAATGAAGTCAAAAGCACAATGCAACTCTGTTGGCAGCCTTCCGCTTTTTAGTTTTTGGTGTGTTCAGTGCTTAAAAATGTCATTTGTCAAAGTAAATGTCATTGTATGCATGGCGGAACGATACAAGGTGGCCGCATCGAACAGCTGATTATAACCTTTTTTTAGTTGATTTGATACATCAACTTCCGGCGCAGTACGATTTTGACATTTGTCCATCGAATTTACAAGTACATGGAACTTTTTTTGTTTGTAGGTATGTCACTATGCTGCCAGCTTGTATCGTTCCGCCATGATTGTCTGTCATATAGCATTGTCATTTTATTCGCTTGACATTTCATCCTTCATACTAATCGAGCAGTTACTTCTGTGTGAAAGCAAAAAATTTACGATTTCATTAGAAGGTGAAATGAGATCATTAAGTTTCTGTGTGAAAACAGTATTATCGTGTTTACAGACAGACGGACGGACGGATGGACGAACATGGCTAAATGATTTTCTTTTTTCGCCAAGATCATTTTGATATATAGAAGTCTATATCTATCTCGATTAGGTTACGACGTTACGAGGTACCGTTATGCGAACAAAATTAATATACTCTGTGAGTTCTGCTCATCTGAGTATAATTAAAGTCTATACCGGACGGCGTGCTATCAGTATGTTAAGGAAATGCTATCAGGTTATTATCGATGAGTTGTCGGTTTGTTATTGAAGGGATATAGGTGTGCTATCCTTTTCTTATAGACGAGTTATCGGTGTGCTGTCCACGATGGATTCACGAGTTATCGATTTGTTATGGAATTGTTATATACTTTAAAGCTATAACAAATATTATTAATGAGTTATCGATTTATTATCGAAAATAGTTATATTATCGCTGAAAATGTATCCATATGCTATCAATACGCTATCGATTTGTTATCGAAAGGAAATAGATTATTTTTTTAAGTTATACATTCGTAATCGAAAAACCTATTATTTACTATTTCCCTGCAAAAATCGTTGGATCATGTGGTCCACTGGAGTACTTACCATTATACTCCACTGTAATACAGCAATGGACCAACTCATGTTTCTACACGAACATATTGTAAGCCGATCATTGCTCGTTTTGAACCACTGTAATCACTACACGATGTTTATTGGACTGTGGGTACTCCATGGATTACTCTGATGTAATGCGGAGCTGGAGTATATGGTCCAGTCCTAGGACATCGCAATGTTAATTGGACCATATTTTTTGTATGAATTGTGGTTAATTTTGGAGCACTCGCTTGGTCCATAGCGAGTACTCCATACATCCATGCATGGAGTACTCGCGATTTTTGCAGGGTTAAAAGTTATGTGTTATTGTGTCGTAGTATTGCCAAATTTTTTATCGGCGTGTTATCGAAAAGCTAACGATTTACTATCCAAAAATTGGCTTTCGCTATAAAAAAAGGTTATGGAAAAATTATCGATTTATTACCAGAGTGTATTCAGTTTGTTATTGATAAGTTATCGACCTATAATCAGCGAATCGATTTGTAATGAAACAGATACCGATAAAGCTTCACTATAAAATCGCTGACACCAGAACATCAGAAACCGACAACTTAATGCTAAGTTCACTTTCGATACGATGATATCCCCGAAAATAATCCAACGAACCTCTGTCCAGGGAGCCCTAAAAACTATGCCATTCTACACATCCCGCCGCAGACCTAGTGGCCAAACACATTGCATTAGCAACTGCAACTGCTTTAGGCCTCGGTGCAGTTTCAGTGCAGGCCTTATGGCCAAAGCAGTATAGCGCCATCTAATATCGGACAAACGGAATATATAGAGTCGTTCCTGCGCTTCGAAAGAGATCTTGGGTCACAATTGATCCGGCTTGGTACCAGGGTGAAGAAACGGCAGAACGTACTATATACTATCTCTGAAGAGAGAAGACTTAAGGCTTACGATAGGCTTACTAAAAGCACACTGCCTTCTGGCGTCACATACTTACATATAAACCAGGCCTAGTCAGTAACAGCAGGTGAAGGAAGTGCGAGCTGCAGGAAGAAACGGTAGAGGACATTCTGTGTTCACGTCCTGCGCTCACCAGAGCAAGGCACCAGCGATTGGGGGCGGCAGAGTTGCCAGATCTCGAGGCAGTAATTAAACTAGCTCCTAGAAAACTTCTTCCATTTTCCGAGAGTTCAGATTTATTCTAAAACATAAGGCCTGGCACCTGATTGGGGTTCTTCTGTTTGGCAGTCTGACAAATTCTGGTAACACTATGGGCACATACAGTCTATGTTAAGTCTTTATTGATCGGCAGGTTCAACCTAACCTAACTTAACTATGACGCCCTTAATTGGCAAGACGACGTATAAGTAAAAAAATTGTTTGGTATAAAAGGACCAAATTACATGCATCCATCTTAAATAAAATTATTTTGCTGCAAACTTTCTGTTTTGCAGCGGGGTTGTTGGATAGTGTGGGGATTTAGTGCTGCTTTTCTGGAGGAGATTTCACTCGGATAATACTAATTCGACTGTCAAGCGAGGTGCATTAGGGATAAGCAGAATGATGTTTGCGTGAGAGAAATGGAGTCACATCTCTCTGGACTGAAATCGCCTTTTCTTTGTTAGCTTATTTAAGGCTCTGCTGAGATTTGCGAACCCCTATAAATCCTAGTGGTGAAGAATATTTTGCTCTTCAACGGCATAACAACCCAATTCATACGGTTATAATTCATCAAACATCTCATTTTCTTACACAAACCAACCGGACTTTATTTCATCGGCTGTCTCCTTAAATGTTTGGTGGTGATGCTTGGAATGAGTACAAAATTCATTATTTTCAATTGCATCTCTCGAATTGAGGGGATGAACCTTAGTGATGTGGTCTATGCAGCATTCTCAGACAGTTGGAATTGAAATCAATCAAAAGAAATAAGGAATCAACATATTTTATGACACTTATGTGCAACCCTTCAGCGGGGTTTGGACGCTTAGAATATATCCGTGGCAGATATGCCTGTCATTAGAGGTGCCACACTTACCCGAGGGGCAAATCCTGTATTTTAGCAACCGAGGGTCTGGCGACCCAATGGAACTATAGGGTGTGGCGGGATGACAGAGAAGATTCATATTAAATCGTTCCCGAGCAAAGGACCATCAACATCGATAAGACTCCCCAAACCCTTCGGGGAGTGTTTTTATCGCTGTAACAACAACAACAAAATCGTTTAAGTTTATCAACCACAAGCTATTAAGAAATTTATAAGACCTGCCAACTCCGACCTCCGCATATATGTACATATGTATGCATGAATTTAACTTTAGGTTTGTAATGACAATGTAATAAGTATAAGACTTAGAATAAGACTTCCGTTAAAAAATTTACAAGTTGCGTATTGTTGACGATGTTGCGACAAGCGAAATGCTGCAACCTACGAGCTTGCGCTCAATTGGCTGATGAAACCCGAAACTCCGGTGGCAGTAACAACAGCCAGCAGTAATGTTGAAATATATTTACTTAATATATTTAAACTAAAATATTGTAAACAACATACAATAATACGATAAAATATCTCACAAATATTTAACAATGCAGTTACAGTGGCAGCAACTACAACAACAACTAGCATGAAAGCGCTTCAATAGAAACACCAACTGCCATATCAGCAGCAGCTAACCGCAACGAATATCCTTACCACACTTGAGTGTACTCAATATATAAACTCAAGTACATATGTACATATATATCAGAGGTGCACTCGAGAGCTTCGTAGAGCTTCGCAAAACTATTTGCGGTTCACGCCAAGGTCGCGTGAATGACACGACAGAGATTCTGTAAAGCAAGCAGTCAATCAGTTCTAGCTGTACTTCAAGCAGTAAACATCTCCCTCGCCGTGGAAACGACAAAGACTTGTCCTCTTGCTGAAACCTGGTAAACAGCCGGATCAACCATCCTCATATAGGCCAATTTGTATGCTGGACTCCCTAGGAAAGATTTTTGAGCGTATAATTAGCGAGCGCCTACAGCTGACTTTAGGAAGTCCAGGTGGCTTGTTGAATAATCAATTTGGATTTCGCAAATCAAGATCCACCGTAGATGCAATGAAACTAGTCATCAATATAGCTAGAGAAGCTGCCAAAATTAATAGAGCACTTATGCGAATAATGCCTAACATTGGTGGTCCGAGCGAAGCTACACGTCACATCGAAAAGATATATTAGCAGCATACCGAATTGCAGCTATAAGAAAACAAGTGCTTATAGGGCGGTGTCCGACGACGCGGGCCTGGTTCTAACCCATAAATCTCAGTGGACTTACTCGCAAGCGAAATGGGCGATCTGTATATCACTAATCTGATGGCGCCAAGAAAAGCGCAAGGACATAAACAATAGCTAAGTGGGAAGAACGGTGGGAAGCCTCGAGTCAAAGGCGTGGAACCTTCACGTTAGTGTGGGACCTAACTCAATGGAATGAGCGGAAGCACGGCGAACTGAACTACCATCTAACCCAGATACTTAGTGGACATGGCGGTTTCAAAGAGTATTTATGGAAGCGTAGTATAGAGGAAGATCCTCTTTGCCCAAGGTGTACCACGGAGTTAGAAAACGCGGAACACGTCATGTTCCACTGGCCCCGTTTTCACGAGGAAAGACTCATCTTGCATAGAGTTTTTGGAGAGGACCCTGCCACGAGAAATTTAGTATCACAAATGTGCAACAGGAAGGAATGCTGGACTTCAGTGAGCAAAATGACATTTATAGTCATGACGCGCCTAACGAATGCTGAGAGGGAGCGCAGACGAAGCAGTGGTGATTAAATCGACACTCAGAGCAAATAACGGGAACTTGGACGCAAGGAAAACAGTAGGTTCTTAAAAAATGAGAACGCCACCCTGAAGTAATGCGAAAGTGATACCGGGGTGTGCAACGGTTATAAAAGTGGGGCGGTTTATTAGTCTACGGATACACGCTTGCTACGACGGCAGCAATTATGGTGCATTAGGCACTTTTCAGCCCTCCCGCAAAAAAAGCAGTAAACATCTCATGCGTGTAGTCTATGTCCAAACATTCTCCCTGTGAACACATACTACTACAGAAAAAGTTGCGTGCGTATTCGAAGCTCTTCCGGCGTTGTGCACCACTGGTCTATACATATGTACGTACATAGCGGTATCATACACAAAAAAAGGATATCTGGGGGGCTACTCTGTATTGCGATGCGAATGGAAATTTTTTCGCATTTGCCTTATCGACACTCTGTAACTCAACTATCGCAACTGACATTTGACATTTTCGGATTTGCTTTTTCCCTTTCGCATTCATTTTTCCCTTTCGAATTGCGTACACTCTGTATTGCGAAAGCGAATGTCAATTGCTCTGTAAATTCGAATCTGTCTTCCTACAACAAAACTCAGTCGCGCGGCAAAAAAAATGTAAGTTTTTACCAAAAACTGTGTGTTGTTTTATTCGAAGTGCTTGTGGACTTCATGAAGGCGCATCCCGACTTGTCGAAGGGATTACTAAAGTCCGCGAATGGTCGAAATGCTGCCTCAAATTTGTGGAAGAGGGTAACATCACAGCTAAATGCAGTTGGTCCACCATCACGCGATGTTGCTGGTTGGAAAAAAGTAAGTACTTCTCGGTAGCTATTTATGTACATAGTTAAAGGCAAAAAATTTTAGGTGTGGGCTGATTACAAAGTGCATCTAAAATCAAAAATGCGACGCAACAAGACAAGCGTTTCCGGAACTGGTGGGGGTCCGTCGGGGTTTGTGCCGTTAACACACCTAGAAGAAGAAGTAAGTAAGCTATTGAGTGCAGATAAGTCCATGAGCGGAACCATTAGCACCTCGAGGTTTGGTGCTAAGCCAAAGTCGGCTTCAATACAACCGAGGGAGAGTCCGGTGGCGCGACGTGAGAGTCCGGTGGTACGACGTGGGAGTCCGGTGGTACAACGTTGGAGTCCGGTGGTACAACGTGGGAGTCCGGTAGCACGAGCAGACAGTTCCGCCGGGTCGGGGAACTCGTGCTCAGATAATGAACATACAGGCTCAGAAGAAAGCGAGCAAGAAGAGCTTCCCACTTGTTCGAACACCGCCAAAACTCCGCGCAGAAAACAAAGTCTGTTGGAACATCAAGTGTCGAATCAAATCGAGTACCACAAGCGTTCAACAAATTTGCTGAACGAAATAAACTCTAACTTGATAAACATTTACAGCGAAATGAAAAAAAAAACGAGAGCTACAAGAATGCCGACTAAAGCTGGAGAAAGAAAGGTTCCTTTACCAGCAAACAGCAGACAATAAAATATGAAAATGAAGCTAACCAAACTAGAACTACAAAAGGAGGTCCTAGCTGTTGAAGCAAGTACCAACGAGTTGATCTCTAGCTCAAAGCGACAGGCACAGTAAACCAAAAGAGGTGTTGTTTCACTATGTATATATACTAAGACCGTACATATTTATAAAAAAATATGTGATTTTACAAAAAATATGCTAAATTTAATATTAATTACCAAATAATTAACCAAATGAATATAAAAGACTGTATAAATATATAATATAAGATTGTATAAACGTATGTGATAATGTGTACAATGTTGAATGAAAAAGTCAGTGCGGTTTATTTAATTTAATGACGTAAATTTATTGAAGTGAATTTAATTTTGATTTAATTGAATGCTTTTATGTTTAATTTAACTAAATATATTTACATATATATATTACATTAAAAAATGAAAAAATATTGTACCTTTCAATTTGAACCATACATACATATATGTATGTATTAACATTAAAAAATGAAAATTAAAAAATTAAAAAAAAAATGTACCTTTTAATGCCATAAGTGTATATGTGAACATGTGCGAATTTATTTTAATTTAATATTTTTATGTTTTGTATTCATTTTTTTACATCAAACATGTTTAAATTCACGTACATTTGTATACATATGTGTATGTAAAAACTATTTCAAAATACATGAACAAAAATAATTGAACAATTCATATATTTTATTTCACCGTGTGGCGATCTTGACCAATCAAGTGTTGATACGCCCCCTGGCCAAGAAACTTCAATGTGCTCGACAACTTTAAAATGTTTGGAACTGCGGTTGACCTTTTTGGGCTCTTGAGTTCGGCGTTTATGCTATCTAGCACATATAAAAATGCGTCCTTATTCAGGCGGAAATTTTGAACAAAACTAAACACAAAAAATAAACTTTCTATAGGTCACAAACTTACAAATTCATAGATTTTGCATACCTCTTATCACTAAGGTTCATTATATTGGAGCTATGACGAATAATTAGTCTTTCAATGCGCTCCTCGTTTGTGTCATCCCACAGTGCCACTGAATCCATTTTATACACTTTTAAATCTTTATTGCAACTATTAATTTAAAACAAAAGCCGAATTGAACGCGTTCCTAATCGCAACATACAATTGTTTATTTTTTTTACTTTATTTGTTTTGTTCTTACATTCTTTGACATCTTCTAGCAGTAATGCCAACCCACACAGGAAAATACGCAAACAGCAAAAAGGCAACACTGTTAGCAATGCTATAGCAATACAGAGTACCATTTGCGTATCGACTCGGATTTGACAATCGCATCGAATTCTTTTTCGAATCGCAATACAGAGTAGCCCCCCTGGTATATGCGACTCACTACCCCGCTTACACGGCAACTGACACAATATTTATGAGTAACCACAGACAGTTTCAATGTAATAATAATTTCATATTTTGCCTAAAACGAAAAATTTTACAAACGTTTATATGTTCATACATACATTTGGATGAATGTGCTAACAATAGTTTAACACAAAACGAAACAAATAAATAAAACAAGTAGGGAAGGCTAAGTTCGGGTGCAACCGAACATTACATACTCAGTTGAGAGCTATGGAGACAAAATAAGGAAAATCACCATGTAGGAAAATGAACCTAGGGAACCCTGGAATGTGGTTGTATGACATGTGTATCAAATGGAAGGTATTAAAGAGTATTTTAAGAGAGAGTAGGCCATAGTTCTATGGATGGACGCCATTTAGGGATATCGCCATAAAGGTGGACCAGGGCTGACTCTAGAATTTGTTTGTACGATATGGGTATCAAACGAAAAGTGTTACTGAGCATTTTAAGAGGGAGTGGGCAATAGGTCTATAGGTGGACGCCTTTTCGAAATGTCACCATTAGGGTGGGCCAGGGGTGACTCTAGAATGTGTTTGTATGATATGGGTATCAAATGAAAGATGGTAATGAGTATTTTAAAAGGGAGTAATCCTTAGTTCTATAGGTGGATGCCTTTTCGAGATATCGCCATAAAGGTGGACCAAGGGTGACTCTAGTATGTTTGTACGATATGGGTATCAAACGAAAGGTGTTACTGAGCATTTTAAGAGGGAGTGGGCATTAGGTCTATAAGTGGACGCCTTTTCGAGATATCGTCATTAGGGTGGGCCAGGGGTGACTCTAGAATGTTTTTGTACGATATGGGTATCAAACGAAAGGTGTTACTGAGCATTTTAAGAGGGAGTGGGCATTAGGTCTATTGGTGGACGCCTTTTCGAGATATCGCCATTAGTGTGGGCCAGGGGTGACTCTATAATGTTTGTACGATATGGGTATCAAACGAAAGGTGTTACTGAGCATCTTAAGAGTGAGTGGGCATTAGGTCTATAGGTGGACGCCTTTTCGAGATATCGCCATTAGGGTGGGCCAGGGGTGACTCTAGAATGTGTTTGTACGATATGGGTATCAAATGAAAGGTGGTAATGAGTATTTTAAAAGGGAGTAATCCTTAGTTCTATATGTGGACGCCTTTTCGAGATATCGCCATAAAGGTGGACCAAGGGTGACTCTAGAATGTTTGTACGATATGGGTTTCAAACGAAAGGTTTTACTGAGCATTTTAAGAGGGAGTGGGCATTAGGTCTATAGGTGGACGCCTTTTAGAGATATCGCCATTAGGGTGGGCCAGGGTGACTCTAGAATGTGTTTGTACGATATGGGTATTAAATGAAAGGTGGTAATGAGTATTTTAAAAGGGAGTAATCCTTAGTTCTATAGGTGGACGCCTTTTCGAGATATCGCCATAAAGGTGGACAAAGGGTGACTCTAGAATGTTTGTACGATATGGGTATCAAACGAAATGTGTTACTGAGCATTTTAAGAGGGAGTGGGCATTAGGTCTATAGGTGGAGGCCTTTTCGAGACATCGCCAATAGGGTGGGCCAGGTGTGACTCTAGCATGTTTGTACGATATGGGTATCAAACGAAATGTGTTACTGATCATTTTAAGAGGGAGTGGGCATTAGGCCTATAGGTGGAGGCCTTTTCGAGACATTGCCAATAGGGTGGGCCAGGGGTGACTCTAGAATGTTTGTACGATATGGGTATCAAACGAAAGGTGTTACTGAGCATTTTAAGAGGGAGTGGACATTAGGTCTATAGATGGACGCCTTTTCGAGATATCGCCATTAGTGTGGGCCAGAGGTGACTATAGAATGTGTTTGTACGATATGGATATCAAATTAAATGTATTAATGAGGGTTTTAAAAGCGAGTGGCCCTTAGATGTATATATGAAGGTGTTCTCGCGATATCGACCAAAATGTGGACCAGGTGATCCAGAAAATCATCTGTCGGGTACTGCTAATTTATTTATATATGCACTACCACGAACAGTATTCCTGCCAAGATTCCAAGGGCTGTTGATTTCGCCTTGTAGAACTTTTTCATTTTCTTCTACTTAATATGGTAGGTGTCACACCCATTTTACAAAGTTTTTTCCAAAGTTATATTTTGCGTCAATAAACCAATCCAGTTACCATGTTTCATCCTTTTTTTCGTATTTGGTATAGAATTATGGCATTTTTTTCATTTTTCGTAATTTTCGATATCGATAAAGTGGGCGTGGTTATGGTCGTATTTCGGTCATTTTTTACACCAAGATAAAGTGAGTTCAGATAAGTAGGTGGGCTAAGTTTAGTAAAGATATATCGTTGTTTGCTCAAGTTATCGTGTTAACGGCCGAGCGGAAGGACAGACGGTGGACTGTGTATAAAAACTGGGCGTGGCTTCCACCGATTTCGCCCATTTTCACAGAGAACAGTTACCAACATAGAATCTATGTGCCTACCAAATTTGAGAAGGATTGGTAAATTTTTGTTCGACTTATGGCATTAAAAGTATTCTAGACAAACTAAATGAAACTGGGCGGAGCCACGCCCATTTTGAAATTTTCTTTTACTTTTGTATTTTGTTGCATCATATCATTACAGGAGTTGAATTTTTGACTAAATTTACTTATATGCAGTAAAGATATTAAATTTTTTGTTAAAATTTGAATTTAAAAAAAAAATTTTTTAAAAAGTGGGCGTGTTCTTCATCCAATTTTACTAATTTTTATTTAGCACATATATAGTAATAGTAGTAGCGTTCCTGCCAAATTTCATCATGATATCTTCAACGACTGCCAAATTACAGCTTGCAAAACTTTTAAATTACCTTCTTGTAAAAGTGGGCGGTGCCACGCCCATTGTCGAAAATCTTACTAATTTTCTATTCTGTGTCATAACGTCAACCCATCTGCCAAGTTTCATCGCTTTAACCGCCTTTGGCAATGAATTATCGCATTTTTTTGGTTTTTCGAAATTTTCGATATCGAAAAAGTGGGCGTGGTTATAGTCCGATATCGTTCATTTTAAATAGCGATCTGAGATGAGTGCCCAGGAATCTACATACCAAATTTCATCAAGATACCTCAAAATTTACTCAAGTTATCGTGTTAACGGACGGACGGACATGGCTCAATCAAATTTTTTTTCGATCCTGATTATTTTGATATATGGAAGTCTATATCTATCTCGATTCCTTTATATATGTACAACCAACCGTTATCCAATCAAACTTAATATACTCTGTGAGCTCTGCTCAACTGAGTATAAAAATACAAATATTTATTTATTACGTATTTTAGTTATCAAGTTTAGCAAAGCACTTTGTCGATTCGACGCGGTTGCAGTTAAAATATTTTTAATATTTACAAAATAAAATTTCAGCCGCAAACACAGCTGGCAACCGTTCTTATCCGCTTTGATTTTTGCCGAATGTACATAAAAATGTTATGGCTTGATTATCTACATAGAAATTTCTGTTAATATTTTGAGTGTTCGTTTTAAGTGCGATTCTTTATCAAAATACTATTTATTATTCTGTGGATTCTGAAAATTTCTATAATTGAATATGCTAGTTCCAGAAAATTTATTATATTGCATACTTTTAGGTGTTTGTGCTAAAATTAAATAAAAACAAGTAAGGAAGGTTAAGTTCGGGTGTAACCGAACATTACATACTCAGTTGAGAACTATGGTGACAAAATAAGGGAAAATAACCATGTAGGAAAATGAACCGAGGGTAACCCTGGAATGTGTTTGTATGACATGTGTATCAAATGAAAGGTATTAAAGAGTACTTTATGAGGGAGTGGGCCATAGTTCTATAGGTGGACGCCTTTTCGAGATATCGCCATAAAGGTGCATCAGGGGTGACTCTAGAATGTGTTTGTACGATATGGATATCAAATTAAAGGTATTAATGAGGCTTTTAAAAGGGAGTGGTGGTAGTTGTATATGTGAAGGCGTTTTCATCTGTTGGATACCGCTAATTTATTTATATATATATAATACCACGAACAGTATTCCTGCCAAGATTTCAAGGGTTTTTTTATTTCGCCCTACAGAACTTATTCATTTAATCTACTTAATATGGTAGGTGTCACAACCATTTTACAAGGTTTTTTTTTAAGTTATATTTTGCGACATAAAACCAATCAAATCACCATGTTTGATCCCTTTTTTCGTATTTGGTATAGAATTATGGCATTTTTTTAATTTATCGAAATTTTCTGGCGTGGTCATAGTCGGTTTTGCCAATTTTTAGTAAAATAAAGTGGGTGCAGATAAGTACGTGAACTAAGTTTAGTAAAGATATATCGATTTTTGCTCAAGTTATCGTGTTAACGGCCGAGCGGAAGGACAGACGGTTGACTGTGTATAAAAACTGGGCGTGGCTTCAGCCGATTTCGCCCTTTTTCACAGAAATAAGTTATCGTCCCAGAATCTAAGCCCCTACCAAATTTCACAAGGATTGGTAAATGTTTGTTCGACTTATGGCGTTAAAAGTATCCTAAACAAATTAAATGAAAAAGGGCGGAGCCACACCCATTTTGAAATTTTCTTTTATTATTGCATTTTGTTGCACCACTAACGACTGGAGTTGAATGTTGAGATAATTTACTTATATAGTGTTTAGATATTAAATTTTTTGTTAAAATTTGACTTTAAAAAAAAATTTAAAAGTGCGCGTGGTCGTTCTCCAATTTTGCTAATTTTTATTAAGCATACATATAGTAATAGGAGTAACGTTCCTGCCAAATTTCATCATAATATCTTCAACGACTGCCAAATTACGGCTTGCAAAAGTTTTAAATTACCTTCTTTTAAAAGTGGGCGGTGCCACGCCCATTGTCCAAAATTTTACTAATTTTCTATTTTGCGTCATAAGTTTAACTCACCTACCAAGTTTCATCGCTTTAGCCGTCTTTAGTAATGAATTATCGCACTGTTTCGGTTTTTCGAAATTTTCGATATCGAAAAAGTGGGCGTGGTTATAGTCCGATATTGTTCATTTTAAATAGCGATCTGAGATGAGTGCTCAGGAACCTACATACCAAATTTCATCAAGATACCTCAAAATTTACTCAAGTTATCGTGTTAACGGGCGGACGGACGGACGGACATGGCTCAAACAAATCCAACACAACTGTTTGTAGCATTAAAGAATTAAACTTACCTGTAATGAAAAAGGAACAAAGTTTGTATTTGTATATTAAAGATAAATGCATTTATCTATAATATGAAAATTTTTAAAATTTTCATGAAATCAATAAATAATTATTATGCTTTTACTGCAATTAATTCAATAAAAGCTAATTTTATCCATAAATTGAGAAACATGATGAGTTGGGAAGTAGACATTTTATTTCTTAAGTTAAACTTAAGTTGAACTTAAACCTCATTTTTTATTCAGTGTGTCCTAATTTTCTATACTTTTAGTTCTTTATTTGGGTATTTACTTTGAGCCATAAAATAGAAGGCTACAACCCAAACATGCCTTTTCACTCAAGAAAATACGTTTAAAGAATATCTATTTAATTGATCTACGCTTTTGCGCGCTTTTAGTGAAATGAAAATTTATCCATTTTATCTATTTGATAAAACACAATTCTCACTGAGTGAATGTGTCATGCAAATGCACAAAAATACCTTCGCACAAAGGGGACAGTTGAGAGAACACGATAAGGGCACACAATTTTCTGAATTGTTTGAGAAGTAGAAAGTCAAATTTGATTAGAATTTTAATAAACATAAATGCTATTTGAGCAGGGCTCACAGACTATATTAACTTTAACTTTGATTGGATAACGGTTGGTTGTACAGGTATAAAGGAATCGAGATAGATATAGACTTCCATATATCAAAATCATCAGGATCGAAAAAAAATTTTATTGAGCCATGTCCGTCCGTCCGTCCGTCCGTCCGTTAACACGATAACTTGAGTAAATTTTGAGGTATCTTGATGAAATTTGGTATGTAGGTTCCTGAGCACTCATCTCAGATCGCTGTTTAAATTGAACGATATCGGACTATAACCACGCCCACTTTTTCGATATCGAAAATTTCGAAAAACCGAAAAAGTGCGATAATTCATTACCAAAGACGGGTAAAGCGATGAAACTTGGTAGGTGAGTTGAACTTATGACGCAGAATAGGAAATTAGTAAAATTTTAGACAATGGGCGTAGCACCGCCCACTTCTAAAAGAAGGTAATTTAAAATTTTGCAATCTGTAATTTGGGAGTCGTTGAAGATATCATGTTGAAATTTGGCAGGAACGTTACTCCTATTACTATATGTATGCTCAATAAAAATTACCAAATCGGAGAACGACCAAGCCCAATTTAAAAAAAAATTTTTTTAAAGTAAAATTTTATCAAAAATTTTGGTATAAAAAACGGCCGAAATCCGACTATGACCACGCATACTTTTTCTATATCGAAAATTAAGAAAAATAAAAAAAAATGCCATAATTCTATTCCAAATACGAAAAAAGGGATGAAAATTGGTAATTGGATTGGTTTATGATCCAAAATATAACTTTAGAAAAACACTTTGTAAAATGGGCGTGACACCTACCATATTAAGTAGCAGAAAATGAAAAAGTTCTGCAGGGCGAAATAAAAAACCCTTGAAATCTTGGCAGGAATACTGTTCGTGGTATTACATGGCGGCCACCGTGGTGTGATGGTAGCGTGCTCCGCCTATCACACCGTATGCCCTGGGTTCAACTCCCGGGCAAAGCAACATCAAAATTTTAGAAATAAGGTTTTTCAATTAGAAGAAAATTTTTCTAAGCGGGGTCGCCCCTCGGCAGTGTTTGGCAAGCGCTCCGGGTGTATTTCTGCCATGAAAAGCTCTCAGTGAAAACTCATCTGCCTTGCAGATGCCGTTCGGAGTCGGCATAAAAAACATGTAGGTCCCCTCCGGCCAATTTGTAGGGAAAATCAAGAGGAGCACGACGCAAATTGTAAGAGAAGCTCGGCCTTAGATCTCTTCGGAGGTTATCGCGCCTTACATTTATTTATTTTATCCAATAGATGAAGTTCTGGGTCACCCTGGTCCACATTTTGGTCGATATCTGGAAAACGCCTTCACATATACAACTACCACCACTCCCGTTTAAAACCCTGATTAATACTTTTAATATGATACCCATATCGTACAAACACATTATAGGGTCACCCCTGGTCCACCTTTATGGCGATATCTCGAAAAGACGTCCACCCATAGACCTAAGGCCCACTCCCTTTTAAAATACTCAGTAATACCTTTCATTTGATACACATGTCATACAAACACATTCCAGGGTTACCTCGGTTCATTTTCCTACATAGTTTTTTTCATTTATGTTGTCACCATAGCTCTCAACTGAGTATGTAAAACTTAACCTTCCTTACTTGGTTAGTTATGAACTGATAGATTTTTTGTATGCGTTCAAGGAAATTTGAGACAGGATTGGATTTAAAATTTTGTCCAGTTGTTTTCTTCCCGGAAAAACACTTATTTTTGGTATAATTTGCTTTAAATTTAGTTACAGGTGACTTCATTGACCTAGTAATATTTGAAAAACTTTTCTTTACAGAAAATGCATCAGCATGGACCATAGACGTCCGAATCCGTTTGGAATAAATCAAAATGATAGAGCAGTTGCCTATGATCCATCAAGCAGATAAGGCGTGGACAAAAGCGCGGGGCTTTTAAGATCAGGTGCAAGGCCTACTATATTAGACTCAACAAGCGGCTCACATTTTTCAAGAGAAAAGATTTAAGGCTCACGATTAGCATACTAGCTAGCTTCTGGCGTCACATGCTTATAAACCAGGCCAAGTCAGTAACAGCAGAAAGTGCCACCTGCAGGAAAGAAACGGTTGCGTATGTCCTGGCGCCTGATTGAGGTTCTTCCGTTTGGTCGTCAAACAAATTCTGGAAACACTGTAGACACATTCAGTCTATGTATTGATCGGCCAGTTCAACCTAACCTAATGTAACCCCGACACATGTAATGTGTGACCCCACATGACACCAACCCTCTTATTAATTGTAATGAGGAAAATATACCACTAACAGCAACATCTCTATTTTCCAACCATATTCAAACTTCTGGTTTGCTTGAACTCCCGTTAGAGAAAATTGATCACAATTTGTGAGTGATCGCTCCTATTGAATGGACCAAAGCAGTGTTACATAAACAACAACAAGGTAGACTCCGGTATAACCACCTTCTGGTACTATCCCGACTACCGAGGTGCAAGTTAAGTGATTGAAAGCAGGAGAATAATTATAAGAGGTTGAAGCTGCAGGTTAGACATCTAGCTTCACATCACTCCCTTTAACGTCACGAAAGACCTTGGGACTCGAGAAAAGATTAGGAAAGCATTCGTTCATTCATAAGCAAATCGTGAATTTACCAGCCGACTCCGTGAATGCATAAATAAAATTATATATATACATACTAGCAGACCCATCAGACGTTGTTCTACCCTAAACTTGGCATATCTGCATACATTTTAAAAAGCTTTTTCTGTCTAACTCTGCCATCGCCCTCTTCACTTTTTCCTAATCCTTTAATTCACCCCTCCCTCCGTCTTTTTCGCTTCATCTATCTCCATCTTTGTCTCATTCTATCTATCTCTCGGTATATCTCTTTTGTTCCAGTCCCAGTCCCACTCCGAGTCTCAGTCCCAGTCCTAGTCATAATCCCAGTCCCAGTCCGTCTCTGGTCTAGTTCTCGGAAAAAATGATCGTAAATACTAATATAGACAAATTTATATACCAAATTTCAGGCAAATCGAATAGGACGTATGTAAATAGGTATGTGGGTATTATTAACTCATGTCTTTATTCCGGCTTCGCGTGCATATTTATCAGCTTTACCAACTTGATGCGACTAAATCGAATATCACAATGAAAATTACTTTAGAGCTCTCAGCAACAGCTTTCATTTGATATCCATAATACACACACATTCTAGGTGTATCCGGGTCTACGTTTTGGCCTATATCTCGAGACCTTAGTCACCCAGCGGTATAATATATTACTCTGTACTAAAGCACTCATCAACAGCTTTAATTTTTTATCCATATTCTATAAACACATTCTAGGGGTATCCGGGTCCACGTTTGAAACAAATCGACCGACGCATCTCTTCAAACACCGGCGACCAACTAACACACATTTTAGCCTTTCCTTTTATATATATAGATTTTTATTTTTCACACATCACTGTAATATTAAAACGAAATGCAGATATTCGTTGCTTTTGAAATTCGGCTTAAAAATTGCACATGGGACAACTAAAGACTCTCCTGAATTACAAAAAATGTCTTAGTACTTTTAAATCGCGGGCCCCCTCAGAAATCTCGGGTCCGGGGGTAACCCCCCCACCACCCCCCCCACCACCCCCCCCCCACCCCCCCCCCCCCCCCCTATCACGGGGCTTGGTGATGTGCTATACTGGATATCATTCGCTATAATATTTTTATTGATAAGCACGTTGTTTAATTAAACACCAACCAATTACACGGAAGTATATCCGCACCACCTGAAAATATGAGCGCCGGTGCGTATACGTAACATTTTATTATTACGTATAAACATATAAAAAAATTTGCAATAAAATAATATTGCGACTATAAACTGAGATATAACCTATCCTATCTTTCAAGTTAGATCTAACTACACACGGGGTGCAAAACAAATGCAAAATCGGTTCAGTAGTTTAGGAGTCCATCGCGGACAAACAATATGACACGTGATTTTATATATAAAAATGAGTACAAAACCAAAAAAAAGACTGCATTTATCAGCGCATATGATTAGACTGCATATAAATAAAAGAGAATAATCGCACAGAAACGACAATAGAAAAATATACAACAATAACAGTTATAACCACCGTGAAACAGTTAGCAAACCAACAAAGAAATATAAAACCGTCAAAAATAATACATTCAAATTACAGAAAAAAGTGAATTTAACCAACGTACATGTGGAAAACAAAAGAAATTGACGTAGAAATGTGAAATGAGTAACAGCAGAAAAATCATCATTTGCCATGCGCCACCATGTTGATGATTCTGATGTGTATTAGAACATTTTCCAATGGTTTCCGTTTTAAAGCATAAAACAATAATACCATAGTAATAATAACGAGCGAAATAAAGAGTAAGTGCAGCTGAAAAAATAATAGAAACACCAGCAATCAGCAATTCATCCAACTACCGCGCAACCCATCATCATCATTAGGATTATCGGAGGCGTCTCTTAACGGATATATAAGACGGATGGGTAGATAAATGATGGGGGAAGCAAAGCACTCGTATATGGCATTTCCGCACAGTATTTTATTTTGAGGTCAATGGGGCACAGAAGAGATTGCAGCAACATTTTATAAGGGTGTATTGTTGCCGTTAGACTTGTTTACGCATTGCCATTAACTGCCGCCGGAGGAATAAACAAATAGCAGAAGCTAAGTGTCCTTAACATTCTTTAAACTGTAGAATTTCGCATTTCTATGCATAATTAAACTTGTCAAGGCAGAGACAAATGTGAAGTAAAGAGAACGCGAAATGTTGTGAGAAGTACCTTTTTATCTTATACAATGCATTTTGCTCCATATCGATACTTATGGCCTTGAGGTGTTGGAAACGAGTTGAGTCACCTCATTTCGCTGCGGAAAACTTCCGATCGAAGAAAATGAACTCAAGCTATATATTTAGAACATTTCTGGCGGCGCCCGAGCAGGGAAAAATATTCATATACATAACTTTAGTAATTGAAATAAGCTCACTAACCTAGACGGCTAAGGCGTCCACTGAAACGTTCATACTAAGCGGGCAATCTCGTTTGTAAATACTAACAAGTGGCGAAAATACATACAACATCTCAAGTATGAAGGTAAGGTGGTACTAAAGTGCTGATATCACGCCTTGAGCACTGTAGGCCTGTTCCTGCCAATCCAAAATATTTTTATACCGCAAGCATCAATTATATTGGAATCCAGTCCCTTCTTTACTTCGCAACCTGGCGCGGACTGACAACACTAAAGAAGCTTCAATCACTTTCCACCTAGTCCTTACAAGTGGGGGCCTCGCGCTTCCTATACATACTTAGACGGGGCAACCAAGAACACCTTCGCACTGAGAGAAAACCACATCTACTGTTGATGCTGGTTATCGACCGCGAAAACAGGCCATTTTGCGAGTGACACCTCAAACCCACATTGTCGGCAGATAAAGTTGCGGTTATCATAAGTGGGAAATAAGTGCCAAAAGTTGTACTTCTTATGGAGGTGCGCTTCGTTGTAAACATGCTTGGGCATCTGGCAGTGAGAGAACGTATCTGGTATTGTTTACTCAAAGGCAAAAGTTCCGCATTGGACCTGGGCTAAGCCAGGAGGAGTAACCCAGTCCCTTCTTTACTGCGCAACCTGCCGCATATTGAAAACACTAAGAACGCTCAAATTACTTTCCACCTGGTTTTTCTCGCTTTTGCTCTGCTTCCCTAGGCAGGTGCGAACAAGAGTACCTTCGCACTGAGAGAAAATTACCTCTGTTGTTGGTGTTGGTTGAAGCTCAATATAGAGATGTAAGTAAAGAAAGTGTCTAGGGGTCCGTATGCGGTTAATCGATTGCAGGAGTGTATGTGGGGCCTGTCACCCTCTCTCTCTCCCAATTGAGTACTTAACGCGATTGTAGCTGAATCTCATGTGCGCCATATTTCGTTGCTCAACACTAACAGTTCGCTCAGAAATGCGAAGGGCCTCCCATATTCAGTTCAAATAAGGTGCCAGGAAAGGCGACCCATTTAAAGATAATGGAGGCGGTACGGTTTTTTTTTTTGATTAACTGGACTTTAAACTTAAGAATGGAGCCAACTACTAAAATTATCTAAGATATTATGTACGTATATAAGTATGTTTTTTTTTTTTTGCTATGAAATTGCTAGCCTTTGGTACCACATAATCCCTTGGAAAAAATCACAGATTTTATAATCGAGTTGTAGAGTTGTTATAACGTACATTTAACTCTCTCTACAACAACCGATAAAAATGCAGTACAGTTATAACGTACGTAAGTAAAGTAGCAGCACTCCATCCCCATCAGCGTTTTTTGCTGTAGCAGCACTTCCTGGCTAATCCGGCAAGTGCTTACATACAGATCGGTGTGCGCGTAAAATGGAGCAATCATTTTTTAATTAATATTGAAGGCAATGAAGGTTTTACAATTTTTTTACTCTCCTATTGTCTCCTTCACAATTGCACATCGCAAAGCTAACAATAAGTACATAAGTACTTACAGGTACAGTGGGGTTTCGATGAGCGAACTGTTAACAAGCAAACGCGATAATGTACGAGCAGCACAAAAATACTGAATGTCTACTAGAACGATAACAAAAAATTAATTTCCCACAACTGAGCAAATGAGCTATATAATCGAGGGCAAATGTGAATAATTTTTCGCAAAAGAAATAGTTTAATTCACAAATAAATTAAATTCCATATTAAATATTCCATTTGGTTTTTGAAAAATTATCTTATGAAGCAGAACGTATAAAAACCCATTAAAAATTGTGTAAATGTTTCACCGATAGTCTAAGACATCAAAGTCAAATATTCTCTTATTGTTCTGTCAACAGTGCTTCGCCTTATTCAATGGGTGCGACCGCTCATTGTCACGAAAATTCTCTAACGGAAGTTCAAGGAAACAAGCTGTTTCAATAGGGTTGGACCATAGGGACGTTGCTATTAGAAGCCCAAGTTCCACATTACAATTGGAAAGATGGTTGGTGTCATGTGGGGACAAATTGCATGCAGGACATACATTACGTATATCAGGGTTGCTTCTGGACCAGTAAAAGTTTAATCTGTTACATTATCCTGAACGAAGTTGGGGCAGAGTGACTCGGGCTCTCTTGGTAGTATTCTCTCTTCTTCTGCAAGGGTTGAATAGTGTATGTTGACAACGGGATTTACAGAGCGCGACTCAGCGAAGGTGTTTACCAACTATGTGTGGATAAGGCTTAGAACCTCGATATTCTGATCAAACGGCTGCGTAGGCAGGTGTCGGGTCTTATCATAGAAAATGTTTCCTTATCCATCTTGGTGGCGATGTGTTTGCTAGGGTGTCCAGGTTTATGACAATTTAACAAAAACTGTCTGTTCACCATGTTGTTATATTTTTATACTCTGCTGAGCAGAGCTCCCAGAGTATATTAATTTTGTTCGCATAACGGTACCCTGTAACGGCATAAACTAATCGAGATAGATATAGACTTCTATATATCAAAATGATCTGGGCGAAAAAAGAAATTCATTTAGCCATGTACGTCCGTCCGTAAGCACGTTAACTTGAGTAAATTTTGACGTATCTTAGTATGTAAGTTCCTGGACACTCATCTCGGATCGCTATTTAAAATGAACGAAATCGGACTGTAACCACACACACTTTTTCGATATCGAAATTTCGATATCGAAATTTCGAAAAACCGAAAAAGTGCGATAGTTCACTACCAAAGACGGATAAAGTGAGGAAGCTTGGTAGGTGGGTTGACCTTATGTCGCAGAATAGAAAATTAGCAAAATTTTGTACAATGGGCGTGGCAACGCCCACCTTTAAAAGAACGTAATTTAAAAGTTTTGCAAGCTGTAATTTGGCAATCGTTGAAGATATCCTGATGAAATTTGGCAGGAACGTTACTCCTATTACTATATGTGTTCTAAATAAGAATTAGCAAAATCGGATGACGAACACGCCCACTTTAAAAAAAAAAAATGTAAGTCAAATTTTAACAAAAATTGAATATAAGTAAATTATGTCAGCATTCAACGCCAATGATATGGTGCAACAAAATACAAAAATAAAAGAAAATTTCAAAATGGGCGTGGCTCCGCCCTTTTTCATTTAATTTGTCTAGAATACAAAAATTTACCAATCATTGTGAAATTTGGTAAGGGCATAGCTTCTATGACGGTAACTGTTTTCTGTGAAAATGGGCGAAATCGGTTGAAGCCGCGCCCAGTTTTTATACGCAGTAGACCGCCTGTCCTTCCGCTCGACTGTTAATACGATAACTTGAGCAAAAATCGAGATATCTTTACTAAGCTTAGTTCACGTACTTATCTGAACTCACTTTATCTTGGTATTAAAAATGAGCGAAATTCGGCTATGGCCACGCTCATTTTTTGGATATCAAAAATTTCGAAAAATTGAAAAAATGCCATAATTTTATACCAATTACCAAAAAAAGGATGAAACATGGTAATTGGATTCGTTTTTTGACGCAAAATATAACTTTAGAAAAAACTTTGTAAAATGGGTTTGACACCTACCATATTAAGTAAAAGAAAATGAAAAAGTTCTGCAGGGCGAAATCAAAAGCCCTTGGAATCTTGGCAGGAATACTGTTCGTGGCATTATATATATAAAAAAATTCCCGATACCCGACAGATGATGTTCTGGGTCACCCTGGTCCACATTTTGTTCGATATCTCGAAAACGTCTTCGACGTTCGAGGGCCACTCCCTTTTAAAACCCTCATAAAGTAATTTCTTTGATTTGATATCCATATCGTACAAACACATTCTAAAGTCACCCCTGGTCCACCTTCAGAGCTAAGGCCCACTCCCTTTTAAAATACTCATTACCACCTTTCATTTCATACCCATATCGTACAAACACATTCTAGAGTCAACCCCGGTCCACCTTTATGGCGATATCTCCAAAAGGCGTCCACCTATAGAGCTATGGCCCACTCCCTTTTAAAATACTCTTTAATGCCTTCCATTTCAAACCCATGTGGATTTTCTCTTATTTTTTCTCCAAAGCTTTCAGCTGAGTATGTAATGTTCGGTTACACCCGAACTTAGTCTTCCTTACTTGTTTTATATTGAGTTATTTTTCCTCACTCTGTAGATGATATTCAAATGGACGGTGCGTCTAATTGATTTGTAGGTTGTTAGCAACGTATCTTTATATTTTCTCCAAGTTCTGCCGGCAAGTGACTTGAGGATTTCGTTTCGGGTTTATTCTTTAGAAACAATTTCGTAGGTATACGCCTCGAAGGTGACCCCAAGATCTTTGTGTGACTGACAATCTGTAGGCTAATATCATCAACGTGAAGGTCTAATATTTGCGTCATCTGTTCCTTCCACGTCGCAAACAGAGTGGTCGTGGATTTAGTGATAGTACCAGGTCACGCGCGTTATAAAATACTGGGGAGATAGCTATTTATTTTTGAAACTAATTCGTTTATTGAAGGACCAGTTCCTGTTGCCTTTATTGCACGGTCGTCGGCATAGAAAACGACTGTAATTAAACATAAGTGGGGATACGACGCCGCCCTGTGGCACCCACTGTTTACTTCTCCTTAATTTTGAAACTTTGTGCCTAAATTAAACCGACGTTTTCGAACCATTCAGTCAAATATCCTAAAAAAGATTTTCGGAACTGTTGGAAAAGTGCAGTAAAAAACTTATAATACTGAAATTTCAAAACTTGAAACTATGATTAAATTGAGGCACAATACATTATTATTATTAATTGGTCTGGAAGCACTGAGACATTTTTGCAGATCTATTGTGCAAGATCTTTCAGCCTAATTTTGTACCTGGAGACTCTTGATGTATCTAAGTACTTCTTCGGGCTTTTTACTCCATATCACATAGGGAATAAGAGTCCCACCACCTAGATGGGATAGTCTCTGCCTAGCCAGAGCTACGCATTCGCAGAGAATGTGAACCGGCGTTTCATCATCCAGCTCACAGAAACGACAAATTTGGGTATCGGAGAGATGTAATTTACTTATGTGATATCGTAGCCCGCAGTGTCCCGTGTAGGAACCAGTAAGAGTTCTCAGGTCCTCCCTGCTTAGGTTAATGAGTTTGGCTGATACCTTCGTTCCCGGAAGTATAAACAGTTTGGCCTGCCTTTGCCCTGGGCAATCAATCCAGTGACGTCTGAATTGTTCAGTTTCCCAGTTACTTATAGTTTCCCTGGTGTGTGCCTTTGTGAGACTATGATTAAATTGACAGACTACATACTCTAAATTTCAAGAAATCGAATAGCTGTGAAGTGGTATGTAAACTTTTACTGAAAAGTCAAAATTTTGTTCAACTGAGTTTATTTTATTTTTTTTTTTTACCAGAGTAAAAGTTGTTAAAAAAGTATTTTTTATTTGTTCAGTTCCTAACAGGCACGATCTCCCTGAGGAAGGTACAAGGTGGAAGGAAACGAGTGGCACAATACAGGAAAATATTTTATTTGTCTTAAAGCGTAAGCGCGAATAAAGTGCACACGTTAAACGCGATAGGAATTTGTTATTATTTTCATATGGTAAGTCTTCGATATATTTGTATGAGGATAATACCGTTTCGTTTTGTTTCATTTGTCCAAATTATCGAGATAAGACTGTATGTGTAAACGTAACAAGTTATTATGAAATGGTTTTCATTATAGTTTTTATTATTATTGTGTGTTAATTTGCAATATTCTACTTGAGTATTTTTTTACATTCTCTTTACTCATTGTTTAATTTCTTTTAATTATAGTTATTGTTGTTATCTGTTGTTTTACTATTTGTTATTTTAAGATTTTTGTATTGCAATCACATAATCATACATGGACATATTAAACCACAATTTTTAATTTTGACTGCTTGCCTAGTTTGTTGTTGCACTGCCCACAACACTCTTCCGATGAGTTAATATGCATTTATTGTTGATTTCAAGTCTTCAGTGGCATAACTGGAAACCAATTGGCGAGTAACCAAAAATAACACCTGCTTATATAGAAACATACAATCGAGCATTCCATACAACCTAGTACGATACTACGATTTCTACCCTATTTTATATGTTAGTAAGCTTGAAATATTTGTTTATGGTTATTGCAGGGTGGCCCGCAAACCTTTTTGTTTTCTAATACAAAGTTTATATTTTATTGAAAATTAGATTAAATCACGAATTTTTTTTAATACAACAATGTATATACCTTTCTCAAATCGTTTTTAGGTATTGGGATTCGATCCCATCTACCAACATGATAGCTGTTTTTACTAATGGCTAGGTGACGCAGGGATTGTGAGATAAAAAAATCTACTACAAAGCAGGTGACGAGGATCGAGATATTTAGAAAATCCATACGGAGCATGTGGAATTTTTGCGATCGATTTTTAGGTACTTCGCTAGAAACTTGAAAACTTGCAAAAAGTGCAGGCCAACATGACAATGCAAGGAAATGAGGAAAAAATTAAACTACGAAGCATACGCGTCGTGATATAGAGAGATTCGAGATCTTAAATCTAGAGTTCATGTTTTAGATGACTTCGCGATAACTTAGGAACCTGACACTTCGAACAGAGCTTAAGCTCTATTTGGTTGTAATCTTTAAAAAAAATCTTCCGATCGATTCTAAAGTTAGTTCTCGAACTAGAATTAGCAACTTGTAATCTTAAACATAATTCAGACTGCCGCTACAAAAAGTTACGCTAGGAGGCGCACTGGCCGAGATAAATTGAAATTTCACACGAGATTTGGAACTTTGGGTACAGTTCAAATCGCGAAATGACAGTTTAACACATATCACAAAAAGTTTCCTAAGGAGTCATACCAATCTAGATATTTCGAAAATTCCTACGAGATGCATGGAATCGTGCGATAAATTTTTTGATAGACTTTTCATCGTTCTACGAACTAAATACTTCGTACATAGTTGAGTACTTCATGACAATGTATTTTTCCCGAGAGGTGGCGCCGGGGCGAGATGCTTCGAAATTTCATACCAACTGGCGGAATTTTTTGCTCAAGTTTTATAAATTGAGCTACAAAATTTCAGTGTCGCACATAGGTATGTATTCCTCAGGATCGAAAAAAGTTCAGCAAAATATAAACTGTGGCTAGGTTGGCTAGAGAGAAATCGTTGTGGTGGTGTCGTTTACAAACAAGGAACGACGCAAAATGTATGCACGCCTGTTTGTTAAACTCAAAAAATAATTCGTCTATATGATATAAAAAGTTGCGCTAGGGAACTCGCGGATCGAGGAAGCAATCGTGTCATAAATTTTTAAGAGACTTGTCACTGACCTAGTAATTAGAAATTTCAAACACTGTTCAGAGCATAGAGAAAATGTTACCAAAGGGAAAATAAAAAGAAGATAAAAATGTTTTAAACTATTTCTTCATACAAGTGGACAGGGCAGGAAGTCCTTAAAGGCAGATTTGTTGATAAATTTTGATTTTGAATTTTTAACAATAGTAAGCAGCTTATTTAAAACATAATCTATATGTAAGAGTGTAATTTATAGCCATTTAATATAATTTTTCTTCGAAATTTCAAATCTAGATTGAGCCTTAGGTCCTATAAAATTTCTTGCATTTGCCCTGAGGAAGGAGTTATTTTATAACATGGGCTCTGGTCTTGAGAGGGGATTTCAGTTTGGTAGTCGGGCAAACTGCTGGTAACACTATTGACTAATTCAATAAATTTGAGGTCCTCGCGGACCAATCAGTCCAACTAAACCTTACCTGATTCAGACGGACTTCAGGTGACCGCTCTCTATCTTTATGGTTTTGGCTCTAATAAGTTGTTTGTAATAGCTATTTATATCAAAATTCAAAATCAAAATGCTTGAATTGTTTGTCTGTGTTATGGGACAAATTTTCTGCTGCTTCTGATCCATCCCCAAAGCGGAAGTGTTTAAAATTTTTGTATCTTCTTCTCATTTTGGTTTATATTTCGAACAATAGCTGCCATTTCCAAGTCCCAATAAATAATGCTTCGTTCTAATTGGTTTTAATTAATATTGTAGCAACAAACAACAAAAAACCAATTATACTCATCTTATTATATCAAGCAAAAAAAAATTATATTAAATCATAATCTAACTGTCATACATACATATCTACATTTAAAAAAACATCAATAAAACTAGAATAACACATTTTATATATTCCCAAAAATAAACGAAAAACAACTTTCTTACTTTCCTGTTGGTAAGAAAATGGTGATAAAAAAGTGGACAGCAATTTACTGTTTTCTAATTAACGAACAAGAATTAAGAAAGCAAAAAGGAAAACTGTCACCAACCATAAACCAGCAGAATAAGAGCAGAGAGCAGCAAGGACAATCGACCAACCAATATAACTGTTTTCTAGATAAACTAACAGTAAACAAAAAGAACGACGAGTAAATAACTAAGAACATTAAAATATATGTATGCGATATATGCTTGTGCGACACACATATATATATAGGATGTATATAAACGCACAACAGAAATATTAATAATGGAATTTAATGTCATAAACCACTCAACAACATAAAATTTTAAGCTCCAAAACCAACAAAACAAAAATAACGTAAAGGAACACAGCAATAACGGCTAAGAAAAACAACAATAACGGAAAAGATGACAAGAAAAATTTTTAAATGAAAAAACTGAGAAAATATTTTAGCAGATCGCAACAAGGATGTAGGAATAGAAGAAGTTTCATGTAGTCGACGAAAATGGTGTACTGGGAATAACTTCATGTACATACAGTCGTGGAAAAGTTATTAAATAATTTATAAAGTATTAACGAAGGTAATCATTCATTTAAAAATGTTTACGCAATAATAAATGCAATTAAAATAATTTTATAATTTTACAAAAACGAAAGGACCCACTATATCTAACCTTAACAGCAATGTAAGTGTAAACAACAAAAACTAATGTTTAAAGGATAAGGTGTTTAAAGCATGAACGCAAACTGCTATTGTATCTATGTATTGTCGAAAAGTCCCTCAAAACAAAATTATTTTCGGACTTTTCGTTTTTTATTCCAAAATAAACTATTTAATCCGGAATTTTTTTTACAAGTCCGAATACAAAAGTTAAGTCCGGAATCTATCTAGGACAAAATAAAAGTCCGACCCCATGAAGTTATTTTTTTATAAGCTTTTATATACTTTCACTTGACTGTTGTCTGTAATCAAATCGTGCAAGTTAAATTTGATACACTTCCCGGTGTCCGATTGATCTAAAATTTTGCACACATGTATAACTCCGATGACAATGCAACATTACTTTGCAAGAATCCGATAAATTAATCGACAACAGAGTCATCGGTAAAGATTTATGTTCACAAAGGAATAAAAGCCTAAGTCCTTTGTTTAGAGGGATGGTGAATAACATAAAGCGGCTCAAGTACGAGGTAACTTTGCTTTGTTTGTGTATACAACGAATGTAGAAGTTAGGCTGTTATCGCTCATTGTTGCATACTTTTGTGCGCACTTGATTTTGTTTTACAGATTAAACCCACAGAGCAGAGATCTGCAATGAGTAGTTGTAAACTGAACGCGACATAGGCAAAGTCACAACAAAATATGATTAATTTAGTTAGCAATGTTTGACACAATTTTATTATTGTTCAGCCCCATTCATGAAAGGTGTGAGGTCTTCGGCACAGCCCAACATAGTCCCGTCCTTACTTGTTTTACTTTACTTTATTTGATTTGATTTTTTTTTTTTTTCATTTCATTTTATTTTATTTTATCTTGTTTGATTTGTTTTTATTAAAATTTTTGTTGTATTTGTATTTTATTTTATTTTTATTTAACTTTCTTTCATTTAATTTATTTTATTTTGTTTTATTTTATTTAACTTTATTTTTTCATTCATTTTATTTTATTGTAAATTACTTTATTTTAGTTTTATTTTATTTAATTTCATTTTATTTTATTTAATTTTATTTTAATTTAATTTAATTAAACATTACTTAATTTCATTTCATTGTATTTTATTTAATTTTTGTTTTGTTTTATTTTGTTTTACTTTGTTTTTAATTTAATTTAATTCGATTTTATTTATATTTTATTTTATTTATATTTTATATTATTTTATTTTATTTTATTTTGTTTTGTATTTTTTCATTTCCTTTTATTTTGTGTTATTTATTTTAAATATTTTTTTTGCTTGGACTTTTATATGGCATGTAAATCTAGCTGGATACAGTATAAAAATGTTACAACCAACCAAATCCTACAAAGAAACAAATTTCAAACTTACCACCTGCTATATTCTGACTCTTAAGCTCCAACAAAACAGTGTTGTATGTGTACATCTTTTCGTGCGATGGCATGCCTTAAAATTGTGTTTATGCTCTGAGACCTTAATTTATACCTATTTGATGTGTTGTATGATTTGGCTCTTATCAATTGCACCACGTACATTGTTCCCACATTATGCTAGAGTAGAGTGACCATTACTTTTACACTCTATATTACTACATACAGCATTCTAATATCACATACTACGCTTTCATTTATATTCTACATACATCTCCCATATATCATACCAATTACAACGACTACGCTTACAAAATACTGCTCTCAGAATCGCCACGGGCTGTCTTCTTATGTCCCCAGAACACCATCTGCATAACGAGGCGAGAATACTCCCCGTCAGGGAGAGAAATGAGATGCTGACCAAACAGTTCCTGTTGAATACCCAGAAACCTGGGCATCCCAACAGACATCTTATTGATGAACCAGCACCGCCTAGGGGCTTAAGGAGTCATCTCCGTAAGCATTTTGAGGAAATACGGCACCTGAGAACCCAGCCGTATGAAGCGGCAAAACACAAGCATGTCCTTGGTGAACTCCATAAACAGGCGTCGGACCTTTATGCCGGGAATTGCCCGGTGAATCCGGTACTTAACGAAAATTATCCAAAACTCGCGGAAGAGGAACGCATACTCCCCAGGGAAACGCATGTCACTCTTGCTCAACTTCGTTCTGGATACTGTAACAGGTTAAACTCTGACCTATCCAGAATCAACCCCGACATACAAAATGTATGCCCCGCTTGCAATGTGTCCCCACATGACACCAACCATCTCTTCAATTGTAATGTGGAACCAACGCCTCTAACACCCCTTTCCTTATGGTCCACCCCTGTTGAAACGGCAAGTTTCCTTGGACTCCCGTTAGAGGATATTGATGACAATTTGTGATCGGTCGCGGCTATTAGGCGGGGCGAGCATTGCTACAACAACAACAACAACAACTACGCTTACACTTTTGCTTATATTTAGGATTCCCCGTTAACGCGAGGAAAGATGTTTACACATCAAAATTGTTGGAGTTATTTCACCTCTAGTAAAGTAATGTTAACATTTTTTCTTTTTGACACTTGGAACTGCGTCGTGGTAATTTAAACGAGGGACCAATTTTAATTATTTGATTTTGTTGAGTCGAAAAAGTTCGGGTGGAAGTTTATGGGATTACGGGGTTAACCATAGCCTCTGCATGACTAATCATGTGTCAAGACTTACCGAATCAAAAGGATATATTTTCCAAATAAATAAAAAATTAAAATATAAAAATGTTTAGTTTTAATACCGTTTAATTTACGGAAAACCGCACGTTTCAAGTATCTGTAACATATACTCTTACATAGAAAAAGCATTTCATATTTCAAGCGACGATTGAATATCTTCTTGTTCTCCGCATTACCGGTCAGAGTGCGATGCCAGATCGGTTGACACAGATACATTATTATTATTATTTTAAGGATTAAAAAAAAATCCGGATATTTATTTTTTAAGCACAAATGCATGTCCGGCCTTATAACTTATCCAGATGAAAACAATTTTTACCAATAGATTCTTCTAAATGTCTTGATTTAAAACCTATATTGTCATTTGAAAATGTTTGTTAGTAATAACAGAAATTTGTGATAGTAGAACTAAATAAAAAAAAGTTTTTTTAAAAATAAGCTTTTATTATTTGTTAATAAAATTAACTAAAAAGTAATATAACACTTTATAAGCTCATTGTAACCTTTAACGATAATTAGGCTTCTTCGTCAGCGAAAAAAAATCATATTGTCCATAATTATATATTTTTAACATTAAAACTTTACACCTAAATTATTAAATCTTACAGTTTATATCACAGTCCTAATTGTTCTAATAAAAGAGTTTTAATTTTTGATGGTATAATTAAGACCATTTAGGATCTCCTTTTCTTGCTACGCGAACCGATGGTATATTTTTATGCTCACTAATTTGTCGTAAAGTTGCAACTGTGCGTTCCAAGAAGTTATCACTAATCAACTTCGCCAGCAGTTGAACTTTTGGAATGCGCTCCATGCTTTGTTCAACTCATTCAAATGAATTTGTATATATGTGCATACACATGTTCACGTGTTCTTGCAACAACAAAACGTTAAATACATACATACATACATATGAATATACAGATTTTCGAGAAAACATATCGTATGTGTTTGCCAAAAGTGGCTTCACTTCGGATATCAGCATCTTCGGTTGTCAGATCTTTCGCGTTCAAGGCTATCGCGGTGTCAGGATAAAAACACTCTCAACAAAATTACTGATACGAATCTCTACGCTTAAATAACCCTGACTGAGTATGAGTACACGATTTTTTATATCATGATGCGAATATATTGGGGCATATTCATAATCGAAATAAAATGTGACTAAGTTAATTGAAGCATTTTTGACAGATTTTTAAAATATAAATAAAATAAAATACAAATACAAAACAAAATTTTAATAAAAACAAATCAAACAAGATAAAATAAAATAAAATAAAATAAAATAAAGTAAAATAAAATAAGTAAGGACGGGACTATCTTCGGCTGTGCCGAAGACTTGATACCTTTCATGAATGGGGCTGAATCGTATCCCGTTCGCAATCTCCAAATAATCGGATGTATAAGATAAGAAATATATAGTGAACAGATGTACATACCTAAACGATTTTTAAGATAAATATAATATAAAAAGTAGGTAGGTACTTTGTGTGAGGATGCAAAGTTTCACGTTTTTTGTGGTCTGCATGTAAAAACTATGACTACGAATCACGTATTTCAACAATATATGACGTAAATGTAAGTATTTGATGAAATTTAAAGCTTCTACCCGTAAAAAGGGGGCAAAAATTACAGTTTATATGCGGTATATAATATATATACCACCGATCTCAATGCTTTTTTCAGACAACAATATATGCTACATACGTAAGCATTCGTTGAAATTTGAAACCACTAGCTCTTAAAATGGGGCAGTAATTACGAAAAGTTTCTTATCTGAACAATCGGTTGTGGGGATATATACTATATATAGACCGATCTCATCAATTTTCTCAGACAAAAATATGTGCAATATACGAAAGCATATGGTGATGTTTGAAGCTTCAATCTGATAAACTGAGGAAGATATGACAAAAATCCTCTTTTTCTGAAAAATCGGTTGAATGGATGATATATGCTGTAGTGGTCCGATCCGGCCGGTTCTGACAAATGTCTATTCGGACACCTAAATACACCCACTCACCAAATTTTATCGATATATCTCAAAAATTGGGGGACTAGTTTGCACACAAACGGCCAGACGAACATGGCTAAATCAACTCAGCTCTTCATCCTGATTATTTCGGTATAATTAATGGTGGGTCTATATATTTTCCTTTAAGGACTTACAACTTTGAGATTCGTGCCAATGTTAATATACCATTTCATTTTCACGAAAGATATAAAAAACGAATGGTGATAATTATTGACTATCTGTAATAAGAAAACTATAAATTGCCAGTATCGTTTGTTACGGATATAAACCGATGAAAATCTTCTTAAAAATGCCGAAACTGCATACTTTTTTTGTGTTAAAGTTACCTCAGTATTGGTTTAACTTCGACCCCTACGCAAGCTCCAGTTAACTTAACAAAATTAGTCGCCAGACGTACGCCTGTATGTTTATACAACGAACTTTACGAGTTCTTGGTACTCCTGCCTTTTTTCTTGGAACTTGGCTACTTGAATACAAGAGGTGTCACCTTGAAAACCTTGTCCTGTAAAATTTAATTTTTGTTGGTTGTACTACACTCATATTGGAAATTAGAGTAGGCAGATCTCGTGACTTTTGAGGAAAACGTTATTTTTCACTGCGATTCTTATCCGCCGTTTGGACAGTGATGGCAGAACATATAATCCAATCATAATCACGAATACCAGTAATCCAAATCACAGATCCAATCACAGCTCTCGTCATATCGAAAAAATAAACGACGGCATGAATATTATCCGATTCAATTGTACATTAATACTTGCAGTATGGAAACGGGTAACTGCAGATGAACGAGCAATTTGGATCAAGGTGGATCTATCGTTAAGCATTGTTTTTTTTACTTCACTCACATCGATTCATTTGAATCGGAAGCAACCGCATTTGGCGAAAAAAACGTACGACCGCATACTCAACCAGCATATTCTCTACAGTTAGTCTCCTCCAGCTTTTCCCTTTTTGCAGTCTTGAACAAATGGTTGGAAACGGATTCGGGTCAGTTGAGAAGATCCTCACTGAAACAAGTGTGTATTTAAAATCCTTGAAAAATCCTACTATTTGAAAGGCAAATGAGACTATTTTCAGACATAAAATCCTTATTTCCTGTAAAAATTATCTTGTATGCAAAAAATCAACCAATATATCCACCGCCCCCATATTTATGTTTGTATGTATATATGTATATATGTACTTTGAAATGCGTTTCCTCCAACTATAAATTCATAATAGCTAATGGGCAACGAGTACTTTTTAATACCTACTCTGGTAATGGATAGAGGCAATGGAGTTGACAAATGGCTCATAACTGCCATGCCCATTCGCTGCTTTACACATACGTATGTATATACATACGTTCATGCATACTTTCATAACTCTTTGCATTGTCGCGGAAAAAATGCATTCAACAGTACTCCATTTAACATTTACCAACTGCGCGAAGTAAGCCACCGCCCTCCTGTGTCGCTATTATTTCCTGCCTTAACATGGAATTTTCATTGTTGTTGCTGTTTCTATGTCTACTGTGCACTATATTTTTCAGGATCTTCGCTTATTTTTTTTCCTATACCTCTATATATTCATATGGCATAGGGGGTGTTCCATACTTAATTGGAGCGTGTTTTGGATTGTTATTATTATAATTTTTTTTTTTTTTCAAAGCTTAGTGACTATACATAAATTATAAAGAAACCTATTCAGATGTAAGGGGTAACTTATTTCTTGTAAAAGTGGGAAGACTATCCTAAACTACAGAATCATTGTTTTGTGGACAGCCGTACAAAAAATTTCGCGTACGAAGCGTAACGGCAGGTACGCATGCAGATAATCAATGAACAGAATAACAGGAACTTTGAAAACCAGTCCAACAGCAGCACGGTTTGATCTTCTACACATTCCACTTGTAGACTTGGTGATCAGGTACAGACTTAAAGATTCGTGGAAGTTTGATAGAATATCGCTTCACCTAACATTTCGAGAACAGACTACCCGATATCGAGTCTACGCTTCGATGGAGACCTCACAGCCACAATTGGGCTGGAGCAGTGGCGCTATGATTGGAAATATCGAGATGTATAATACAAGTTTACAACGATAATTCCAAACTATTAGAGCAGGCAATAAGCAAATTATACAAGCTGTAGATCATTGTTGTGTCTGCAGGAGGAAGCGGTACCCGTACCAAAGTAACATAGATGAGTAGTTGAGTAAATCCAAGTAACCTTGAACAGATGTAGCTTATGGTGCATACTTCCACCATCCACTTCTACTCCAGTCTTAATTTCTCATTGCTTTCATTGCGTTTCCCACTACCTTTTCTCACTTTTTTCTTCCCTTTACTTAATTTTTAGTTAATCTTTCCTCATATCTCTCCGCTTCATCCTATACCTCTTCCTGTACCTGTCCCTTTCTGCGTAACAGCTTATACCCGTCCTTTTCTATATCCTGCTCCGTTCTCCTCTCTTTTCTCGCTTCATTTCCCACTCTCTCTCCCCTCTCTTTTCCGAACCGTAATTCGATTTTTTCAAGCAAGTATGCTCTTGATCAGACGTCGGCAAAATGAAAATGCAGCTGCGTTGTGAGAGTCGCACAATTCACTTTTGTGTTGTTCATTCGCTTTTTAACAATTAAGAAGCGAAGATCATTTGTGAGCAATGGTCGGCAAATAGTGAAAAATGGGCAACATTCGTCAACATTGCGAGCTGCGCACACAATCGATGTTGCTGCGCCAAATGCTCAGCGACAACTAAACTAAAGAGAATAAGAATACGTGAGAATTGAGTGTACACAATTGTTCCACTATTTGCCGAGGTCTGCTCTTGTTCAACTTTCCGAAAAATAGTATCCCACATATTAATTTAGGTAAAAACTACCTAACACCAGATTTCAAGCCGATCTCATCCTAAATAAGATTTTTTTCGAATAGTTCCGTCCCTGGTCTACTTTTCGAAAAATAGAGTACAAATAAAAAGGCCAAGGAATAGATACCACACAAAGGAGCCAACTTTCCAGGTTATCAGAGCAATATTTGTCGAAGTAGTCAATGGTTGCGATAATGTGTAGGCGATAGTAAGGATTCGGCTGGAATGACCTTGCAATCGGCTTTTGAGTAACTTCACGTGGAGCTTATATCTTGAAATTGTGAACTTAATTTAGCTTTCGCTAGGTGGCGCAAGAATCGTTATGTTGAAGAATAACATCCGAATTTGCAAATTTTACTTTAGAATTTTTAATATAGTTGGAAAATTCATAGCAAATTAGAAATGGGATTGGTTTCTAAGTAACCTCCCGTTGTGATAAAAATATAAAATTTAAAACATGGTTCAGAAAATGTTTCGCTAAGTCTCGTATGGATCTATATATTTGGGAGAATCTTGCGGAATGGATCGGATCTTGTGAACAATTTTTGTGATACTTTCCATTGAGCTACACATTTAATACCTTATACATAGCTGAAACAGGATGACAATTCAAAGGAAAAAATTTCGATAGGTGGCGCCAGAGCCGAGATATTTAAAAATTCCGTACTAAACGGGGAATTTCGCCATCTGGTTTTTACAAGCATTCCCTTGAACTATATAATTTCAACTTCACACACACTTCTATGGGCAAGACAATGCAACGAAAGGAGAAAAAATACCACTAAGTGGCGCACAGGTCGATATAGTAAGAAAACCCAAACGAAGTTTGGAATGTTGCAATGGATTTTGATGTTACAGGAAATCTAGAGGCTGGAAATCATTTACTAATTTCAAAGCCAAAAGGAATTGAAATGCGCATGAAACTTTTGCTGGGAGGCGGAAGGATCGAGATATTTAGAAAAAGCTTGCGGAAGGGTAGAGGAGCTATATGCTTGGACCTTTCCACATAGTTCAGAGCACCGAGACAATGCAAAACAAGGGACAGTCAACATTTTGAGCAATTATTTTAGATGAATGGATCAAAACGTAGTGAAGAATATTTTCAAGTTTGTTTGTTGAATACGTGAAGTACGAGCCATGTACAATTTTCGCTGGAATGGTCCTTTCAAAGGATATAAGTGGGTGAGTTTGTTTAAACATACATACATCCAACTATATATATCTTTATATTTATGTTACGTAAATTTATATGTTTACAAGCGTCTTATAAAATATACATTTTTATAGAACGAGTTTTTATATATGAAAATATCTTAGAACTTCCGGACAACCAACCGGCCACCAACAGTTCTTGAATGTAGTCTTTGTCGGTAACAATCTTATTACCTTTGAGGAAATTTTTTGTTTATTTTTTTTATTAGGATAGGATAGGTTAGGTGGTAGCTGCCCTGATAAGGATAGCTCACTTGGACAACACGAGGGTCCGTTGTGATACCACATACACCAAAAATAACGGTGACCTAGATCCAGCTACTTAGAGAATCGTTGGGTAGCAACGATAAAGCTCCGAATGGTACCGATCTCAACTTTGGATATATCCTCGGGAGATCCAAGTGAGTCGCGACCGAAGTACTTTCGCCTAATTCTGGCAAAAGCTGGACAATCAAGCATAAAGTGATTTGGTGATTCCACCTCATCATCCTCCATACAGCTGCAGCAGGATGGAGTTTCCAGTATATTGAGACGTACCGCATGGATACCCATGGGACAGTGCCCTGTCAAAACCCCAATGACCATTGATAGGTGAGCCTTAGTGAACCCAATTATTTCAGCAGACCTCCTGCCATCCACTTTCGGCCAGAAAGATCTTGCTACCCTGCAAGACGTGGTATCCGCCCAACGTTTGCTGAGCTGATTCGAGGCCCAGCTATGGGGCAGCAATCCACAGGTGGCCAGCGGGATCCCGAAGTCCCTACAGCCATCTTCATCCGGTTCAGTTGTACCGATGCGGGCTAAGAGATCCGCTTGACAGTTACCCGGGATATCACTATGGCCCGGGACCCAGATAATCTTAATTGTAAAATAATTCGATGCAATCGCAAGCGAGGTCAGGCACTCCCAGACCACCCTCGATCGCACTGTAGTTGAGCTCAAGGCCTTGATAGCCGATTGGCTATCAGAGTAGATGTTAAATTCCCTAACCGTGGTAGCACTGGATAGCATTCCATCCACCGCATCCTTAATCGCAGCAATTTCCGCTTGGAATACACTGCAGTGATCAGCCAACTTAAACTTGCGGCTTAAATTTAGCTCTTGACAAAAGACCCCCCCACCAACCTTTCCATCCAGCTTTGACCCATCCGTGAACAAGTTAACCGGTCCCATGCCCCAGATAATTCCTCTTCCCCAATCCTCTCTCTCTGGAATAACTGGGGTGAAGGTTGTATAGGGAGCTGTTATCGGCATACAGTAGTCCGTTCTGTCCGGGATGAAGTCCAAACTGGTAAGAAGGCTAGAGTGTCCGCGGTCAGAAAGTCTATATCCCATATCACGAAGCCTGACCAACGACCTTGCCGCGGCCGCCTTTCCCGCAATATCTACTGGGTATATGTTCAGCATGACGTTTTTTTTATTAAAAACAAACAAAATTTTTTATATACCTAGCATTTTCTTTGAATAAAAAATGCCAATATGTTCTTGTAATTAAAGGAAATTAACAACGCAGTATACAAGAAAAATCTTTTGACTTATAGGAAACAGATGTTTGCCTGCCTTTGAATTACTTTAATTGCAAAAAGTTCATTTCTAAGTCACAGCCCACAACGACGAGGACAAGGTGCAATTTGCGGCAGTCAAAGGATTAATCATAGCTAAGGAAGCAAGAAAAAGTAAAACAGTGTAAATTAGGTACTGGCAAAGCTTATTTGAAGTCACATCTTTTGCATGGATATTAGAAATTTTTTCATATTTCTTTCTCTTAACCATTCACGTGTATTACCTTTTAGAAAAACGTGTTGAGCATTAAAAATATTAATTCATTTTTTTTTTGTAACTCAAACAGCACTTAGTTTTGTTTAGACAACACATCACTTCGTGACTTTGTTTCGGTCACCATATTTTATAAAAAAAAAAAAAAACAAATAAGTTTGATTAAACAACCTAAAGCTCGAAGAAGTTGAGCAAGATAAAAAAGACAAAAATGTCTTAATATATCTGTGCATAAAATCAAGTCTTTCAATGTCGATTTAACGTAATAACTCCATAAGGAAAACTCGGATTCGAAAACATTTTTTTTGGATTTACTTGGTATATATTGATTTCATTTTACTTAATTTAATTTTATTTCGTTTATGACATCAGGTCGGACAAGGCGATAGCTGTTTCGATTAAACCTTGTAAATCTCTTCAAAGTTTTATTTTGTTAAATTTCTTTTTTCTTTATCATTCACATGACTTAAAATTTCACCCCAAAGCTCGGTGATCGAATATCGAGATATTTCTGAGGCAATCTGCCAACCCCAAATGTAGAAGGAGCTAAATTTAATGATAAGTTACACTGAAAGAAATGGTGCTAGTAAAATCAACAAATCGGTGCTGTTGTTCTTGACTTAATTTCAAAGACAAATTTACGCTCACTGCGCTCTCTACTTTGCACTTATGAGGATGGTGCCACTTGTTAAAAAAAAACACCAAAATAAGAAAACCATCAAATCGAAAAAGCACACAAAATGGGAAAACAATAAAAAACTAGTTATCAATACAAAACGAAAAAACCCTTTTTTGAATTTACTGTGAAAAAATTATGAGATACCGGGACACCTATTTATCGGGTACAATTTTGCAACTTCTCGTCCAAGCGAAATGCAAAATTGCGCCCTCTTGTTGCAAAAGTTTTGCTTGAGCGAACAGGATTTTGCCAAAGTTAGTAACATTTTGTTCAAGTTTTTATAAATTTTCACGCACGCGAACGAATCTAATAAGATAATAAAAAAAAACGTCTTTTTTTAATGTTGATGTTTCCGACAAAATAAAAGTTTGAGTTGTTTTGGAATCGTTTCAACTTAAAGTGTTACGAAAATTAAACTTGCCGAATTACATGTAAAGTCACTCCAGTGATGAATTTCCTTCCTGCAATTTGATTCTTCACTTTTCTATAACTTACAAGTTCTCTTTTTAAACTGTTAAGTCAAACATTTATACTACAAATTTTGTTCGAAACAATCAAGTGTGGCAACTACATGCGAGAGAAGAAATTGTGAATGAGCTGAGCTGCAACTGAAAGGATTGAGAATCAGTTTTGTGACTACTATTTTCATTTCTATATTCATATGTATGTATAGGTATGTAGCAAGCATGCGTATTTATGTATTCACATATTTACGCATTTATATGGGGGCCGCCGTGGTGTGATGGTAGCGTGCTCCGCCTACCACACCGAAGACCCTGGGTTCACACCACAGGAAAAGCAACACCAAAATTTTAGAAACAAGCTTTTTCAATTAGAAGAAAAATTTTCTAAGCGGAGTCGCCCATCGGCAGTGTCCGGCAAGCACTCCGAGTGTATTTCTGCCATGCAATGCTCTCAGTGAAAACTCATCTGCCTTGCAGATGCCGTTCAGAGTCGGCATAAAACAAGTAGGTTGCGTCCCGCCAATTTGTAAGAAAAATTAAAAAGGAGCATGACGCAAATTGGAAGAGAAGTTCGGCCTAAAATCTTTTCGGAGGTTATCGCGCCTTACATTTATTTATTTACGTGTTAACATAGGTACTTTCATACAAAGCTTTCGCACCAACTTTTTTTGTTCATTTGACTACTAAAACGGTCAATTACGAATCAACGATTTGTGCGCAGTTGATTCAACATCTTGTTGCGATGGATAAAATTTGACAGACATTTCGGTTGAAATGACCCGTATTTCGGTTGATTTTACCAGTCTTTTTCTTTCAGTGTAATAAAGGAGAGATCTTTGAAACCAGGAACTCACTTGCCCTGCCGTCTTATTCTGTTAAGCGGTAGCTCTACCGAGCTAAGTGCTTATAAACACTTCTTATACATTTTTTTTTAAATAGCCAAAATAATTCTGCAACCTCAAACTAATCGCCCTGTCAAATAAGATCACTTTTGAATGTGAAATAAAAATATCGCCTCGCTTAATATGTATAATCAAAGTATAACGACTTATGTATTTACAGGTAATAAAAGTAAGTTTACACAAAATTGCTACACATTGAGTATTTCCGGCAGTATTGTATATTTTATAGACAAATTTATTTAATATTCATTATTGACTTAAAGGATTTTTTCTCAAAAAAAGTCATAAGAAAATTTCCGAATACTTTTTAGCTCCTGCCCTGAGTTTATTTTGTTCAACTAACCCTTTTTACGCTTCAATGAATAATGAACAATAAATATGAAAATACTCACAAGGATGTAGCCATGAATAAAACATATTTTGTTTGCGATTTAATAATTCATAGATACAAAAAACAGACAAAAAAGCACACAGGGCTGCCACACTGAAAGCTAAATTTGGAACAAAATATTACAGAAGAGGGATTAAATTGATGATGCTCATTGTGGCGAATATCAGCAGTATCGGTAAGTCACTTTGACGATAGTAAATATATGCTGCACAACCACAACAGCAATGTAAACAGATGAGACAACAAATAGTTACGCAAAAATGAACACAGCAGCTAAGAGCGTAGATGATATCACACACTGTACACCGCAGCAAAGGGCGCAGCCGATATTACTCACACATATACACAGTAACATAGAGCGCAGATGACATTACTCACACATAACTATAGAAGCAACATGCATACAGTAGATGAGATAATTAAATAAGCAACTAATTGAGAAGGCTGTTCGTGTAAATTCTAAACTCTGGGAAAAAGTAATGGCGAGCCAACTAAGTGGGGGGTTTTCTCCCAAAGTAGTACATTGAAATTGGCGGTCGCCGTGGTGTGGTGGTAGCGTGCTCCACCTACCAACGGGAGATCCTTTTTATTTTTGTACATTGAATTTACCAGCCTTGTACGCCTAATTCTACTGTACGGCGCTCTGGTTCGGTGGCCTTCACTTGAAAGTGCCACCAACCTCAAACGCTTACGAAGAATCCAAAGGAGCTCAAATCTCTACATAAGGGCGCCCTTGTCTCAGAGGGAGACACTTAACCCTATACTGCATCTACTACCAGTAAATTTGGTAGCGTATTCACGTACAGCCAGGCCACGCTAAAGGTCTTGGACTCATGTGTCGAAATCACAAAGTATATCGCTGAATGCCGCAGATCTTACAACGATATGACTAAGCACTTCAATATGAGCCTTATGTGCGTACCTGCATAGAGTGATATTGAAGGCAAATATACAGCTGATGAACTGGCCAGGATGGGTACGACCGCCCACATCCTTACCGAAAATGGTTCCTTAGGTATAGTTTATAAAAGATTAGATGTGCTCTTTCTACATACAATTCACCAAGTTTTGTTTGGCCTTGATATAATAAATGACGTACTGAACAAGTCAGGGCAGTTAAGTTCTTTGACTATCCACATCCCTACCGAAAATGAGTCGTTAAGTTTAGTTGACCTTGTTCTGATAAGTCAGAGCTATCATCCCAAATAGTTCTCACTGGTCACTATTTGATAGTTACTCATGTCTTTAGGTTGTGCATCGCATCTTACGATCACTCCGATAGCTGCAGATGTGTATTGAGGAGGAAGAAAGCATGCAGTAGTAGGAGGTTGGCTGCTCTCGGTAGACCGTTCTTGAATGATCTTGCGGAGGCATCCAAATTCGGTATAAGGGCGGTAGTTAAATTTGTTGACTCCACAAAGTGGTTCGATCCGTGGTAGTTGCTACAGTAAAGGTTTCTTACCGTTTAGTGCAACGTTGGTGGTCTAAGTTTCGGATTGGGAATGCAACTTTTCGCCTCTGTCCAAAGCTTACCTAAGCCAGTCATCCCTTCTTCGTGATAACGGCAATTGGGAGCATCAAGGGAAATCTTTTTCTCAACTGGCTTCACCCATATAAGTGAAGGTATCTGATAATGATACAAATAATTTCTGACCTATCCAGCGAAGCTTTTGGACTTTTTTAATGCACTATGTTGATTTCTACGGAAAGCTCATACAGCCCATCATCAAACCTCGGTAGATACACTCCTTTGCCATCACGGCAAATACCATAAATCTTTCTGATAACTTTTTCTCAAAAGCCAAAAGACGGTCCTTGATTTTGAGCTTTATGGTAGGTATCAGAATAATGACAATAATTAGCGTGATTTTCGTTCATGAATGGAAGACTTCACTTTTCACTTTCCTCCTTCCACTTCTGTGCTAATGCTGGTTCGCAGATATACGAAATCCCCACAATCTCAAATTTTTTGGATGACAGCAAGTATTTCTTCTTGTCCTCAGTTACCGCGAGACCTACTTTTATTGCCCTTTATCTAATCCCGGGAAGGTAGAACTTTCGGCGCGTTTTTCATTGCCCATGACATTAATATCAGAATATTCCAGCAATTGTATGCTCGTATAACAGACTGTACCATCGCGTTTTAGATCTATCCCTTAAGGTATTATCTTATCCAGTATCATGCTACAAAAATCACATGCTTCCGATGGTTCCGAATGGTTTGGAGTTATCCTTCCCAATACTCAAGAAGATGGTGGTGTTGCTCACTGCCATTTGCAAAAGCGCTTAAAAATAACCCAAATTAAGAAAAAGGGAAATACAAGCAATTTCTTGTAGCGCTGTCGAAGGCTGCTCTGGAGTCGGTTCTCTAATCGTAAGTCTTCTGCAGAAGTCGAGTCCGATAGTAGATCAACCGCGTCCGAAGCCTGGCAAGGTCCTAGGTACGGTACGCTAGATAGAGCCGTATAGGCGATAACAAGCAGGCTAACTCCGCGGTAGCTAGCATATCTAAGACACAGAAACTATGCTAGCTATTCATGATGTAGTGATTGATTCGGTTTCTTGTTCTCCGATCAGGAGGCAGCCAAAAGCTTTTGGTATCTTTTTTGTGAAACTTGATACTATAGATGACCTTATGACAAGCTTAAGCGATAAAGACAATCCTCGAAAGTTTTGGGGATTGTTATCTATGTTGATGGTCTTTTGCCGGATATAGATCCGGTACGTTCTGGTAACAAGCATCATTACGGTATAGGCCCGACTATTTCAGGAAAGATTTGATATGACTACATTAAAACATTTAGGTTATCCCCCTACCCCCTATACAGCCCCTTGAATAGTGTGGGTATTTTAATCGGCTCTTACGACAGGCATTCCTGTCTCGGGTTTATATGAAGTCCCTAATCCGCTGGCGGCAACGGGGTATGGTATGTATTTTCTAGTTTCTCATAGAAGGAATCCTTATCCTTTTGATACAGATCGCGACTTTATCACAGCCGTGAACGACAGTGCTTGGCGGCGAAATTTTCCTCTTTGCCTTAACGAGGACATCAATTAACCGAAACCGCCGGACATCGGTACCTTCCCCTAAAATAGTTCGGATATTCCAGGTGCATGCCCTCAAAACATGGTCTTTAAATTCATAGCCCGTTAAACGTTTGCCGTGGCGGTCATTTCAAAAAGGCTTCTTATTATTTTTATGTTTCATGGGTTTTTACACGGCAGTTCGCAAGCGTAGCGAACAAACTAGGAACGTGATTTGTGTTTCAGTCATCTTTTACGACAGGCATATCTACCGCGGGTATATTTTAAGCCACCCAATAACCCACAGCGTTATATAGTATAGTTATCGGCCAATTCGTGACGTACGCTTGGAACTTACCACGTAAATATATTCTTCAATGAAATAACCAAAGAAGCCTCTTATGAGATCTTGATGATTAGAAGAATAAATACTGTAAAACTGAACAAAAAGATCCCTTGTAAGCACTGAAAGCAAAAGATTGGTAAAATCAACTGAAATACGGGTCAATTCAACCGAAATTTCTGTAAATTTTTATCCATCGCAACAAGATGTTGAATCAACTGCGCACAAATCCTTGATTTGTAATTGACCGTTTTAGTAGTCAAATGAACAAAAAAAGTTGTTGTGCCAGCTTTGTACGAAAGTACCTTGCCACATAAATAAATAAATCTAAGGCGCGATCACCTCCGAAGAGATCTAAGACCGAAGCTTCTCTTCCAATTTGCGTCGTGCTCCTCTTGATTTTCCCTACAAATTGGCCGGAAGGGACCTACATGTTTTATGCCGACTCCGAACGGCATCTGCAAGGCAGATAAGTTTTCACTGAGAGCTTTTCATGGCAGAAATACACTCGGAGTGCTTGCCGGACACTGCCGATGGGCGACTCCGCTTAGAAAATTTTTCTTCTAATTGAAAAAGCTTGTTTCTAAAATTTTGATGTTGCTTTTCCTGTGGTGTGAACCCAGGGTCTTCGGTGTGGTAGGCGAAGCACGCTACCATCACACCACGTTGTCACTTACTAACCGAACGTCAATTGGGCTTACATCAAATATACTGGCACACATTAAATATTATAAACCTTATTATTTTGTTTTATTAAACGCACTTTCACCAAATTTTATATTTTATAATTTATTTAATTTATAGTTTTTAACTTCGCTTTGCAAATAGAAATGAAAATAGTAGTCACAAAACTGATTCTCAATTCTTTCAGTTGCAGCTCAGCTCATTCTCAATTTCTTCTCTCGCATGTAGTTGCCACACTTGATTCTTTCGAACAAAATTTGTAGTATAAATGTTTGACTTAACAGTTTAAAAAGAGAACTTGTAAGTTATAGAAAAGTAAAGAATCAAATTGCAGGAAGGAAATTCACCACTGGAGTAAATTTACATGTAATTCGGCAAGTTTAATTTTCGTAACACTTTAAGTGGAAACGATTCCAAAACCACTCAAATTTTATGTTGTCGGAAACATCAACATTAAAAAAGGATGTTTTTTATTATCTTATTAAATTCGTTCGCGTGAGTGAAAATTCGTAAAAACTTGAACAAAATGTTACTAACTTTGGAAAAATTCTGTTCGTTCAAACAAAACTTTTGCAACAATTTTCCATTTCGCTTGGAGGAGAAGTTGCAAAATTGTACCCGATATATAGGTGTCCCTGTATCTCACAATTTTTTGCACAGTAAATTCAAAAAAAGGGTTTTTCGTTTTGTATTGATAACTGAAAAACTAGTTTTTTTTTTGTTGTTTTCCCATTTTGTGCATTTTTTCGATTTGGTGGTTTCCTTATTTTGGTATTTTTTTTTTAACAAGTGACACCATCGTCGTAAATACAAAGTAGAAAGCGCAGTGAGCGTAAAATTCTCTTTGAAATTTGCTCATGTATTGACTGTTGATCGCTGTTGAAATGACCAGTCAGATCAGTTGTGTTAACAGAAAAATCAGTTAGATTGACCAGGAATCTGTCAATTTTACAGAATTTTGTTAACTTAAGAGCGACAATTTCTCTTCTGTTGAAATGACTAAACTAATTTGTTCGTTTGACAGAGAACTTGGTCGAATTAACCGCAATTCGATCAATTTCACCGAATCTCCGTTGAGTCAAGAACAACAGAATCCATTTGTTGATTTTACTAGCACCATTTCTTTCAGTGAACAAGCCGTCACATTTGGTCCAAAATAAACACAAATGGCAAGCTGGGAAGCAAAACCTGAAAAGATTAAATTTGCTATGTATATACACACACAAATTTATAAGAATAAAGAAGAATTTACCGAAAAAAAAAATTTTAAAAGTATAGATTTTGCAAACTCACCACAACTGGTATAACACAATAAACGCAAGGATGCCCAGCAGCAGCAGCAGCGGCAACAGTGGGCAAACCGTAAGCGTTTACACACAAATGATCCGTTTTAAAAATCTTTGTTGGCGGCGGCTGAGCCAATATCGATGACGATGAGGCCGCCAGTGATGCGGATGAGCACGTATACAGCAGCGGCTGCTGCTGTGTTTGTTGTGTGTGCGACAGTTGGTGTTGTTGTTGGTACTGTTGACGTGAAATTAAAGCAGCAGCAGCAGTATTTGAACGCTGTATATATGCTTGTTTTTGCTGCTGCTGTTGTATGTGTTGGTGCTGATTAAAAAAATCGATACCAATTGGTATTGCTGTTGTTGTTGTTGCTGATGATGTGCTTATGACAGGTGTGTATATTGAATTAGAAACCACGTAATTACTACCTGCTGCGCTACTAACGTTTGTTGTCGCTTCAACTGTATTTGTGGCTGCTTGTGTTATTGCTGCTAATGCTGTTGTTGTTGTTGTGGCGTTTGAATTTACGCTGCTATTCGCTGTACTAATTGTTGTTGTTTGTGTATTAATTGCTATAACAGCTGTTGCTGTTGTTGCCGATGCTGCTGTTGCCGCCGCCGCTGCCGCTACGTTTGCTCTTGCTGTTGCTGTTCCTTCTGTTGTTGTTGTTCCTTCTGTTGTTGTTGTTCCTTCTGCTGTTGTTGGGGCAGCCGATAAAATTAGCTGCTTATTTGGTAGGGGGACTGGAGAGGTTTTCCTTTTTATTGACGCAATTTTAGTGCTTATTGTGGGCACGTTGGCGACAAAGGTTGCTCTTGTTGTTGTTGAGGGAGTGGTGGTGAGTGTTGTGGGTGTGTTGGATGGGTATTGGTAGTCGTATTTATATACGTAAGTAATGTTGTTAATTGTCTTTTAACCTGGTAGACAATGATATGGTGATTGGCAATTTTATTTGTTGCTTAGTAATTTAATTTTTTTTCTTTTGCACATCAATTTTCACTTTGAAATTTTAAATGCTGGATGTTTCACAAGTATTTAAAACTTTTTTTCACTTTTTTGCTGTTGCGTAAAGATTTTGCTTTGAGTTTTTTCGGAGTATTTGGAGTAAGCGTTTAAATAGCGTGACGCATACTTTTTTCTTTCAATTGCGCATTCTAAATTATTTTCGTAAATCTTTTCCAAACAACAATTTCATGAATATTACTTGCGGAGTAAATTCGGAGTGTATTTCAAATTTGAATTTTGTATGAACTTAGTTGGGTGTCTTATGTTGGTATGTTGAGTACTTTCGGAGTATTTTCGAAGTAATTCGGAGTATTTTTAACGTTTTTTAAGTAATTCTGGCTTTATTCCAAGAATAATGATGTTCTGTTTTTGTTAATATAGCACAGAATACAGCTTTAAAAACAATTTCTGTGCATTTTCGGAGTATTTTCGGAATGCTGTTTTTTGTTAAACTAGCATTAGTTATATTGTTATTACTTTTGACGCACAAGGAATTTATATTGATTTTGCAATGTTATCACTTGAAATGTTTCAACTTCAAAACAAATTTGCTTATTTGGTATTTGTGGATCACACCTAATTTATGTTGGGTTTGTTTCAAATAATTCTTTCACTTGTGTAGGTTATTTCATTTTTTGATGTTTCTGCAATTATTCATTCTCTATTAATAGATCAATACAATAAAATTTCCTAAAAATTTTTCAAAATAGTTCGAAATTGCAAAATATTAAGACTCTCTGTTACTTTTTTATTTAAATGACGTTTTTTGTATTTTTTCAAATTTAAGGTCCAAATTTTTTTCACCCACACAAAGTTTTAACATCGGTTGTATTAGTTTGGTTTGAATAGCTTTGTAAATTTTTTGTTTCAGAATCTATTTCTATTTTTTCACTTAAACTTTGTGTTTTCCTCCTTTTTTGTTGTATGCAGATCAATTTCTTTATTATTATTATTTTTTTTTTGTTCTTTTTTTTAACACCCGCTTAAAATTTTTTAATATTTTCGATATTGATTGAAATTTTTAGAAATCTTTTTTCTTTCTTTTTTTTTTTTTGAATATTGAAAATTTTCACTTTATTCGAACTTTAAAACTTGGTTTCGCTGTAATTTGTTTTATTCAGTGGTAGCGACCTTTTGTTGCTGTGTTGCGGTGTATATTCCTTTTATTACAATCTTAAGTTTGTATTAATTGGGTTTTATTTGTCGGTGATTAAGAATCAATATTGTATGGATTTTTCGAAATTCCAAATATTGACAAGTTTTGAGCAACACTAAAAAAGTTAGGATTTTATTGTTGTTTTTTTTTAAACTTCCGTTGGATAATTTTTTAACAGAATTTCTTTTCAATTTGAAAATCTATGGTTTAGATATTGATATTTTTTATGTATTTTTTTTGGGTTTTTATTCTAAACGAGATTTTTGACATTTGCTTATTTAAAATCATTGAAAAATCTTTTTTAGGTATTTTTTAAGCAATTTCAATTTTTCTAATTTTTCTTTAGCGCTTTAAGACATTTTCAAATTCTTTTTCAATTATCTTCAATTTTTTTGTTTTTATTTACTTTAAAGTTCTTTTTTTAAGTCCTAATCAAAATTTTGACAATCATAAATTTGTATATTAATTTCAAAATTTTTAATGATTTTTCAGTATTTTAATTTTCTTAATATTTTATTTTCAAATTTTCCAGCACATGTTTATTAATTTTTATTTACTTGAAAATTTATCAGTCCAACTGCTGTTTTAGTTATTTATTCTGTATTTTTAATTCATATTCCTATTAAAATTCGTACGATCATTTCAAACAACCAATACTACCTACAAAATGTTAAAAATTATTTTCGGAATTTATTTTTTGTTATTATTTATTTTAAAATTTCTTTATTAGCATTATAATGTTTTTCAAAATTTATCTTATTGAAATGTTTATAGCAAAATTTTTTCAGTCAAAAACATTTATTTTTCAAAATATCTTTTTCTGTTTCCAAATATAGTTTCTAACTTTATTTCAAAAAATCATTTTTCCTTTTTTTATTTTCAAAATTTTCTGATCGAAAAATTTATATTTTTTAAAATATTCTCTCGCTACTTTTTCCTAAAAAACTATGCTCACGCAAATCTTAACTGTTTCGTTTTTTAAAAAATGTACTTTGTTTGAAATTGTTTTCTCAAAAAATGTTACCCAGAAAATCATAAAAAATAAAATTTTTTTAGCTCCTATAATTGCTAATTTATTTGGCAATGTCAATTCAAAAAGCTTTATGGTACTTTTGTATTTTGTACGGAGAGGAGGGAGGGATTATCTTTCCAAAAATTTTAATCCAAAGAGTTTTTCTAATGTTTCTTTTTTCTAACTTAAAACCCATAACATTTTTGAATAGAAATGAATATAGCGAAAAAATGTCTGCTTAAAAATCATAATACTACAGAACTACTCTTGCCAACAAGTCCTACCTTGAACTGGGTATGCTCTACAAGTCACTCATCATATCTGTCCTGAAAAATAGGACGTAATGCTGGACGAAGATAATGCGCCCAAAAAAGAATTTTAATCGAAACCACTAAGTAGGGATACTCATACTCAAGGTTTTCACTAAGGCAGGCACCTAGTTGATGGTGTGAAGGCTAAGCCAAACTCCATAGCTTCCGACTATGTGTCTGAGAGCTGTAGGGGATTTCGTTGGCCAATGCTGTATTTACAAGCTATGCATCGGACTCGAAGAGCAAGATTTGCTCTGTGACAGAACGGCAGGTGAATGCAATCAGAGAAGAAGTTTGGCGAAAGTTATGGATCTGAGAGAGTAAGAGAGCCACAGTACCATACAGCATTGGAAATGGTCCAGCGCTCAGAAGCAGTGATCTCTAAAGGTATACCGAAGGCAGTTCAAGTGTTTTGATGCGACAAACCCTTGGTACAGCAACCAGTTAGAGGAGGCAGAATCTTCAGGCCGCAGAGTGTAACAAACAAGCCCATATATGTGACTACCGAAATGGTACTAAAGCGATTCCTTTCAGCGACTTCTGGTATTTCCAACAAGAAACAACCAACTCATCCTGAACATTGTCCACATTGTGAACTGTTTGAGCTAACTCGAATCTAACGCGTACTGTGGGCGATTTTTCGCAAAATATGTCAAATTTCCTTTGGAGACAAACCGGTTTAAACGTTTCAGAAAGAAAAATGACACTGATGGCGCACAACGCTGAAACCAATTTGTCTCTAAACGAAAGTTGACAATTTTTGATAGAAAATCGCATTGGATTCGAGTGAGTTCAAACAGTTTACAATGTTGACAATGTACAGAGTGAGTTGATTGTTTCTTGTTGGAAATACCAGAAGTACAAAGACGTAATTTATATAAAAAAAAAAAAAAACATTTTAAATTGTTTGCACTATTTTATAACTTTTAGTTTTAGCACTAAGATCGAAAATGCAAAATAAATACTTTCAAAATAAATTAAAAAAAAAAAACAAATAAAATAAAAAATTTTAAGCACTTCTTTTATATAAATGGACAAAAATCAGCAAAAAAATGTTTCCTTATATAAAGACGTATTCTTGCTAAACCGTGATTTTTAAATTTTGGCATAGAAATTGCAAAAATATTTATGAGAATTAAAGATATAAAAGTAGAGCGCACATTCTTTGGATTGGAAAGTTGGTAGGAAAGAAGATATTATTAGTCATCATATTTTTGCAATTTCTATGTCAAAATTTAGCAAGACTATGTCTTTATATAAGGAGACATTTTTTTGCTGATTTTTGTCCATTTATATAAAGGAAGTGCTTGAAATTTTTTTATTTTATTTTTATTTTCTCCTTTTCCTACATATTCTAACCTATCTGTTGGGATTTACGCTTGTAGCTCAATGAAAACTTATATAGAAATCAGTCCTAAAATTCTCTCCGTTCCGTTTGATTTTTCGAAGTATCTCATCCCGTGCGCCCCGTAGCGAATCTTCTTGTATCGTATCGGCTGCCATCGACCTCTGAATTAAGTTTGAAATTTCAAGTCTCTAGCTCATCGAGAAGTTCCTTAAAAGCTGGTTTGAAAATTTTCCAATTCTTATCTAATTATTTCGATCCGTGCGACACCTAACGGATTTTTTTTTCTTTTGTTGCATTGTCACGGTGTTCTAACCTACGTGTAAAGTTTCACGTTAGTAACTCAATGAGAAGTTACTTAAAAATCGATTGCAAGATTTGTATGCAAAGCGGACAAACATTCAACCGACCCAATATGAAGGATAAAATAAAAAAAGGAATCGAAAACTGCTATTTAAAAAAAAAAAATCAGAAAAAATTTTCCGTTGGTTCTCTTTTTTTTTTTAATTTTTAAAGGAAGTTTTCACCATTTTTTCAAATTTGTTTCTAAATTTTTGCTTTTATTTTCAAATATTTTTTGATTAATAAAATTTTGAAACTTCAAAATTGACGAAAACTCTTTTTTATTGCGTTTACTTTAATTTGAAATTTAGAAATTTTTGATTAAAATTTTGAAGATAAGATATTTTGTCATAGCAGTTCAGTTCCATAAACAAATGAGCCAAGATCCCGCATTCCGGAATTGTTGTATTTGTAATCGAATTTGAAAAAACGTTTGATGACGTAGCGCTTTTTGAAATTTTTCGATTTATTACATTTTTCGCTACCAGTGTTCGGAATATTTAAAACTTTTACCTGAGTAAACGACTACGCCGGATTAAAATTGAATTTTTGGAGTATATTTTTTCTTCCTTTTTTGAAAGCGGGCGAACAACTAACATAAAATTGATTTGAGGGCTTGGCAAACCCTTCGATTATGCTTCTGCCATGGAATGTTTCTCAGCAAAAAAGTCATCTGCCTTATCAGATCCACATGGAGTCCACCTAAAACGTGACCAATTAATGTTCCCATTAGCACACCACATTCTGGAAGAAAAGCTGACTCTATTTCCACGGATATTTATCGCGAAAAAATATTATTATTTTCGGTTTACCATACATATTTCATGCTCTTTTAATAACGGAAGGTTTCAAGACCGGGGCAGATTCCTACAGAAACGAAAATGGCATCCTGTTAACTGACGATACCCCGATCGCCGGTGATGAAAAACACGCTCCGGCATTCAATTATAGCGAAGTGAGAACTAGTTGTTCAAACATGGAGCCGAAAAGATGATATAAGATAAAGAAGCAACAAAGTGGGTCTTGCGGTAAATGAGGACAAGACGAAGTACTTGCTGGCATCGTGGCTTTTGTAGCCACATCACTGTTGACGGATATAAATTCAAGACTGTGAAGGATTTCGTCTATTTGGGAAGCAGCACTAAAACAAAAGCAATGTCGGCCTAGAAATCCAACGGTGAATAACTCTTGCCAACAAGTGCTTCTTTATGCAACTGAAAAGTAAAGTCATCTCTCGACGAAAAAAAATCTGTCTCTACAAGTCACACATCATATATGTCCTGATGTATGGGTCGGAATTCATGGACGGTGTTGAGAGAAGATGAGATGGCTCTTGGAGTATTCGAGAGAAAAGTTCTCCGGAAGATTTATAGTCCTGTCGGTGATGTCGATGGCGAGTATCGAAGGAGGTATAATGTTGAGCTATATGAGCTTTTCGCAGATATGACGATAGTTCAGCGAATAATAAAAAAAGCTTCGCTAGCTAGGTCACGTTATGCGGATGGACGAATACGCTCCGGCCAAGAAAGAAAGTAACCGCAGTTTGAAAACAAGGGAAAAGAAAAAACCTTCACTGAGTTGGGAGAGACAGTTGGAGAAAAATTTTACCTCGCTTGGTGCTCCCAATTGGCGACTTTTATCGCAAAACAGGGTTAGCTGCTGACCTCACTGACTCAGCGTACTTCATTTTTATATAAAACTTCAAGAAGTGCTGTATGGACATATTTTTTGCTTACATTTTACCCCTTCTATTCTCATTCCGTACGAAAAAAGTACAGAAACTATAAGTAAAGTTCGTGTCTAACGGAAGGTTAAGGTCTTAAGACACGAACAATGAATTCACGTAATTTCATCCAATCGTTACTTGTAAAAAATCAGCTTTTCATAAGTTTGCAATGAAAACTTCAACCAAGACATACTAGGTAGTAATATTATTTAGTTTTCGACTCGGCCCAAATAAACCTTTGAGATACAAAATGTACTAGGAGCGGAGCAAATTACTCCCATTGGAATAAAGTCTGAACACTGCGCCAGCAATGAAACATGTTGTCAAAAGCGTGACGTCACGCCGAGAAAATTTATTTCACAGCTAACTATGAATTTTTTGCTCTATCATTTTTTTATGCGGGATCTGCTTATTGGTTCATGGTTCCTTCTCCTTGTCAGTACTTTTTTTTAGTAATTTTATGTATGATTTTAAAAAATCTTACGATATTTTCGATGTTTATTTTCAATTTTATTTCATATATTCATATTACGTTTTCAATCGGTCTTTGTGCCCTTACTCACCTTAAACTGGGTTTAATATTTGTTGTTGTTTTTTTTTTTTTTTTAATAACGCCGTTATTAGTATAGCGCACCCAAACTGCAACAAAGCTGCTTTGACATTTACACAATTTTTCTACGACAACAAACACCAAAACGTAAATAATTATAAATACTAATAAAATACAATAAACAGCTGTACGACGGAATTACTTGTCTACTTAAATTTTAGTTTAATACTTTGAATAATTTTTTTTTTTAGTTTTATTTTTTAATAACAATTTTTTTAAGTCGCCTTTTCTCCAGCTTTTATTCACTCCTTATTTCTTAGTAATTTTTCCTTTTTTTTAGTTTGTACACACAAATGGACAATTATTTCTTACAAATCGCATGTAAGCAGGAACAAAGCAACACTCATACACATTTAAATTTTTGTATATAAAACTCTTTTTTATTTTTTTTTTTTGTTTTTTCAAACACAGACATGGAAACCCTCTTGTGGCTCACTAAAGCGATGCACTGAGGCGTATACGTTACCTCGCAGCGTTGCACTACTTTGATACGAATATGTGCGTGTGTGTGTGTGTGCTTAAATTTGCACTATACCAGCGTATATTTGTATGTATATAAGTTGTATACACGTTTTATAAACGTTTCCAGTCAATCGCGCTCAGTTGCATTATTTGCTCGCTCGTTCGTTGTTTTATTGGCTGATTTTCTGGCCGATTGTTGGCTGACTTGCTTTGACTGACACTGCCGCGTGCACTGTTGTTGGTCTGTCTGTAACGCTTTTCTCTATGCTGTTTGCTATGCCACTTGATTGCGTGTGTTTTATGGCAATAAATTTTGAACGCTGTTTCTTTTATTTTTATTTTTTTTTTAGTTTTCTTCGTAACCACCGGCGGTGTTTTTTGTATACAAGGAATGATTGCGCATTAAACTGAGCGGGTGACTGCCTAACCAACGGAATATATGGGCAGACAAAGTCACACAGTGAAATAGTCTCGAGTATATAATTTACAAAATCGCCAACTTGAAATGGTAAATTATTTGTAGACTTCAAGCAGACAAGATATGCGCATACACGCTAGTCTTATATACACATAAAGTTATTTGTTTGTGTGTTTTTGTAAATATATATGTATATTTGTAAATATCTTTTAAGTCGGAAGACGCGCGCGATTAACAGACCAGACAAATGCAATTTTATTAAAATTTCATTAATGCTTTTGCAGCTACTCTTTTTACTACTACTTCGCTTTTTTTGATACTTTTTTTACTAATTTTATCTTTTCTATTTCTTCTATTTGCGTGGCAGCACACAACAATCCAAATAATGTCTAGCAGTTCGCTTTTCGAAAACACCACACACAAAAAATTTTGTTCGTTTCGTTTCGCTTGCGACTTTATTCTTCTCCTGCTGTTTCAGCGTTTTGTAATTAAAATATTTTTTTTTCTATACATAAATTTTTAGAATTTAACACTTTTTTTGGAATTGTTCCTTTAATTTTTATTATTTTTCTTTAAACAGCAGATGCTTTGACGCTAGGTGCTGTCGCTAACTGCTGACTGCTAACTTCGACTGACGTTGGCCGGCACAATTGAACTTCTAAATGTTGCGGCAGCGGTATTCTTCAAACTAACGGCTGCTGCATTCGGCTATTAGCAACGAGCTACAATCGTATTTTGCTCGTTGAACGAAACGAATGAATTCTCAACACTTTTTATATATACACATACATATGTCTGCATTTGTTCACAGCTTCATATATTAGTATGTGTGCTTTTGCACTTCATTCCTTTGGAAAATGGCGTTTCATTTCCTTTAGGGTGTTAAAATTGCATGCATATATAATCGCATTTATGTTTAATTGTGTTTGTATGCGTGTCACCCTGCAACACCTACATACATCCTACACTCGTGTACATTTACATACTATATGTTCGCCTAAGCACACCTTTCGTCGCTTACACGAGTTATCAAGCCGAAACTACGTCGCATGGTTTCTCATTTTCGTATTGAGCAAGGTTAGATTTTATGACTCATGAGTACAATGTGAGTCTTACAATGCACACATGTAGATGGATCGTTTGTTTGTTCGTTATCTCAAGTGGTTGATATGAGACAAACACGAAGTTGCAAACTTACTTCAGCAGCTCTGCAGCCAAATTTTTGCCAAAAATATTTTAGCTCAACAGTTTTTTTTTTAACTATTTGCAGAATTTCTCGCAGCAGCTGGCTTATGCTCAGCACTAACGTCATTCGTAATGAACCCTTCCCTGCCTACAGTTTACCAAATTTTGCATAAACAACCATTTTACTCACCGCCTTGCGTTCGTCATCACGCCTGCCACATAGTAGCATAGTATTTTTGTATTCACCGGCATATTCTGAGCCGATTCTAAAATTTTATAGACAACAGCTTTAATAGCAGCTGGGAGGTACATATCTAATTGCAGAAGCACAGTGGGTGAATTAAGATATGCAGGGGAATGTTAGACTGGTCAATCTAAACATACGGAGATGCAGAATTACACTTGCTTGAATCACTAATTTCAAAATGCTTTGCATACAGTACAATAAGTCATGTTAAGGTGTTTTAACAAATCGCGATATAATATAACTAGCCGGACCCGCGCGCATCTTGCGCAAAAAATATAAAAATATCATATCAAATATCAACAGACATCAGCTGTTCTATCAATAAATCGTTTATCAATAAAAACTTACATGCGTTTGCGCTGCCATCTGGCGAACGTTAGCAACTGCCGGTAATGCAGTGTTCGTTCTTATCAAATATTCACAATACATAGTGCCATTGTACAAATAGATTTCTTTGTGTGCTCATAACCGTTTATTTTTAACAAATTATTTTAATAAAATATAGTTAAACAAAAGCACTGCGGCCAATAATTCCCAAAGCGCGCTACTAGCACGAGCATTTTTAAAACCAAAACTGTATTTATAGATTTGGATACCGAATAAGAGTGAAAAAGGGGCCTGCACATATAATAGGCAGCAATTTATACCCCAGCGGGTTAGGGGGCTTAGGATATACCCGTGGTAGGTATGCCTGTCGTAAGAGACGACTAAAATAACAAATTCATTCAAAGGGTTGTATCCAACCCAATTGTCAACCTCACCTATACGTGGCGAATCCTGTTTCATTAACAGCCGAGGCTCTGACGACCCCAAGTTCCTCATGGAACTAGGGGGTGGGGAGGGCGGGATGGCCTAGAAGGTTTAATGCGGTCATATAAATCGTTCCCGAGAGGGTCGGGCTAGTACCTTAATGGTGCTTTGTTACCCGAACGTACCGGATCTATATCCCGCAAAGAACCATCAACAACGATAACACTCCGCAAAGCCTTCGGGGAGTGTATTTATTGTTAATACAACATCAACAACAGCACCAGATGGAACAGCAATTTAGAAATGATATATAAGATGGCTTTCCATACCACCTCGTAAAAAATAATAAATAACAAGTAAGGAAGGTTAAGTTCGGGTGTACCCGAACATTACATACTCAGTTGAGAGCTATGGTGGCAACATAAGGGAAAATAACTATGTAGGAAAATGAACCGAGGGAAACCCTGGAATGTGTTTGTATGACATGTGTATCAAATGAAAGGCATTAAAGAGTATTTTATGAGGGAGTGGGCCATAGTTCTATAGGTGGACGCCATTTAGGGATATCGCCATAAAGGTGGATCAGGGTTGACTCTAGAATTTGTTTGTACGATATGGGTATCAAATGAAAGGTGTTAATGAGTATTTTAAAAGGGAGTAATCCTTAGTTCCATAGGTGGACGCCGTTTCGAGATATCTCCATAAAGGTGGACCAGGGGTGACCCTAGAATTTGTTTGTACAATATGGGTATCAAACGAAAGGTGTTAATGAGTATTTTAAAAGGGAGTGGGCCTTAGTTCTATAGGTGGACGCCGTCTCGAAATATCGCCATAAAGGTGGACCAGGGGTGACTCTAGAATGTGTTTGTACGATATGGGTATCAAATTTAAGGTATTAATGAGGGGTTCAAAAGTGAGTGGTGGCAGTTGTATAGGTGGTCGCCTTTTCGAGATATCGCCATTAAGGTGGACTAGAATACGTTTGTATAATATGGGTATCAAACGAAAGGTGTTAATGAGTATTCTAAAAGGGAGGGGAGTGGGCCTTAGTTCTATAGGTGGACGCCTTTTCGAGGTATCGCAATAAAGGTGGACCAGGGTGACTCTAGACTTTGTTTGTACGATATGGGTATCAAATGAAAGGTGTTAATAAGTATTTTTAAAAAGGAGTGGGCCCTCGTTTTATAGGTGGTCGCCTTTTCGAGATATCGCCATAAAGGTGGACCAGGGGTGACTCTAGAATGTGTTTGTACGATATTGGTATCAAATTAAAGGTATTAATGAGAGCTTTAAAATGGAGTGGTGGTAGTTGTATATCTGAAGGCGTTTTCCAGATATCGACCAAAATGTGGAACAGGGTGACCCAGAACATCATCTGTTGGATACCGCTAATTTATTTATATATGTAATACCTGCCAAGATTTCAAGGGTTCTTTATTTCGCCCTGCAGAACTTTTTCATTTTATTCTACTTAATATGGTAGGTGTCACAACCATTTTACAAAGTTTTTTCTAAAGTTATATTTCGCGTCAATAAACCAATCCAATTACCATGTTTCATCCCTCTTTTTGTATTTTTCGTAATTTTCGATATCGAAAAAGTGGCCGTGGTCATAGTCGGATTTCGTTCATTTTTTATACCAAGATAAAGTGAGTTCAGATAAGTACGTGAACTAAGTTCAGTAAAGATATGTCGATTTTTGCTCAAGTTATCATGTTAACGGCCATGCAGAAGGACAGACGGACGACTGTGTATAAAAACTGGGCGTGGCTTCAACCGATTTCGCCCATTTTCACAGAAAACAGTTAACGTCATAATATCTATGCCCCTTCCAAATTTCAAAAGGATTGGTAAATTTTTGTTTGACTTATGGCATTAAAAGTATCCTAGACAAATTAAATGAAAAAGGGCGGAGCCACGCCCATTTTGAAATTTTCTTTTATATTTGTATTTTGTTGACCGATATCATTACTGGAGTTGAATGTTGACATAATTTACTTATATACTATAAAGATATTAAATTTTTTGTTAAAATTTTACTTTAAAAAAAAATTTTTTTTAAAAGTGGGCGTGGTCCTTCTCCGATTTTGCTAATTTTTATTAAGCGTACATACAGTAATAAGAGTAACGTTCCTGCCAAATTTCATCATGATATCTTCAACGACTGCCAAAGTTGCAAAAGTTTTAAATTACCTTCTTAAAAAAGTGGGCGGTGCCACGCCCATTGTCCAAAATTTTACTAATTTTATATTTTGCGTCATAAGTTCAACTCATCTACCAAGTTTCGTCGCTTTATCTGTCTTTTGTAATGAATTATCGCACTTTTTCGATTTTTCGAAATTTTCGATATCGAAAAAGTGGGCGTGGTTATAGTCCGATATCGTTCATTTTAAATAGCGATCTGAAATGAGTGCTCAGGAACCTACATACCAAATTTCATCAAGACACCTCAAAATTTACTCAAGTTATCGTGTTAACGGACGGACGGACGGACGGACGGACATGGCTCAATCAAATTTTTTTTCGATCCTGATTATTTTGATATATGGAAGTCTATATCTATCTCTATTCCTTTATATATGTACAACCAACCGTTATCCAATCAAACTTAATATACTCTGTGAGCTCTGCTCAACTGAGTATAAAAATCGGCATAACAGAATATAACTTCCTGTGAACCAGCGTAACTTAAAATGTCATAACATAACATATCTTAATGTAACAGAATACAATTTGGTGCTGCCCCTAACCCCACCCGGTCGGCTTTCCTTCACGTTAGGTGGTGCTGTTACTGCAAAGAGGGAACTGATTAACCAAGTAAGGTGTACTTGCAGAACGGCAAGTTATTTTGTTAGTTCAGAGTTAATTAAAAAAAAATTTTCTAAAATTTCTGATGTCAGGTTAACTCTGAGTTAAAAAGTTAACCGACCGTTTTGCAAGTGGGTCTAAGGCCTGAGTCGGTTAAAGCCTAATTTAAAGTTGTCTTGAGTTAACATTTGCAATTTTGTTGAATAGATCACATCTTCCTACTCATATCAGTTTATGCGGTCGTGGCTGTATTAAAGTCTGAACGACTTTAGCTGTGGTTAGGTATGGTTAGTTTCAACTGGCCCGTCAATTAAGACTTCACATAGACTGAATGTTTACACAGTATTACCAGTATTTATTTGACGACCAAACGAAAAAACGTTAGTTAGCCACCAGGGTTTATGGCGTAGAATCACACTGTGATCTTGGTAAATACCAGAAGTTTTCTAAGACTTAGCTGAACTCTTGCCTCGAGGTCTAGCAACTCTATCGCCCATAGTAGCTGGAAACTTGAGCTGCCGAACGCAGGACACGAACATACAGCACGCGCTCTTCCTAAATCTATTGTTACTGACGAGGCTTAACTTATAAGCAAGTGACACTGGAAGGCTATTTGGTATGCCTATCTTCAGCCATAAGTTTTCTCTCTTTAGAGATATGAGCCACTTTGTGAGTCTAATATCGCAGGATATACGTGATAAAAAAATGTTGCACACCGCCCTTCTGTCCACGTCTTTCCTGATTGGTGATAAAATAAATAAATATGCAACTTCAGCCTCATTTTGATTTCTTGGAAAGGGATTGGGACATTTACCGCCGATTCAGCGAGTGCTGCACCCTCTTTTGCCAAATCATCGGCCTATTCCTTTCCTCCTATCCCTTTATGACCGGAAACCTAGTACAGATGTATAGCCCGGCCTGAGCGAAGTTTTTCCAATGCTTATTTGTATTCCAGGACACTTCTTTATGAAGTACTATGTGAGATTATTGGCTTAATCGTCGCCTGACTATCAATATACATATGACACGACTGCAGCTTAAACACGCTTCCTCCAGAATTGCTGCTACTTTCTTCACGGCCATAATTTCAGCCTAAAAGACGCTGGAGTAATCTAGTAGCCTTTTGGATCTACTTATTTCTGAATTTACGCAATAAACAGCATCATTATACACGTTTATATTATATCCAGCCATTTCTTCACCCTGGCGCCAAACCTCCAGCTCAATTGTGGCCCCTATGTGTCTTCTAAAGCTCAGGCATGGGACCATGTATTCTGTGTGCCCGATATTAGATGGCGCCATACTGCTATGGCCATACGGCCTGCACTCAAGCTGCCCCTAGGCCTTAAACCTTGTTGCAGTGGCTAACGCGATATTCTTGGCCATTAGGTTTGCAGGCTGGATATGTAGAATAGCATGCAATGCTGCTGTCATGGTAGTTTTTAGGGCTCCCGCTGTGCTAAATATTGATAATTTGCATATCCTCTCAAGTTTTTTGGTATACGTACTTTTTATATTTGATGCTGTACTTTTCTTCAAGGGTTACCCAACCAAGCTTAAGCTTAGTTTTATTAGAGACCTTATATTTCCTAGTTATTAATACTAGATCGGTTTTCCGCGTTGGTCGCTTACCCGAATCCAAGTGCCCAGGATACACATTTGTTGCCTTGCACAGACCCCGTCGCGACTTTATCATCCTGCAGCTTAGCTCTGTTTTTAATCACATTTAGAAGTTAATCAGGTAAGAAAAGTCTTCGAAAGATATGATCAGAATCCAAAAGGGCTTAAACTTTAGTTACTGAGAAGAAAAAAAGATTCCTAGAAAATAAGTAACAACTCATGCCAATACTGACAAGCATGCTTCCCTTCTTCCCCCACTTTTAAGCATTTTTTCCGGAGGCATTATAAAGCTGATACTTGTTGCTGCCATTTGCTGCTAAATATTAACTAAGCACTTTTTTCTCATACAAAAAACTGGCGCTAGGACTAACGGTGGAGAGTGGACGCATAAGTATAAAATGTTTTATAAGGACCAAAAAGACCTTGGACATCAAAAATGAAACGCCGCATTTGCGCCTTGGTAGCCACATCACTAGTGACGGACACATATTAGGGAGTATGAAAGATTTCATTTTTTTGGGAGTCAGCATTAACAGTAAAAATATTTTAAGCTTAGAAATCAAAAGGAGAATAACTCCTGGGCACGAATGCTACTTTTGATTGAGTATGTAATTGAAACATAAAGTTCTCGCTCGACGATCAAAAATTACGCTCTACAAGTCACTCATCATACCTCTCCAGATGTATGGCTCGAAATCGTGGGCGTTGTAGAGCGAAGATGAGGTGGCTCTTGGAGTGTTTGAGGGAAAAGTTCGCCGGAATATTTATGGTAATATCCGTTATGCCGGCGGAGAGTATGGAAAGAGGTATAATGATGAGCTGTATGAGCTGCACACAGACATGATGATAGTTCATCGAATAAAAACCAAAGGCTTCGCTGGCTAGTTATGTGAATGGACGAAGACGATCCGGCCAAGAAAGTATTTCAGTCGACATCGGAGTTTGGAAGCAGAGGAATTGGAAGATCTCCACTGAGTTGGGAGAGGCAGACGGAGGAAGACTTGACCTCGCTTGGTGCTCCTAATTGGCATCAGTTATCGCCAAACAGGGATAGCTGGCGTGACTTGTAACGAAACGGCCGAAATAGCTTAAGCGATTAAGCGCCAATTAGTGATGATGACCAAAGTTGTAGCTCATTCAGTTTTCGAGCAGTGACCGCTTTTGAGCATTTAAAGTTTAAGTGGAAATAACTACATACATATATTCAGCACAAATTATATATCTTATATATTATTTCTAATTGCTGTTTTTATGTACAGGTCCCTTTTTCGCTCTTATTTGGGAGCCAAATCTATAAGTAAAGTTTTGGTTGTAAAGATGGGGATTCGTGCTATTAGTGAGCTTTGGGCATCATTAGTCGTAGTGCTTTTGTTTAGCTATATTTTATTAAAGTAATTTGTTAAAAATAAACGATTGTGAGCACACAAAGAAATCTATTTGTACTGTGGCACTATTGCGAATATTTGATTACCGGAAGTTGCTAACATTCGCCAGATGGCAGCGCAAGCGCACGTAACTTTATAGATATTTGATTGATAGAACAGCTGATTTCTGTTGATATTTGATATGAGACTTTTATATTTCTTGCGCAAGATGCGCACGGGTCCGACTCGTATATTATAGTTTCTTTGTTGTAAGAACTTTTGTTGTACTATGCAGCTAAACTTAATTGTTTTTTAAAGAATTATAGCTGCATTCTAGTACACAGCCCACTGTGCGACGTTCCGTTTCAGCTTTATCGACTTTTCACAATTTTGTTACGCTAGCTTGTTATGTTTCAAAAATAAACAGACATGTAACGGTAAGATGCGCATAGAGTGCACATTGCCAGTGCTCAGTGAGTAAGTGCAGCGTAAAACACAAATTTTATGCGCTCAATTTTATTGGAAAATGTTGGCGAATTCTTAAAATATGCGAAATTTAGATAAGCGTATACATCTAAACATTCACTTTACTTGCATCTATGTATATGTATATACATACATTCATGCATACATACATACATACATATATTTTATGTGCATACACTTCAGGGTTCGGACATAATAATTTACATTGCGTAGTAGATTCGTAAAGAGGTTCAATGAGAATGTAGAGAACCAGAAGATAAATACACCTCTTTAAGGCGATGCATTGCGGTACTGGAGTTTTGTATTCGAGCCTCTGACGAACAAACCCATTAATACGCTTAATAACTTTCACTTTGAAAATTTGGTACTTTTAGCCAGCCACTACATTTAGGTGGGAAACGGTCAAAATTCTAAAATTAAAATTCTGAAGTCAAAATTCCGGAATCAAAATTCTGGGTCGACAAAATTGTGGAAGTCAAAATTCTGGAATCATGGCATGGCGTAGACGGTGTTGGATCGGCTAAGGGTCATTTTTTTAAAGTGCAGCCGAAGGCCGTCTACGCAGAAGGGTGTACTATGCAGAAGGACATAACCGTGGCGGTAGCCACGGTTTTACTACACACCCGAACTTGGCATGGCGTAGCCCAGGGTTATTTTTTATAAGCGCGGCAGAAGGCCACCTATGCAGAAAGGTGTTCTACGCAGAATTACTGTGCATGGCGCAGCCGGTGTTGGATCGGCTTTTTCCAGAATATTGACTTAGATAATATTGATTTCCGGAGTTTCGACTTCCGGAATTATGAATGCAGAATTTCCAAAAAAGCAGAATTTTGACCCCAACCCCATTTAGGTAGCAAACTTTATTTACCTCTATTAACTTTGCGTCAGCTAACTTTAACATATTTAACACTCTAATATTTATGGGATACAAGAGAGTTTTGTGTGCAGAGTGTTCATATTTAGAGTACTTTACGGGGGAAAGATGTCAGCTTTAACCCTTGACACTATACTGTGATTGGCCTTACTAAAACTAAGCATTGCTAAGCGACAATCCGCCAAATACATAACTGGAAGCTAGTATCGCCGTTAAATTGGAAGCCGGAACGGTTCTGATTCTATTTACAAACAGATTTTTTGGGGCAGGGGTGTCATAACGGAGTGGGAAGGTTCAGCGACCCAGAGAAGGGTAAGGAAGGGTACACCGTAGTGTTGTGTAGGTGTTCTGTCTTCTCTCCTCTCGGCCGTGGTCGTATGCGAAGTACTCCCAACCCTGTACTGTAAAGGCTGGCAGATATATCTATGCTAGCAATCCTTGTCACCTGGGTACGGTAGCTAGGTATCATATGTCCTGTAGACTATCTGCAAGCCACAATAAAACGAAGCTAGTTTTATTTACTGGGAGGTACAGGATCCCTTTATTCGGACCACCCACCTTTGGCGGGGTGTCACTGGGACTATCTGAAAGTGTTAAGTTGCTTGGCCTTATTCTTGACCACAATCTGTCATGGATGATGTATATATGAAAAAGAACCAGGAAAGCCTCAGTTGTCTGAAGCCAATGGCAAACGCTGGAGCTCTCTCAACTGATAACACACTAGCTATTGTTATCATAGTGGGGTGTTGGTCTTGTGAAACGCAGTGCACACTTCATCTTATTTTGAAGGCTAGAAACTGTGCAACGAATAATTCTAATTGGAATCAGCTAGGTCCTTCGCACAACACCAACTCTGATTTTGGACTTAATTTTAAACATACACCGGGTGAACATTGTTGGGAGCGCAGCCGCAGCCTGAGCTGTAATTATGCTTCGAGACGCATGATTCACATTGTCTATGGGTACTCCAGCATTCTTAATAGCATGGAATCATCATTACCAGACCAGATTACTCTGCGCGCAGGTTTAGCCCTGGTTGTCAATTTTGCTACTTATATACCCCCGAGCGTGTAGTGAGGCAAAAGTGTGTGAAACTTGTTTACGAATGGGTTTCAGCTAGATGGGACCGTTGGAATGGGCGTATTTTATCAGAAGCTTGGAGTCAACCGACGGTTTAAGCTGCCTGACGACTGCAGTGTCTTTCAGTGCGTAATATATGACACTCTGACAGCCAGGCATCTATCAAAGCGCTCAGGTCCAAACTGAACGGTTGAGCGTAGTCTGCTAGTACATGAACTCGCTCGCGGACAAGCTAATTGCAATAAAATTCTACGGTAGTATTGTGGAAAACGCTAACTATATTAGTTCCATACGATTTAGAGTCACACGATCACTTCATACTTAACTGCCCAGCTTAAATATCTCGGTAGGGATATATACGATTCCCCGGATGTAATTTCCGAGATCGATGTTTACCTTACCTGAAATGATGTCGTTGCTACGCAGCGATTCAGATAAGTTAATGTGTTATTATAGCGGACAGTTAAAGTGTTCAAATAAGCGGTTTCCACCTTGTGAGGGCAGCGGCCACGTAACCTAACCTAACGAAACCTATCACCGTTAGATAATGGACTGATGAAGTGCTCAAGTAGGCTGCACCTAAATTGGGGCAGTGCAAACAAACCCCCTTTTCGGCACTGATCCATCCTTCATGCTATTTCTCGAATAAAATTTTACAAGGGATGGGAGCGATAAAACCAACAGAACAAAATAAGTTAGTCCAACCTCCTTTGCACGTAACGCTTTTCTTCGTGAGGGCATTCAGAAAGTATTGCAGTAGACCGGGAGAGTATGGAGTAGATTTTGTTTCTACATTAAGAAACTGCATTATATCTACTACATTTGCATTAAAGTCTGAGCCTTGGTTCACTCTCACCTTTCTCCCGCTACTATGTATGCTTGTGGATACATATCCGCGTCTCGTCTCGTAAACACACACGATTTCTTGTATTATTTTTTTATTTTTACAATTAAGCATTGCGCTTGCGTTCTTTTGAGCCGGAAATGCTGTTTGTTATTTAAAAATTTTAGCATTTCTGTGTGTGTGTGTGTACTCTGTTGCTAGTGCTTATTGTTTATATGTAAGCTTAGCAGCTGATGCCCACATGAGTACGCATCGCTTAACTTTGTCTGCAAACTAGAAAAAAAAAATTTGTTTAACTGCGTTCGCGTCTTGTATCTTTGTCTGAATATGAACATCATGAAGAGCAGAGACATTTTACTCAAATTTTATAGAACAAGATAAGTTTTCCTCAGATGAGTTCTGCATACAAATTTTAGCATTGCAACACACTCTCAAATCGGTCCACAAAAGCTTTTCTAGTTTTTGCTCTTATAACGTTAAGAGGACACTTGCCATATTAAAGAGCAGATGCCGAGGGCGCATTGGATACACTGTAAAAATTATAAATTAATTGTATCGATACAAAAGGAGCTTTCAACTAGGGCAGGGTCACCCTGTTAATTTGAAAAAAACGTGCATCTTTAAACAATATAACTTTTACACAAGTGGCATTCATTTTAGAAAGTAATTTTGTGTGTATATAATGCTCCAAGAGTCTTAGGCAAATTGTGTTTCCTTCTCTATTGAAATACGTCCAGAAATCAGCACTCAGACAACGTAACGACCATAGTACTATTTTGTGTTTGTTTCGATTGTTTTTAAAGCTTCTACCAAGGAGTGGTTAGATACTCAGTAAATATTCCATCATGCCATCTTCCTCGTGGCAGGCAGGACAGTTAAACCAGAACTTACACTCCTGACCCAAAGTCTCGTACCTGATCCCAGCGAAAGCGGTGAAGAAACACTAAAAATTCTAAGGCGTACTCAAGGTAGATAGGCCTTTAACGGGACTGCCAGTTGAGTAATTGACCGACATGTCTTACTTCCATTAATCGATGCTAACTTCTAATTCGTTGAGCCTTAAGACTCATGTAGTTGACTTTTTCTTCTTACTGCACAGTAGAAGCTTGGATAGCATAGATGTACGATATCTTACCACATACATAAAACAAGGGTGACGTCAACTTCAACTACTTAAACAATTTATAGGAACAGACGGAATTGCCACGGTGATGCCTAAAAACCCTGGCTATGAGGGATTTAGTTAACCAGCGCTTGCCTTTAACCTGGCTTTCTAAACTTTGGTCAGTTTTAAAAAGTAAGGAGACTCATATCGTCGGATATCTCTCCTATCACCGGTAGCTAAGGCACTTGAAACCGCCCTGCTTACAAAAATTACATTGCTTTCAACATACAAATAAATTGTGGATTGAAGCCACCAAGAACCCCACCACAGAACAGCAAGTCATTTGGAGGCAGTACCTCGAGAAAAGGTAAAAAAGCCGGAGTCATTAGAATCCTGAAGTCAGACGCCGCCTACGCAGATGATTTGACAAATTCTGGTCTTAATCTGATTTCTGCGCACCCTGCGGGATGCTTTAGAAAATTATCTGAATATGGTGAGTAAACGAATACATATTTCTGTACGGCAGGAATATGAGCAATAATTTCGATGTGGCTGGCCACTGATAGGTATCCACCCAGAGGTATGATCTCCTTAATCTTTGACTTGCTTCCTTCCTGAACTCAACCCGAACCATTCACGTAACACGCGGTTCATTTACCAATTGTCGTTTTGTTTCTACCGTTAACTTTAAAAGTTAGGGCTTGATTGACCTTCTTAATGGACTTTGAAAATTTTACCGCGCTTCGCCACAACAAATAAGAGCAATCTTAACTTTAAATCGATATCCTGTAACGGAAATCCCAGCTGGACAAAAGAAACATAAGTGTAAGAGGTGCTGGTTCTACATTACAATTGAAAAGATGGTGGGTATGCATGTCCTGCATATATTGCGTATGTCAGGATTGATTCTGCAACAGATGTCGCAGTGTTGTGAATATCAATTGGCACGAACCAGAATAGAAGTAGGATTAATGAAGACAAACAAAAAACCGCTGTGATGGCTGAATGGTTATAGCAGCGGCGCCTAAACGTTGCCGATGAAGGAATTTAGCAGTTCCCGAAATGGATCTATACAACGAGCTTTGGCAGTTGTCTAAATTTTTTCTTTCTTCTATTCTAATTTAAAAATTTTTTCAATTAAGAAAAAATTTATCATAACAATAATAATGATAAAAAATTATTGTTAGGCCTTGAGCTCGATTCGAACCCGCGATCTTAAATTCAGTAGGCCGATATAACAACAAAAATTGATAAGTAAGAATTTAACCTGTTACAGTATACAGATAGACGTTGTGCGTGCTTCCCTGGGAAGTACATATATGCTTTCCTATACTACGAATTTCGGGTATTGGATTATGAGAAAGGGGTTCTCTGTGCATTTATCGGCATGACACTTTGCGGAGTCCATTAAGTAGTCGTTTCCTCCTTTTTGGGAAGTACTCCCGCCTGAGTATGTAAATGATTTTCTGGCGTCATAAAAAGACATCACGTGGCAGTTTTGAGCCAGGCGTTTTGACAGAACCGCAGTTTCTTTTAAGCTCGGATACGCGAAGCACACAAGCGGCTATCCAGTTGCTTTATAAGTAGCAATCAGCGTTTCTTTGTCTTCCTCAAGTGCTGGCAGAAAAGGATATGGGAATCCAGGTCAATATTGAACGACTCACCCAGTATTTTTGGGTGCCAGATAGTCGGTAGCGAAATGCAATAAACGTGGATGTCCAATATTGCCGATATTTTCCTCGTTAACGTCGTAAATTAGGTCACCAAGACTTGGTTAGTAAAAGTGCCAAGTAATGCCAAACGAAGAAACTGGAAATATTAGGGAGATAGTAGTAGACGGCGGCCGCCACACCGAAGATCCTGTGTTCACGCCCCGGCCAAAGCAACATCAAAATTTTAGAAACAAGTTTTTTCAATTAGAAGAAAATTTTTCTAAGCCGGGTCGCCTCTCGGCAGTGTTTGGCAAGCACTGCGAGTGTATTTATGCCATGAAGAGCTTCTCAGTGAAAAACTCATCTGCTTTTCAGATGCCATTCGGAGTCGGCGTAAAACATGTAGGTCCCGTCCCGCCAATATGTGAGAAAAACATAAAGGAGCACGACGCAAATTAGAAGAGAAGCTCGGCCTAAAATCACTTCGGAGCAGGCTTACCTATGGAAAGTCCAGAACCTGTTGCAATGGCATGCAGTCATCAGCATATGAAACAATATTTACTCCTTCTGGTGGGAAGTACGCTTTAAGATTTAAAGTTAAATAAAATTGGGGAATGGACGCCACCATGAAGTTCACCTTGCTTAATTTCTGCCAACCACTGTAATAGTTTTTAATCAAACTTTTGAGACTAGGTGGAATGTTGGACCCCTTCCGGGGTTCGAAATTGGACCTCACTATTTATGAGTAATATTTGTGCTGAGCTGTGTTCAAGCCACGGCAAAGCAACATCAAGATTTCAAAACCAATTTCCTTCAATTAGAAGAAAATGTTTCTAAGCGGGGTCGCCTCTCGGCAGTATTTGGCAAGCACTCAGGTCTCAGTGAAAACTAATCTGCCCTGCAGATGCCGTTTGGATTCGGCATAAAAGCAACAAAACGCCCGGCCAATTTGTAGGAAAAATCAAACGAAGCACAACGCAAATTGGTAGAGAAGTTTGGCATAAAATCTCTTGGCAGGTTATCGTGCCTTACATTTATTTTTTGATTTATGAGAGAAGGAAATTTAAGATGTCAATGAGCTGCGAAATTATGGGAAATTCAAATGGCAATTCGAAAATACTGTACCCTCGTGAGTACACCCCCCTCCTTATCTACCCGTAGTATTGAATATATTTTATATTCCCAAAAGCACGATTACTTTTTTATTAAAGGATGGGGAAATTGGACAACATGATACTCCCAAAATCACAGTCCATAAAACGTTGATATTGGTCGTAATTAAAAGGAAGTTTTTCAACCGAACCAAGCGAATTTGAAACTTTTTTGTTTTATTTACCTTTCACCTTTGGACATCAATCAATTAGTTTTATTAAAATATTCTCAGACGCGATGAAATCTATGCGGTTTTTATGTGCATACATATGAATGTACATATGTATGCATGCAGGTATGTACATATAAATAGGACCTAATGCAAACCACTACATAAAACCCGCTTTAAGATACCAAAGTGCAATATTTAGCAATAATATTAAAAGCAAGTTATATTTATGTTTACTTTGCCACAGTAGAGTGTGGACACAACAACAAAAAAAAAAGCCGGAACTTGCAGCGCACAAATGCTATAATAAATGACCAAAAGGCAGAAGAAAATTCAAACAGAAATAGAACAAGTAAGGAAGGTTAAGTTCGGGTGTAACCGAACATTACATACTCAGTTGAGAGCTATGGTGACAACATAAGGGAAAATAACCATGTAGGAAAATGAAACGAGGGAAACCCTGGAATGTGTTTGTATGACATGTGAAAGGTATTAAAGAGTATTTTATGATGGAGTGGGCCATAGTTCTATAGGTGGACGCCATTTAGGGATATAGCCATAAAGGTGGATCAGGGTTGACTCTAGAATTCGTTTGTACGATATGGGTATCAAATGAAAGGTATTAATGAGTGTTTTAAAAGGGCGTGGACCTAAGTTCTATAGATGGACGCCTTTTCGAGATATCGCCGTAAAGATGGACCAGGGGTGACCCTAGAATTTGTTTGCACAATATGGGCATCAAACGAAAGGTGTTAATGAGTATTTTAAAAGGGAGTGGGCCTTAGTTCTATAGGTGGACGCCGTTTCGAGATATCGCCATAAAGGTGGACCAGGGGTGACCCTAGAATTTGTTTGTACAATATTGGTATCAAAAGAAAGGTGTTAATGAGTATTTTAAAAGGGTATGGGGCTTAGTTCTATAGGTGGACACCTTTTCGGAATATCACCACAAAGGTGGACCAGGGGTGACTCTAGAATGTGTTTGTACGATATGGGTATCAAATTAAAGGTATTAATGAGGGTTTTAAAAGGGAGTGGTGGTTGTTGTATAGGTGGTCGCATTTTCGAGATATCGCCATAAAGGTGGACCAGGGGTGACCCTAGAATTTGTTTGTACAATATGGGCATCAAAAGAAAGGTGATAATGAGTATTTTAAAAGGGAGATATCGCCATAAAGGTGGAGCAGGGGTGACCCTAGAATTTGTTTGTACGATATGGGTATCAAATTAAAGGTATTAATGAGAGTTTTAAAAGGGAGTGGTGGTAGTTGTATATGTGAAGGCGTTTTCCAGATATCGACCAAAATGTGGACTAGGGTGACCCAGAAAAATATCGGTTGGATACCGCTAATTTATTTATATATGTAATACCTGGCAAGATTTTAAGGGTTTTTTATTTCGCCCTGCAGAACTTTTTCATTTTCTTCTACTTAATATGGTAGGTGTCACAACCATTTTATAAAGTTTTTTCTAAAGTTATATTTCGCGTCAATAAAACAATCCAATTACCTTACCATGTTTCATCCCTTTTTTCGTATTTGGTATAGAATTATGGCATTTTTTTCATTTTTCGCAATTTTCGATATCGAAAAAGTGGGCGTGGTCATAGTCGGATTTCGTTCATTTTTCATACCAAGGTAAAGTGGGTTCAGATAAGTACGTGAACTGAGTTTAGTAAAGATATATCGATTTTTGCTCAAGTTATCGTGTTAACGGCAATGCGGAAGGACAGACGGACGACTGTGTATAAAAACTGGGCGTGGCATCAACCGATTTCACCCATTTTCACAGAAAACAGTTAACGCCATAAAATCTATGCCCCTACCAAATTTCAAAAGGATTGGTTAATTTTTGTTCGATTTATGGCATTAAAAGTATCCTAGACAAATTAACTGAAAAAGGGCGGAGCCACGCCCATTTTTAAATTTTCTTTTATTTTTGTATTTTGTTGCACCATATCATTACCGGAGTTGAATCTTGACATAATTTACTTATATACTGTAAAGATATTAAATTTTTTGTTAAAATTTTACTTTAAAAAAATTTTTTTTTTAAAAGTGGGCGTGGTCCTTCTCCGATTTTGCTAATTTTTATTAAGCGTACATACAGTAACAAGAGTAATGTTCCTGCCAAATTTCATCATGATATCTTCAACGACTGCCAAATTACAGCTTGCAAAATTTTTAAATTACCTTCTTTAAAAAGTGGGCGGTGCCACGCCCATTGTCCAAAATTTTACTAATTTTATATTTTGCGTCATAAGTTCAACTCACCTACCGAGTTTCGTCGCTTTATCGGTCTTTTGTAATGAATTATCGCACTTTTTCGGTTTTTCGATATCCAAAAAGTGGGCGTGGTTATAGTCCGATATCGTTCATTTTAAATAGCGATCTGAGATGAGTGCTCAGGAACCTACATACCAAATTTCATCAAGATACCTCACAATTTACTCAAGTTATCGTGTTAACGGACGGACGGACGGACATGGCTCAATCAATTTTTTTTTCGATCCTGATTATTTTGATATATGGAAGTCTATATCTATCTCGATTCCTTTATATATGTACAACCAACCGTTATCCAATCAAACTTAATATACTCTGTGAGCTCTGCTCAACTGAGTATAAAAACTTAAGAATATCGAGTACCAAAAAATCAAATATTTAATTTGTAAATAAATAACAGCACACAAAATTTAGACAGCAGCGAACAGAAAATTAACAGTGGTAATGTTTATGAAGTATCTTTTGTATGGAAAAAATATCTAAACCAGTGGTGCACTAGAGAGCTGCTTCGGAAAACTTATTTATTTATTTAAGTCTATGAATTTTAGTCCTTACAGACTATAATACAAAGAAAATTTATAAAAAACTTATATCTAAAAGTAATCGATGTACTTAGAGAGAAGAGTTCAAAATATTCATAAATTCAGCCCTTTGTAAAGAAAAATCTAGATAAGCGGAATTACTTATTCATTTAAGCTCCCGAATAGCACGGGTAATAGGAGCATTACTAGCGTAATTTATTCAAAAATAACCGCAGTAAAACGGAAAGAAATTTCCGAAAGATCTCTGGGAAACATTAAATCGAATCCTTTCCAGCAAATAAGGGCAATCGATGTAGCCATTAATAATATTGTATCGAATTTAGGGAAATTCCACTTATTTGCAACCTTCTCCTTACGTTCGTATCGCTAAACTGTTGAATAAAACACACCAATATTCTGTATTACAAAATGGCCTTTATTAGACTACTTTGAAAGTACTTCGCAATTAAATTTCACTTCGCAACTGATAGCGTGCTTAAATCAAACTGAACTTTTGACTACTCAGCTTGCGCTCTTTTATATTCTCTGCCGCTTCATTCGCATATTTCTGCTACAGTCTAGACATTTCGCCTACTAGAACTGCTGTACATATCTCCTACTTAGCTATATACATGTATATTTGTAGTTCATGCGTTTCTCATAATCATATGCGTGTGTATGTGTAGCAACTTTCGGCTACAAGTGTGGGCGCGTAATATCTCTTCGTGCCTTATGTATGGGTGTAAATGATGATTGATGTGTTTATGTACACAGTGTGGCTCGCTTCAATGTTTTTGTGTTGGGAGTTTATTACTAGGGATGGTAATATTCGTCACAATATTATATGTGAATGACAAGCACAGTATAGATCTACGATTTTCCAAAGACTTGAGGCTTAAAAGTAAAAGACGTGCAGAGTAGGAAGGATCGGCTCCGAAAAGTTTAACGGCCGAAGGGCATTAGGGGTCTGAGATTTTTGAGGCGTTGCGCCGTACAAATCCGAGCATAGAATACGTTTTCGATACTACGCAGTTAATGTGATTAATGAAAAAAAATCTTTTGTCGAAGACGACACCCAGGTTTTTAATCTCATCAACACATTGAAGGTCATTGTTAGATATACTGTATTTTGTAGGCAAAATGTTAGTTGATTTTGAATAAATTATTTAAATGAATTAAACGTATTTAAAGAGAGAACGGAAAGCTCTTCGGTGTTCACCTACATGGGATCTGAGCGCAACGAAAGAGATTTAGAAAAGCAAGCAGTCAGTCAGATTTAGTTTGTACTTAAAGTAGTAAGCATCTCATACGTGAATTCTATGCTCAAACATTTTTTATATAAATACAAACTACTACAATAAAATTTTCGTTTGTATTCGAAGCTTTGCCGGCGTTGTGCACCACTGATCTCATCATTAGAAAAAAATTGCGAATTTTTAAAGACCTGTTACTCATACCTTGCTCGACTAAAATCAGCTGGGAAACGGAACATCATACTCAACATAACGCAGGAAATCCAAATAAAAAGTTCGTAATTTTTGTAAAATTTTATCGTGTAGTCGAATTTTTTCGAAAACATTTTCGAAAGTGGTTTGTATAATTTTAGTTACAAACATCATAGTAGTATGGGAAACAAAAAAAGAAGAATATAACTGACAACATTTGATAATAAATTGCCACTGCTATATTTCTGTTCGCTGCTGTATAAAAATGTGACGTCAGTTAGAGTTATATGTAGTAAGTTATTACTAGCAACGAATTCATAAACATACCATACAACGGTTTTTTTTAAATAAGAGATACCCTGTTATTTGTTTTGCAGAGTTTGCCAGTCCCGTTGTTCATTGAGTAAAACACGAGTATGTTGTGGCTGCCCTTACACCCTGTGAGAAACCTTTTACAAATCAAAGTAGCTCCACATGATTTTCGCGTCGTATCTCGGAAGGATGAAGATTCACACCATATAAGTAGGTAAGAGAGTCGCTGCAGCTGGCCTTTAAAATCAATATGGAGAAGTTATAAATTACGCTCGCACCCCCTTGTAAGGGCTGCGCCACATAACCCTTTAAATATTCCACCTCATCATCCACCATGCAGCCGCAGCAAGAAGAGTGTTCCTGTATATTTAGACCACATTGGTGCCCTTTTAACAACACCAATTACCACCGATAGACGAGCCTCGGCGAACACAATTTCGCACTGCTCCAGATGAAGGTGTTCTCTATTTCTTTTCGAGGGAGTAACAATGTCACGACGACTGATCAAAAACTAAGACGCAGCCCCTTCGCCCGCTATATCCACGTAATGTCTGTTCAGCATGATATTCTTCGTAAACGTAGGTATTGTTTTAATAGCTCTGTTGATACCACCCGCCGCTGTCTGTTCAGCTGATACCTATACATATTTTGGTAGTAGCCGTCGTGTCCAATTTGTTCACCAGACTAGCGCCCTGGCTTGAGCCATCTCATAGACCTCATGTACATACATCCCTTCACGAGAGTCTTTAAATACTACCGATGATAGCCCTGCAGCAGTAAAGGGCAATCTCTACATTAGATATACGGGATAATACAAAATAATCTCGAAAATGTGACAGTGGTACTCCCCAATAAAGGAAGTCTTGAAAGTGTGGAAATTTTATCTGCTAATTATAATAACCGGTTGCGTTTTGCCAGGTCTACCAGTCAGTCCACATGACAGGTGCAGGGTGTCTAGAAATTTATCAGGATTACCCGGTTATCTACATAGGAAACCACTTGGAAGGACTGCTGAGGACGTAAAGCTCTATTATTAAGAGACGGTACTAGTTCTAGTTCTAAAACTTTTGAGTCTCGATAGAGAAATCTTAACTTTGAACTCTTAACCGTCTCCAATCGGGTAAAAAATTCAGATGTGGTCTTTTTGACTAAGGTATTTCCGTTTGAATAGCTGAGACTTGTAAAAAATCATTTATTTGATTTATAAGGCCCACCCCAATATGCATACATTAGTCTTACTATATTTTCTTGCTCGTTACTCACAAAATTTGTGGCCAAAGATATCTGTGCAAGGCAGTCTTTGCTTTATTGTCAGACAATTAGTAATTATAAGTGTAACTATGTAACGAAGAATGAAATGAAAATAAGAAAAAAAATCAACGACTAATGATAAAAACGGACGACCAGATATAATAATAGCAGTAATAATGTAATGTAAAAAAAAAAGTATTAGATCGTCAAAGAGGCAAGCAAAATGGGAATTTCGTTGCAACATTAACAGCATTTAGAGGCAAGGGAAGTACATATTGCACAAGAACAGTAGCGACCGTCGCATGTCAATTGCTGACCGACCAGCGGAAGCACTCAACCGCGCAACCAAAACAATCAAGCAAACTACATTCGAAAGTTTTGCACAATTTCATGCTAAAGCACTTTCACACACGCCAACGCATTCAACTGCACACAGAGTCATACCTCGAAATCAATCGTGGAGGTGTTACCGACCCAGTAGGTATGTGCAACATAATAGGGCTGGTTTGGCATATAAAAATTTGTGGAGTGTATTTTAAAGGCTTGGAACAAAACTGACCTCAGAAGGCCTTAGGGCTGGGTAGACTTTGATGCAGATTAGGGGTCTTAGAGTATACCAGCGGCGGGTATAACTGTAGTAAGAAGCAACTAAAATACCGAAATGATTCAAGGGGTTGTATAGCGCAACCATTTCAAGGGGATGCCAGCAGAATATATAGCTTCTCTAAACCAATTGTCAACCTCATCTACCCGTGGCTAATCCTGTTTCTTTAGCAGCCAATACCCTTGCGACCCCAACTTCATCATGAAACTAGGGGATTGGGGCGGGATTAATTAGCTTCTTGTAGTTGCTCCTACCCATATCAGCCTTGAGAGAATCAGAAGAATCAGGGAATAGAGTTCCAGAGCCTTACAGCACTAGCAAAAAACAGCCTCGATGGGGATAAATATAAATATCGTGGCGGCTTGCGGTATCTAGAAGACTTGGAAAATTTAAGTTTTTCATAAAGATAATTTGGTGTTTTCAATTCAATAAGTTTGAACATAAATATACAGTTACGTGCAGCAATATAATCAAAAATACTACATCCTAGAACCTTGCATCTCCATGTGGAGATGTGGTCATACTTTTTAAGGCCATAGACATAACTAACATGAACTAAATCAAAATTACTTCTATCTAGACTCTGCATAGACGAGGGCAGTTCGGCGTTCGAGACTCCTGCTGCTGAGGGGAACCAAAAATTTAGATTGCGGATTACATTAAACTCTTTAGGTTTCGACTTCTCAATTGCCTTAGTAATATTTTATAATACCAAATCGAAAATTAAATAGTCGTAAGTTTTAATTAAATCTTTCTTACAAAAGCTGCTGGATAGTACTTGTAGAAATTTACTTATCACATGTTTGATCTGCTAAAGGGTCTACGTATTTCGTTTATCACTCATCTTTCACCATGTTGAAAATAATGTAACTTGTGAAATGTCTTGCTTTTAGGCTGCCTAAGTATTGCAACGATTTTTTAGCTAAATTAACTGCTATAACGGACGCCCTTCCATTGCTGCTCTCGACCGATACAGAATAGAAAAGAGTACTAAGGAAAATCAAGCCATTATTCATATTTCTTTCCCACCTCAGTGGAGGCCACCCCGCTCCTCTGAACTTAGGTGTCGAAAGAATGTTTTCTAAGGGATTATCCGTTCGCATAACTTAACCCAGCCAGGAAACATTGGGCCTTTTCTCGCTGTTTTTGTTCGAATCTAATTAAGTAAGGTTCACATATACTGAATGACTCCATAGTGTTGCAAAAGTTGTCTAAACCATCAAACTGAAAAACGCTATCAGAAACCAGCCCCCAAACTCCCGCTTGCGCCACGCCAAAGATCCATCGCGGAAAATCTCTAAAACAATATCAAGTGCGCAGAAAAGTATGCAACGTTTAGTGCAAGATGGTCACAAGCAGTAATTGCCTCCGCTGTGGGCTTCCCCAAAGCTCCTGCCCCCGAATTCCATCTTTCGCTAACGGTAAAACTTCATCGCCTAAAATTTCTGAAACGATATCAAGTATATAGAAAAGTATGCAACATTAAGTGCAATATGGTCACAAGGAATAACCACCTAAGTCTACCTAAGTGTACCTTTGTTAGTGGAAGGTTATGAAACCTGCACATGATCTATGCATAAGCTGTTACTAAATTTTCTTCAAGACACAACGCTGCTAACACAGGAAGGACCAAAACTTTCTTTTCAAATAGTCGAACGACTATACCCTTTTCTTCCGACATAGTCCAAGTTTCCGACAGATACATCAGGAATAAAACAGGGAGAGGCTTACGAAGCAGATTTTTGTTAAGGCTAGTCGGTCCAAAATAACACCTACCGGCAAAAAAGATTCTCCCGTATTATCCTTGTCTGGCATTGTATCTGCTGTGAACACAGATAGATTATGTACTTTGGAGTTTCGGATTTATTGCAATCAAGCGTGACGCATCTGCAAAGACTCGAATTTGCTGACTATAACCATGATTAAAGCCAGCACTTGTTCTTGACCTCATTCATGCACTTTTTTAGGATCCTTGTCAAATGTTAGACATCTAGTAGACTAATTCGGTCCTGCATCGCATGATCGACCAGACCAAGTGATGTATATTCCAACGATTTTTTCGTAATCAATCTGAATCGTTGATCTATAGATCCTCAAGGGTATTGGTGTAGCATGCGGAACGCTTGGGTTGAGCCATAAGAGACTCTCCTAGCCAGAAGTATAAGTAGTTCTGAAAAAATGGTAATCTGAACCGAATGATTCTTTAGCAGCGTCAGCAAGGAATATTATATAAATCATTTCAGTTACTCTATTTCCACAAAGCGATAAACTGAAAAGAATGTGTGCTTGTTTGATGGACGAAACAGTTCAGATTCCTAAAGGATGAAGGCCTCAGCTCACGTCAGTGATACCACAATTAGCTGCCCTTACTGAGCCCCTCTGCTAGCAAACGCAACTTATTCCAACAAAAACTCTTACCTCCCTCGCAACAACCCAGCGGATTAGAATATACCCGCGGCAGGTATGCCTGTCGTAAGAGGCTACTAAAATACCAAATTGATGCAAGAGGTTGTGCAGTGCAACCATTTGAAGGGGTTTCCAGCGCAATATATAGCTTCATCAACCCAATTGTCAGTCTCACCTACCCGTGGCGAATCCTGTTTCTTTAACAGGCGAGGCTCTGGCGACCTCAATTTCCTCATGGATCTACGGGGTGGGAGGGCGGTATGGCCCAGAAGGTTTCATGTGGTCATACCAAATCGTTCCCGAGATGGTCGGGCTAGTACCTTAATGGTGCTTCTTACCGGAACGTACCGAATCTGCATCCGGTAAAGGACCATCAACATCGATAACACTCCCCAACGCTTTCGGGAAGTGGCCTCATCGCTACAACAACAAAAACATCCCTTGAAAAAAGGATGGAGCAATCAAAGTAAGATTCCACTAGTGCTTGGCTCAAACTTAGAGTTAGCATCCTCTACCTCTATTACATGAGGTTAATATCAGTTTTCATCAATTTCCTGCATGGTATATATTTAGAAGCGCATATATCCTTACAAACACATGAACACAACGGAAGAGCACAACAGAAACCGTTGTATTAGGGCGGTGATACAACAACACCCTTCGCGCGGTACAAACAACTAACGAGCATTTACAGCATCATTGATATTCGATCAAAAAACTCTGCATCAGATATATACGAAGCTATTGCGACAAGTGAAAAAAAAAAACACGGCACAAAACTCGAGTTTCTAGCGATTCGAAACAGTTGCATAGTAAGCTGGTATAGTTGACTGACTGTCCGTTCTCATGCTCACCTTGTTACAGACGGTCCACTTTCATTTCGCTATTCCACAAGTACTTGCTTATCGTTTGTTGGCAGGATTTATCGAAGAGGCAAGGAAAACTGTTTTTATACTCAGTTGAGCAGAGCTCACAGAGTATATTAAGTTTGATTGGATAACGGTTGGTTGTACATATATAAAGGAATCGAGATAGATATAGACTTCCATATATCAAAATAATCAGGATCGAAAAAAAATTTGATTGAGCCATGTCCGTCCGTCCGTCCGTTAACACGATAACTTGAGTAAATTTTGAGGTATCTTGATGAAATTTGGTATGTAGGTTCCTGAGCACTCATCTCAGATCGCTATTTAAAATGAACGATATCGGACTATAACCACGCCCACTTTTTCGATATCGAAAATTTCGAAAAACCGAAAAAGTGCGATAATTCATTACAAAAGACCGATAAATCGACGAAACTTGGTAGATGAGTTGAACTTATGACGCAAAATAGAAATTTAGTAAAATTTTGGACAAAGGGCGTGGCACCGCCCACTTTTAAAAGAAGGTAATTTAAAACTTTTGCAAGCTGTAATTTGGCAGTCGTTGAAGATATCATGATGAAATTTGGCAGGAGCATTACTCTTATTACCATATGTACGCTTATTAAAAATTAGCAAAATCGGAGAAGGACCACGCCCACTTTTAAAAAAAAAAATTTTTTAAAGTAAAATTTTAACAAAAAATTTAATATCTTTACAGTATATAAGTAAATTATGTCAAGATTCAACTCCAGTAATGATATGGTGCAACAAAATACAAAAATAAAAGAAAATTTAAAAATGGGAGTGGCTCCGCCCTTTTTCATTTAATTTGTCTAGGATACTTTTAACGCCATAAGTCGAACAAAAATTAACCAATCCTTTTGAAATTTGGTAGGGGCATAGATTTTATGGCATTAACTGTTTTCTGTGAAAATGGGCGAAATCGGTTGATGTCACGCCCAGTTTTTATACACAGTCGTCCGTCTGTCCTTCCGCATGGCCGTTAACACGATAACTTGAGCAAAAATCGATATATCTTTACTAAACTCAGTTCACGTACTTATCTGAACTCACTTTATCTTGGTATGAAAAATGAATGAAATCCGACTATGACCACGCCCACTTTTTCGATATCGAAAATTACGAAAAATGAAAAAAATGCCATAATTCTATACCAAATACGAAAAAAGGGATGAAATATGTTAAGGTAATTGGATTGTTTTATTGACGCGAAATATAACTTTAGAAAAAACTTTATAAAATGGTTGTGACACCTACCATATTAAGTAGAAGAAAATGAAAAAGTTCTGCAGGGCGAAATAAAAAACCCTTAAAATCTTGGCAGGTATTACATATATAAAGAAATTAGCGGTATCCAACAGATGACGTTCTGGGTCACCCTGGTCCACATTTTGGTCCATATTTGGAAAACGCCTTCACATATACAACTACCACCTTTCATTTGATACCCATATCGTACAAACATATTGTAGAGTCACCCCTGGTCCACCTTTATAGCGATATCTCGAAACGGCGTCCACCTATAGAACTAAGGCTCACTCCCTTTTAAAATACTCACTAACACCTTTCGTTTGATGCCCATATTGTGCAAACAAATTCTAGGGTCACCCCTGGTCCACCTTTATTGCGATACCTCGAAAATGCGTCCACCTATAGAACTAAGGCCCACTTCCTTTTAAAATACTCATTAACTCCTTTCGTTTGATACCCATATTGCACAAACGAATTCTAGAGTCACCCCTGGCCCACCTTTATGGCGATATCTCGAAACGGCGTCCACCTATAGAACTAAGGCTCACTCCCTTTTAAAATACTCACTACCACCTTTCGTTTGATGCCCATATTGTGCAAACAAATTCTAGGGTCACCCCTGGTCCACCTTTATGGCGATATCTCGAAACGGCGTCCACCTATAGAACTAAGGCTCACTCCCTTTTAAAATACTCACTAACACCTTTCATTTGATACCCATATCGTACAAACGCATTCTAGAGTCAACCCTGATCCACCTTTATGGCTATATCCCTAAATGGCGTCCACCTATAGAACTATGACCCACTCCCTCATAAAATACTCTTTAATGCCTTTCATTTGATACACATGTCATACAAACACATTCCAGGGTTTCTCTCGTTTCATTTTCCTACATGGTTATTTTCCCTTATGTTGTCACCATAACTCTCAACTGAGTATGTAATGTTCGGTTACACCCGAACTTAACCTTCCTTACTTGTTTTTTTTTTTTGTTCAATGTACGAACGAAAGTGATTAGAGTGAAAATTTTATAAAATGATCAGTGAATGTGTAAAATTGTGTAAAGTTGTGAACGATGTTTGCTAGTATTGTATTTAAGGTGGAAAGTAACGTAATGTGTATAGAGCAGGCTAAGTAGGCGATTCGACGTCTGAACATTTTATCTTTGAATGTAAACATATTTGCTTTCATTAAGATACCTCAAAATTTACTCAAGTTATCGTGTTCACGGACAGACGGACGGACATGGCTAAATTAATTTCTTTTTTCGCCCAGATCATTTTGATATATAGAAGTCTATATCTATCTCTACTAGTTTATGCCGTTACGGGGTACCGTTATGCGAACAAAATTAATATACTCTGTGAGCTCTGCTCAGCTGAGAATAAAAAGGAATTTGTTAGTGCAAGTGTGGGCGCAATATGCGGGAGTGACGGGAGGAAAATAAATGCAATGAAAAAACAAGTAAGGACGGGACTGTCTTCGGCTGTGCCGAAGGCTTCATACCTTTCATGAATGGGGCTGAACAATAATCTTATCCCGTTCGTAATGTCCAAATAATCGGATGTATAAGATAAGAAACATATAGTGAACAGATGTATATACCTAAACGATTTTTAAGATTAATATAAAATAAAAAATGGCAAAAAGCCGCTTATCTGAACGATCGGTTGTATGGGATATATATTATATATAGCTCCGATCAAAGCGATATTTTTAGAAAATCTTCTATGATATATAAGAATAACTATCACCAAGTCTAACGTTTTTATATTGGAAATTAAGGAAGAAATTGCCAAAAATCTAAAATCTTTCAGTTGTATGGGATATATATTATATATAGCTCCGATCGAAATGATTTTTTCATGAAATTTTCTATGATATATAAAAATAAATATCACCAAGTTTAACGTTTTTATATTGGAAACTAGCAGACCCGGGAGACGTTGTTCTTCCCTAAATTTGGCCTATCTGCATACATTTTAATAAGCTTTTTCCGTCTAACTCTGCCCTACCTCTCTACACTTTTTCCTAATCTTTTTATTCACTCCTCCCTCCGTCTTTTTCGATTCATCAACATCTTCGTCTCATTCCATCTCTTTCTCAGTCTCCTTCTCTCTTTTCTCTTCTATCAAGTTTTTCTCCTTCTTCTTCATCTCTTATTGCCAGTCCCAGAGGGTGGTATGTATTTTGTTCCAGTATCATTCCGAGTCTCAGTCCCAGTCCCACTCCGAGTCTTAGTCTCAATCCCAGTCCTAGTCCCTATCCCAGTCCCAATCCGTCTCTGGTATACTTCCCGGAAAAAAGCATCGTAAATACTAATATAGGCAAATTTATACACGAAATTTCAGGCAAATCGAATAGGACGTATGTAAATAGGTATGTGGATATTATTAATTCTTGTCTTTATTTCCGCTTCGCATGCATATTTATCAGTTTTGCCAGGTTGATGCGACTTAATCGAATATCACAATGAACTTTAGAACTCTCAGCAACAGCTTTCATTTGATATCCATAATACACACACATTCTAGGGGTATCCGGGTCCATGTGTTGGCCTATATCTGGAGACCCTAGTCACTCAGCGGTGTAAAACTTACTCTGTATTGTAGCACACATCACCAGCTTCAATTTGATACCCATAAAATAAAAACACATTCTAGGTGTATCCGGGTCCATATGTTGGCCCATATCTCGAGACCGTAGTCACCCAGTGGTGTAAAACTTACTCTGTATTATAGCATACATCAACAGCTTCAATTTGATACCCATAATATAAAAACACATTCTAGGTGTATCCGGGTCCAGGTTTTGGGCTATATCTCGAGACCCTAGCCTCCCAGTTGTATGCAAATTATCCTGTACTATAGCACTCATTTGACATCCATATTGTATAAACACATTCTAGGGGTATACAGGTCCACGTTTTGGGCTATATCCCGAGATCCTAGTCACCCAGGGGTATGAAAATTATCCTGTACTATAGCACTCATCAACAGCTTTCATTTGATATCCATATTGTATAAACACATTCTAGAGGTACCCGGGTCCACGTTCCACAATTAGAAATCTAATTGACTTCTGCTAATGCAATTAGATATTCAATTGGCTCGAATTAGAATCAATTATTTTGATAAAGATAAATTTTTTTCAAAGAATGATTGAAGTGAACGAATAATGATGTAAATAAATATAAATAATTGATTCTAATTCGAGCTAATTGAATATCTAATTGGATTAGCAGAAGTCAATTAGATTTCTAATTGCAAAGGTAAACCAATTTTTTTTGCTAATGGCAACTAATTGCAATTAGATTTACCATTAGAAAAAAAATTTCAATTATCTAATGGGAATTAGTTTAACTATTTCTAATTGTTTAATGAATTAGAGAATATAAACCAATTGCATCAATTGCTAATTCTAATTGGAATTTAACATGTATGGATATAGCTATATATAGCTCCGATCAAAGTGATTTTTTCAGCATAACTTCTGTGATATATTAGAATATATATCACCGAGTTTCACGTTTATACTTTCTAAATTGCTACAGGAATGACCAAAGTCGTCTTATCTGAACAATCGGTTGTATGGGAGTTATATGTTATAGTAGTCCGATCCTACCGGATCCGACAAATGTCTAATATAATACAAAAATACATCCTTGTACCAAATTACATTGAGATATCTCAAAGTTTGAGGGACTAGTTTGCGTTCAAACAGACAGACGGACGGACAGACGGACATGGCTATATCAACTCAGGTCGTCGCCCTGATCAATTCGGTATACTTAATGGTGAGTCTATCTTCTATATTTCTCAACGTTACAAACATCGGACCAAAGTTAATATACCATTTAATGTTCATGAAAGGTATAATAAGAAGAGGGGAGAGGAAAACTAGAAATGAGAATCCAATACTGAAACGGGAACAGGAAACAAAGTCGGGTGACGTGTTAAAGGTTTGTTATCGAAGTGTTAACGGCTTGCTATCGATAAGAACTGCTTTCGATGAGTTGTAGGATTGCTATTGTCGGGTTATGGGTTTGCAATTCATTTATTTTCAACGAGTTATCAGTTTTTTTTTCCGATTTATTATCGGTATCGATTTTCTATCGAAGTTTTTTAAATTGTTATCGACAAACACGATATCAATGAGTTATCAGCTTATATCGAATGATTTCATACCGATAAGTTGCGTTATTTTAATAAAAATTTATCGGTTTTTATCGAAATTGTATCGAAATTATATCGAATTGTTCTGGGAAAAAATTTGCTATTGGAGTGTTAACGAATTATTAGCAAGGAGTTTCCGGCATGTTATCGATTTGTTATCGTTATCAAGGAGGTACCGGTGTGTTATTGACAAGCTATCGATACCGAAAAGACTTTAAAAAAATCCCTAACTGATCAATACGAATCCCGAAGAAGTTAAATAAAAAAGCCGAAAACTTGTATTATTTCCATAATAGCCTGTTTAAATTAAATTTTGTACGGTTCTCTCGAAATATTTTGCTGTCCTGAAAATAAAAATTTTGCCAAAAAATATTTGCAATAAAAATCACTTTACTTTCATTGAGGTATGCATTTTACCAATGATGAGCATAACGGGGTCCCTGAAAATTATCCCGACAGCAGCATTGTATGCCATTTCGCACATATCAACTGTAGACCTGGTGGCCAAGAATATAGCGCTAACAACTGCAACTGAGGTCAATGCCTCGGGGCAGCTTTGGGCAGAACATACGGCCATAGTGGTATAGTGTCATCAATTACAAGACGAACAGACTAACTTATCCCTTTGAAAGGGGCTCTTAGAGCCACTAAATAGGTGAATGGCGCAAGGGTGCCTAAATGCCAAAAGAGGCAAAATACGTGTACAACGATGAATCCAAAGTAATGGAAGGAATAGGGCTTGCACTATAATGTGCTGATCTAGAAATAAACAGATCCCACAAGCCGCCAGATCACTGTAGTGATTAGTAGCCGTAACCAAAGCAATAGAAACACTGGAAGAAAAAAGGTTAAGCCGTAGCCGCGTCAATTTTTACATTAACAGCCAAGCAGCTAGGAAATAAGCTCATATAGCACAACGTCTAAAAGTGTGTTATAGACTAAACAATCCCTCGAAAGAATCGAGATAGGAAGAATATTTATCTATATTGAGTCCTTGAGCATATGTGTATAGATAGGAATGAAAAACCGGATAAACTAGCTAAACAGCACCCTCGAAGCTTGTAACGTAAACGTCCCAATAAGCTTGGGTGACATTAGGAGAAGACGAATTGCACATGAATTACCAAGCAGATAATGTTTGGACGCAAGCGTGGGGCTGCAAAGTCTCGAAGGTCATATGCCGGTCTTACAACCTTAGACGAACAAAGTTACTCTTTTCATTGAAAAAAGAGGGCTGTAGGCTTATGACGGATATTCTGACTGGACGCTGTCATCTACAATGACATGCTCTTAATCCCTTAACCCCCAAAACCTTCGGGGAATGTCTTTGTTGCTACAACAACAAAAACAACATACAGCTATCAGATCTCGAAGCAACAAGTAGCAAAGTTCATAGAAAGCTTCTAGTAACTGCAAAGAGGACGGAGTTAGTTTGTAACGCAGGTTCTGGTTTTTGATCGAGTTTTTCAGTTTGGTCGTTAAACAAACTTCTGGTATTACTATGGACTCATTTAGTCTATGTACCGTGCTCACGGATCAGCCAGTTGACCTTATATATTTCATATACAGCTGGGTATATAATGTTCGGTTTCTTGGAACTCACAAAACTCACGAGAGAGCTGTTAATGGTTCTATAATATGCACAGTAGGGGTGTAGTGGTATTGTGAATAAATTGAAGGTCATCGCCTTTGACAACACAATCTGGGTAAAAATGGAGGCTAAGACATTTCGATCTTTCTGCTCATATATGTAGTTGTGTGTTTGTTCAAAAATATGTCTTAATATTCAATAATAATTAAATTGTCAATATCATAAACATTCATTGATTAAAAATAATCATTAAATTTTATAAGAATTCAAAGACCTTTTATTGGTTTTGTATTTAATATCTATGTACAAGTATATGTGTGATTATAATTGCACAATAAAAAATTTGTATCGTATCTACAAAACCAATCAATCTTATTCACATAATTTTTATTTTTATTGCCAATTGAAAGGTGAAGTGTTTTGTAATATAAAACCCATAAACCGACTTTAAGTATGCAATGCAATATTCATATAAACATTGAAGGCTGGTGGTCAATACAAAAACAGATTTTCACATAAATCAGTATTACATAATAAATATTAAATATTACAGTAATAATTGCCGTTATAAATATAATGCTTCGACTTGACTGACTTATTTCGATTTGGTTACAACTTAAATTTTGGTGTGGAATAAGTTTTTAAATGACTGAATTTGTTGAACTCATTTGACTTTAGAATTCAGGGCAAGATATCTACGGATAATGCTTAATTGATAGTTTGCCTAAGCAATATGTTTTCTCTTATGGAAAACAGTTTACCCTCATGTCGCCAGAATCAACATGACGACATATTATTCAGAACAGCCATTAGTGTAAAGGCCAGAGCTCAGAAAGCGTCGATTGCGTAGTTTCTGCTCAGCCATTGGTAGTTACTTAGGCACAAGACAATGGTGGAACTCACCCACTTGCAGTCTGTAATGAACAGATAGTCTTAATGAAAACTTAGCTAGCACATGGTAGTGCGTACAAGCCTGATTCACAAATATTACACGTCTCACTGCTCAGTAGGTTTGCACCAGGTCAAATTTGATAGCACCGTAAACTTTTAAAGCTTCGCGTGAAGCTGATTTCTTCTTCTTTTCCTATCTCTCGCCTCCCTGTTCCTTCTATCTCTCCATTCGTCCGTTTTAACTTTTACTCTTTCGCTCTTCGTTTTTCATATTTATTTGTCTACTTCTCTCATTTAAAGAATTGGCAAATACTAGAAGCTTCCTAGGACTTAAGCCACTTGCTGCTTCTGGTATCACTTCTAATAGCTGGAGTCTTAGCCTGGCAAGCGCAGGGCACGAGCACATAACGTACTCGATTGTTTCCTCCTCCAACCCGCACTTCCTACATCTGCTATCACTGACCAAACCTAATTTAAAGGCACGTGACGCCAGATGGCAGTGTCTAGTCAGAATATCCGTCATGCGTCTACAGTCCTCTCTTTTTAATGGTAGAAGCAACTTTGTTAGTCTAAGGTTGTAAGACCTACACATAATATTCGACACTTTACAGCCCCGCCCTTGAACCCACGCCTTTCCCGCTTGGTCGATCATGTGCACCTCTCGCCTTCGCTTAATTTCGCCCAGTCTAATTGGGACGTCTACGGAGCAAGCTTCAGGGGATGCGCCCTTTTTAGCTAGTTCATCTAGTTTTTCATTCCCATCTATTCCCATATGCCCTGGGACCCAATATAGATGTATGCTTCTCCCTGTCCCTATTCTGTCCAGAGACTGCTTACACTCTAATATGCATTTATATGCTATGCTATGCGAGATTATTGCCTTACTTGCTGCTTGACTGTCAATATAAAAGTTAACATGGTTGCGGCTTAAGCTATTATCTTCCAGTGTTTCTACTGGTTTGGTTGCGGCTAATATTTCCGCTTGGAAAACGCTACAGTAATCCGGCAGCCTGTAGGATCTGTTTATCCGGATCAGCTCAGTATACCGTAGACCCTACTATGTCCACTACTTTGAAACCATCTGTGTACACATGTATCGCCTCGTCCGCCATTTGAGCACCCTTGCGCCAACCGTCCACCTCTATTGTGCCCTTAGTGTGTTGATCTTGTGATTGATGACGCTATGTTTGAAGAGTATTATTCCGAAATTTTTGTGCTGAATTTTCCACACAAATTGGGGCAGCCATTACATACATAAATGACCAAACCAAATTGGTTTAAATATTAGAATTATATCGGTTTTCGTGACAATGAGTGCGCGTTTCAATTTTAAACCAGAGAAGTTTACGCACACGACGAGCTCAACAGCAGCACTGCACGCCCTCTTGATCCTGGTCCCTCGATATGAGATGTTACAGTCTAGTTTCATTCATACTTTTGAATACTAACAATTCAATTCTCAGATATAACCCTCCCACCCTCGCTGAGGACTCTCCGGGACTTGAATCGCGTCACTCCAGTTCTGGTTTTAGTATCCTGTAGAGATGCAGCTCACCTGCAAGAACTCCTTCGCTTCAGCGACAAGAGGCAGATCATGGACCATTGCATTTCTCTATATATAAGGGTATCCTTGCAGCCAAATAAAAATAGGAATTCGCCTACTAACTTAGCTCATTTTTTTGACCAAAAATGGAGAAAATAGCATAATCGCAAAAATAGCAAAATGGCATAAATTAAATATTGTGGCGAATATTAGCATCACTATTCTGTTAGTAAATAATCACAACAACAAAAACAGCAAGCAGCCACACTTACGCACATGTACACATACAAAGCGATGAAGATTATTTCACACACATAAACAGCGGCTTAAAGCAAAGAAATTATCTCACATACACATATGTAGACATCAGCTAAGTGCAAAAGTTGTTACTCACAAATACACACGCATATAGCTAAATTACTAAGCAGGAGATACAACAGTTCTAGAAGGTGAAACGCCTAGACCTTAGGAGAAATATACGGACGAGGCAACAGAGAGTATAAAAGCAGCGCAGTTTGATTTAAACACGTTATTAGTTGTGAAGTAAAATTGTGAAGTACTACCCCCAAAGTAGTCTAAATAAAGACCATTTTGCAATACTGAATATTGGAGTTATCTATTCGACAGTTCAGCGATTCGAACGTTAGCTGAAGGTGCAAAATAATAGGAATCCCCCAAATTTCGTTACAATATCATTCATGCATGCATTTGTATATGGGCAAATCCCAAAAACTTTTACTTTTTTGGATACTCGGGTTATTCACACGGGAAAAACTTAAGGCCAGAAAAAAGTACAAGGACATTAAGTTTGACCTTTTGACTATCCGGTCTGATGATTTTAAAAATCAAGAAAGTTAATAGTAAGTTTTTGCAGAACTTCGAAACGTAAAAAACGTCGATTTTTACACTTTTTCAAGCGATACCCTTGATTTTCTTTACGATAAAATTTTGAGGCATCGCTGAAACGCTATGGAATTTGAACTGAAACTGTTGTTTTGAGACGGAGATTCTAAAAGTATGAGCACAATTAATGTACCCCTCCAATACTCAAAACTATCATCAGTCAAAGTAGCGATACTTTTTTTTGTCATTTTCAATATTGACAGTTTTTTGCTTATAGCTTTTTGAGGCAACTGAGTATTGAAATTTGGATTATGCACGATAAAAGCCTATCAGGGATTTAAAATACCTGGGGCTTCAAATTCGATGTGCCCCTTTCAGTTTTGAAGGTAGAGGCAGAAAAGTGGAAGCACTTGGTTGCGTAAATTTTTTTCAGGAGCATATTTTTTTGTGGGCACAGCTACAATTTTACTTTTATCTCTTCATACCCGTTTGTTAATTTTTTCTCTACACCACATTAGTATACCATCAATTGCCTCATGGTGGAATATTCACGCAAGGAAAGTTATTGATGTCTGTACATGGGGCAAATATACGAAATTTCCGACAAAAATTGGCAATCGTCAAAAAGTGCAGAAAAAAAATTTTTTTTTTTTTTTGTAAACCAGGTTTTAATTAAAAGTAAATGAAAAGAAACACAAATTTGGTACAAAGATTTAAAAAAAAAAAAATAAAAATTGTCTACACTTTTTGACGATTGCCAATTTTTTTCGGAAATTTCGTATATTTGCCCCATGTACAGACATCAATAACTTTCCTTGCGTGAATATTCCACGATGAGGCAATTGATGGTATACTACTGTGGTGTAGAGAAAAAATTAACAAACGGATATGATATATTTGAAGGGTACCCGGTTTCATATTTTTGCCGATTTCTCTAAAACCGGGTTTCGGGTACCAACAAAATTTTACGTAAATATACCCCACATAGATATGTGCATCCTGATAAAATTTCAACACAATCGGTTAAGAAGTGTTTAAATAAGTAAAAAAAATTTAAGGTTTTCCGGGTTTATATTTTTATCAATATCTCCTAAACCGGGTCTCGGGTATTAAAACTTCTTTACCTAAACATACTTCGTTCACATATCTATATGTTTTTAAAGTTTAAAAAGAATCGGTAGACAGGTTTTTAAATAAATGTGTTGCAAACTTTGCAATAAAAAATATTTGGCGGTTATTCGGTTTTATATATTTACCGATATCTACAAAACCGGGTGTCGTGTATCAAAAAAATTTTACATAGCTAACAGCTGTATATATCTCCATATTTTGTTAAAATTTCGATATAATCGGTAAAGAAGTGTTGAAATAAATATATATTTAACATTGCTACCTCAATCTATATATATTTTGCTCGATCTTTTGACTATATCTTTTTGAGGCATTATGTGAGACGAGTAACGGCGATGCACTATAGCTCCAATTTACCCCTCAATGTTCCTAACAAAAAGATATTTGCGTGATAACATGTTTAAAAAAAAATTTTTTTCTCCAAAAAAACCAAAGTTTGGCTGATTTCCCCATATGTACTATTAGGTCGGATAACGCTCCATTAAAAATGCAGTCATCTGAATGGTTGTTTTCAAATATTAATCGTCCTTTTGTTATAATTTAATTATTTGTATAATTTAATTTACATTTAAAAGAAAAGCTAATTCAAGTGTTTTTGTTCATGTAGTCGATTTCGCATACACAATACCTTGACTAAGCCACAGGCAAGGAATAGCAGCGCAACCACCAGCACATTCATGCCGTTTTAACTGTTTTATTCATTGCGCTATTTTGAAAATCCTTTAAAAAGTTTTCTTATGCTAAACGCATACCTTTCAAAACCAAAACACACACCACAAAATTGAAGACAGGTGTGTAGTGAAATTAGAATGAATGTGCCATGCCGCCTTATAGAGAGCAAAAGCATTTGGAACAAAACAAGAGTCTACTCATTAGGCCGGGTCGATTTGTGTGGAGGCAAAAAAATCGCCGACTGCTCTGTGAAAATCAAATTCTAGGGATCAAAATAAGAAACTTTGCCGAAGGAACCATACCTCTAAAACGAATACTGATGTCCCCCCCTTTGGGTCGAACTTTTGGGTAGGGGCAATTTCAATTCTACCTGCTGTGTGTTGCGGTGGCTTAAAAAAACAACACAAGCAATTTTACGATCTGCAATTGTGTCACAGTGATACCTTCATTTTTTAAAACGGTTGAATACGATTTTCACAGAGCAATGAGCGATTTTTAAATCGACCCGCCCTACTACTCATAGTTTGTTTATATTCAAGAACTTATACACAATATAGGGGAGGGAAGTGTTTCTGTTGTCCAAAGTTGTATGCTAGCTGTATTTGATAATGAAGAAGGAGTAAGTATGCAAATTTTGTGAGGATAAGTAAGGTGGTCCGGCTTTTTTACCTTTACCCTGCAAAAACTTTGCTTAGTTTAAATTCCTTTATTGTTTAGCATTTAATCCTATTGTCCGTTATTGTAAAGGCGTTCATATGCATACATATATATGCATGTGCAGTGCATACATATACATATACATATACATATGTATATATTAAGAACAGAGCTGTTTTTGTTTGCATAAATTATTAGGGGGATTCATGTAACCGTATAAATAATGCCTTATAAAGTGTGTAAACGTATAAATTTATCTAGTGCGTAAACGAGCTGTCAAATTTTGTATGACAAATCATTTACACAATTTGTGTGAATTTACGCGCACATTTCATTGTGTAAACGCGGTAAACTCAAAGGAATGCAATCTTGCAGACATTACAGCAGGCATTTTCATCAGAAATCTCCAACATCAGCAAGTTTTAGTTTTGATTTTTCACTTAATCTTGGCATTTTTTAATTTATATGACAATCAAAAAAATTTTGTTTGGCAATAATACAGCTGATAAACAATCAAGTTTATCAAGAGTATTACTGGGTGCGTTCATATAACAGCGCGTGTAAATGGATATAATTTTACATCTTATAAGTTTATATGCTTTCATGAGTCCCCCTATTATTTTTTTTCTTTTGTTGGCGTTGTTGTGTATTTTGGCTGCTTATTCTTTGAATTTTGTGCCCTTAACCGAACTATGGCAATTAATATATGTATACATATATACTTAGTTGTAGTTGTTACAATATACATATGATAGTTATTATTAAAAGTTTCAAGTTTGATCCGATTTTCTAACATATATCTCAATTTTCATATAGAAAGTACATAGGGTTCATTGTTTTCATTTATTAGCACGCTTATTGCCATCATCCGGTGGCAAAGATCCTGAGCCAGATAAATAATTTTGCATGTAAATGCAACAACAACGATTTGAGCCAGATAAATCCAGATAGAAGTCTGTTTCAATTTGTGAGCCAGATAATTTGTTAATTACTTCTTTTTAGTTTGGCAACGCTGCCTTTAATAAACCTACTTTTTCAAAAATAGATGTCGCTGCTTAGCCTTTCGCCGTATGAGTTAAATGAAAAACAGCGGCGACATCTGCCTATCACATTTCGCGTGTGCGAAAATATCACGACAACTGCTTCTCAAGTCTCTCCATGATCCAGAGCATTCCCGTGAGAATTGAGCGTGAGCCGGAGCTGTAAAACTCACTGGAAGACGGCATATATTAGCTTCACTTGTATGTATGTATAACAAGCCAAAAATTGTTACTTATACGCACAGGTACCCGTCTTTTAAACGTCCTTATTTTTGCGCTACAAACATGCTGATTGAAATCTTTGTATGGACGTAAGTTAGCCCAGTCAAGTAGATAGATAACTGCGTAGAGATGGCTTTGGAATATTAGGTCTACGCCTCAGAATATTGTTAAATATTTCTGAGACTTCCAACAACGTCTCTAAACGGGCTGATCATGGATTGTCTTAATTGCATTGACGTACACACAGCACATAGTTAGATGGATCGGCTGCATGCTACATTGCAGGAAGATTACATCGCAATAGGGACTTATAGGACCAACAGTTTAGAGGAAAACGGCACACCGCGTTGTGTTCTCACTTTTACTTTGGACGCTGGTTATCAACCAACTGCTCAGACGGTTGTAAGAAGGAACCCGTAAACTTAAGGCGTGCGCAAAGAATGGTACAGTGGTCATAAGTGGAAAATTCATTTCATCAGTTAGCTATTTTATGGACCGAGTGCTTCGAGGAATATATACCTTGGCATCTAATGTCGTGTTGAGTGCCAACACGCTGAATACGGCTGTGGTCTTGTTTACTCAGAGGCATAAGATCCCGAATTGTACTAAGCCTAAGCTAGGAGAGGTCATCCTAATGGAGAAGTAAGTAAGTTTTCGTGGAAGCTCAACGTGAGGAGGAGAAGAAGGCGTCGGAGGCACTTTATGCATTTGTAAGAATTCTGGGGTGTACTGGATATTTACAGCGATTGCTAAAACTATCCCAAACTATGGGACCTTGTTTAGTGGACAGACACACAAAAAATAACTTACCTCAAAAAGGTAGACGGGGTATGAGGGCTATTAAGGCTTAACATAACTAGAGCCTTGAAAAAAAACCCAAAGGCTGCACTGTATATCATTTTCCACACCCTACCTGTAGACATGGTGGCGAGGTACATAAAACTAGCAACTGTAACGATACCTAATGCCTCGGTACAACTTGAGTACATACGAACTGACTACCTATTCCCTGTTGGACAAGAAAACACTACGTGTTCCCGTAGCTGCGCATCGATGGGGCACAATTCAGATGGAAAGTTGGCGCAAGAGCGCTTGAATGGCAGACGAAGCGATGCACGTGGACATCGATGAATCCAAAGTAATTTACGGGGTAAGGTGAACGATATACTGTGAAGAAATAAACAGATTCTGTAAGCTGCCAGGCCGCTGTGGTATTTTTCAGGCGGCAGTAAAAGCCGTAACTAAAGTAGTAGAACACTAGAGGAAAGCCGCTTATATTGATATACAAGCGGCAATTAATTAATCTCACATGGCAAAACACCGAAAATTGCTATAGGAAGAAATATACATCAATATGGGATCAACCCTAAGTATATGGGATTACATGGAAATGAAAAAGCGGATAAGCTAGCTAAAAAGGGCGTATGCTCGAAGCTTGTGCCACAGACGCCCAAATCAAATTGGGCAAGATTAAAGGAACGCGGAGTTGCATACTATCGACCAGGCAGGAAAGGCGTGGAATCAAGCGCGGAGCTGCAAATTGTCAGAGATCATGTGCCGATCTTACGAACTAAGACTATCAAAGTTACTGTTGTGATCAAAAAGAGAGGACTGTAGGGTTATGATGGGCGTTCTGACTGGACACTGCCGTCTAGCATCACTTGGTTTTGAATTAGGCCTCGCCAGTGCAAGCAGATGTATGAAGTAAGTGATGGAGGGGTGAAAGCGATTGAGCACGTGCTGTGATCATATCCTCCGCTCGCATGGGGTGAAACAGCTATCATATCTAGAAACAGTAGCAAGTACCGAAGGAGGGAGTAATTTTATAACATAACTCCTAGTTTATGATAGGGCTTTTCAGTTTGGTCGTTTTTCAAACTTCTTGTAACACTAAAGGATGTCAAAACTTATATACTCACGTTTGCAAAAGTTTGTGGACGAGGTGGCGGCAACTGTGTTGGTGGGCGCATACCCAATTGTTGTGGTGATGGTGCTGGGCTGTAGCGTGGTTGATGCATTATGTCCACTTCTCTTTTTTACGGAAAACTCTGGATCTATTTTGTACTATAAATAAAAAGTAAAAATTTAAGTGACCGAAAGATTAACCAAATAATAAACTATGTTTAACTCGTTCATATACATAAACAATTCTTAAGGCAGACTTCCTACATACGTTGAGCCAACATCAAGTCACATACAAATATATAAACAGGACCCGTTAGTGCGGAAACGGTTTTTCTCCAAAGCAAAATTGACAGGAGATGACGGAAAATCATTCCAGGAAAATTCAGATATACCTGAGAGGTCATGCTATTCAAACCAGGCATATCAGCTTCAGAGAGGGAGGAAACTTTAAGACACCATCGGACAACGAATATGTACCCAATACCCGAGGCTACCTTTGTCTAGGAATTAGAAAATATAACATTGTATCAAATACGCCTATGACTGCCTTCTCAGAAGATGCAAACAACACATCGGAAGTTGAGGCGTATGCTGCGACGAGTGTAGAGATCTATTGATTATCTATAAGTGTGAAACCAGCAGGGCAAAGAGAGTTGTATAAAAAATCTCTGTACGGACATGGAATCTTCCAGATAATCAACGAGGTTGAGGAAAGCCCTACCCGGACGAAATATAGCCTAAGAACTGATAACGGGAAATAATACTGAAGGGCTGGGAAAAAAAGATCTACACACGAAATACGTAGCCAACAATACCAGGTTAATGACAGATACCAAAACTAAATGGACTGTAGAAACCTTTTCTGAGTCTAACTCTCTGGTTCCGCATGTGGTATCCCCTACTTTGCCACAAAGCTTCGATTTAAAAATGGCTAAAACTATTGCTAAAACTGAACATCGTTTCGCACGTTGGAGTAGTCATCATACTTAAGGCTGGAAAAATCACTAATCTGCACCCTATAAAATTGTAGGATCATTAGTTTAATATATTTGCTACTCAAATGATATGAGAACATACGCATATTTATATAAAGTCTAATATGAACGAAAAGTTATTATCTTTAGCACAATCCGCTTACACCAAGGACAAGCATGGATAGCATGGTCAAGAATACAGAGTCGGAATACCAAAATATATTAATTTGTCTTCCCGAATGTTTAGTAAATTTGATTGAATGAAAGCTGAGCTGTAGGAGGATTTCTTTCCAATGCGGTCAATATGACGCCACTAAATCGTTGATCATTAACCGATTGCTTAGATGGTTTAACTGAGGACACTTCTTTCTCACAGCGTAAAGAGATAACGTTTCGGTAATCGGAATTTGCAAACGCCTGTCTGCAGTTAGCGCTCTCTCAGATCCAGCGTATCGAGAAGTTTATACGTCTAACATAGGGCTAACCTCCAACGCTGAAACTACGGAGTAGGGAGCATAGGCTCCCGAATTGGACAAAACTTAAGCTGAGAGGGGCGAAAGACAACACAACACGGTATATCCCAACTTAACAATTGCAAACAGAGACGGGAGCACCACTGACCACCAAACACAAAATTTTCAGCTTAAAAACCCCAATTACATATTACCCAAATTCAAAGTCTCAAAATCAAAAACCACAAGATGCAGTCCCCGAGAGTTTTTTGGAGCAACGTCACAAAATCGTAAACTTGAAATCCCCAAAATGTAAATAAGACAACCATATTATCTACCATAACATTGAGCGCAAGTAGAGTCCAGAATGGTACATACATAAATACAAACCCAAAGGCGGTTCGACGAGGGACCGGCGTACGCAGAATACGTTATAGTTATCATAAGTAGAAAATGCCTTCCAGAAATTAACTCTTAGATGGAACGGCGCTTCGGGATATACATACCTGGTCATTCAATGTCGGCTTGCCCGCCAACGCGGAGAAGAAGGATATGATCTGTTTACCAAGAGGTATAAGGTTACAAATCGAACTAGGCTTAAGCTAGGTGAGTGATCCTGTAGGAGAAACTTTGTACAAAATATCTATGAGTCCTTCTAGACGGTTGCGTGAACCCAATCACGGGGCTGTATAGTGTCGAATATCATGTAAAGGTCCTACAATCTTAGACTAACAAAGTTGCTCCAATCATTAAAAAGAGAGGACTGGAAACTAATGATGGATATTCTGACTGGACATTGCCTTCTGGCGTCGCAAGGTTTTAAATTAGGCCTGGTCAGTGATAGCAGATTTTGGAAGTACGAATTGGAGGAAGAGACGATCCAACACGTTTTGTAATCGTGCCCTGTGCTTTCCAGGCTAAGACTTCAGCTATAAGCTGTGATACAACTGTCAGATCTAGAAGGAGCAAGTGGCATAGGTAAAAGAAAGCTCCTAGTATTTCCCAAGAGGACGGAGTTATTTTATAACATAGGTCCAGGTTTTTGATAAGGGTTTTCAGTTTGGTCGTGAAACAAACTTCTGTTAATACTATGTACTCATTCAGTCTATGTGAGGTCCTCATGGACGGGCCAGTTAGACCCAACCTAACCTAATAAGAAGAGTATAGAGCTTCGCTGCATTAAATAAAGTTGAGTTCTGATAGATATTTTTATACTCAGTTGAGCAGAGCTCACAGAGTATATTAACTTTGATTGGATAACGGTTGGTTTTACAGGTATAAAGGAATCGAGATAGATATAGACTTCCATATATCAAAATCATCAGTATCGAAAAAAAATTTGATTGAGCCATGTCCGTCCGTCCGTCCGTCTGTACGTTAACACGATAACTTGAGTAAATTTTGAGGTATCTTGATGAAATTTGGTATGTAGGTTCCTGGGCACTCATCTCAGATCGCTATTTAAAATGAACGATATCGGACTATCACCACGCCCACTTTTTCGATATCGAAAATTTCGAAAAACCGAAAAATTGCGATAATTCATTTCCAAAGAAGGACAAAGCGACGAAACTTGGTAGGTGGGTTGATCTTATGACGCAGAATAGAAAATTAGTAAGATTTTGGACAATGGGTGTGGCACCGCCCACTTTTAAAAGAAGTTAATTTAAAAGTTTTGCAAGCTGTAATTTGGCAGTCGTTGAAGATATCATGATGAAATTTGGCAGGAACGTTACTACTATTACTATATATGTGCTAAATAAAAATTAGCAAAATCGGATGAAGAAGATGCCCACTTTTTAAAAAAAAAAAATTTTAAAGTCAAATTTTAACAAAAAATTTAATATCTTTACTGTATATAAGTAAATTATGTCATCAACATTCAACTCCAGTAATGATATATGTAATTTCAAAATGGGCGTGGCTCCTCCCATTTTCATTTAGTTTGTCTAGAATAGTTTTAATGCCATAAGTCGAACAAAAATTTACCAATCCTTTTTAAATTTGGTAGCGGCATAGATTCTATGACGGTAACTGTTTTCTGTGAAAATGGGCGAAATCGGTTGAAGCTACACCCAGTTTTTATACACAGTCCACCGTCTGTCCTTCCGCTCGGCCGTTAATACGATAACTTGAGCAAAAACCCATATATATTTACTAAACTTAGTCCACGTACTTATCTGAACTCGCTTTATCTTGGTATAAAAAATGGCCGAAATCCGACTATAACCGCGCCCACTTTTTCGAGATCGAAAATTACGAAAAATGCCATACTTCTATACCAAATACGAAAAAAGGGATGAAAAATGGTAATTTGATTGGCTTATTAACGCAAAATATAACTTTAGAAAAAAATTTGTAAAATGGGTGTGACACCTACCATATTAAGTAGAAGAAAATGAAAAAGTTCTACAGGGCGAAATCAACAGCCCTTGGAATCTTAGCAGGAATATTGTTCGTGGTATTGCATATATAAATAAATTAGCGATACCCGACAGATGATGTTCTGGATCACCCTGGTCCATATTTTGGTCGATATCACGAAAACGCCTTCACATATACATCTAAGGGCCACTCGCTTTTAAAACCCTCATTAATACCTTTAATTTGATACCCATAACGTACAAACACATTCTAAAGTCACCCCTGGCCCACCTTAATGGCGATATCTCGAAAAGGCGTCCACCTATAGACCTAAGGCCCACTCCCTCTTAAAATGCTCAGTAAAACCTTTCGTTTGATACCCATATCGTACAAACATTCTAGAGTCACCCTTGGTCCACCTTTATGGCGATACCTCGAAAAGGCGTCCACCTATACACCGAAGGCCCACTCGCTTTTAAAATACTCATTAACACCTTTCATTTGATGCCGATATCGTACAAGCACATTCTAGAGCCACCCCTGGTCCACCTTTATGGTGATATCTCGAAAAGGCGTCCACCTATAGAACTAAAGATCACTCCCTTTTAAAATACTTATTACCACCTTTCATTTGATACCCATATCGTACAAACCCATTCTAGAGTCATCCCTGGTCCACCTTTATGGCGATATCCCTAAATGGCGTCCATCCATAGAACTATGGCCTACTCTCTCTTAAAATACTCTTTAATACCTTCCATTTGATACACATGTCATACAACCACATTCCAGGGTTACCCTAGGTTCATTTTCCTACATGGTGATTTCCCCTTATTTTGTCTCCTTAGCTCTCAACTGAGTATGTAATGTTCGGTTACACCCGAACTTAGCCTTCCTTACTTGTTCTTATTCGCGAGTGCTAAATCATAAATTATTTGATACCTTAGGAAAAAAGGCATTTAAAAAAATTTATATTTTTACGCTGATTAATGGGTTTTACAACATTTGTATTCACACTAATAAGCAAAACTATCTCCGCACCAAGTTTCACTTTCTCATGGAATGTCGTATATGACTAAAATTGCAGAAGTTTTAAGCCAGGCGTCTGCACTCCGTAGCGCAATTGTGCTCTCACTACTTGAGCGTAAAGTCAATCACTTTCAAATTATGGATACCTATGTTTCAAACTTAATTTGAATTTTATTAGTTTTGGGAACTATCGAATTAAAACTATCGAGCAATTCGATAGTTCACTCATTTGCATTCATTCGATAGTCATTTGAAATTCTTTTATTACTAATTTTTCTAATTACTAGTTTTCAATATTAATGATTCTATCATTACTATTTTTTCGCTTCGTTCATTATATTTAAATTTTTACTGCGCATATATCAGTGATCCCAATTAAAAAGTTATTAAAATAAATGTTAACGCTTGGCATACTTCAGCCTAATCGGCAAACGTTTTAAGCGTGGTTTCAAATTTGTATCTGAGGAAGTGCTTTTAACCAGTTAAATTGTGTAGAGATATTCTAATGCGTTGTATTGAAGAGATCATCCGTTTGGGAGTTTTTCGCCAAAAATAGCAATGAAATTTAAAAAAATTTCAATTTTCTAGAAACACATCAAATTTAAATGACCATAAACATCCGTCTTCTTCAGAACAGAGGAATGTAACTTCTGGAGAAATAACGCTTATAACTTCTGAAGAGAAACCTAGTTCTACTTCTCTTTCATCAACTACTATAGTAAGTACAGCGAGCAGTTCATTAACAGTACCTGTCGAAGACATTTCCAATAGTGGATGTTTGAGAAGGACTGTTCAACCCAAATTATGTTGTTAAACAATACAGATACAAATTCATTTTCACTAATCTTCTGGATGTTGTTTTTATTGTTATAACGGCGTAAAATCTCCAAAAGGGTTTGGGGGGTAGTACTGACATATTGGCCATATGAATTAGTAAGACTCAGTGGGTTGCGAACCAAAACCTTTTGCATATCATGCATGCGCTTTGCATAATATGTAACAAAGGCATTTAAATTGAATATTTGCATTATTTACATGAAACACAATTTATCCCATTTTAGTCACGCTCAACATTTTGTCTTATATAGGTTTGTTCGATGTCCAAAAATTGTTCTTTTGTATAGTAAATGTACTACAAAAAAAAAATAATTAAAAAAAAAGTGTTAAGTTAAACGGTTTTATTGAAAACGATGCTTACATTAAGTAATAATAATACTAAAAGCTAATTATTTTCTAGGTAGGTCCTAAGTAGGTACAAATTATCACACTCCTCATCAATTTAGGGCGTTGATCAGACAAATAACACTGGTCAACAACATTTTTGTACATGGGTCGTGCGTATATTTTTATACTCAGTTGAGCAGAGCTCACAGAGTATATTAAGTTTGATTGGATAACGGTTGGTTGTACATATATAAAGGAATCGAGATAGATATAGACTTCAATATATCAAAATAATCAGGATCGAAAAAAATGTGATTGAGCCATGTCCGTCCGTCCGTCCGTTAACACGATAACTTGAGTAAATTTTGAGGTATCTTGATGAGATTTGGTATGTGGGTTCCTGAGTGCTCATCTCAGATCGCTATTTAAAATGAACGATATCGGACCATAACCACGCCCACTTTTTCGATATCGAAAATTTCGAAAAACCGAAAAAGTGCGATAATTCATTACAAAAGACAGATAAAGCGACGAAACTTGGTAGATGAGTTGAACTTATGACGCAGAATAGAAAATTGGTAAAATTTTGGACAATGGGCGTGGCACCGCCCACTTTTAAAAGAGCGTAATTTAAAACTTTTGCAAGCTGTAATTTGGCAGTCGTTGAAGATATCATGATGAAATTTGGCAGGAACGTTACTCCTATTACTATATGTACGCTTAATAAAAATTAGCAAAATCGGAAAGGACCACGCCCACTTTTAAAAAAAAATTTTTTTTAAGTAAAATTTTAACAAAAAATTTAATATCTTTACAGTATATAAGTAAATTATGTCAACATTCAACTCCAGTAATGATATGGTGCAACAAAATACAAAAATAAAAGAAAATTTCAAAATGGGGGTGGCTCCGCCCTTTTTCATTTAATTTGTCTAGGATACTTTTAACGCCATAAGTCGAACAAAAATTAACCAATCCTTTTGAAATTTGGTAGGGGCATAGATTTTATGACGTTAACTGTTTTCTGTGAAAATGTGCAAAATCGGTTGATGCCACGCCCCGTTTTTATACACAGTCGTCCGTCTGTCCTTCCGCATGGCCGTTAACCCGATAACTTGAGCAAAAATCGACATATCTTTAATGAACTTAGTTCACGTGCTTACTTGAACTCACTTTATCTTGGTATGAAAAATGAACGAAATCCGATTATGACCACGCCCACTTTTTCGATATCGAAAATTACGAAAAATGAAAAAAATGCCATAATTCTATACCAAATACGAAAAAAGGGATGAAACATGGTAAGGTAATTGGATTGTTTTATTGACGCGAAATATAACTTTAGAAAAAACTTTATAAAATGGTTGTGACACCTACCATATTATGTAGAAGAAAATGAAAAAGTTCTGCAGGGCGAAATAAAAAACCCTTAAAATCTTGGCAGGTATTACATATATAAATAAATTAGCGGTATCCAACAGATAATGTTCTGGGTCAACCTGGTCCACATTTTGGTCGATATCTGGAAAACGCCTTCATATATACAACTACCACCACTCCCTTTTAAAACTCTCATTAATGCCTTTAATTTGATACCCATATCGTACAAACTCATTCTAGAGTCACCCCTGGTCCACCTTTATGGCGATATCTCGAAAAGGCGTCCACCTATAGAACTAAGCCCCACGCCCTTTTCAAATACTCATTAACACCTTTCATTTGATACCCATATCGTACAAACTCATTCTAAAGTCACCCCTGGTCCACCTTTATGGCGATATCTCGGAAAGGCGTCCACCTATAGAACTAAGCCCCACGCCCTTTTAAAAATACTCATTAACGCCTTTCATTTGATACCCATATCGTACAAACAAAGTCTAGAGTCACCCCTGGTCCACCTTTATTGCGATACCTCGAAAAGGCGTCCACCTATAGAACTAAGGCCCACTCCCTTTTAAAATACTCATTAACTCCTTTCGTTTGATACCCATATTACACAAACGAATTCTAGAGTCACCCCTGCTCCACCTTTATGGCGATATCTCGAAACGGCGTCCACCTATGGAACTAAGGATTACTCCCTTTTAAAATACTCATTAACACCTTTCATTTGATACCCATATCGTACAAACGCATTCTAGAGTCAACACTGATCCACCTTTATGGCTATATCCCTAAATGGCGTCCACCTATAGAACTAAGGCCCACTCCCTCATAAAATACTCTTTAATGCCTTTCATTTGATACACATGTCAAACAAACACATTCCAGGGTTTCCCTCGGTTCATTTTCCTACATGGTTATTTTCCCTTATGTTGTCACCATAGCTCTCAACTGAGTATGTAATGTTCGGTTACACCCGAACTTAACCTTCCTTACTTGTTTTTATTGCTTTTGCACCCAGAAATAAGAATATGAACATAAAAGAGTTTTTGATTTGGATTTGTTCGAAAAAAATGAGAAAAACGAAAAACATGAAAAATCATCAAAATTTGACATAGATTTGATTTATTCTAGTATAGTAAAAATCAGTTTAAGATTTATTCTTATAAGTTTAGTTTTAGAATACAGTTTAAATGTTTAAAAATGCTTTTTCCTACTTTTCCTGCCATATTCGGTAACATTTTCTCTTATTAACGTCCAAATATAGTCCCCCATCATGCTTTCCGTATACTGGCCTTGGTAGCGTTTCTCAAACTCCATTATATCTTGATGGAATCGCTCCCCATGTTCTTCTGAATAAGCTCCCATATTATCTTTGAATTTATCCAGATGTGAATGTAACATGTGCATCTTTAGCGACATTCTACATACGATGGCGGAAAATTCGTAATCATGCCAGTTATCAGCTCATCATAATTTTCATCCCTATGATTTCCAAGAAAGCCATGAACTACTGCCTTAAAACTGTTCCATGCTAGTTTCTCCTCATTGCTAAGTAGGTCCGGGAAAATATCGCAGTTCATAATTTTTTTTATTTGAGGGCCAAAAAAGACTCCAGCTTTAATTTTCGCCTCTGACAGCTTTGGAAAAAAAGTCTACAAATATTTGAAAGCTTTAGACTCAATATTAAGAGCCTTCACAAATTGTTTAATAAGGCCCAATTTAATATGCAATGGCGGCATCAATATATTTTTAGGATCGATAATTGCTTCATGTTTAATATTAAATCTTCCCACTCCATACTCAGTACGTTCAGGCCAATGTTTTTGGCGATAGTGGGCGGCATCATTTCTGCTATCCCAAAGGCAAAGATAACAGGAGTGTTTGATATATCCACCTTGCATTCCAGTAAAAAAAAAAACAAACCATCTTGAAGTCTCCAATAACTTCCCATTTGTATTCCGTATATTTAATTGCAGTTAATAGCATTTTAATACTGTCATAATTTTCTTTGAGATGTATGGAATGTGCCAGTGGAATAGATGGAAATTTGTTCCCATTGTGTAGTAGAACTGCTTTTAGACTTTTTGTTGAGCTGTCGATAAAGAGGTGCCATTCATTTGTATTACACGGAATACCAATTGCTTCAAATAAACCTTTCACGTCATAGCAAAAACAGAGTCCATTTTCCTTACTGTAGAAACAAGAAATTTCTTCATGACGCTTTCTTTGCCGAGCTATTCGAACATCAGAAGTAAGTAAATTTCGTTGTTTAAGCCGCGATGCTAATAACTCTGCTTTGCCTTTTGATAGATTTAAGTCTCTTATTAAGTCATTGAGATCTTCAAAGTTGATGAGATATGGTATTCCTGGTTCAAATTGAGGAACAAATTCGGAATGTACGGATGCAGATGAACTCGGTGTTTGAAAGCTGCCTTGAGGGAATAGTTGCTTTTCCAACACAGGTGGATCAGGTGCAGGATTTTGTTCCGAATGTGGTACTGGAGCGGATGTCGATGGTAGTTTCGGATATACTGTTTTCCTTTAACGTTTCCCTTTCAGTGGTTTCACTATAAAAAAATAGCAATCAGTGTCATGATTACTCGGTTCCCTCCAAATCCTCGGCACTGCGAACTTCATGGCTCTTTTCTCACCCTGGTACCAAACTATAATAAAACGTAAAGCATTTCATTACAATTTCAGTTATTATGCAATTATATATATGTAGATATATTTATATATATATGAAAGAGTTAGTGCAATAAAAAAGAGAAAATAAACTTACGCTCCAGAATGCTTATGCAAGAGTTACATGAAACATGTGTCGCCCACAACGAGTGACCCAAGAAACTACAGCTTCTTAAAAAAAATTTTACTTACAAAAACGCTATCAGATGGCTGGCATGCTCTATTGCTAGGCCTGCCAATACATCAGTAAAAGTTTCTATAAGTTTCTTAATATGTACTTAACGAATTGCCAAATCTACCTAAAATCATGTGTATCTGGGACCTTTTATCTCCTTTTTACTGTTTCTCAGCCACATTTTTTTTTTTTAAGATGAGTATGTTGTGCTTTAAGTAGATCTTTTTTCGATGCATCGGTGCATCAGGTAGCTACCCGCCGCCCTCTATCGACCGAAATAGCGCGAAAGGACCTTATTGGTGCAAAAATGCAAAATTTTCAAATCGCATTCTACAAAACCAAATATTTTTGAATCGTAAGTGCTTTTTTTTTATATAATTGAACATAGAATCCGAATATATAGGGCAAAACCCATGTACAAAAAAAAATTTTTTTTTTTGTTGACCTGTGTAATTGATACTAAACTGCTCATATCTTTATAAATGATAGTTTTATGTATGTATAAGTAAGACCAACTGAATCTTAATCAGGTTATGCTACGCTTCACATTTTTATTTATTTGTCTGATCAACGCCCTAGATTGATGAGGAGTGTAATAATTAGTACCTACTTAGGACCTACCTAATTATTTTCTAGCGTTTAGTATTAATATTACTTAATGTAAGTATTGTGTTCAATAAAACCGTTTAACTTAAAAATTTGTTTAGTTATTTTATTTTCAAGTTTTTAGTATTTATTTAATTGCCTATTATTTCTCATTCTATTTAGTTCATTTAGTGACTCATTATTATAAGCACTCTTTCCTGACAATTGGTTACATTCGAACTCCTCAATACATATTCCTTCCAAAGACTTTACTCGACTCAGCGCCACGTCTGCTTGTCCCTACTCCAACTCCGAAATATTTTGATGTCACTTCTACCGGGATGTATGTGATATTTCTTCCAAATATGAGCCAAATCGGATTTTTTTGAAATATCTCGATCCTTTCGCCACCTAGCGGGAATTTTTCCTCTTGTTTTTGCATTGTCATCCGGTTCTGTACTATATTCCATGTTTCTAGCTAGCAGCTCGCTCGCTACACCGAGTCAAGCTAAATAAAACCGTTTAAAAACATCGGTTCTGGCCTCGGGCTTGCTAAAGAGCAGATCAAATGAATGAATGAAAAGATTCATTCGATATTTAAAATCTATATATATAAAAATGAATTGCTGTTCGTTAGTCTCGCTAAAACTCGAGAACGGCTGAACGGATTTATCTTATCTTGGTCTTGAATTATTCGTGGAGGTCTAGGGAAGGTTTAAAAGGTGAGAAAAATTCTAATAATTGCCGGGAAAATACTCAAAACAGCATATTTCCTCGAGATATAGGCCAAAACGTGGACCCGGGTACCCCTAGAGTGTGTTTATAGAATATGGATATCATATGAAAGCTGTTGATGAGTGCTTTAGTAGAGGGTAATTTTCATACCCCTGGGTGACTAGGGTCTCGAGATATAGGCCAAAACGTGGACCCGGGTACCCCTAGGGTGTGTTTATAGAATATGGATATCAAATAAAAGCTGTTGATGAGTGCTTTAGTAAAGGGTAATTTTCATACCCCTGGGTGACTAGGGTCTCGAGATATAGGCCAAAGCGTGGACCCGGGTACCAATAGGGTGTGTTTATAGAATATGGATATCAAATAAAAGCTGTTGGTGAGTGCTTTAGTAGAGGGTAATTTTCATACCCCTGGGTGACTAGGGTTCCGAGATATAGGCCAAAACGTGGACATGGGTACCCCTAGAATATGCATATCAAATGAAAGCTCTTGATGAGTGCTTTAGTAGAGGGTAATTTTCATACCCCTGGGTGACTCGGGTCTCGAGATATAGGCCAAAACGTGGACCTGGGTACCCCTAGAATGTGTGTATAGAATATGGCTATCAGATGAAAGCTGTTGACGAGTGCTTTAGTAGGGGGTGATTTTCATACCCCTGGGTGACTAGGGTCTCGAGCTATAGGCCAAAAAGTGGACTCGGGTACCCCTAGAATCTGTTTATAGAATATTGATATCAGATTAAAGCTGTTGATGAGTGCTTTAGTAGAGGGTAATTCTCATACCCCTGGGTAACTAGGGTCTCGAGATATAGGCCAAAACGTGGACCCCGGTACCCCTAGAATTTGTTTATAGAATGTGGATATCAAATGAAAGCTGTTGATGAGTGCTTTATTAGAGGGTAATTTTCATATCCCTGGGTAACTAGGGTCTCGAGATATAGGCCAAAAAGTGGACCCGGGTACCCCTAGAATCTGTTTATAGAACATTGATATCAGATTAAAGCTGTTGATGAGTGCTTTAGTAGAGGGTAATTTTCATACCCTTGGGTGACTAGGGTCTCGAGCTATATGCCAAAAAGTGGACCCGGGTACACCTAGAAAGTGTTTATAGAATATTGATATCGAATGAAAGCTGTTGATGAGAGCTTTAGTAGAGGGTAATTTTCATACCCCTGGGTGACTAGGGTTTCGAGATATAGGCGAAAACGAGGACCCGGGTACCCCTAAAATGTGTTTATAAAATGTGGATATCAAATGTAAGCTGTTGATGAGTGCTTTATTAGAGGGTAATTTTCATACCCCTGGGTGACTATGGTCTCGGGATATAGGCCAAAATGTGGTCAGACGGAAAAAGCTTATTAAAATGTATGCAGATTGGCCAAATTTAGGGCAGGACAACGTCTGCCGGGTCTTCTAGTAATTCAATAACTAACTATCGATCGTTGAATTCATTCGATAGTTCACAACACTACTTTTTATATATTTAATTGGGGGCGAGCTCTTGGGCTCTTGGGAAAACACCCGCTTTACGATAAAAATGTTTAACTCTGTCTTTAATATTTCACTAACCAGTTGAGAATTACAGGCGCACTCAATGGTTAGTGAAACAAACGGAAGAAAAATGTTCATAGTTTAAGTCACTTAAACAAACGCTGTCAATGCAAAAGTGGTGTAACCCCACCAAAAGCAAGTTCAGGGATTTAGCTTCTGCCATCCAGAGTCTAACAATGATCTAGATTATATCACTTGAAGCGACATATTTGAGCAAACAAAGTTGTATTATTCTTCTATTGTATTGTGTTGAAAGCTGACATAAATGAGGAAGGATTTTACAGCACAGCTGAGACGAAAATACATATACAGCCAAATTCTAAATTAAAATTCCTTGTGAGTTTTTCCCTTCTCCCTTTCCTCCTATTCTGAACAGCGTTGCCGCGAGCTTCGAAAAAAATGTATCAATTTCCAAGCAAAAAATGTATCAAAATGTATCAAACTCATCAATGGCAACCATTTTTATTATTTTTCCTTTAAAAATAAATAACACTAGATATTTAAAAAAAAATCCATATTTATTTTAGTAATATCTATTTATACATCATTTGTCTAACAAAAACCTCTGATAATTTGCACAAATTTACACACTTAGACTTATTAGGCAATTTTTTTATGCATAGGTACATAGTAAAAAAACGTATACATACAATTAGATTTTTTTAAAAAACAATTCATGAAATAAAGGTTTTAATTTTTTGACAAAAACTGAAGACTTAAAAAACTAGAATTAACAAATTTTCTTACTCATATTCATTTTTAATTTTCTTCGCAAACATAACAGCTTCAGCCGTTTCTATATTGTACTTATTTTTTAAATTTGTTTTTATCAAATTAAATTGTGAAATAAAATTAAAGAAAAAAAACTTTTTTAAAAATAAGCTTTTATTATTGGTTAATAAAATTAACTAAAAATTAAAAAATAAATTGACTGTAAAGAAATATAACACTTTATAAGTTCATTGTAACCTTTAACGATAGTTAGGCTTTTTCGTCTGCGACAAAGTGTTATATTTCTTTACAGTCAATTTATTTTTTACTTTTTAGTTAATTTTATTAACCAATAATAAAAGCTTATTTTTAAAAAAGTGTTTTTTTCTTTAATTTTATTTTTTCCTTTTTAATTCGTTTTATAAACAAGTAATAGAGGCTTGTTCTTAGAAAAGCTTTTTTCTGAAATTTAATTTAAATATGAATTTTTTTTTATTTTTAGTAGGGTAAAATATTGTTTGAATTAGTTATGTTATCTTTACTTAGTTATTTGTAAAGTTTCTCATCCTATCCATTTCTTTTAATGCATCAACATTACAAGGTTTCTTCCAAGTCAAGTTTGAACAGTCAAGTTCTTCTATTCGAGTGTTAACTAACAATTTTTGTTGTTATATCGGCCTACTGATTTTAAGATCGCGGGTTCGAATCGAGCTCAAGGCCTAACAATAATTTTTTATCATTATTATTGTTATGATAAATTTTTTCTTAATTGAAAAAATTTTTAAACTAGAATAGAAGAAAGAAAAAATTTTAGACAACTGCCAAAGCTCGTTGTATAGATCCATTTCGGGAACTGCTAAATTCCTTCATCGGCAACGTTTAGGCGCCGCTGCTATAACCATTCAGCCATCACAGCGGTTTTTTGTTTGTCTTCATTAATCCTACTTCTATTCTGGTTCGTGCCAATTGATATTCACAACACTGCGACATCTGTTGCAGTATGGATGTGAAAATTGGACCCGCGATCTTAAAATCAGTAGGCCGATATAACAACAAAAATTGTTAATACATCCCAGAGCACGGGGAAAAAAGTGTCAATAAAATATGACACTATGGCAGCATTGCCATCAAACAAGTCCAATTTTCACATCCATTCTGCAACAGATGTCGCAGTGTTGTGAAAATCAATTGGCACGAACCAGAATAGAAGTAGGATTAATGAAGACAAACAAAACACCGCTGTGATGGCTGAATGGTTATAGCAGCGGCGCCTAAACGTTGCCGATGAAGGAATTTAGCAGTTCCCGAAATGGATCTATACAACGAGCTTTGGCAGTTGTCTAAAATTTTTTCTTTCTTCTATTCTAATTTAAAAATTTTTTCAATTAAGAAAAAATTTATCATAACAATAATAATGATAAAAAATTATTGTTAGGCCTTGAGCTCGATTCGAACCCGCGAGTGTTAACTAACTTAAAATCATATTTTATTGTGACTTTGCCTATGTCGCGTTCAGTTTACAACTACTCATTGCAGATCTCTGCTCTGTTCCATCGCCAAAAATCTGTAAAACAAAATCAAGTGCACAGAAAAGTATGCAACAAAAAGCATGCAACATTTAGCGATAACAGCCTAACTTCTACGTTTGTTGCATACACAAACAAAGCGAAGTTACCTGTGTTCTTGAGGACTTAGGCTTTTATTCCCTTGTGAATACAAATCTTTACCGATAACTCTGTTATCGATTAATTTATCGAATTCTCGCAAACTAATATTGCATTGTCATCAGAGTTATACATGTGTGCAAAATTTCAGCTCAATCGAACACCGGGAAGTGTATCAAATTTAACTTGCAAAATTTGATTACAGACAACAGTCAAGTGAAAGTAAATAAAAACTTATAAAAATACGTACAGCCGCTGCTGAGCTATGAGGTAAATTCATTACTTTCGATGCGAATTCAAAAATGTCTTTATACAATGGACATTTTTTTGCAGTTTTTATATTACCTACATTTCCCCAAAATTTTTTATATATTGAACATACTTTTCCTGCAGTATACACAAAATGCATTACCATTTTGTTCATCCAGCCAATGAAATAATTCCTTCCAATTTTCCCACCTTAGTTTCAGTGTTACTGTATTTTTTGCTGTTTTTTTAATTGTCCCTATGAAAATTTAAAATAAATTTAGAGAAATGAGCAAAATGTATCAAAATAGGGCATTTTGTAATAAAAAAGTATCTATGTATCAAATCACTAAATTTACAAAAAAACTTATCAAGAATGATACAATTGTAGCACAACGGCAACGCTGATTCTGAACAATATTCGAAAAAGCGGAAACCGGTTATGAGAGAAAAGTAGGTATTATGAATGTGGGGGAGAGGGAGATTTCTCTGCCATTTCATAGGAGTTTTCTCACTTCTTAAATTAAAGGGAATGCATCAAAATAGTTAAACGAAATTGGCTTTTGTTAAGAAAGAACACTTATTTGTACAAATTTGTGCTAAAATATCTTTGTACATTCTACCACAATATTATTAATTTTAAGTCGAAAAGTATATCATAAGCAACGAAAGAGCTCTTGGTATATTTGATGCAGCCATCCAGAATTTGGGAAAGGATTTTTTAAGAAGGCTTAAATAGATTTTGGCATAAGGCGAAAGGCAACTTGGAAACTTCGAAATTTCAATTGACAAAACAGCTGACGTCGAAAATTCGAAATTCCTATTACCCAATTATTGTTCTCCCTGGGAGAAAAGAATTGGAGGAATTTTCCGCGGAAATAAAAAAATCCACGAGAACAAAATTGCGAGGGAATATTTATAATTGGGCTGATATTGTGGGTTAAATCATTTTCGCGTTGAAATATAAATATATACTAGCAGACCCGGAAGACGTTGTTCTGCCCTAAATTTGACCTATCTGCATACATTTTAATAAGCTTTTTCCGTCTAACTCTGCCCTCCCCACACCCCCCTTCACTTTTTCCTGATCCTTTTATTCCCTCCTCCCTCCGTCTTTTTCGCTTCATCTATCTCCATATTCGTCTCATTCTATTTCGTTCTCAGTCTCCTCCTTCTTCTCTCTTTTCTCTTCTCTCACGTTCTTCTCATTCTTCTTCAGCCCTTATTGCCTGTCCTAGAGAGTGGTATGTATTTTGTTCCAGTCCCAGTCCCACTCCGAGTCTCAGTCCCGGTCCTAGTCCTAATCCCAGTTTCAGTCCCAGTCCTAGTCCTAATACCAGTCCCAGTCCGTCTCCGGTCTAATTCCCGGAAAAAAGGATCGTAAATACCAATATAGGTAAATTTATATACCAAATTTCAGGCAAATCGAATAGGACGTATGTAAATAGGTATGTGGGTATTATTAATTCATGTCTCTATTTCGGCTTCGCATGCATATTTATCAGTTTTGCCAGGTTGATGCGACTAAATCGAATATCACAATGAAAATTCCTTTACAGCTCTCAGCAACAGCTTTCATTTCATATCCATATTACCCACACATTCTAGGGGTATCCGGGTCCACGTTTTGGCCTATATATTGAGACCCTAGTCACCAAGCGATATAATATATTACTCTGTACTAAAGCACTCATCAAGAGCTTTCATTTGATATCATATTATATAAACACATTCTAGGGGTACCCGGGTCCACGTTTGAACAAAATCGACCGACGCATCTCTTCAAACATCGGCGACCAACTAACACACATTTTAGCCTTTCCTTTTATATATATATAGATTTTTATTTTTCACATTTCACTGTAATATTAAAACGAAATGCAGATATTCGTTGCTTTTGAAATTCGGCTTAAAAATTGCACATGGAACAACTAAAGACTCTCCTGAATTAAAAAAAAATGTCTCAGTACTTTTAAATAGCGGGCCCCCTCAGAAATCCTGGGTCCGGGGGTAATCCCCCCACCCCCCCCCCCCCTCCCCCCTATCGTGGGGCCTGGTGATGTGCTATACTTGATATCATTCGCTATAATATTTTTTATTGATAAGCACGTTGTTTAATTAAACACCAACCAATTACACGGAAGTATATCCGCACCACCTGAAAATATGAGTGCCGGTGCGTATACGTAACATTTTATTATTACGTATAAACATATAAAAAAATGAGCTATAAAATAATATTGCGACTATACACTGAGATATAACCTATCCTATATTTCAAGTTAGAGCAAACTACACACGAGGTGCAAAACAAATTCAAAATCGGTCCAGTAGTTTAGAAGCCCATCGCGGCCAAACAATGTGACACGTTATTTTCATATATAAAGATATGTATGTAAAAATTTAAATAAATAGAACTTACCACAGTCGATCGTGTTGATGAATCTACTTTTTTACAGCGCTTTCCTTAATACAGAAATGTGCGTATTTACTGTATTCTTTTCGACGCGTTTTGAAGTTATTTGAAGAATTTTTAATACAAAGATAACTTTTTATTGGCTTCCGTATTGCTGTTGTCGTTAGTTATGCACGTAAAATATGTATTATCAATAATATTGTAGACCTTACAATTTTAAATTTGTTTTTAAATATGTTGTTGCTATTTTCTAAGCACTTTTTTTAGCTATTGCATCTTTTGTTTTGTTATGGATTTTCCTTTCTTATATATACATATATATTTTTTTTTTCTGTTTTGTTTTACGCTTTCGCTTATTTCACAACTGTTAATTGATATTCGTTTGTCTTTTAACATTCGTTTATGTTTAATATTTTTCTTTTTGTTTTTTTGTCGTCGTATTTGGATCACTGAAAATTTGTTTTTTCGTTTGCTAATTTGTTTTGTATTTGTTTTGCGCAATTTCGGTTGGTTGGCTTTTGACGCTTTTTCGCAACGCTTCTTGCTACGCTCCTGTTGTATTCGCTTATCACTATTTAGCACTTTTTTTCTGTTTTCAGCGCTATCTTCACTATAAATTTTATTTAACAATTTTTGTTGATAAAAAATTATTGTTAGGCCTTGAGCTCGATTCGAACCCGCGATCTTAAATTTTATTTATTTTGTTTTGCTTTATTTTGTTTTGGCGCCGCTTTTAGCGTAAATTTTGCAATACAAATTTGAAGGCGAGTAAATTTGGGTGAGTGGATTTGTGTGATCACATTTGTTTGTTGGTGTACGTGTGTGTGTGCCAGTCACTGTTATCCCGTGCACTGTTAACGACACTGTTAATGTTTATGATTATTATTTTATGACCTGTTGCGCTTACGGGAATAGCAACTTAACGATTAACAGTTGTTTTTTTGTTTGATGTTTATTTTACTTATAAAAATATGTATTTGTATATATTTTTATTTTCCACCGTTTAGCTTATTTGAATTCTAAATTCCAATTCAATTTAATTACATTTAATACGTAAGACTGTTTACAGATGTACATATGTGTATGTATGTAAATATTGCGTTTGAATAAGCATTAATAGCAATGCGTTATTTTTTCAAATGCTGGTATGTAAATTGATAGCACAAAATGCATATGTTCTTAGAAAAGTTGGAAGCTACATTTGGATTGCTTAAGTAGATACTTATGTTGTTTAATAAGCAGGCAATGCAATTACTTTGTTTTTTTTTTTTTTTTACTGTATTAAAATGTCTTTTTTTTTTTGTTTGTTTTTTATTTAGCTTAACTTTTGTATAAAGCTGCTTCAAATTTTTTCCAAATATTTTTTTAAAACTTTTTTTTATCGTGTTTGCACTTCTTTTTTTAACTCTTTTTTGCGCGATTTTTTTTAACAAATTTTATTTCAAACTTTTTTTTTAGGTTTTATACTTTCTTATTTTTTCCTAATTTTTTTTACAAACAATATATATTTTTTTTTAATTTTCTTGCTGCTCTTACTTTTTTACGACTTTTTAGTTAATTTTACTCCAAATTAAAATTTTTTTATTCTATACCAAATTTTCTTAACGCCTTTTTGATTTTTTTCACTTGTGTCTTTTTAATACAATTTTTTTCAAAGTTTTGCGCAATTTTTCACAAAATTGTAACCTCAGATTGCCTCAAATTTGTTATACATATTTTTTTTTAATTTTTAATTACTTAAATTTTGTTTAGTATATGTTTTCACTAGCGACTCTACTGTAATTTTTCAAAGTTCTTGCGCAACTTTTTTTTGTTTTTTATTTTTCAAAATTGTTTCTTGAAATTGGCACCAAATTTTGTATACAAATTTTTTAATAATTATTATTTTTACTAGCGGCTCTTCATTGCAACTTTTTATAAAGTTCTTGCCAAATCTTTTTCTAGAATTCGGCTCAAAGTTTAAAAAATTTTTTTTTTAATTCTGTTTATAACTTTTATTTTTTTATTTATCTCTTCCTAGTGCAGAATATGATTTTACTTCCCATTTTTATTATTGCTTTCAAACAAATGTAATAATTTAATGATATTTATTTGCTGACCGCTTTATGTATTTTTTTTAAGTTAGTTTTTTAATAATTTAATTGTTGTTAGGTATTGTTTTTATTTCCTTATTTTTGCTTTTTTGTTAACTACTAGAACGCATTTGCGGCACATCGACTTGCTAAAAATAGCCAATTCAAAATATCATCGGTAGAGCAGACTACAAAATCTTATTACAAAAAAAGCGTTTGTGTTTTTGTTTTATAATTTAGTTTTCGGGTGTAGTTATAAAACGCAAACTTTTCATTTTTCATAAAATACTCCGTGCACTTTTTTTAATGATTTTTTTTAGTTTTTACCAATAAATTTCACTCATTACGCTTTCGAAAGGCACACGAAACAGTCTGTAGTTCCGGTTTCTATGTCCAAAAAAAAATGGCTGCACTTTCTAAGTCTTTTTTATATATTTTTGTTTAATATTTTTCTGCAACCTGAAATTCGCCTCACTAAATTAAGTAGATGGTGAGTTTGGAAGTGTTTTCTATAAAAAAATGTTATAATAATTTATTTTATTTAAATTTTTGTTTAGTTTTTCAATTTAAATGTTGTTTAAAAATTTCTTTTTTTTTACTTCCTAATTTTTTTTTTTAATTTTTCATTCCTCTTTTAATTGTTTTTATTCACGCAATGTTAGCAGAAATAATGTGCGAAAATGCACGCGAACTACAATTAAACATTTATTTTTTGTTATATAAATAAAACCAAATAAACAAAATTAGTTCTGCAAGCGACACAATCTCCAAAAATCATAAAACGTTTTTATGATTACGAGTCACCACCATTATTATTATTTGCATTCAATCATCAAAGCTTAGCGCATAGTTGAGCACTAATTTTTTAATGAATCCAGTATAACTCAGTGTTATCTGATAATTCAAATTTTCATAAAAGATCTTAAGTTAAAGATTTGAAAGTAAAAAAGAAACAAGTAAGGACGGGACTGTCTTCGGCTGTGCCGAAGACTTCATACCTTTAATGAATGGGGCTGAACAATAATCTTATCCCGTTCGTAATCTCCAAATAATCGGATGTATAAGATAAGAAATATATAGTGAAGAGATGTACATACCTAAACGATTTTTAAGATAAATATAAAATACAAAATGGCAAAAACCCCCTTATCTGAACGATCAGTTGGTTGGGATATATATTATATATAGCTCCGATCAAAATGATTTTTACAGGAAATCTTCTATGATATATTAGAATATATATCACCGAGCTTGACGTTTAAACTTTCTAAATTGCGGCAGGAATGACCAAAATCGTCTTATCTGAACGATCGGTTGTATGGGAGATATATGTTATAGTGGTCCGATCCTACCGGATCCGACAAATGTCTAATATAATACAAAAATACATCCTTGTGCCAAATTTCATTGAGATATCTCAAAATTTGAGGGACTAGTTTGCGTTCAAACAGACAGACGGACCGACAGACGGACGGACAGACGGACGTGGCTATATCAACTCAGTTCGTCGCCCTGATCAATTCGGTATACTTAATGGTGAGTCTATCTTCTATATTTCTCAACGTTACACACATCGGACTAAAGTTAATATACTATTTCATGTTCATGAAAGGTATAAAAATGATTTGTTATGATGTAACAAAAGATCTCAAAGTATTTATCTTTCACAAAGTACTCGCGAAGTTCTGTTGGTAAACATACAGCTGTACGTCTAGAAAAGTAATGTTTTTAAAGTAACTATAGCTCTCTCAGGTATTGAAATTAAAGCACAACAGAGGTCAACATTTTGGGTAAGCTGCAGAATGATCATGTCGCAAGGGTAGACCCCCCCGAGGCCACAAAATCTATAAATAGAAAAACGCTTTAGGGTAGGATATTATCACCAATACTGTAGACGCTGATCATCAACCAATTGCTTAGGCAGCTCAAAAGAGGGCCAGTCAAACTCACGACGTAGGCAAATGACGTTTCAGTAATCATAAGCCTAACAACAATGAGCTATCTGCTGGATCAGGAAATATAAGGTCCCTTAATGAAATAAGCCTTAGCTTGGAGGGATAACCCTACAATTAAAATATATCACAAAATATATATGAGTTATATCCGATAGTAAGTTGTTGTGGAAACTTCATGTGGAAGAGATAGCAAAGAAAGTCCCCGTGGTACTGTATGCATGCAAGAGGATGGTAGGATGCACGTGGGGCCTGCCGCCCAAACTCTCTCATTGGGTATTTAAGGAAATTTTCAAGCCCATATTTTACTACGGTGTCCTTGTTTGGTGGACATTCACACAAAAAAGTATGTATAGCAAAAAACTAAAGCGGGTATGAACATTATCAAAGCGTAGTATAACGGGAGCCCTAACAACTACCCCAACAGCAGCACTGCATTCCGCACATCCCGACTACAGACCTTATGGCCAAAATTATAGCGTTAGCAACTACAACAAGGATTAAGGCCTCGGGGCAGTTTGAGTGCAGACCTTTCGGCCATGGCAGTATAGCGTCATATAATATAGGGCGAAGGGACTACATTGTCTCGTGCCTAAGCTTCGAAGAATATCTGCAGTGCCTCTCAGGTGGAAATTCATGCCGTGAAGGAAGCTCCAGACATTCTGGAGGAAGCATGCGATCGAGGCAATAATTTCACACATAACTTCATCGGGATGTGTCCTGGAATGCAAAGAAGCATTGCAGAAACTTCGCTCAGGCCGGATGTATAATTTTTGGGCTCCTGGCCATAAAGTGATAGAGTGTAACGAGGATGCAGCACTCGATGATAAGACGGTAGAGGTCCCAATCCGTTTGGGGAAAATCAAAAGAAGGTTAGGTTAGTTGATGTGGTGGCTGCCCTGGTAAGGGAAGCTCACTTGTACAACCTGAAGGTCCATTGTAATACCACATAAAATAAAATAACGGTGACGTGGCTATAGCTACTGAGAGAATCGTTGCATAGCAACGATATAGTTTCGAATGAGATGCAAGTCACTCACAACCGAAGTACTTTCGCCTTGTTTTGGTAAAAGCTGGGCAATCAAGTATAAAGTGATTTGATGATTCCACCTCATCACCCATATAGCTATAGCAGGATGCGGTTTTCATTATATTGGGACAAACCGCATGGATTCCCATTGAATGAGAACCCCAGCGAGCATTGATAGATGAGCCTTAGTGAACCCAATTCTTTCGGCAGAACTGCTGCCATCCACTTCCGGCCAAAAAGATCTTGCTACCCTGCAAGAGGTGGTGTCTGCCCAACGCTTGCTGAGCTGACTCGAGGTCCATATATGCAGGAGCAAAACACCGGTGGCCAGCGGAATCCCAAAAACCCTACATCTATCCTCATCCAGTTCAGTTGTACCGATGTTTTTCTAAGATCGTCACTGGTACGAACCAGCGCCGCCCGTTCTACTGACACTAATATTTTTGTGATGATCGCCGTGTCAAATGCATTTCACCAGACCAGCACACCATATAGTAGAATCGGTTTCAGTACCGTCTCATAAAGCAAGTGGACTACTCTTGGCGAGAGTCCCCAGCACTTGCCGATAGCTCCCTGCAGCTCCTAAAGGAGCTCGTTGACTACCACAACCTAGAACAGAGGAGATATAACACCCCCCTGAGTCATGATCCTGCCCCCCTTCCTCTCGAGTATGGCCCCTCCCCACTCCACTTGGACAATTCAACCATAGTTGCTTATCAATCGAATAGGGAGCCGTTTCCGTTGATCTGCCTTTATAATAGATTTGCTGCGAAGCCCCCTAGGAATCCTTTCCCGTACGTATAGATCAATCAATCGTTCAAACGTTTTGAGAAGAAACGACGAGGGATTGATTGGCCTAAAATCTGTAGGTGATATATAAGAGCTTCTGCGGAGACAGCAGTTGCATCTGATGAATCAAGCAGGAAAAGTGTTGACAGAAGTACGGGCCTGCAAAATTTTTAAGATCATTTAGAAACCCTACGACCTTAGACTGACAAAGTTGTTTATATCTCTTAAGAGAAAAGACTTAAGGCTGACGATGGGCACACTTACTGGACACTGCCTTACGGGGTGAAGGCTCCAGGTTATAGGGGCGGCAGAGTTGACCGATCTCCAGGCAGCTATAAAGCTAGGTCCTAGAAAACTTCTAGTATTCGGCAAAGGGACAAAGTAATTTTAAAATGTAAGTCCCGTTAACTAATTGGGGGTTTTTCCATTTCGTAGTCAATCAATTTCTGGTAACACTATGGAAACAGTCTATGTGACGTCTTTATTGACCGGCCAGTTAAACCTAATCAGTTTAGAATTTTTTACTAATATTACATTTTTCTCAATTTGACAAACATTTAAACTTGAAAGATTTACAGATTTACTGGCTGTATATTTTATTATGAGAAAATGTTTTCAAAATATACCATCGTGCGCCGCTTTTAGGAACCAAAACATACACCTCAAACAATAACAAAAGCAGAAAATATTTTAATAGAACAGACTCCAACTAAACGTTTATAAGACGCCACCATCGTAATGGTGTTACAGACACCGACGGCCGCCGTTCACATCATTACATGCACCTTATCGACCATTTGTGGGCTTAAAATAGATGCAGCCCACCTTATATGTATGCGAGGTAATGACTAGACAAATATATGTACGTACATATGTGCTTGAATATGAGCATAACTGACCGATCGTATTCAGCGCCTAAAAATTTGCATATGCAAAGACTTAAAAACAAACAAAAACAAGTAGGGAAGGCTAAGTTCGGGTGCAACCGAACATTACATACTCAGTTGAGAGCTATGGAGACAAAATAAGGAAAATCACCATGTAGGAAAATGAACCTAGGGAACCCTGGAATGTGGTTGTATGACATGGGTATCAAATGGAAGGTATTAAAGAGTATTTTAAGAGAGAGTAGGCCATAGTTCTATGGATGGACGCCATTTAGGGATATCGCCATAAAGGTGGACCAGGGCTGACTCTAGAATTTGTTTGTACGATATGGGTATCAAACGAAAAGTGTTACTGAGCATTTTAAGAGGGAGTGGGCAATAGGTCTATAGGTGGACGCCTTTTCGAAATGTCGCCATTAGGGTGGGCCAGGGGTGACTCTAGAATGTGTTTGTATGATATGGGTATCAAATGAAAGATGGTAATGAGTATTTTAAAAGGGAGTAATCCTTAGTTCTATAGGTGGACGCCTTTTCGAGATATCGCCATAAAGGTGGACCAAGGGTGACTCTAGAATGTTTGTACGATATGGATATCAAACGAAAGGTGTTACTGAGCATTTTAAGAGGGAGTGGGCATTAGGTCTATAGGTGGACGCCTTTTAGAGATATCGCCATTAGGGTGGGCCAGGGTGACTCTAAAATGTGTTTGTACGATATGGGTATTAAATGAAAGGTGGTAATGAGTATTTTAAAAGGGAGTAATCCTTAGTTCTATAGGTGGACGCCTTTTCGAGATATCGCCATAAAGGTGGACCAAGGGTGACTCTAGAATGTTTGTACGATATGGGTATCAAACGAAAGGTGTTACTGAGCATTTTAAGAGGGAGTGGGCATTAGGTCTATAGGTGGACGCCTTTTCGAGATATCGCCATTAGGGTGGGCCAGGGGTGACTCTAGAATGTTTGTACGATATGGGTATCAAACGAAATGTGTTACTGAGCATTTTAAGAGGGAGTGGGCATTAGGTCTATAGGTGGAGGCCTTTTCGAGACATCGCCAATAGGGTGGGCCAGGGGTGACTCTAGAATGTTTGTACGATATGGGTATCAAACGAAAGGTGTTACTGAGCATTTTAAGAGGGAGTGGACATTAGGTCTATAGGTGGACGCCTTTTCGAGATATCGCCATTAGGGTGGGCCAGAGGTGACTCTAGAATGTTTGTACGATATGGGTATCAAACGAAAGGTGTTACTGAGCATTTTAAGAGTGAGTGGGCATTAGGTCTATAGGTGGACGCCTTTTCGAGATATCGCCATTAGGGTGGGCCAGGGGTGACTCTAGAATGTTTGTACGATATGGGTATCAAACGAAAGGTGTTACTGAGCATTTTAAGAGGGAGTGGACATTAGGTCTATAGGTGGACGCCTTTTCGAAATATCGCCATTAGGGTGGGCCAGAGGTGACTCTAGAATGTTTGTACGATATGGGTATCAAACGAAAGGTGGTAATGAGTATTTTAAAAGGGAGTAATCCTTAGTTCTATATGTGGACGCCTTTTCGAGATATCGCCATAAAGGTGGACCAAGGGTGACTCTAGAATGTTTGTACGATATGGGTATCAAACGAAAGGTGTTACTGAGCATTTTAAGAGGGAGTGGGCATTAGGTCTATAGGTGGACGCCTTTTAGAGATATCGCCATTAGGGTGGGCCAGGGTGACTCTAGAATGTGTTTGTACGATATGGGTATTAAATGAAAGGTGGTAATGAGTATTTTAAAAGGGAGTAATCCTTAGTTCTATAGGTGGACGCCTTTTCGAGATATCGCCATAAAGCTGGACCAAGGGTGACTCTAGAATGTTTGTACGATATGGGTATCAAACGAAAGGTGTTACTGAGCATTTTAAGAGGGAGTGGACATTAGGTCTATAGGTGGACGCCTTTTCGAGATATCGCCATTAGGGTGGGCCAGAGGTGACTCTAGAATGTTTGTACGATATGGGTATCAAACGAAAGGTGTTACTGAGCATTTTAAGAGGGAGTGGGCATTAGGTCTATAGGTGGACGCCTTTTCGAGATATCGCCATTAGGGTGGGCCAGGGGTGACTCTAGAATGTGTTTGTACGATATGGATATCAAATTAAAGGTATTAATGAGGGTTTTAAAAGCGAGTGGCCCTTAGATGTATATGTGAAGGTCTTCTCGCGAGATCGACCAAAATGTGGACCAGGTGATCCAGAAAATCATCTGTCGGGTACTGCTAATTTATTTATATATGCAATACCACTAACAGTATTCCTGCCAAGATTCCAAAGGCTGTTGATTTCGCCTTGTAGAACTTTTTCATTTTCTTCTACTTAATATGGTAGGTGTCACACCCATTTTACAAAGTTTTTTCCAAAGTTATATTTTGCGTCAATAAACCAATCCAGTTACCATGTTTCATCCCTTTTTTCGTATTTTGTATAGAATTATGGCATTTTTTTCATTTTTCGTAATTTTCGATATCGATAAAGTGGGCGTGTTTATGGTCGGATTTCGGCCATTTTTTATACCAAGATAAAGTGAGTTCAGGTAAGTAGGTGGGCTAAGTTTAGTAAAGATATATCGTTGTTTGCTCAAGTTATTGTGTTAACGGCCGAGCGGAAGGACAGACGGTGGACTGTGTATAAAAACTGGGCGTGGCTTCCACCGATTTCGCCCATTTTCACAGAGAACAGTTACCGTCATAGAATCTATGTCCCTACCAAATTTGAGAAGGATTGGTAAATTTTTGTTCGACTTATGCCATTAAAAGTATTCTAGACAAACTAAATGAAACTGGGCGGAGCCACGCCCATTTTGAAATTTTCTTTTATTTTTGTATTTTGTTGCATCATATCATTACAGGAGTTGAATTTTGACTTAATTTACTTATATACAGTAAAGATATTAAATTTTTTGTTAAAATTTGAATTTAAAAAATTTTTTTTTTAAAAAGTGGGCGTGTTCTTCATCCAATTTTGCTAATTTTTATTTAGCACATATATAGTAATAGTAGTAGCGTTCCTGCCAAATTTCATCATGATATCTTCAACGACTGCCAAATTACAGCTTGCAAAACTTTTAAATTACCTTCTTGTAAAAGTGGGCGGTGCCACGCCCATTGTCCAAAATCTTACTAATTTTCTATTCTGTGTCATAACGTCAACCCATCTGCCAAGTCTCATCGCTTTAACCGCCTTTTGCAATGAATTATCGCATTTTTTCGGTTTTTCGAAATTTTCGATATCGAAAAAGTGGGCGTGGTTATAGTCCGATATCGTTCATTTTAAATAGCGATCTGAGATGAGTACCCAGGAATCTACATACCAAATTTCATCAAGATACCTCAAAATTTACTCAAGTTATCGTGTTAACGGACGGACGGACGGACGGACGGACGGACGGACATGGCTCAATCAAATTTTTTTTCGATCCTGATTATTTTGATATATGGAAGTCTATATCTATCTCGATTCCTTTATATATGTACAACCAACCGTTATCCAATCAAACTTAATATACTCTGTGAGCTCTGCTCAACTGAGTATAAAAATAAGGACGGGACTGTCTTCGGCTGTGCCGAAGACTTCATACCTTTCGCGAATGGGGCTGAACAATAATCTTATCCCATTAGTAATCTCCAAATAATGCGCTGTATAAGATAAGAAATATATAGTGAACAGATATACATACCTAAACGATTCTAAGATAAATATAAAACAATGGCAAAAAACCCCCTTATCTGAACGATCGGTTGTATGGGATAGGTATATACTATATACATATAGCTCCGATCAAAGTGATTTTTTTAGGAAATCTTCTATGATATATTAGAATAAATATCACAAAGTTTAACGTTTTTATATTGGAAATTAAGGGAGAAATGGCTAAAAATCTTTCTATCTGAACGATCGGTTGTATGGGATATATATTATATATAGCTCCGATCGAAATGATTTTTTCATTAAATCTTCTATGATATATTAGAATAAATATCACCAAGTTTAACGTTTTTATATTGAAAATTAAGGGAGAAATTGCCAAAAATCTTTCTATCTGAACGATCGGTTGTATGGGATATATACTATATATAGCTCCGATCAAATTGATTTTTTCATAAAATCTTCTATGATATATTAAAATATATATCACCGAGTTTCACGTTTATACTTTCTAAATTAAAGGAGAAATGGCCAAAAATCGTTCTATCTGAACGATCGGTTGTATGGGATATAACTATATATAGCCCCGATCAAAGTGATTATTTCAGGATATCTTCTATGACATATTAGAATATATATCACCGAGTTTCACGTTTATACTTTCTAAGTTGCGGCAGGAATGACCAAAATCGTTTTATCTGAACGACCGGTTGTATGGGAGATATATGTTATAGTGGTCCGACCCTACCGGATCCGACAAATGTCTAATATAATACAAAAATACATCCTTGTGCCAAATTTCATTGAGATATCTCAAAATTTTAGGGACTAGTTTGCGTTCAAACAGATAAAAGGACGGACAGACAGACGTACGGACAGACGGACGTACGGACAGGCGGACATGGCTATATCAACTCAGTTCCTCGCCCTGATCAATTCGGTATACTTAATGGTGAGTCTATCTTCTATATTTCTCAACGTTACAAACATCGGACCAAAGTTAATATACCATTTCATGTTCACGAAAGGTATAATTATATGAAAATTTGTCAATCTACTAGACAGACAGACAGAACAACAAAATATGTACATTTTACACTACATATGTACATTAGAGTGGTCTTAAAAATTTGTTTTCCTCAAAAACACTGTACCGTTCCCACACATTATTCTTTTGTATATACATAAGTAATAAATAGCCCAACTCGTAAGCAGATTCCATCAGCTTAAGGCGTTGTATATTCCCATTGAAAATGCCCTAAACTCTTTTTTTAATTTTCGAGAATAATGCCTGACAAAATCTTATAAAAAGTTGTAAATATTCTGTTTTACTTATAGTGTATTTATAAGAAGAAAATGACAATGGAACACAATTTTTTGAAATGGGCGTGGCACCTCCCATTTTTCAATTAAGCATTTTCCAAAGTTTGACGTATTAAGTTAAGGTCTCCCACATTGTTTTTTTATAAATAAAGGATCATACGCCTATGTAGATTATCTTTGCGAAAAATGTCTTTATAATAATCGTATTTTACTTTCAAAATGCCATTATAACAAGAAATTTAAGAAAAATTAACCTGATGAAAATTAATGGTTTTAAAGTTAATGGATAATCATAATACAGTTTTAACAAATATGGAAGAAGAACAAGAAAGGTTGTCTAAGTTCGTGTATAAACAAACATCATATACTCAGCCAGAGATCTATAGTACAGTTCATTTAGTTCAGTTCTTTGGCCCTAAGTATTATCGAAACAGGGGTGTTTATTTAGTGATTCTGTGTGTCTTTCATAAAAAGTATTCCCGTTTGTATAGGAAATAAGTGAAGAGCTTCTTCACAGTTGGCGAATTCTTCTACTTTATTGGTCGAAAGAGGCTGTCATACCCATTTCAAATGTTTAAGTTACGTCGAACGGTCTTCGAGTTATGGCTCCAGGAACCGTAGCCAATGCATGATCAAATAAGAGGTGGTGCCACGCTCATTTAAACAAAAAATCATTCTTTTATTTGTTTTAAATACGCTTAGAAGAGAAATAGCATATACAACTTTTTATAAGGTTTTGTCGGGCATTACTCTTGAAAATTACAAAAAACCCGTTTCTGAGATGAAAATGTGCCACGCTCTAACCTGGAGTTATCTGCCCAATAACTTGGAAATTAATTACCTACATACAAAGTAATAAGTTGAAACTTGTTTTAAACTTTTATTTTTTTTTCATTCAAAAGATGTCCAGTCTAATGTACATAGATATGTGACGAAATCGACATTTACAGCGAGGCAACCGACCGCTGCTATGACAACAACCATGTTGCATAGGGTAAAACACGTTTACGCTGATGCACAAAACTTTTGCAGCCAAAAGAGGTTCAAATTCCATCAGAATTTTAAGATTTAATAAAAAAAATTTACAAGACAATGTCAATGCGATATTCAAGCAAATGCTCAAACAAAGTGGGCAAATTCTTAGACTAGATTAGGGTAGATAGCACTTGGAGATATTTAGGTACGCTGTGAATGCACGCAGTAGTTTCCGTCCATCTAGATATTTGCTGCCTACTTATTTATTTGGCCCATAACCGTTTAAACGATTTTGGTAATTTAACAAATTATGGTAATTTCTGTTTTTGTTTAAGTAAAGATGAAGATCCCTTTTTCTTTCAACCGAGAGACAGACATCGCCAAAGGAAAGGGCAAATCGACTAATGTTCTTCCTATTCCTGCTTATCCTCGCAGCTTTAACAGAGGGATGGCGTACGGCGCGTCCAAAAGGTTTGCAATAGGGGTCAATTGCCATTTCCTAGAACATCACAATAATAAAAGTATCAGTTGAAAGAACTGCTAGGGAACCGAATTAGAGCTAGTACCGTTGTTGTTGTAGCGATAAGGATATAGTACCGTCTCTTGATATAGTTCTGCGCTAGTACGGAGCTAATTCGATTCGCGACAGGGGAGGAGTTCAGGGATTAGGGACTACGAGTGGGCGTTAGGTGTAGACAAAGATAAATTAGCCAATCCATGAAGCACGGTAGAACCGCTTACCAAAGAGAGTCCTATCGACTCTCTCCTTTCGCCAGTAGCGACGATACTTAAGAAAAGCCTTAACCCTTACTGCGCCGCAGTACCCGTAAAGTGGTATTCCATCCCCACTCAGGTTTAATATCTACATATACAAACTGCCTCCTCCGCCATCGAAAGAGACAATTCTATAGATAAGCTGTGCACTAAGAACAACAGTCATATATCTTGTATCTCCAGGTTTCCACCTCGCATCCTTGGGCACTGTCAAACCTACGGTCACATTGTTCATCACGTAGACTTTCATCCCTTAACAATATGTCGAGAAAAATTAGACAGAAAAGTTTAAGGAGAAGGAGAGGTGAAGAGGTTTGAATTTAATGGAATCAGGTGCCCTCACTATCAATCTAGACGAACTTTTCTATGTTATTATTTACAGTGACTGAAAGTGCTTTGCTTTTTTGGATTTAATTCTTTTTGCTACTAATCCAACTCTGTACATGAGAAAGGCATAGAGTAGGACGATAGCATAAAAAAATTATAGCATTTTTCTGGCTCTGCTATGAGCGGAACAACTAGCAGACAAAAAAACTTCGAGCGGTATGCTATTTTTAGCAGAGTTATATCAATAAAAATGTGTTCCTGACTATTTCGAGGTCGTTTCGGGTCATTTCGTGTTGACTTTGTGAACCATTCCGGAGACATTTCAGAGTGGCTTTGAGGACTATTTCGGGGTCCTTCAGGGTCAATTTGTGCTCGAGAGCAATATGGTAATTTCATGATGATCATGATTTTAGGGACAGTTTCGGAGTTTTCCCGGAGTCATTTGAAGATAATTTCGGGATCACTCCGAAGTCAGTTTCGGGTTTGTATAGGCTGGGTCTGGGGACTATTTTCGAGGTATTTCGCGGTAATTCCAGTGTGGTATTAGGAAAGTTTGCAGGATCGACCTCATTCTGCGGGGCCTACTTAGAGAACTTTGGAATAACATCGAGACATATGTACATGCACAGAAAAAAGTTGGCAGACACTAAACCGAAAACACCGAATGTACATATTCATATATTCGTCGATTCGTCTGGTTATCAATGATTATCTATCCACTCGTCTGACCATCCGCCAAGCCTTTCGAAAGCTTATTAAATATGAGCATTGCAACGACACGCCCGTTTTGTCAAACACTAGAAATGAGGGGTAGTTCCCTTATTACCATGCCTACTTTTTTGTCTCAAATATTTCCCATAAATATAATTTTTCGATTATTTAAGTAACTCTACGTTTAGAAAAGTATTAAGACAAGGTCAAAGCTCAGAAAATGATTTTTCGAATCTACTAACTAAAATCGGTTATAGAGTATTGCCATCTATGGAAAAAATTTTGTAAAGTATAAGAAGCTTAAAATATTTAAAAGAAAAAAAAATTATAACGTGTATCAAAGCATCAATATCATCACGAAATCACCCCAAATTGATCCTGGAGGAACCCGAAATAGTCCCCAGCATGCTTCTGAAATTTTCCAAAATAAGTTCCACGTGATCCCCGAATGACTCTTAATTCATACCGAAATACACCCAAAGAGATCCTAAAGTTATCCCCAAAATCATCACGTAATAACCCCGGAAGAACTTCGAAATAGTTTCTAAAGTCGTCCCGGAACTAACCCAATTTGATCCCCAATTCACCTCTGAAGAAATAGTTCCTAAAATTTACCCGAAGTTACCACCAAGTGATCTAAAATTAACCACAAGTAATTCCGAAATTTCCACGAAAGGACATCGAAATAGTCACCAAAATCATCCCAAATGATCCCTAAATATCTCCAAAAACTATATAGGAAGTCCCTAAGGCCATCCCTATGTCACCCGAAATAATTTCTAAAGGAAAGGATTGGAAAGAAAAGGAGGGGAAAACAGGAAAGAAAAGGAAAGGAAAGGAAAGGGAACGGAAGTGTAGAAAAGGAAAGGATAACAAGCGTTACCGACGACTTATCGAATTTTTATAGACGGTTTACGATCGAGTTATACATTATTTGTTATCGAGGAGATATAGGCAAGTTAGCGATCTGTTATGAAAGGATTATAAATTTGCTATGTTATGGATGAGTTACCGGCTTGTTATCGAAAAGTTATCCATTTGTTGAAAGCTTTGGTTTAGTTATCTATAACAAATTAATATTTTTTTCGATAACAAATCAATAACTTTTTTATTAATATTTTCGATAGCAAATCAATAACTTTTAGATACTTTCGTGATATTTTGTTTCGATAAAAAGTCGATAGCTTTTCGGTTATAAACCAGTGAAACGTTGATAGTTCACCGATAATATACCGACGAAGTTTTGATAGCAATCCCATAAATCGTCGATAACAAACAGCAATATGCCGATAACAATGCGGTAATAATAACAGTCCGATAATTTTTCGTATTCATAAATGAGTTTTTTAGAACCCTGCTAAATGATCCGAAATACAGACTAGCATAAACAGATAATTCTACAACGATCTCAAATTAGTCCCGAAATACTCGTGCAAATAATCCTAAAATGTTCCCTAACACATTCCCAAATTGATCTTGATATAGTACCTAAAACAATCCCCTCTCAAAGTAGTCGCGGAATGATCCCAAAATTATCCCCGAACAGTGCAGAGCTCAAATTCCAACATTCGCTAACGCTAAAACTCCATCGCCAAAAATATCTAAAACAGTATCAAGAACGCAGAAAAGCATACCACATTTAATACCATGTAGTCATAAGGAATAACCACCTAAGTTCCATGTAAGAGTATTACAGTTAGGTTGTTATTCTTTGTAATCATATGTTACTAAATGTTGCATATTTTCCTGCGTACTTGTTACTGTTTTAGATATTTTTAGTGATGGAGTTTTAGCGTTAGCGAATATTGAAATTCTGGTACTGATCTCCCTATAATTGGATTTGGAAATAGTCTAAGTACTAGGCCTAAAATATACGATCAGCCCCGAATTACAACCTTCGCTAACGCTTAAATTCCATCGACAACAATATCTAAAACAGTATCAAGTTCGTAAAAACACATACTACAATTAATACCAAGTGGTCACAAGGAATAACCCTAAAAGTATAGGAGTTAAGCTGTTATTCTTTTTGACCATTTGGTACTAAATGTTGCATAAGCGTTAGCGAAGGTTGGAATTTAAGGGCAGTATATGGTATTTCTGGTTTGAATTTTGAGGAATAACAATTATTTTTAGGCCCTTATAAAACCTGGAAAAGAAGCTCGGCCCAAAATCTCTGCGGAGGTTATCACGGCTTACATTTTTTTTTATAAAAACCTAATGTTAACTTTACATTATACTAATTCTAACAGAGCAGACGAGAGATTTACCATTCCCGAAGCCTATTTTGGCCCCAAAATAACAGTTTAAAACAAACATTACAGACTCTGCTGAAATGAACCTAAGGTAAGTATTCATTCTACTTAATATGGTAGGTGTCACACCCATTTTACAAAGTTTTTTCTAAAGTTATATTTTGCGTCAATAAACCAATCCAATTAACATGTTTCATCTCTTTTTTTATATTTGGTATAGAATTATGGCATTTTTTTCATTTTTCGTAATTTTCGATATCGAAAAAGTGGGCGTGGTCATAGTCGGATTTCGGCCATTTTGTATACCAAGATAAAGTGAGTTCAGATAAGTACGTGAACTAAGTTTAGTAAAGACATATCGATTTTTGCTCAAGTTCTCGTGTTAACGGCCGAGCGGAAGGACAGACGGTCGACTGTGTATAAAAACTGGGCGTGGCTTCAACCGATTTCGCCCATTTTCATCGTCATAGAATCTATGCCCCTACCAAGTTTCACAAGGATTGGTAAATTTTTGTTCGACTTATGGCATTAAAAGTATTCTAGACGAATAAAATGAAAAAGGGCGGTGCCACGCCCATTTTGAAATTTTCTTTTATTTTTGTTTTTTGTTGCACCATGTCATTACTAGAGTTGAATGTTGACATAATTTACTTATATACTGTAGAGATATAAAATTTTTTTTTAAGTGGGCGTGTTCGTTATCCGATTTTGCTATCTTTTAATTAATTTGCTAATTTTTATTTAGCACACATATAGTAATAGGAATAACGTGCCTGTAAAATTTCATCATGATATCTTCAACGACTGCGAAATTACAGCTTGTAAAACTTTTAAATTACCTTCTTTTAAAAAGGGGCGGTGCCACGCCCATTGTCCAAAAATTTACTAATTTTCTATTTTGCGTCATAAGGTCAACGCACCTACAAAGTTTCATGGCACTTTTTCGGTTTTTCGAAATTTTCGATATCGAAAAAGTGGGCGTGGTTGTAGTCCGATTTCGTTCATAGCGATCTGAGGTGAGCGCCAGGGAACCTACATACCAAATTTCATCAAGATACCTCAAAATTTACTCAAGTTATTGTGTTTACAGACGGACGGACAGACGGACGGACGGACATGGCTAAACGAATTTCTTTTTTCACCCAGATCATTTTGATATATATAAGTCTATATTTATCTCGATTAGTTTATGCCGTTACGGATTACCGTTATGCGAACAAAGTTAATACACTCTGTGAGCTCTGCTCAGCTGAGTAGTAAAAACTGAGGCAATAAATCGCATTTAACTATTTTAGTTATAGTGAGAAAACATTTGAAAACAAAAAACAACCGGGGCATGCAATCTTTGCTTTTTCATGATATGGCTCTGCTCTATGCTCTATTAATGTGCAGAGCTGGAGCTGCTCTGGAATAGCATATGCAAACACTGATTGATTAAAACTGCTATTATTCTGCACAACAGTGCAATTAATTTTTGTATCCAAGTATATTTTTTGTTTTCATTGCAGACATGATAGACAGCCGGCACTATAATGCTGCGGGGCGCACAGACAACTACAAAAACAAAACCGTTGAAACTTTTCGCCATGTTTGTTTTTTTTTTTTATTAACAAGTGTTGGAAAAACTATTTAAACAGTAAAGAAGTAATTTATTTATGATTTTTAACATTTTTTCACTTTCCACGTACATTAACGCAGAGTAAAATGCAGCAAAGAATTTTTTTCCCAACTTGTTTACGCGTCTACCTCACACCTGCTGCCTGCCACTTGCGTTTTGATTACCCACAAATTTAGCTCTTTTGTAATAATTTCAATGTTATAATTATAGTTATTTTTCACTAATAAATAATAACGGTGCACACTCGTAAACACATTTGTAATTTTATTTGCAAAAATATTGACGCCGTTTTTTCCAATTGGAATTTAGACTTTTTTGCATTCAATAGTCACTTGATGGCGGCCACAAAATGCACTCAAACACACAAACACAAATACAATTAAACGTACTACAATTTTCAGTGTAATTTCTGCTTTCTTTTACAACTTCCTTCGGCTTTGTTACACAATTTCGATTGAAGTTTTGGGTACAAATAAAATTTGCACTGAACTTTGTTAAATTCGCGATTTGTTATGCGACCGATTTTACATTTCCAAACATGAAACTTTTACTTCCGTTATACACCAACAAAATCCATACAAAATCGAATATTAATAAGTATAAACACTTGTAGATATATGCACGTATAGAACACGATAAAATTTTGCAAAAAATTGCTGAAGTAAATATTCATAGAATTCACAAATTATCGTTTGCTGCTTTTGCTTCTGCTTTTTTATTTTGCACACTTAATTAAAAAAAGCAGCGTACCTGAACGCGAGAGAGATACAAAGAATAAGAACTAAGAAATGATAAAATTTGCGAAAACATGTCGTTGAGCAGGGTTGCAAGAGAGAACAACTTAATGGGAGCATTGAGAAAAATTGAAAATAAACAAATGCAAATGCGCTAGTTTTGTAAATTCAAAAAAAGATTTGCCAATAAAAAGGAAAAAGAAATTTCATCAAACTTGACGACAGCGGAAATTCATATTCAACTCATAACGGTATATTATATTCTTATTAGAATGACTATTACATTCTACTATTAGTAAGAATTACTACTCCTTAAATTATGCAGTTGTCTGGTTGCTCGCTTTGTTGTTGTATTTTGTTGTGTGGCTAAAAATAAACAAAACAATGCAACACAGCGATTCCGACCGGCAGCAACGTAGACAACGGCAATGATAAGAAAAAAACGAATGAGAATACAAAACACCAAAGTTAGAAATGAAAGAGATTATTAAATGAACAAATGAAGAGCGTGGAAAGGGAAGCGTAAAAAATAATGATGCTGGCAATGCTCAAAGTAAATGTAACTGTATTCGGCTATTCGCCGATAGGTGGCGCGCACGTGTAATTGCTGCGGTTTGAGTATCGGCTGGTTTTATATGCATTTTTGCTTATAAAAGTTGCTTTCGCGAGGATCGATACTTTTCCAAAAAATACTCGAGTATTTTGTACTTGTTGCTTTTTATCATGTACTGAGTAAAGTATCGACACTTTACCTCTATACTTTCCCCCGATACTTTACAACAAGCACAAAATATCTAGGAATCATCCTAGACAGTAAGCTGTCATGGTAGCTCAACGTGGAGGAGAGGGTCAAGAAGGCCTCAACGGCACTCTATGCATGTAAAAGAATGCTGGGATGTACGTGGGGCCTATCGCCCTCTTTTTCTCATTGGGTTTTTACAGCAATTGTAAGCCCTATTCTATACTATGGAGTTCTTGTTTGGTGGAAAGCCACACAAAAAACAACATACCTCAAAAAATTAGAGGGGGTATGCAGACTATCGATGCTTAGCATTACGGGAGCCCTGAAAACAACCCCGACGGCTGCACTGTATGCCATTCTGCACATTCCACCTGTAGACCTGGTAGCAAAGAACAAAGCATTAACGACCGCAACCAGGCTCGGTGCTTCGGGACAGCTTGAGCGCCGACCATATGGCCATAGTAGTATAGCGTCATCAATCACAAGACGAACAGACTACCTGATTCCCTATCTGCACTTCGAGGGAGATCTTAAGGCCAAAATAGGGGTGGACGGTTGGCGCAAGGGTGCGCAAATGGCGGACGAGGCGATACATGTGTACACCGATGGTTCCAAAGTAGTGGAAGGAGTAGGGTCTGCGGTATACTGGGCTGATCCGGAAATAAGCAGATCCTACAGGCTGCCGGATTACTGTAGCGTTTTCCAAGCGGAAATATTAGCCGTAACCAATGCAATAGAAACCCTGGAAGAGAATAGCTTAAGCTGCAACCGTGTTCACTTTTATATTGACAGTCAAGCAGCAATTAAGGCAATAATCTCGCATAGCACAGCATCTAAATGCGTGTTAAGAGTGTAAGCAGTCTCTGGAGAGAATCGGGACAGGGAGAAGCATACATCTATATTGGGTCCCAGGGCATATGGGAATAGATGGGAATGAAAAAGCGGACGAACTAGCTAAAAAGGGCGCATCCCTTGAAGCTTGCTCCGTAGGCGTCCCAATTAGATTGGGCGAGATTAAGCGAAGGCGAGAGGTGCACACGATCGACCAAGCGGGAAAGGCGTGGGTTCAAGCGCGGGGCTGTAAAGTGTCGAAGATTATGTGTAGGTCTTACAACCTTCTATCATTAAAAAGAGAGGACTGTAGACTCATAACGGGTATTCTGATTGGTTTGATTTGGATTGATACTGCCATCTGGCGTCACTTGCCTTTAAATTAGGCTTGGTCAGTGAGAGCAGATGTAGGAAGTGCGGGTTGGAGGAGGAAACGATCGAGTACGTTATGTGCTCGTGCCCTGCGCTTGCCAGTCTAAGACTCCAGCTATTAGGAGTGATGCAGCTGTCAGATCTAGAAGCAGCAAGTGGCTTAAGTCCTAGGAAGTTTCTAGTATTTGCCAAGAGGACGGAGTTATTTTGATAGGGTTTTTCAGTTTGGTCGTTAAAACAAACTTCTGGTAACACTACGGACTCAATTAGTCTATGTGAGGTCCTCATGGACCGGCCAGTTCAACCTAACCTTACAGCAAGGGTCACCAAATGGCGGACCGCGGTCCGCATCGGACCGTGGACCTGTTTTATGCGGACCTTGTATCAGCAACTTATTTTGAAGTTATGTAACTGGCAGCCTGTTCCACGAAAGAAATTTAAGTGAAAATTAATAATAAATTAGAATCCATTCGTTTTATTTGGCCATTTATAACGTAAGTATGTATGTTACAGATTATTTAAACAATATGGTTTATTTTAGTACCCTTCGGACCGCGACGGCCATGTTATTTGAAAAGACGGACCGCCAATGAAATTAATTGATGACGCCTGCTTTACAGTGTCGTTGGTCTAAACGTTTACCTTTAACAAAGTACAGTGCATTAACCCTATAACTTGGGAAAAATTTAACTCAAGATATCGTAGATGATGCGGACGAAGCTGCTAGTCCACTTTTCACTCAAAACGACCGCCATTTCGGAATGGGAAACGATTTCAGCACATGAAAATATTTCTTTAAAAAAAAAACCTGCTAACTTACTTGTGTGACAGCGCACTCCTAGCTTTTTGAAACTGTCAAATATATGTATAAATCATTTCTATTTTTTATTTATTTTTTTTTCGTTTTTTTTTAGCAACAGTTGCTCAGCTACAGAATAGATATGAGCTGAGTGTAATACTTTCATAAAAGAAAAAACATAAGAAACATTCAAGTACGTTAATTATTAAGTGAAGTAAAATCTGTTTTTTTTTTTTTATAAACAAAAGGAGTCCGAGCTATCAAATGCGTTTGAGTGAAAGTTATAATCAAAGTGTACAAAAGAAGTGTGATATATTATCCGTCAACTGCCTGACATTGTGTTCAATATGGCCATTTTTTTACAATTTTGACAGGATGTTCAAAATGGCGATGCAGACGGTCGGCTTTCTTCAGCGGATGATAGAAAGAGATACAAGATGAGAGCACTATAGTCACTTTAAAACTCACATGAGAAGTCTCATATCTGAGGACAGCTGGGTATATAATGTCTGATTTCGCCTGAACTTAAGCTTCCTTGCTTGTTTTCTGCTCAATTTAAAATATATTAACGAGCCAAAACATTAACTTTTTTAAAGGGCTATTTCGAAGGAATTAATTGTTGTTGTACAATGGATTTCGCAATTAAACGAAATATATTAGTACATATGTGTCATGTGGATTATCTGTAAACCTCAATAAAACTGAGTTAGTTCACAAAATCTGTAAACAGAGGAAGCCAATGCTGTGGGCGCTGGTCATCAACTTAATGCTTGGCCAGTTCGATACCATAAGTAGCAGATATCTGGCAAAAATCTGTTCTCTGATGGATTAGGCGATTCGAGGTGTGCGATCGGATTAAAATCCCGGAAAATCCCGGACTGGTATTATTTACTACGAAATTTAAAGTTCCAAATTTTACTAGGATTTAGCTGGGAGGGGTAGCCCTACAAGAAATATATAGGACAAAATATCTAAGCTCCATGTGGAATATAGAGCTAGTAAAGCCCTTGTGGCACTGCATGCAAGATGATGCTAGGATGCACGTGGGCCCATCGCCCACACTCTAATTGGGTAGTTAGGCCCATATTTTTTCGACTCTACGTCCGTTGGAGTCTTGTTGCGGTACCTTCCCGGTTGCACGGCGTTGGATAAAGAGGAGCTGAAACCCGTATACGTATTCGCTGGATTATTTGCGCCCCTATAACTACAATCGTGTCTTAACAGACGGCGTGTCATCGATACTATCTGATAGCGTTAAGTACCTTGGCATTGTGCTTGACGCAAGCTGTCATGGAAACTTAATATAGACCACAGAGCAAAGCCTCAGCAGCCTTGTACTGCTGCCGTGCAGCCATTGGCAACGCTGAGAGCTCTCTCCAAAAGTGGTACACATACATATTTAATTGTGATCTAGCCGATCCTCTGATATGCGGTGTTGGTGTGGTGGTCCGCATTGTACACTAAATCCACTTTTAAAGGGCCAGAAATTGTGTAACGAATGACCCTGATTGGAATCAGCGGAACAGTTGCATAATAACAATACGAAATCTGACTTTGAACGCAGTGTCAAACGTAGATACAACCGGTGGACAAAGTTCACCCTTATTGGCAAGAGTTATTCTACGTTAGATTTCTAAGTCGACACTGTCGCTGTTCCCAGATAGACGAAGTCCTTCAAAGTGTCAAATTTATATCCATCAACAGTGATGTCTTGCCCTTATATACCGCCAGCCCTACATTTTTGACAACATTATAGACGCATAAATCATCAGCATAGACCAGGAATGGTACGCTATATAATCACCCTTATCGCGAGTTTTATTTTCACCCGAAAATATGCACAGTTGTTGTTCACCCTATCGCAGAAGGTGGCGAAACAATTTTTCGTTTTCGAAAAACATTTCGCCTTATTGGCAACTCTTTGTTCGGGTGAAATGAACAGCGGGGAAACCCAAATTTGTTCACATATATTTTACAGGCGAAGGAGAGGAAAACAAAATGTAAGTAATTTTTTGTTTTGAAATTTGATACTCTTATAAATATATGTACTTTTATTATTAGAAATGAATCAATAAATAATCCACAATCGGAAGCTGAGTGGAAAAAAATTAAACTCCTGTATTACTAAGTATGTAAATTCTATTTTTTATGACAACGTATCAGTCAGCCAAGTTATCCATTGTGGACAAAGCAACGGTTCCAAAATGTTGAGCACCTCACTGAAACACGATTGGCTAAGACCCACGAAAAAACCAAGACCTGTACTCAACTTTACAATTGGTGGAACTCCAAATTTTTGCTTCAATGTTGGTAAGAATATCTAGCAAATATTATAATGCCGGCTTGTTTAGCCTGTAATACTGGCGAAAGCTAACTGAAAAAAAATTAACTTGTTATTCAAAAGTGCTGAAAATAGTAATTTTTAGCTTACAGTGAATCACTTAGCTCCAAGGGATTGGAACTGTCCCTTAATTGCCTCCGAATCGCTTTCATATTTATATTTTCCTCGCGCTCAATACCAACCTAAGTGCAATACTAAATTTTATAAATTTTGTATCTCAATTTTTGTTGTATTTTAAGGAAATCTATGCTTAGTTACAAAATTTACACAATTGCAAGTAAATTATTTGTTCACTGCTAATTCACAATAGAGCCATCAGCTGTTTCGAAGTGAACTATTGTTCGCCCGAAATTTCCGATAGGCGGAAAAAGTTCACCCGAACAAAAGAAGTGAAGGCGAACACCATTGTGAATGATAACTAAGTGTGATATCTTATCTGTCAAATGCCTGACAGGATGTTCAATATGGCTACTTTTTAGCGTTTTGACAGGGTGTTCAATATGGCGGCGCCTATCTTCAGCGGGTGATAGTAAGGGATACAGAATAAGACAACGATAGTGAAATACAAATCAGGTGATGCAATCACTTTGGAATTTTGACGTCTATGCAGAAGATATCACACTTAGTTATCATTCACAATGGCGAACACTTTTCCGCGTGAACTTCGCGATAAGGGTGAATATGTTGTACCATTTGGTAAATAAAATCGCACGATAGGAAGTCACCTTGTATGAAGCCTCATTTGGTTCGAATGGCTCGGGAAAATCCTTCCAATCATTATAAAGCTGGTGATGTATGTAGCACAACGTCGATTGCAAAGCCTTATTACCTTTGCGCGGAACTCAAATTCATATATTATGCTGCTAAGCAACTTCTTATCACGCTATTAAAAGCTGCTCCAGTAACAAAGCAAAATTAAGGTACTAGCCCGACCACCTCGGGAACGATTAGTACATATATGATACAATCATATTTGTAACAGGCTTCCCCTCGCTTAGGTGACGTTGACAATTGGGTTACTAAAGCTCTGAAGCTTTGTATTGCGTTTACCAACCCCTTGAATCAAGCCATAAGCGACAATGATTTCGATATCCTTCCGCTATTTAGCAATACAGAAAAGTGCTTCCTCCACAACTTAAGCATACTCTCCGTAGCCAGCTAGCTATTATCCAGATCCAATTTAAAGAGCTTGTCGTATTCAAAGTTTCAGCATGGTCCCAATTCTTAAATAAAATTTAATGCAGTTATTTTCCTCTTTTTTTATTCTTTTTATTTTCACAATTGATCTATATAAAAGTCGAAAATCCTGATTGAACTCATCCTGTAACATGGATGAGCCTATGGAAGACTATTTTCATATTTTCAATATTTTAAAATAATTTCTTTGCAAATTCGTATTGTTTTTGTTAACTATGGACGACTATGAATACGAATACAACATTTTCAAAATCTATACAATTTCTTAATAATTAGATTAATTAGACAAATACTTGAAGATACCTACAACAATTTTAAAATTACAACAACTTTTCGTACATAGATGCAATTGATTGATACAAACAACTTAAAATGTATAAAATTTACTAAATTTGAAAACGAAAAATGCTATTGTGTGTTGATGGAACACAATCGAACTAGTTTAAAAAAACCATCTATTATATGGATCAAAAATCCACAGAGAAAATTAAAAAATGCTATAGAATTAAAATTTCTCTAAAAAAACTTTCTTTGAATGGCAACGGTTAAAAGAAAAAAGGTGCCAACACACTCCGCACCACTGGCTTGGTCACCACGCCCACCTCGGCGTTACTTTCGGAAAATTAAATTCATCAGGATGTCCTTGATGCTCCACATCCGTTATATAATCAGCAACGCCCGACCACTTGAACGGGCCGCTCGAGTGCTGACGCATCACAATCGCATGCATATCATTGCGCACCGAACGACGTTCCGTGATACGTTCCAGCTCTGCAAGTTGTGCAGCATCATCAATGCTTACACTCAGTCTTTCATCCTTTAGATGTGATGCAAGAACCTTGGGCTCATCGACGCTCGCTGAACTTTCCAATGACGCACTCTCTGTCAAAGTCTGACGCGGCTTCATATGTTGCAATCGTATGAAGATGGGTCCAGCAAATGCGTGATAGTCGCTTATACCAATTTGAGCATTATATGAAAATAATTTGATATCGATATTGCCATACGCAACCGATTCTTCACCAAGTAAATCACCACGGAAACCGTGCTTACGCATAAATTGATCAACAGCCTCAAGGTTTGTAAGATCATCATCACCGAGCGCTTGATGCGTATTCAGCTCGCTAGTTTCGTCGCGTGTCACACCACTTGCCTGCAACATCTCATCGAAGTATGGTACGCCATTGGCAATCCATGTGGAATTGGCCCCTGTGAGGAATCTCTCTGAAACATCTTTCAAATGCATACGCCCTGGCAGTTGTTCCACGATCCATACCAAACCCTTGTTGCGATTGTGACGTTCATTTATCGCCGCCTCATCTGCCGCATTCAATGGTAAAGCAGCATCATCATGCTTCTCATCCTCAGCCAACATTGTGTATAAATTATCTTGTGGACGCAATTTATTCAAATCAACCGTTATCCACTGCTTACAGCCAGTGAAGGGATGACGTGACATTGCTTTGGCCCATGTGCGTCGATTCTGCGCAATACGATTGGCGGCCATGACACGTGCTACCAGCGGCAACGCTTCCGTTACATTCACTGTCTTCCACAAATCAATATTTTCGTTTTTGATGCCTACTCCTCCAACAATCGATTGCACTTGGCGACCCTTGACGATGTAAAAGTCATCGGTGGAACCTAGTATGCCGGGATAGCCTGTAAATGTTATATCCACACCAGGCACTGTATTCGAGCGTATATTTGGTGAGAAATGATAGTGAAACTTATAACGTTTTTGTATGCGTAACATTGAGGAATAGCTGCCAGCTGTGCTGTGACCGAAGAGTAGCCTCCAAGTGGGTGAGTCGGGAGTTTGAAAGATTTTTGCGAGCATTGTGGCGCTGGGTAAAAAGAAATTTTTAGGTTCCGCTGCAGTTTCTGTGTGTGGTGGCACGACCACAGAAGCCATTGAAGTTACTCCCTCATCAAGCACTTTGTGGTCTTCCCGGTCGTCAGATGCTGTTCCATTGGTAGCATTCGCTACAAAGTTCTCAAAATAGATTTTGAGATCCTGTATATCAGCGGCAGCATTCAATAGAAGAAAATCAGAAAATGGTATTTCCTCTTCGAGATCTGAACGGGCTCGTGATGCACCACGTATGTAGCCCGTCTCTAGCCCCTCCAGTTGACTGAAGTAGAGGCTAATTTGATGCCAATAGTGATCGTGTTCGCCACGTTGTACTGCCGTTTCCTTTATGCGTATGTAGTTTTCGCAGAGCAGATCACGCAGCCATGTGCAAAAGTTTTGGGAGTTCTCATCACGTTCGCAGGAGGACTCTATGGTGCTGGAGAGGGAGAAGAAAAATTATGATTTAGTAAATTGTTAAGTGAAATATGTGTTCCGTTAACTTACTTCTTCCATTGGTTGTAGATATTATTCCATGTTAGCGAACCCTCAAGGATGCCAGCACCAAATGCCTGTACCCAGTCCGGATAGGTACGTTGAGTTTCGACCTCGATTTGTGCCCAGCTGCGGAACAAAAGAATAATTTAGTATTCAAAGTTATTTGGAAATAGTATTAAGAGCTACATAAATTTTAGAACTAGTATAGATTGTCTAACATTTTCCAGGAAATGTCTGAAGCTTTAGCAAACAGCACTTCTACTAGAAAATAAGTTATGTTATATTATGTTAGTTATGCTGCAAAAACAATAAGGCCGCAGGGTCGATGGATTGCCTGCGGAGCTATTCAAATACAAGTGCATTCCGGATGATTGGAATCTATGTGTTCCTTGCCCAGTCCACAAGAAGGGAGATCCAGCAAAGTGCGTCAACTATGGCGGAATACGCCTTCTTTATATCGCATATGAGGTCCCGTCAAGTGTATTGTGTGAAAGATTGAAGCCCACCGTTCATCGACTTCAGAACTGGTAAAACTACAATGATGATGTTGATATAATCGGCCTGAACATTCTGCTTACTCCACACTGGAAAAAGAAGCGGAAAAGATGGGTACGCTGGTGAATGAGGACAAAACGAAGTATCTGCTGTCATCAAACAAAGAGTCAGCGCACTTGCGCCGTGGCCACTACGCCACTGTTGGCAGCTATAATTTAGAAATGGTAATACTTCGTTTAATTAGGAACCAGGAATAACACAAACAACAACACAAGCTCTGAAATCCAGCGAAAAATCACTGTTGCCAATAAATGCTACTTTGGACTAGGTAGGCAATTGAAAAGTAAAGTTCTCTCTCGGCCAGTGAAAATTATGCTCTACAAGTCAATTTTCGTACCCGTCCTGCTATATGGTACAGAAGCATGGACCATGACAACGTCAGACGTAGTAGCTCTGGGAGTGTTCGAGAGAAAACATTCTCGAAAGATTTACGAGCCTCTATGCGTTGACGACAACGAGTACCGAAGAAGATTTAATGATGAGCTTTACGCAGACATCAACATAGTCCAGCGAATTAAAATGCATCAGCTACGCTCGCCAGGCCACGTTATGCGAATGAAAGGTGATGTTCCGACTAAGAAAGTATTTTTTTATCGTAATTCGCCTATGGAAGCTGAGGAAGAGGGCGGCCCCCATTCCGCTGGAAGGACCAGGTGGAAAATTATCTAAATTGCATTGGTGTTTAAACTTGGTGCCAGTTAACCCACGGCGGCCACCGTGGTGTGATGGTAGCGTTCTCCGCCTACCACACCGAGGATCCTGGGTTCACGCCCCGGGCAAAGCAAAATCAAAATTTTAGAAATAAGGTTTTTCAATTAGAAGACATTTTTACTAAGCGATGTCGCCCCTCGGCAGTGTTTGGCAAGCAATCCGAGTGTATTTCTACCATGAAAAGCTCTCAGCGAAAACTTATATGCCTTGCAGATGCCGTTCGGAGTCAGCATAAAACAAGTAGGTCCCTTACCGCCAATTTGTAGGAAAAATTAAAAAGGAGCACGACGCAAATTGGAAGAGAAGCTGGGCCCAAAATCTCTTCGGAGGTTATCGCGCCTTACATTTCTTTTTTTTTTTAGTTAACGCAGCGAAGGAGCGACTGGCGCGCCTTTTTGGGACGGCGATAATCTTTAAAATTATTTAGAATCTTTAATTAGAAATTAATTGAATTAGCCGTAGGCTACGTTTTTAATAAATAAATAAATAAAATAAATTTAAGACTTCCTCAGACGGAGCTAGAACGAAATGAAAAGCAACGAAATGCTTATACGTTAGACAGGCTAAACAATCAACGTAAATACCACTTTAAAAGCTAATTTCATTCAAATTTCTATTTTATAAACTTACCCATTCTCGTAGATGGAATCCTTATAGCAGACTCTAGCTGCACCCTTTGGAATGTTAAGAAGATCATTTTGCTGTTTCCAGTATTCAATGTGAAATCCAGTTTGCTTTGACCAAATTGCAGTCGCACAGTATGTACCATTATATTTCGGACGATCCATATAACTTATAAAGAAAGCTCCTATCACAAGTAAACCGGCACCAATAAGGATATACGTCCCTATCCGTGTTTTTTGCCAAGAAGCGCCGACAACTTTAAGCATTGTTCCGGCCGTCTTGAAGCTTTCGGTTTACAAAAGTGAGAAAAGAAAACTTAAGTTAGCGTCGTTAACGCTGTTTTTTTCTAAATTACTAGCTTCTTTTGTTGTTGTTGTTTTTTGATGGTCACGAGATGTATAGGCTGCTATTTACTTTAAGATATGATGAGTCTATTTCTCTTTTTTTACTTATTTATCGTTGACGATTATACTGTGCTATAGCGCTTAAATTCACAAGAACTCTACTGATTCGCAATATGATGTAAAGGGATTTAGATAAGGATATAATTGAGGTCGGCGCGCGCAGCGTACGAATGTCCAAAGCTGCGTAGTTGAGGTGATGCGACGAAGTTAATGGCTGTTACTTTGGCTGCGACGGCGTTGGCACTTTCTTGGTGGAAGGCACCGAGGTATTGAGTTTCTGTGGCCACTTTGACTGGCAAAACGACCGAGTTTCTCATCGAAGTAAGCGTTAAGATCGCTAGCTATTTGTTTGTGTACGATGTGAAATTTAATTTAGTGATGTTTGAGCTTCTGCGTTAACTTTTTTAGTTGGTATTTTCTGTAGATGAAAATGGTGGCTTGTGTAAATCTTTTTTTTTTTCTTCTTGCTGGTTGTGAGTTCCACAGAGTTTATGAAATTCAGTTCTTTATAATTGTGGTTAACATTGATAAGTCAGCTTTTGTTGAGAAAGCAGATAAGTAAGAGTGTGCTGTCTTTTTTCGTTTCTTGCTATTGTATTGTGTTTGTTATGTAGGCCGGAGATAGTTGAGTGTTTGATCAATAAAGTCCCTGAAAAAGAGAAAAGAAAAATTTTCTAATTGAATTCCATGTAACCAAAGTTATGAGTTTAAGAAATACGTGTCTTCCGGTTGGATGAAAGGCAAGTTAAGATTAAGGTCCTTTCGAAGGGAATGCGTGCTATAGCCTCGAGTGTGCGACTTGATAATATCAAATCGTTCCTAAGACAGTTAAGTCACCATTTCCTTCCACGAAAACCGGCATAGTCCAAACTTTAAGCTAAACTAAGTTTGATCATATTGTAGAGAATATTAGCAATTTCGATACATCACTATGCCACAGGAGAAAGACGTTATGGAAGAGAGCATTGGAAGCATATACATATATTAAATGGTGTTGTCGAACCGCTTCCAGGAGGCTGGAAAAATATTGGGATTATGCGATGTTAGAAGAGGTTTATGCCACTCAACTTCGGCTGTGATAAGTGGTTCGGCAATACAGGAGTGCTGGCGAAGGAGAGTCTGCAAAGACCACAAAAGTGTACAGTCTTCGACCGGGCAAAAAATTGGTGGAAGAATGGAGAATGGAACAAAACAAAAAACACTGGCATTGACAAACCCAAATGGATGCATCGCAAAGGAGAAAGAACTTTTCAATAGGAATGCAAGAATGGTTTCAAGCCAGGACGAGCTACTGTTGTAAAGCATCAAAGCGGCACTGAAGATGCAAGGCCAATCTCTCAGGCTCTTGTGTTTTATTGGTCAAACGGCAGAATGTGAGTCGACGCATCAGAGTCATGGGTAGTAAGATGAAAGACAGGTCCGACAAAGACAAAAATCCCGAAGCTTTGCTGGAGAGAGATTTGGTGCTAATATCAGCGATGCCATCTACCCCATACGCAAAGTCGGGATACGATGGTATAGAAAAAGTGTGGTTTATTTAGAGAGGAGCAGAGTTTTTGTCAAGAAATTTATCAGAAATTTGTGCTTCAAAAAACTACTCGGCGTTCACCTACATGTCGAGTACGTGTAGCGATAGAGATTTTAAGTATATGAGTACACTCAGAGAAAAAACCGCTCTAAAACGAACGAAACAAGTTCAAAATTAAGAACATTCGTTGACAAAAGTCTGTTAAGTACGTTTTTTCTGAACTCGTGAGCGATGGGCTTGTTTTAAGAACAGTTTTTCCAAGCACACCGTTCGTATTTTATGACCACTTTGGTATTGATGTGTGAACCTTCTGTGCTCATTTCAAGCACTACTTGGGCTTGATTTAAGATTTTACGTTCTCACGCTTCGAGAATAATTTGTGGTCGATTTAACATTTTTCGTTGTCAGTTCAAGAACGGGTTGTGCTTGATCTTTGGGGGGAGTGGGGAAGGTAACTTTTCCAAGTAGGTACCCATCATTTATTTCTTTTTTTTTATAAATAATTTATTTGTCATTAATAAAAAATATTAATAACAAAACAAATTATTAATATGCATTTTTTCATACATTTCTCCTATCGAGAAATTTTTCTTATTTGATGATACAATCTGAATATATATTTAAACATTTCATAACAAGTTTGAGAATTGGCTGTGCATATGTGAGAGGTAAAAAATAGAATATAAAAAAATTGTTTTAAAAAACCTCAGGGTTTGACGGCGATCGAACTCGCGTCACACGATCGCAACCGCAACATCATAGCCGCTGGGCCACTGCAACTGCTTCGTAGCTTGTGTCAAATGTTGTATTTAACATTGTAGTGCACACAAATTATACCGTTTCTTTTTTCTTGAACTTAATTTAAGAACATTGTTCTCATTAATAGAAAACATTTATTCATATTTTAAGACCAGCCGTTCTCTTTTCAAGGAAATGGTTGTCAGTTCAAGAACAAGGTCGTTGTTTTGAGAACAGGTCGTTCGTTTTTCAAGAACAGAAAAGTAAGAACATGAAAAGCTTGAATTGAGTCCGGTAGTGCTGGATTTTAGACCGGCGTTTTTCTCTGAGTGTAGTACATACATAACTTAATTCATAGATACGTTTAATTCGCGTACTTAATAATACAATGAATCTTCATCTGTTTATTTCGTTTGGAATTCGCATTGTCATAATATTTTAAAAATTATTTACTGCTTTAAATTTTTCAATAATTTATTATTGCACGTTTTAGAAATTTCTTCATATGTATATATGTAAATAAAAGTCCGTAGTTCAGGTGGGTTATAAACTTTGTATACACCACAATTAAATTTTTGGAAGTGCCAAAATTTTTAAATAAACAAACATTTCATTTGGCAAGCTTTTAAAAATAAATCGCAATTCTCAATTAGATGGATTTAAAAATATTGGTACAATTTTTTAACGCACTCATATCAACATTTATTTAAAGAAAATAAGTAATTACCTTTTAGCAAAGAGTAAATAATAATTAAATATGATTATAGGAATTTATTTGCAAAATTATTGCGCCTTTTGCGTGGGTAGAAACAGACTGGAATTACTTTGAAATCATATCATAAATAATTTTTATACCCAGCTGTACTTGTACACAGGGTATTATAACTTTGATTGGATAACGGTTGGTTGTACAGGTATAAAGGAATCGAGGTAGATATAGACTTCCATATATCAAAATCATCAGTATCGAAAAAAAATTTTATTGAGGCATGTCCGTCCGTCCGTCTGTCCGTTAACACGATAATTTGACTAAATATTGAGATATCTTCAGCAAATTTTGTACACGAGCTTATCTGGATCCAGAATATATTGCTTTTAAAAATGGGCAAAATCGGATGATAACCACGCCCACTTTTTATATATATAACATTTTGGAAAACACAAAAAACTTGATTATTTAGTAAATAATACACCTAGAATGTTGAAATTTACTTTGATAAAAAAAATTAAAATGGGCGCGGCACCGCCCCTTTTATGACTAAGCAATTTTCTGTTTCGGGAGCCACAACTCGAAGATAAATTAATTCAGAAAAGAACCATATGTATATGTATTATTGCGGTCTTGTAACACTATTAAGCAGGGACGGAAAATATTTTTTTTTTTTCGGAGTTGAAAAAGTCCTGGGCAAAAAATTGTCCTAGGTGAAGATGTTTGAGTTGCCAGGTATATCACTATAGCAATATCACGTCGCATCCTTTTTATTTTTCGAACTTTTTCCATAAAAGTCCACATATAAAAGTAAAATCTGTACTTTTATTTTTTGAGTCCCATAGCTAGTTAACCTCGGACTTTTAAAAATAAAAGTCCAGAAATAAAAGTTAAATCCGGACTTTTATTTTTTAAGCCCAAAATAAAAGTCCCGCTTGATAACAAAGAAACGGCTTATCCGAATTAAAAATTGTTTTTATTTCGGATAAGCCGTTTCTTTGTTATCAACCGGGACTCTTATTTTGGCCTTAAAAAATAAAAGTCTGGATTTAACTTTTATTTCCGGACAAAAATAAAGTTTAAGGAATCATGCCACATTTTATATGGGGCTGGCGAGGACCAATTATGCTGCCAATGCTCCTGTTGTCAGAGCTCTTAAAGAGTTTAATTTGCTTCCCAAATCTTCAGTTTTGGATTTCTCCTTTTGTGAAAATAGGTTTAAAATGCTACTTAATGGCCAGTTAAGTTAGTTGGTATTTAAAAAAAAATAAATGTAAGGCGCGATAACCTCCGAAGAGATCTAAGGCCGAGCTTCTCTTCCAATTTGCGTCGTGCTCCTCTTGATTTTCCCTACAAATTGGCCGGACGGGACCTACATGTTTTATGCCGACTCCGAACGGCATCTGCAAAGCAGATGAGTTTTCACTGAGAGCTTTTCATGGCAGAAATACACCCGGAGTGCTTGCCAAACACTGCCGAGGGGCGACCCCGCTTAGAAAAATTTTCTTCTAATTGAAAAATCTTATTTCTAAAATTTTGATGTTGCTTTGCCCGGGAGTTGAACCCAGGGCATACGGTGTGATAGGCGGAGCACGCTACCCATCACACCACGGTGGCCGCCAAGTTGGTATTTGCTTACATTTGTAATTAGTCTGTAAGAAATGTAACAATTTCAAGATTAACAAGTAAGGAAGGTTAAGTTCGGGTGTAACCGAACATTACATACTCAGTTGAGAGCTATGGTGACAACATAAGGGAAAATAACCATGTAGGAAAATGAACCGAGGGAAACCCTGGAATGTGTTTGTATGACATGTGTATCAAATGAAAGGCATTAAAGAGTATTTTATGAGGGAGTGGGCCATAGTTCTATAGGTGGACGCCATTTAGGGATATAGCCATAAAGGTGGATCAGGTTGACTCTAGAATGCGTTTGTACGATATGGGTATCAAATGAAAGGTGTTAATGAGTATTTTAAAAGGGAGTAATCCTTAGTTCCATAGGTGGACGCCGTTTCGAGATACCGCCATAAAGGTGGACCAGGGGTGACCCTAGAATTTGTTTGTACAATATAGGTATCAAAAGAAAGGTGTTAATGAGTATTTTAAAAGGGAGTGATGCTTAGTTCCACAGGTGGACGCCGTTTCGAGATATCGACATAAAGGTGGACCAGGTGTGACCCTAGAATTTGTTTGTACGATATGGGTATCAAATTAAAGGTATTAAGGAGGGTTTTAAAAGGGAGTGGTGGTAGTTGTATAGGTGGTCACCTTTTCGAGATATCGCCATAAAGGTGGACCAGGGGTGACTCTAGAATGCGTTTGTACGATATGGGTATCAAATGAAAGGTGTTAATGAGTATTTTAAAAGGGAGTGATGCTTAGTTCCACAGGTGGACGCCGTTTCGAGATATCGACATAAAGGTGGACCAGGTGTGACCCTAGAATTTGTTTGTACGATATGGGTATCAAATTAAAGGTATTAATGAGGGTTTTAAAAGGGAGAGGTGGTAGTTGTATAGGTGGTCGCCTTTTCGAGATATCGCCATAAAGGTGGACCAGGGGTGCCTCTAGAATGCGTTTGTACGATATGGGTATCAAATGAAAGGTGTTAATGAGTATTTTAAAAGGGAGTTATCCTTAGTTCCATAGGTGGACGCAGTTTCGAGATATCGCCATAAAGGTGGACCAGGGGTGACCCTAGAATTTGTTTGTACGATATGGGTATCAAATTAAAGGTATTAAGGAGGGTTTTAAAAGGGAGTGGTGGTAGTTGTATAGGTGGTCGCCTTTTCGAGATATCGCCATAAAGGTGGACCAGGGGTGACTCTAGAATGCGTTTTTACGATATGGGTATCAAATGAAAGGTGTTAATGAGTATTTTAAAAGGGAGTAATCCTTAGTTCCATAGGTGGACGCAGTTTCGAGATATCGCCATAAAGGTGGAGCAGGGGTGACTCTAGAATGCGTTTGTACGATATGGGTATCAAATGAAAGGTGTTAATGAGTATTTTAAAAGGGAGTGATGCTTAGTTCCTCAGGTGGACGCCGTTTCGAGATATCGCCATAAAGGTGGACCAGGTGTGACCCTAGAATTTGTTTGTACGATATGGGTATCAAATTAAAGGTATTAATGAGGGTTTTAAAAGGGAGAGGTGGTAGTTGTATAGGTGGTCGCCTTTTCGAGATATCGCCATAAAGGTGGACCAGGGGTGACTCTAGAATGCGTTTGTACGATATGGGTATCAAATGAAAGGTGTTAATGAGTATTTTAAAAGGGAGTTATCCTTAGTTCCATAGGTGGACGCAGTTTCGAGATATCGCCATAAAGGTGGACCAGGGGTGACTCTAGAATGCGTTTGTACGATATGGGTATAAAATTAAAGGTATTAATGAGGGTTTTAAAAGGGAGAGGTGGTAGTTGTATAGGTGGTCGCCTTTTCGAGATATCGCCATAAAGGTGGACCAGGGGTGACTCTAGAATGCGTTTGTACGATATGGGTATCAAATGAAAGGTGTTAATGAGTATTTTAAAAGGGAGTTATCCTTAGTTCCATAGGTGGACGCAGTTTCGAGATATCGCCATAAAGGTGGACCAGGTGTGACCCTAGAATTTGTTTGTACGATATGGGTATAAAATTAAAGGTATTAATGAGGGTTTTAAAAGGGAGAGGTGGTAGTTGTATAGGTGGTCGCCTTTTCGAGATATCGCCATAAAGGTGGACCAGGGGTGACTCTAGAATGCGTTTGTACGATATGGGTATCAAATGAAAGGTGTTAATGAGTATTTTAAAAGGGAGTTATCCTTAGTTCCATAGGTGGACGCCGTTTCGAGATATCGCCATAAAGGTGGACCAGGGGTGACCCTAGAATTTGTTTGTACGATATGGGTATCAAATTAAAGGTATTAAGGAGGGTTTTAAAAGGGAGTGGTGGTAGTTGTATAGGTGGTCACCTTTTCGAGATATCGCCATAAAGGTGGACCAGGGGTGACTCTAGAATGCGTTTGTACGATATGGGTATCAAATGAAAGGTGTTAATGAGTATTTTAAAAGGGAGTAATCCTTAGTTCCACAGGTAGACGCCGTTTCGAGATATCGCCACAAAGGTGGACCAGGTGTAACCCTAGAATTTGTTTGTACGATATGGGTATCAAATTAAAGGTATTAATGAGGGTTTTAAAAGGGAGAGGTGGTAGTTGTATAGGTGGTCGCCTTTTCGAGATATCGCCATAAAGGTGGACCAGGGGTGACTCTAGAATGCGTTTGTACGATATGGGTATCAAATGAAAGGTGTTAATGAGTATTTTAAAAGGGAGTTATCCTTAGTTCCATAGGTGGACGCAGTTTCGAGATATCGCCATAAAGGTGGACCAGGGGTGACCCTAGAATTTGTTTGTACAATATGGGTATCAAAAGAAAGGTGTTAATGAGTATTTTAAAAGGGAGTAATCCTTAGTTCCATAGGTGGACGCCGTTTCGAGATATCGCCACAAAGGTGGACCAGGGATGACCCTAGAATTTGTTTGTACAATATGGGCATCAAACGAATGGTGTTAATGAGTATTTTAAAAGGGAGTGGGCCTTAGTTCTATAGGTGGACGCCGTTTCGAAATATCGCCATAAAGGTGGACCATGGGTGACTCTAGAATGTGTTTGTACGATATGGGTATCAAATTAAAGGTATTAATGAGGGTTTTAAAAGGGAGTGGTGGTTGTTGCATAGGTGGTCGCCTTTTCGAGATATCGCCATAAAGGTGGACCAGGGTGACTCTAGAATGCGTTTGTACGATATGCGTATCAAATGAAAGGTGTTAATGAGTATTTGAAAAGGGAGTGATGCTTAGTTCCAGAGGTGGACGCCGTTTCGAGATATCGCCATAAAGGTGGACCAGGTGTGACCCTAGAATTTGTTTGTACGATATGGGTATCAAATTAAAGGTATTAATGAGGGTTTTAAAAGGGAGAGGTGGTAGTTGTATAGGTGGTCGCCTTTTCGAGATATCGCCATAAAGGTGGACCAGGGGTGACTCTAGAATGCGTTTGTACGATATGGGTATCAAATGAAAGGTGTTAATGAGTATTTTAAAAGGGAGTTATACTTAGTTCCATAGGTGGACGCAGTTTCGAGATATCGCCATAAAGGTGGACCAGGGGTGACCCTAGAATTTGTTTGTACAATATGGGTATCAAAAGAAAGGTGTTAATGAGTATTTTAAAAGGGAGTAATCCTTAGTTCTATAGGTGGACGCCGTTTCGAGATATCGCCACAAAGGTGGACCAGGGATGACCCTAGAATTTGTTTGTACAATATGGGCATCAAACGAATGGTGTTAATGAGTATTTTAAAAGGGAGTGGGCCTTAGTTCTATAGGTGGACGCCGTTTCGAAATATCGCCATAAAGGTGGACCATGGGTGACTCTAGAATGTGTTTGTACGATATGGGTATCAAATTAAAGGTATTAATGAGGGTTTTAAAAGGGAGTGATGGTTGTTGCATAGGTGGTCGCCTTTTCGAGATATCGCCATAAAGGTGGACCAGGGTGACTCTAGAATGCGTTTGTACGATATGGGTATCAAACGAAAGGTGTTAAAGAGTATTTTATGAGGGAGTGGGCCATAGTTCTATAGGTGGACGCCGTTTCGAAATATCGCCATAAAGGTGGACCATGGGTGACTCTAGAATGTGTTTGTACGATATGGGTATCAAATTAAAGGTATTAATGAGGGTTTTAAAAGGGAGTGGTGGTTGTTGCATAGGTGGTCGCCTTTTCGAGATATCGCCATAAAGGTGGACCAGGGTGACTCTAGAATTTGTTTGTACGATATGGGTATCAAATGAAAGGTGTTAATGAGTATTTTAAAAGGGAGTGGGCCTTAGTTCTATAGGTGGACGCCTTTTCGATATATCGCCATAAAGGTGGGCCAGGGGTGACTCTAGAATTTGTTTGTACAATATGGGTATCAAATGAAAGGTGATAATGAGTATTTTAAAGGGGAGTGGGCCTTAGTTCTATAGGTGGACGCCTTTTCGATATATCGCCATAAAGGTGGACCAGGGGTGACTCTATAATGTGTTTGTACAATATGGGTGTCAAATTAAAGGTATTAATAAGAATTTTAAAAGGGAGTTATGGTAGTTGCATATGTGAAGGCGTTTTCGAGATTTCGACCAAAATGTGGACCAGGGTGACCCAGAACATCATCTGTCGGGTACCGCTAATTTATTTATATATGTAATACCACGAACAGTATTCCTGCCATGATTCCAAGGGCTTTCGATTTCGCCCTGCAGAACTTTTTCATTTTCTTCTACTTAATATGGTAGGTGTAACACCCATTTTACAAAGTTTTTTTCTAAAGTTATATTTTGCGTCAATAAACCAATGCAATTACCATGTTTCATCCCTTTTTTCGTATTTGGTATAGAATTATGGCATTTTTTTCATTTTTCGTAATTTTCGAAATCGAAAAAGTGGGCGTGGTCATAGTCGGATTTCGGCCATTTTTTATACCAATACAAAGTGTGTTCAGATAATTATGTGAACTGAGTTCAGTAAAGATATATCGATTTTTGCTCAAGTGTTAACGGCGGAAGGACAGACGGCCGACTGTGTATAAAAACTGGCCGTGGCTTCAACCGATTTCGCCCTTTTTCACAGAAAACAGTTATCGTCCTAGAATCTAAGCATGTGGTAAAGTTCTGTTCAGAGTAGTAGGCGACCTTCAAGGTGGCCCTGTAGAAAACTTGTCTAGCTCAAAACTAATATGAGCGAAATCAAGGCAAGGAAGGGAAATAAAAGCCAAATAAATGAAATGAATGGGAAAGGAAAGATTTCTTATAGGTATGTAATCGACGAGGTATAGACAAGTTATCGGATATAAAATAACAAAGGTAATCAATGAGCAATCGATTATTTAATTGATTTGTTATAAAAATTGTTTTCCATTTGTTAATGTAGTGCCAATAGTTTGTTATCGAAAACTTATCGATTTATGAAGAAGCTATCGATTTTTTATCAAAAACTTATGGATGTGTTATCAAAAGATAATCAATTTACTTTCGTAAGTTTACTGATTTGTTATCGAAAAGTGATAGATTTTTCATCGAAAAAATATCCATATGTTATACATAAGTTATCGATTATTTATCGAAAAGTTATGGATTTTATCAAAAGTTTATCGATTAGCTGCGAATGTATCGATTTGTTATAAAATATCGATTTTTTATCAAAAATCTGTCGATTTATTATCGAAAAGTTATCCATTTGTGATCGGAGTGTTACCAATTTGTAACCGCCGTATTATCGATATATAGGCGAAATGTTCTATATTTGTTATCAGGAAATTAAAAAAAAACAAAAAAAAGAATATGTACATATATATGTATACAAAATATAATATATTTATATGTAAACGTGCAAAATATTTAATGTAATATGTGCGAAATACTCAGTTGAAAGTAAAGTTCCACATATTGCCTTGTACTAGCGGTGAAGGTGAGCGTGGTCCGAATGGCTCTATCTCAGGCCCTGCACTTATGTGCATCACTATTGGCCTTGCAAACTTTCAACTTCGACGCTGCATTAGGTAAACGTATGGCAAAAAAATTTAATTGGGACCACAATGGACAGGTTAAACATTTCACTGCAGGTTCTAACTTCGCTGGATCGTAGAAAGGTAAACTTAAATATATTTAATTAGTTTAGGAAACTACCTAGATATTGCAAAAAAATACAAGGCTAAAAAAATAAAAGAAGTTCCAATTTACGCCGTCCCCCTTTTATTTCTTCCTACAAATAGGCGGGACATGACCTTAATGTTTTACGCCGACTCTGAGCGGCATCTGCAAGGCAGATGAGATTTCACTGAGAAGCTTTTCATGGCATAACACCCGTAGTTTTTGCAAAATCACTACCAAGGGACGACGACAATTAGAAAAACTTTTTGCTGCTTGCTTCTAAACTTTTCATGTTGCTTTGCCTGGGACTTGAACCCAGGATCTTCGGTGTGGTAGGCAGGTCACGCTACTGGAGATCAGAATATCTCCCTATATCGGCTGCCGTTTTGAAAATATCCATCTCAAAAAACCTTTGAAAAACGGGCCATTTCAGAATAGGGTGTTTCTGAGATAAGGCGTTTTAGAACTGGCAGCCGAGATAGAAGTGAACTTGGCTATAAATCAATTTTGAATATTCTTGCTGACATCGCGTGATCGTTTCCAAAAATTTTCATATACAAAATTTAGCCAACTATGCCTAAATAGTATTTTCGTATATTTTCTCATTACAACATATAGTGCGGCTAATAGCTTCGGTTTATTTAGAGTGTATTTTCTTCAAAGATACCATTTATCCCAATGCGTACTCACTAGATCCAAAATATATTATTTTTTTTTTATATTTGTATAGCCTAATTTTTATCGCTTGAGTAAAAATAGTTTTCGATCCATGATCGTATATTACGATTCCATTGCAGATCAGCAGAGATATAAACTCTTTAGCACAAAACGGTAAGTAGTGTTAGCACATGTCGAAAATGTTTTTAATAAAAAAGTTTTTTTCGCAATGCATACACAATTAATATACAATGAAATCGCAAACAAATAATATTTGGTTGTACACATAATCTTAACAACAAACAACTGAAAATAAATACCTTGTACAAAAAACGCAAAAAAAGAATGGGTGATATACGAAATTTTAGTTTTCCCTTAGTAGAGAAATTATTGAATAGATTACGCAGATTGATAGGTATTGAGTTCAGAAACACGATAGTATGCGTAAATTCAAAAAATTACATTTCTAATTTAGGAGCCTTTCTTGCTTTTATTTGTTTAAATTTCTTCAATAAATTTTTTTTTTTTAATTACAAGCATTTGTATATAAAAAGATCAATAAATTTAATTTATAACCACAAGTGTGGAATAGATATTCATTTTGTATAAACAAAAAAAAAATTTAAAAACATTAATAGCAAGACAGAGTATAAAAGTATAAACAAAAAGATGGAAAAAATTATCGGGCACCCTGCTAAGATATTTCTGTAAAAATCTATAAAAAGATCCATATTCTAAAATATAAATATTTGTATTGTATTGAAAATGTTGCGAATGCGAATTTTAACAAGTGGGTCGAAAAAACTTTGGACTAAATTAGAAAATCATATTTCTTTTGGCAAAATTCGACTTTAATTATCAAGATAGCCTCCTTTGAGAGTGACACAATCAGCCCAACGCTTCTCTTACAGTTTAATGCCATTTTTACAAATTCATGAAAATGAAATGATATATTAAGTTTGGCACGAATTTAAGTTGTAAGTCCTTAAAGAAGAAGAGATAATTCCACCAATAAGTATAGCGAAATGATCAGGAGGACGAGCTGAGTTGATTTAGCCATGTTCGTGTTTGAAAGCAAACTAGTCCCCCAATTTCTGAGATATCTTGCGGAAATTTGATGAGCATGTTTATTTGGGTGTCCCATTAATTTTTTGTAGGAACTGACTGGATCGGACCACTGTAGCATACATATATCACCCATACAGCTGATATTTCGAAAAAGAAGATTTTTTCCATTTATTCCTCATTTAGCAGCTATAGGATTGAAATCGCACAGGATCTTTAGACATAAGGCATACATTGTTGTTTGTAAAAATATCAGGATCGGTCATATATATAACATCTATCACATACCACCATTTGCTCTGATAATAGATTCAATATAATTTCTTTAGCTTGTTTTAGAACCAGTTGTTCAGTTGAGAGGTTTTTCTCAATTCCTTCCTTATTTTAACAACTAGAGGCTTGAAATTTTACAAGATGCTTATATATATGTCATACGTTATAGTCTGAAAATACGTCTAAATCGGTCATATATATCATATATATCCCATACAACCGCTTGTTAAGATTTTATGAATATTTGAACATATTTTTATTCAGCTCCATTCATGGAAGGTATGAAGTCACAACCGAAGACAGTTCCTTACTTCTTTGTATAGACTTCCCAATAAGCTCGAAAGTTCGGATCACCATAGAAGAAATTTTCCAGAAGTTTCTTCATAAACAATATAGTGTTTTGTTACGTCATTCTAAGTAGCGTTTGACGCATGAACGTGTTAAAATGATACCGAAGTTACGATATCAGCAATAGTAAATATGTAGACAATTGCGAAAAAATATTTTTTAGATTTGCATTAAGAACAATAGTAATAAAAACAATCGGCCCAAATTGAAATATAATTTTTGCCACAAAAGAGATGAAGCAATAATAAAAAAGTTAAGTAAACATTATCAAACAAACTGAGGAATTTCAAGTAGTTAACAGAAAACATGGGGTGCGCGAGGCACTTGGATCTTACTAAAGTTGGAATATGTATAAAATAATTATAATTACGAAAAAAATGATCAATTTATATACAGGCACTGCAATTTTTTCTTCATTATATACAAACATGCATATTTATTTATATCTGTATACTAGGGTGAGCTAAAGCTCACAAAAATTAAGTTATGCAGATCCGACAAACGTTGCTCTGTCCGAACTTGGGTTTACCTGCCATTATTTCAAAGAATTACAAGAAGTCTGTGTAGTTCAATCTTTCTCTACACTTTCGTACCCTCACCTACTACCTCTGCCTCCATTCATTTTTGATTATTTCGAATAGATCGTCCCTAGACTCACTTTTGGGAAAAGAAGATATTTCTTATACTAATATAAGCTAGGCGTTATCCTGCCTTTACCTTCATTTACTTTGAAATAATTTCAAAATGTTCCATGTCACACCCTCCCTCTCCTCTCTTACTCTACTCTTCCACATCCCCTCCTATTTAACTCTTGTCTGCCACTTTTCTCCAGTTACCTCTCCCTCTTAACTTTTTTCTCTCCTTCTGCTTCTGCTCCATTTCTCTTTTTCCCTCAGTGTATCCTTATATCTCTCCCGCGCGGTCTTCTTTGTTCTTATCCCTCTCCTTCTACCCACGCTTCTTTTTCTTCAACTTGCCCTTCCCCAAACTTTCCATCATTCTCACTCTCAACCTTACCATCATCCCACCCTTAACCTCCTTCGTTTCGCAAGTCGCATCACAAATGCAATTTTTTAAATAGGTCATTCCTTGGTGCAATTCCCTGAAAAAAGACATTATATGGCAAGACAACGGCAAAAAAGTTGCCTACTGGCAAAATTCGAAATGAATCGACTTTGAATGCAAAGTTAGGAGGATATTAAGAGCATCAACATCAAAAAAAATGTCTATAAGAAATTACCACACAATTCCTAAGAAATGACGAAAACAAGCAGAGTAAGACAGAAAAAAAGACAACTTGACGTATCATATAAAGTTTATTCTTCTCGACTAATTGATGTGGGCCACATGATAACCAGGGATGTCGTTTTTACGTAAATACCGCAGAAGAAGTTTGTTAACACGATACAGTAATCGTCGGATAGGAGTATGCGTTAACCACCCAAAAAGAAATGCAAATATCAATAAGCATGACAAAAAAAACATCGAAGCTATAGGATTTTTCACTGCAAGTCCTGAAAGTTCCTTTGATAGCACAGAATCGTTAACAGCTTAAATTAAATCAGCCGACAAATTCAATAGAAAATCTCGCTTGTCAACAAGTTACACAAGTCTCTATGAAACCCGTTCTTATATACGACGATGGATGTTCACGACATCATATTTGTAAGATGTTTTTCAAACTATTCTACATAGAGAAAAGCTTTTCGAAACTGTTTAACAGTGTTGCCATTTTGGTGCTTTTGGAGCTAGATCTAGCCCTTTTTTTTGCGTTTAGCTCCAAGAATTCCGGTTTAGCTCCTAGCTCTTTTTGTCGGCAATACGTATTGTGAAATTTGTAATGTCTTTTATGAGTGAAGTTTTATTTTATTTGTTTCGTTATATATGATGTTGCAACTCGGTACTCAACTGATAACAAAAACTTTAATCATGAGGTTGTACATTTGCTTTTCCAGCTTGTGCAACAGCATAGTGTCACCTTCTAAGATTTTCGACCCTTTAACTTCAGATTATAATAAATTTTTGTCTCCCGCACCTTATTTTCGTTATACCTTTGAAGAATATATACGAATTAAAAAAGAAGAAGAAGAAGATGACGAATTTATTGAAAGAAAGATACGTAATATGTATATGTCGCGACTTCATAATTAAATTAATAGAGCAATTAAGGCAACGCTTGCCGCAAAATATAGAAACGCTTAGCAAAATAGATTTATTTTCAGTTGAAAACACATTGAGAATTGTGAAACCTTAATTGTTTTCATATTTCAAAAATGAAAAAAAAACTAGTATAGCACTGATGAAATAACTAGGTTAGAAATGCAAAAATTCCAAAATTGGAAAAATTTGACTTCAACTTTAAGTTTTTGCTTTGAGGTTAAGAGTTTAAGAACACGTTAAATGAAAAAACCCATTCCAAGAGCTTCTCGATTTTGTGCTTATATTTCTTTTGCTGCCACTAAGTAATGCTGAAATTGAAAAAAACGTTTTCAAACATGAGTTTAATTAAAAGCAAACACAGACACAAAATTAATTTAGTTATGTTGAATTCACTTCTGACAATACGAAGTGGTCTTAAACGGCTGAATAAATGCTGTTATGACTTTGAAAAAACAACGATATCTTAAAATTAATGAACACAAAAAATATTTATGAATGTAGCAATAATAATGAATCATCTTCTGAGGACCACATCATGGATTTTGAAGTCTAATGCCCTTCATACATATTTCATGCCAACATAAACTTAAATATCGCACGATACCTTACCGCCAAATGGCAAAACAAAAGTTAAAAAATAAAACGTTTTTTTGTTGTTAAAAAATATAAAATGAACTATAAAAACATTATTATTTATGTATCTCTATTGTACCTAAGTTTTTTTTTTTTTTGTGAGTTTACTGTACCTTTTTTATAACTTCGTTTAAGTTTATTTGGAATAAATTTGAAAACTTACATTGAAAAATAGACATATACTTTTAGCTTCTAGATTTTAAGCAATGGTGAATAGATTAGAAATGGAATTTTCGTAGTTGGCTAAAGTCGCTGCCTTCACGTGTAGGCGGACGCTGCCTATAAGTAGTTTAAAGTGGAGCTACTATCAAAATTAATTTCAAGGGAACACCCTAACATTCATATAGACGTGTGCGCTTTCATTTTCCATAATTACTAAGAGTTAAAAGAATTCGTAATGGTTTACGTTTTTTCCAAAGTGAACTTGACTTTGTGCGTACGCTGCTAGTTGTTTATGCTATGTTTGATGGGTGATTGCACGCTTTTGAGGGCTAAATCTTTTTGATTTTATATTTGACTATAAGTTTTCAGCATAAACTTTTTTATCTACTTCTTTGACTTCATACATCATTTGGAGAATGAAAGCTTCACGCTTGAAAACTGTATCTCGGAAGTCTAATGCCAATTTTACACAGAGGTTTAATGAAATAGTTAGTCAAGTTTTCTACATCAAAGCCCTAATTGAACTCAATCCTCCATACAAAATACAAATTTATAGTTATCTCATTTGAAGAATAAAAGCTTCACGCTTGAAAACTCTATCTCAGAAGTCTAATGCCAATTTCACACAGAGGATTAATGAAATAATTAGTCAAGTTTTCTACATTAAGGCCTTAATTGAACTCAATCCTCCATACAAAATACAAGTTCTTAATTATCTCATTATTGCTTTATTGAATGCCTAATCGAGTGAAAAATCCAGTCGGTTTTGCTTGGTGCTTCGAATTTCATTGTCAATGTAACAAATGACAATAAAAATAAATTATTTTCAACAATTTACGAAAAATAGAACAACACGAAAAAATTCAAAATTTAATTTTCGCTGCATTTGCTGCAAATGATAATATGGCTTTTTCGAAAATAGGCACATATTTCATTAGGTGCACCATCTATGGGTAGTTGCGCATGTATTTTATTTTGATTGGATTTATAGTTAAGAAGGAAACGGCTGCTTTCCATTTTAACTATTTTTTTATAAACGAAATATTTTTTTGGAGCTGCTGACAGATGTTCGCTTAACGAAGCAAAATGCATGTATGAAAAGGGAAACTTAATTATTTCATTTAACAGAATTGTGATTCGATTTTGTTTCTGTGTGAAAACGGTATAAGAGGTTGTATTATTTATTGTAGGGTATGGATGTGAAATTCAAAACTTAAAATAGGGTCTTCACATGAAAAAAAATGTATACGGAAGCAAGTATCTTTGCCATAAGTGGTGGCATGTATTAATTTCCTTATTCGCAATCTAATAATGTTCAGCAAATCTCAATCTATAAAAACTTCAATCAATAGCGCAAATAGATCAGAAAACCATTCGAATCACCCAAAATACAAATGTAAATATCCCATCTAAAATTATTAGCTTTTATTAGTAAACAAAACTTTTCTTGTACAGATTTATTGCGATTTCCTACTAAAATGTAAGACAAATGTAAATTTTAAAAGTAAACACACTAGAATTGAAATGCGAATACAAATACAATAGTTGCAGATTTCAAAAATAAAAGCAGCTAATAAATCTGGTAAATCAAAGAAGGAGGTACACTGAGATAAATTAAGCTAGTAAAAGCAAAAATGAGGTTTGTTGCTCTTGAATCAACAGTTATTCAGTAAAATTGAACGCATTATGGTTCATTCAACCTAGCTTCTTGTTAAGAAAACAAATTTGTTTAGTTATTTTAATAGAAGAAAAACTATTGGTCTCAAGTTAACAATATCACATAAAAATGACAGAATATCAATTAAAAAATAAAAAATAAATAAATGTAAGGCACGATAACCTCCGAAGAGATCTAAGGCCGAGCTTCTCTTCCAATTTGCGTCGTGCTCCTCTTGATTTTCCCTACAAATTGGCCGGACGGGACCTACATGTTTTATGCCGACTCTGAACGGCATCTGCAAGGCAGATGAGTTTTCACTGAGAGCTTTTCATGGCAGAAATACACCCGGATCGCTTGCCAGACACTGCCGAGGGGCGACCCCGCTTAGAAAAATTTTGATGTTGCTTTGCCCGGGGTTTGAACCCAGGGCATACGGTGTGGTAGGCGGAGCACGCTACCATCACACCACGGAGGCCGCCAGAATATCAATTAATCTAACTTATTTTTCTGTTAAAAGAACTGATTTCATCGGTCATTACAACAGCGTACAACTTCCATGCATCAGCTAATTTTAAAGAAAAACTTACGCTCACGGCGCTCACCACTTTGTTTTTATGACTATCGTGCCACCGAAATCGCTGTTATATCAGCAACCACTGTAATGTTGGCGGCAATCTGTTATTTTAACAGTTTTCATTTCAATTGTTAGCCAACACAGCACATCTACGCGGTCACAGTCGTCTGATGGTAGCGTTGTTACGCCTACCACACCGAAAATCCTGGGTTCAAGGCTTAAAAAAGCATCATCAAAATATTTAGAAAAACATTTTGCTTTTAATTAGAAAATCAATTTCTGAGCGATATTCTCAAATATTGTATTTTTTAACAGAGCTGTGGCTTACATTTGAAGAACCTTTTTTGTTTTTTTTTGTTTTTGTTCATTTGACTTTTGAAACACTTAATGCAGAATGAACAATTTTTGCGAAGTTTATTTAACAGCTATTTGCGATAAATAAAAATTGACAGAAATATCGGTTGAATTGACTCGCAACTCGGTTGTTTACATCAGCTTTTTTCTTTCAGTGTGTGTATGGAATAAAAAAACAAAAAGACGAACAATGAAATGTTAAGTAAATTAGTAGGAAATTGTGAGGTTTTCAAAAAATTAAAGGTACATATTTTTTATGTACTAGTCTAAACATAAATTTGAAACGAATTTTGACAATGATTTAAGAGCTATTAACCTTTTGCCGGATTCTCACTAAAATATTAATGCAATTATTAATTTTTTATTGAGTTGGTATTAAAAAGAATGTATGGATATTGCTGTCTTAAAAACGTTTAGAAATAATGCCGTACATAATCACATACATACATAACTATGTATATACACTACACTGACAAATAAAAAACAGATCTTCGACTTTTGGGATTTAGACTAAAACTGGTGGTTAGAAATAGGGCACATAAATAATGCGAAGTTTAAGCTCAATAAATTCATTTACCATTAAATACACAGTTTCGTTGGCTATTTCCAACTTTTTATTCAGAGTTTTCTGAATTTCTTTGAATGCGCCGTTTTTTAGCCCAATAGGCTCTAGTCTCACAAATTACAAGTTCTAGGTCTCTCAAAACTCGCATTGGTTTTTGACGATGGCAAAAAAGATGAAAGGCGTATGTGAACTAGTGACAGCATACCGGCCGCCGTAGTATGGTGGGAGCGTACTTCACCTACCACACCGGAGATTCTGGGTTCAAGTTCCGGCCAAAGAAACTTTAAAAAATTAGAAAAAATTGCTTTCAAGTAGAAAACAGTTTTTCTAAACGCGGTCATCCATCGGCAGTGATTTGTTTCCTAAATGCGAGTTTGCTTAAATCCGAGTGTATTTCTGCCATGAAAAGCTTCTCAGGGAGGTTTCATGAGAAAGTGAACCTGGGTGCATAGATAATATTTCTTATAAAACTGGAGATAGTGTGAATACAAATGTTTTAAAACTTTTAATCAACCTTAAAATATTAAATTTAGTCTTAAAATTAATTTTCAATGCCTTTTTTTTACTCTTAAAGTTATGTGCTGACTTAAAAATTTTGAATAGAGTGGACTAGCTTGTTTTGAAAAACAGTGAAACAATTTGTAATTTACTACTCGAGGGATTAATAACAAAAGAAACGTAACTCATCTCTATTCAATGAAGTTGTTTCAAAAAAAAAGCCTTATATTCGTATTATTAGATGTATCGAACAGTATTAGTTCTGTGTCCCACCCGTGACAAAAAAATTTAAAGTTGTAATCCTAAGTTTAAAATATATCCAACAATTCAGTTTTGACTTCCCTGAAGTTGTTAAGGTATTATTCGACAATAAAAAATGTCCCACCCAAGTACGCAGAAACATTTGTTAGAAATAACAAGGCATTGCTAATACGCCATATAGTCCTCTTAGAGATATCAACTAATATGTCCAGTAGAAATTTTAATCAAAATACGACATCTATGAAGTTGGGTTTTTCATGACCCTTGAATCTGACTCAAAGCCCCAGAAAGTAAACATTTTTAGAATTTTCCGTAACTCAAATTTATTTAGCCCATGAACTGATTCTATGACGTAAACCATATTTTGAAACCTTGAAATACTTTAATTTCTATAAACAAGTTCATTAAATGCTTTTAATTCGAACATATCCCATCCCTGACAAATGCTGTCCCACCCGTGACACTTATAGTTTGGATTTTACCAATAAAACCATTTAAGAAAAACTAATTATTTTTTGAAATTTGTTTGGTTTCCCAAATGTTCGTTTATCTAATGGTATTTAAACAAAACAAGCTACTTTCATATATTCGCAGATATTTTATAATATATAACTTCACTTTTCGTCTTTGCTTTGTCCCACCCATGACAGTTATAAAACTTATTATAATTTGCTTATATACAAGGATATTTTGATTCTTTTTAAGTAATGGTTGAATGTTAAGTGTCTCAACATATTTTTTGGAACCAGAAATCTTTAGCTGTTTTTATCAGAATGCTTCAACAAAGATGAAATATTGCGTACGACAGTCCCACCCGTGACGATGGAACATCCCCTCAGTAAAAACTCGTCTGCCTTGCAGATGCAGAAGGTGAATCTAATATACAAATGTGCCTAAATCAAAGATGAGCAAACCAAAACACGCGGTTGAAAGCCCATGTAGCCTCATACAGACAATGCAAAAGCTTGTTTGTATGGTAAAAAATTACTCGTACTGGCAATTTTTCAGCATTTCCTAAAGTGTTCAAGAAATGTTCTGGAAATGCGCACGAACCAACATTTTTAAGTATTGGGCTTTTAAACGTATTTTGGGTGTAGCTGAGCTTTTTAAATGTATGCATTTACTTATTTTGTATGCAACAATGTTTGAAATTCGTTTAATTGATTTGTATTGCCATTTACCCGATTACGGAATTGCTGATTTTATGATGATTGCTTACAAATTGTTACAACGGAAATGAGTATGATCAATCAGTCAATTCATGAGTAGCAATTTTGAAAATTATCTACGGTGTAGATATTTCCTACAATATGCCGATATTTATTCATTACTTTACAAGGGACTTTAATTAACCCGAATAGATTTATTTTCTTTCTTTATATTCAGATCGAGCTACTACTATTTCTATTGTTTTACTTAGATACTTTTGTAAATTAATACATTTTTAAATGAGTTTCTCTTTTTTTATTATTATGTCGTGATAAGCAGCAGCTTAACCTCGGTTCACTAAGCAATTAACTTACTCATTTGGCTTTGAGATAGAGGGTACGTAAAATGCTCAAATTCAAAGAGTATTAAAGAGCTAGGGGATCACCTTTCGGACACTATAACAGACATGCAATGTGCGCTAGCCGTGCGTAACTAGTTTTCTTGCTTTTACATATCCAAAATCAAAAATACTAAAATTTTTATGTTTACCTTTTGGTCCCGGGTTCAGGAGAGTACTGTTCCACAAATCACCCCATTGATATACTGCAATAAAAACAAATTATATATTATTTCCAAATGAAAAATTGTATATTTATTCAAAATAAACTTAATTTATTCCAATTGTCCGAAGCAGGTTATTATTAGCTAAATGCACCAGATTAGTTTCTTTTCAATCTTGTCTTCATTCTTAAGTGTCGATGCTTAAATATGACTAGATCTGTTGTTGTTATTGTTTTAACGATAAAAGACACTCCCCAGATATTCTGATAAGTGTTATCGGAGTGCTTTGCCAGATATAGATCCGGTACGCAGCTCCGGTAGGTGTTATCATTAAGGTACTAGCGCGACCATCTCAACTTGATATGACCATGTTCAACCTTTAAGGTCAACTCACCCACCACTCCTTCCACACCGCCTGCTAAATATGTGCATGATACTTTTTTATTTGTAACAGGATTCGCTTTGAAATTGAAAATTGGGTTGGATAACCTGTGAAGCTTGGTATTGTCCTTAACAACCCCTTGGATCCCTTCCACCGATTCTCATTTCGATAATCGAAATAAGCATGATTAATCGTAATAAAAAATTTTAATTACATTTAATTTATTCCAAAAACAAATCAAAGTTGCTATAAAAAATGCAACAAATATGTGGATTCTAACATGGCAAATAGATTGGTCCAAATGAACCCTTCGGCTCCTCCACTGATTTCGCTACCAAAAATCCACAAGCCGGACACGCCAATGAGGCCTATCATTAATTTTAAATCGGCACCATGTTACGAACTGTCCAAATATATAAAAACGATAATGAAAGATACTCTGGAGCTAAAGAACGAACACAACAGAGCTAATAGAGAAACTTGAGACCGTAGAGCTAACAAAGAACAGCAAATTGGTATCTTTTGACATAAGATTTATACCCATCAATACCACTATCGGAGACTTTGGACATATTTGGGTCAACAATAGTTCATAATACAAAAAACAAAGTGAAAAGTATGCAAATCACAAATACACTAAAAACCACTTTACGTCAAAGCTATTTTCAATTCAACAATAAAAATATATAGACAAACAAACGGTCTTGGAATGGGAAGCCCCACATCAGCAATTCTTATGGATATATATTGGAACGATTTTCCGTCATCCCTTGTCAAATTTGGTTTTGAGACAAACCGGTTTCGGCGTTGTGCCATCGTCAGTGTCGATTTTCGTTCTGATCTGTTGTTGTCGTTTGTCCTGTATTTATAGTTCGTAGGTATATGAGCAGGTATTGTCAAATTGATGCTTGTGTATATTTAGTTATGTGTATGTGCTGTGTGTTCATTCACTAAATATACACAAGCATCAATTTGACAATACCTGCTCATATACCTACGAACTATAAATACAGGACAAACGACAACAACAGATCAGAACGAAAATCGACACTGACGATGGCACAACGCCGAAACCAGTTTGTCTCAAAACCAAATTTGACAAGGGATGACGGAAAATCGTTCCAATATATATCATTTATCCACCCTGTCGGAAAATCAACCAAACAAGATAAGTCAATTCTTATGGAAGTGTTCATGCAAAATCTGGAAGAAAAGTACATACAGGAGATGAATTCCAAATTAGGCGTGTCATTTTATGCTATATACGTGGATGACAAATATGCGTTTCAACTACTAATAACGAAGAACTTGTACTGGAGTACCTCAACAGGCAGCACGGAAATATAAAATTTACAATGGGAACCGAAAAAGGCGGAGGAATCAACTATCTAGACCTCACGGTAAATATTGATAAAAAAGCCAAAAGATATAACTATGACATATATAGAAAGTCAACGGCCACCGAAACAATACTACATATTGAAGTATTAAAAACTAAATATAACAAGCATCAATTTTGACAATACCTGCTCACATGCCTACGAACTATAAATACAGGACAAACAACAACAGATTAAAACGAAAATCGACACTGATGATGGCACAACGCCGAAACCGGTTTGTCTCAAAACCAAATTTGACAAGGGATGACGGAAAATCGTTACAATATACATCATTTATCCACCCTGTCGGAAAATCAATAAAACAAAATAAATCATTTGATTTATTCCTTCAGTGCTAATCGATTCGAAAATTTTACTGATTTTAGATCTTCAGATCAGGGGCCTTATTACGTTACTCAATTGGACCGAAATTTTGTCGAAAAACGAAACGATAATCGAAATTAAGTTGTGTAATATTATAACTCAGTTATTTTCAAGGTTTAGCACATTCCAAGGAAGTCCCGTCCTTACGCTGATGACCTTACACTGATGAATAATGCTTCAAAAAAAAAAAAAGAAACAATCTCACTAGTGTCTCTAGTTTTTTCGCCTTGAGTAAACTTTCAATATCACCGACCAAATCCATCCTTATTTACAATGCGGATAAAGCCAAGGTCGACAATATCGGATATCCACGTCGTTGTCATTACGCTACCGACAGCTTGGCACCCAAAAATACAGGAAGTGACGTTCGATAATAGTCTGTATTTGGTGAGACCAGGCACCCGCAGAGCAGTAACAAAACCCTCAATTCCAGAGCTGCCTCGAAACGAACAAACAGATTATGTAATATACTCAGAAAGCTGGACGTCCTAACAGTTTTCTGTTCGAACAATTCGTGCTTCCCATGGACATAAGGAGTTGTCTCCACAAGCACTATAAAGAAATTTGGCACACAAGAATTCAGCCGTTTGAACTAGATGAGCATAAACAGGCTCTCAGGTACAATGAGTCCGCAATTTCATACGCTGATAAACGCCCGGTGAACCCCATTCTCAGAGGTCAATACCCCATAACCCCAGTTGATGAAACAATACTGTTTTCACACAGAAACTTAATGATCTCATTTCACCTTCTAATGAAATCGTAAATTTTTTGCTTTCACACAGCAGTAACTGCTCGATTAGTATGAAGGATGAAATGTCAAGCGAATAAAATGACAATGCTATATGACAGACAATCATGGCGGAACGATACAAGGTGGTGACATACCTACAAACAAAAAAAATTCCAAATTCGATGGGCAAATGTCACAATCGTACTGCGCCGGAAGTTGATGTATCAAATCAAATAAAAAAGGTTATAATCAGCTGTTCGATGCGGCCACCTTGTATCGTTCCGCCATGCAGACAATGACATTTACTTTGACAAATGACATTTTTAAGCACTGAACACACCAAAAACTAAGAAGCGGAAGGCTGCCAACAGAGTTGCATTGTGCTTTTGACTTCATTAGGTATTCGATTAGCTACTAATGAAATAATTATAGATTCGAATTTTGTAGGGAAGATTGAGCTCAATAAGCGTCTTAATGTAGAAAACTGCCTTTATTATTCAATAAGCCGTCTGTGTGAAAACAGTATAAGACTTCCCAGGGAGACAGACGCGCGTCACTTAACTTCGATATGGATAATGTGAAATTTTAAACACATTGTATATCCTGGATGTAATGTCTATCCACATCATATTTGGAACCAACGCCTCTAACACCCATTGAAACTGCAAGTTTCCTAAAACTTCCGTTTTGTTTTATGCGACTCCGAACGGCATCTGCATGGCAGATGAGTTTTCACTGAGAGCTTTAGCAAGCACTCTGAACCAAACACTGCCGAGAGGCGACCCCGCTTAGAAAAATTTTCTTCTAATTGCAAAAACTTGCTTCTAATATTTTGATTATGCTATTCCCGAGGCGTGATCTTCGGTGTGGTAGGCGGAGCACGCTACCATCACACCACGGCGGCCGCCGTTAGAGAATATCGAATATTAAAATATATTTGTCTCGACGCGAGAGAAAAATGACTGATTTAGAAAGGCTAAAAATACATACATATCAGATATGAAACCCGATCCCCTAGGGTCTTTAAATAAAAGCAAATGTTTCTTCTTACGGCACCAGCCAGCTAAATAAACAAGGACGCATGTGGCGACCACCCAATACAGTGTCTTTGCAATAAATTTTATTGTTATGGGATCAATTTCGATTTTAGTACATATGTACATTTGTAATTCCAACTTTATTATTATTGTTATTTAATCTTTTGTACATACGTATGTATATTTACGTTTCCAGCATGGCTTGTGGTTTTAGCAATAAATGAACGCAATCAAAACGGGGATATTTATTTAATTTCTACTGTTGCGCATGCGCAAGTGCATCACACGCCAGACTTTGCAAGTACATACATATGTACTTTTGTATATACACCAAAGCAGAAATATGCATATCATCTTTTAAAGCAAACAGCTGCAGCCTTTCAGTTTTTTTTTTATTTCAATGAAATTAATATTCTGGGTCGGTATTGTGCCGTTATTAATTTATGTATGTATGTATGTATCTATATTCAATTGTCTGCAGAGGCTTGGTTTTTTAAAGCTTATATTAACTCCTTTCCGGGTTATCTGCTTCTAAATAGGGGGACGAAGGAAACACTTTCGAGGCCGGAGCGTCTTCACCTATTCGCATAACATTAACAGGCCAACGAAGCCTTTGTGCTTTTATTCATTGCATCCGCAGTATATCCTTTCACTTAACTTTACCAGTGTTTTACATAGCTGATGCGTATTAGACTGGGTTGGTCTCCATACAAAAAAAAAAAGTTGCTAATGTCCGCCCCTAAATTTAAAGATTATGTTGAGAGGGTTTCGGAAAAAAATATTTTGTTTTATCCTTCGAAATACACCCGAAAAGGTTTTTTCGTTGTAACTTGGTTATTTGACGTCCGATTTTTAAAATTGATATGTCATTATTTTGGCCTTGAGAAGCTTCACATTTCCGTTTAATGTCCTTTTAAGCTATAAAGTCGTTTTCACATGATTAGGTCAGCTAACAAAGTTGTACTTCCCTAAAGTATCCTTTTTTCCTTACCAAACGAAAGTAGTTAAAAATTCAAGAAAATGCTGCTTTTAAACCATATTACTAAAATAATAAACAAAGAAGTTATAGCACTTTCCAATATTTATTGCAACTGTTATTTTACCTGATTCTTATTATACTTAGACCTGAAATTCATGATATTTTTGGAGGATAAATTATTATTAGGGTTTGAATTGAAAAGTTAAAAAGATATGCCAAATAGGGGAAGTCGAAGTAAATAAGTGAGTCAAACCTGTTGTTTCGTATTTATAATAATAACACTATGCGACAAAATCAACTTTTTTCTGGGTATTGGACAAAACCCACTTTTTTGTAGAGATTGAGGCTAAAGTAAACAAATTACTATCTCCGTTTTTCGAAGATAGCCTCCAAAAAATAGATATCGGCTTTCGAAGTTCGAAATTCTACATTTCGAAATTTTATTTTTTTTTTGTTAACACGTTCGCAAGTTGAAAAAGTAAAAATGTGGTCGTGGTCCGCTCTTTTCCCTTATTTGAAGGGCTGAATTCTTTTTTTAATAAATTTGGTATAACAGCTGTTATACGAGGTGAAAAGGCAGACTCCGACTTCTAACTTTCACCTCGTATAACAGCTGTTATACTAAATTTCTGCAAATAGGGGGAAAGGAGCGGACCACGACCACATTTTTATACTCAGCGTGCTTTGCACAAAGAGTATATTAACTTTGATTGGATAACGGTTGGTTGTACAGGTATAAAGGAATCGAGATAGATATAGACTTCCATATATCAAAATCATCAGTATCGAAAAAAAATTTGATTGAGCCATGTCCGCCCGTCTGTCCGTTAACACGATAACTTGAGTAAATATTGAGATATCTTCACCAAATTTTGTACACGAGCTAATATGGACCCCGAATAGATTGGCATTGAAAATGAGCGAAAACGGATGATAACTACGCCCACTTTTTATATATTTAACATTTTGAAAAACACAAAAAACCTGATTATTTAGTAAATAATACACCTAGAATGTTGAAATTTGACGTGTGGACTGATATTGAGACTCTTCATAAAATTTGAAAAAAAAATGTTTAAAATGGGCGTGGCACCGCCCACTTGTGTTAAAATAAATTTTACAAATATTATTAATCAAAAATCGTTAAACCTATCGTAACAAAATTCGGCAGAGAGGTTGCCTTTACTATAAAGAATGCTTTGCAGAAAAAATAACGAAAGTGGGTAAGGAACACGCCCACTTTTATATAAAACATTTTTAAAAGGATCGTGGACGAATAAAATAAGCTATATCTTTGCAAAAAGAGCTTTATATCAATAGTATTTCATTTCCTAAGTGGATTTATAATAGTATATAGGAAAAACTTCAAATTTAAACAAGTAAGGAAGGCTAAGTTCGGGTGTAACCGAACATTACATACTCAGTTGAGAGCTATGGAGACAAAATAAGGAAAATCACCATGTAGGAAAATGAACCTAGGGTAACCCTGGAATGTGGTTGTATGACATGTGTATCAAATGGAAGGTATTAAAGAGTATTTTTTTTTTGAGAGAGAGTAGGCCATAGTTCTATGGATGGACGCCATTTAGGGATATCGCCATAAAGGTGGACCAGGGCTGACTATAGAATGTGTTTGTACGATATGGGTATCAAATGAAAGGTGATAATGAGTATTTTAAAAGGGAATGGGCTTTAGTTCTATAGGTGAACGCCTTTTCGAGAAATCCCCATAAAGGTGGACCAGGGGTGACTCTAGAATATGTTTGTATGATATGGGTATCAAATGAAAGCTGTTAATGAGTATTTTGAAAAGGAGTGATCCTTAGTTCCCTAGGTGGACGCCGTTCCGAGATATCGCCATAAAGGTGGACCAGGGGTGTCTCTAGTTGTACGATATGGGAATCAAATGAAAGGTGTTACTGAGCGTTTTAAGAGGGAGTGGGCATTAGGTCTATAGGTGGACGCCTTTTCGAATTGTCGCCATTAGTGTGGGCCAGGGGTGACCCTAGAATGTGTTTGTACGATATGGGTATCAAACGAAAGGTGTTACTGAGCATTTTAAGAGGGAGTGGGCATTAGGTCCATAGGTGGACGCCTTTTCGAGATATCGCCATTAGGGTGGGCCAGGGGTGACTCTGGAATGTGTTTGTACGATATGGGTATCAAATGAAAGGTGGTAATGAGTATTTTAAAAGGGAGCAATCCTTAGTTCTATAGGTGGACGCCTTTTCGAGATATCGCCATAAAGGTGGACCAAGGGTGACTCTAGAATGTTTGTACGATATGGGTATCAAACGAAAGGTGTTACTGAGCATTTTAAGAGGGAGTGGGCACTAGGTCTATAGGTGGACGCCTTTTCGAGATATCGCCATTAGGGTGGGCCAGGGGTGACTCTAGAATGTTTGTACGATATGGGTATCAAACGAAAGGTGTTACTGAGCATTTTAAGAGAAAGTGGGCATTAGGTCTATAGGTGGGCGCCTTTTCGAGATATCGCCATTAGGGTGGGCCAGGGTGACTCTAGAATGTGTTTGTACGATATAAGTATCAAATGAAAGGTGGTAATGAGTATTTTAAAAGGGAGTAATCCTCAGTTCTATAGGTGGACGCCTTTTCGAGATATCGCCATAAAGGTTGACCAAGGATGACTCTAGAATATTTGTACGATATGGGTATCAAACGAAAGGTGTTACTGAGCATTTTAAGAGGGAGTGGGCATTAGGTCTATAGGTGGACGCCTTTTCGAGATATCGCCATTAGGGTGGGCCAGGGGTGACTCTAGAATGTTTGTACGATATGGGTATCAAACGAAAGGTGTTACTGAGCATTTTAAGAGGGAGTGGGCATTAGGTCTATAGGTGGACGCCTTTTCGAGATATCGCCATTAGGGTGGGCCAGGGGTGACTCTAGAATGTTTGTACGATATGGGTATCAAAGGAAAGGTGTTACTGAGCATTTTAAGAGGGAGTGGGCATTAGGTCTATAGGTGCACGCCTTTTCGAGATATCGCCATTAGGGTGGGCCAGGGTCGACTCTAGAATGTGTTTGTACGATATGGATATCAAATTAAAGGTATTAATGAGGGTTTTAAAAGCGAGTGGCCCTTAGATGTATATGTGAAGGCATTCTCGCGATATCGACCAAATGTGGATCAGGTGATCCAGAAAATCATCTGTCGGGTACTGCTAATTTATTTATATATTCAATAACACTAACAGTATTCCTGCCAAGATTCCAAGGGCTGTTGATTTCGCCTTGTAGAACTTTTTCATTTTCTTCTACTTAATATGGTAGGTGTCACACCCATTTTACAAAGTTTTTTCCAAAGTTATATTTTGCGTCAATAAACCAATCCAGTTACCATGTTTCATCCCTTTTTTCGTATTTGGTATAGAATTATGGCATTTTTTTAATTTTTCGTAATTTTCGATATCGATAAAGTGGGCGTGGTTATGGTCGGATTTCGGCCATTTTTTATACCAAGATAAAGTGAGTTCAGATAAGTACGTGGGCTAAGTTTAGTAAAGATATATCGGTTTTTGCTCAAGTTATTGTGTTAACGGCCGAGCGGAAGGACAGACGGTGGACTGTGTATAAAAACTGGGCGTGGCTTCCACCGATTTCGCCCATTTTCACAGAGAACAGTTAACGTCATAGAATCTATGCTCCTACCAAATTTCGAAAGGATTGGTAAATTTTTGTTCGACTTATGGCATTAAAAGTATTCTAGACACACTAAATGAAAATGGGCGGAGCCACGCCCATTTTGCAATTTTCTTTTATTTTTGTATTTGGTTGCATCATATCATTACTGGAGTTGAATTTTGACTTAATTTACTTATATACAGTAAAAATATTAAATTTTTTGTTAAAATTTGAATTTAAAAAAAATTTTTTTTAAAAAGTGGGCGTGTTCTTCATCCAATTTTGCTAATTTTTATTTAGCACATATATAGTAATAGTAGTAACGTTCCTGCCAAATTTCATCATGATATCTTCAACGACTGCCAAATTACAGCTTGCAAAACTTTTAAATTACCTTCTTGTAAAAGTGGGCGGTGCCACGCCCATTGTCCAAAATCTTACTAATTTTCTATTCTGCGTCATAACGTCAACCCATCTACCAAGTTCCATCGCTTTAACCGCCTTTGGCAATGAATTATCGCATTTTTTCAGTTTTTCGAAATTTTCGATATCGAAAAAGTGGGCGTGGTTATAGTCCGATATCCTTCATTTTAAATAGCGATCTGAGATGAGTGCTCAGGAACCTACATACCAAATTTCATCAAGATACCTCAAAATTTACTCAAGTTATCGTGTTAACGGACGGACGGACGGACGGACGGACGGACATGGCTCAATCAAATTTTTTTGGATCCTGATTATTTTGATATATGGAAGTCTATATCTATCTCGATTCCTTTATATATGTACAACCAACCGTTATCCCATCAAACTTAATATACTCTGTGAGCTCTGCTCAACTGAGTATAAAAAAATGGGCGTGGCACCGTCCCTTTTATGACTAAGCAATTTTCTATGTTTCGGGAGCCACAACTCGAAGAAAAGTTAACATATCGTAACGAAATTGTACACATATTTTCCTTATAGCAGAAAATATTTATAGTAGAAATGGACGGGATCGGTTAAAGACCACGGCAACTTAGATATAAAACAAGTTTAAAGGGTCGTAGACTAGAATAATAAGCTATAACTAGCAAAAAATAGTTTTGAATCAATGATATTTCACTTATCAATTTTTACTGTGAGAGGAAATGGGGAGACATATAATTCTTTTAAACGGTCGGTGCCAGGTGTTATGTAGAAAAGTAATTTATCTGAAATGAAATGCACAATTGAAGCTCACGCTGAATATATAATGTTCGGTTACAACCGAACTTTACTTGTACTTTTTCAATTTGCTGAACGCGTTATCAAAAAAAATAAAATTTCGAATTGTAGAATTTCGAACTTCGAAAGCCGATATCTATTTTTTGGAGTTTAACTTCGAAAAACGGAGATAGTACTTTGTTTACTTACTCCTCAATCTCTACAAAAAAGTGGGTTTTGTCCTATACCCAGAAAAAAAGTTGATTTTGTCGCATAGTGTTATTATTATAAATACGAAACAACAGGTTTGACTCACTTATTTACTTTGACTTCCCCTATTTATGATATTTGGCATATCTTTATTCACTTTTCAATGCAAACCCTAATAATAATTTTTCCTCCAAAACCTCCAAAACCTTTTCGGCTGTATTTCGAAGGATCAAAAAAACAAAAAAAAAAAATTTCCGAAACCCTCTCATATTGAAATTTATGGGCGGACATTAGCAACTTTTTTTTTCGACCCAGTCTAATGCCTATTTCCCTATAGCTCAGCACTTATAGATCTTGACGCGTCCAATGCTTTTATTTAATTGTCTGATCAACGCCCTAGATTGATGAGGAGTGTGATGACTAGTACCTAGGACCCACCTAATTATTTTCTAGCTTTCAGTGTTATTATTGCTTCATGTAAGTATTGTTTTCAATAAAACCGTTTAACTTAAAATTTTTTTTTTATTATTTTATCTTCAAGTTTTTAATCTTTATTTAATTGCCTATTATTTCTCATTCTATTTAGTTCATTTAGTGACTCATTATTACAAAGCCTCTTTCCTGACAATTTGTTACAACCTAAGTCCTCAATACATAATCCTTCCAAGGACTTTACTCGACTCTGCGCCACGTATGCTTGTCCCTCCTCCAACTCCAAAATATTTTGATGTATGTAATATTTGTTCCAAATATGAGCCAAATCGGACATCATAGGTCGCTTTCTATTCATGTATGTATTATGTGTTCCAAATATGGACCAAATCGGACCACAAATATTATTTTTTTGAATACCTCGATCCTTGCGCCACTTAGCAGCGATTTTTTTTCATAGTTCTCTTTCTATTCTTGTATGTATTTTGTGTTCCAAATATGAGCCAAATCGGACAACAAATACGATTTTTTGAATATCGCGATCCTTGCAGGTGGCGCAAGAGTTTTTTTTTTTTTTAATATTGCATTGTCATCGGGTTCTGAACTATATTCCAAGTTTCAAGCTTGTAGCTTATCGGGAAGTTACTTAAATTTCAATTACAAAATTCGCGCCAGCCAGCAACCAACCAGCCAACCAGCCAGCCTGTCAAGTCAAGCTAAATAAAACCGTTTAAAAATAGTTACATATTAGCCGTGTTTTTTAACACGTATATGCGTCTACGTTTGCGGGTAAAAAAAACAATGCTTAAATAACTAGCTACAGAACATGTTGTACCGAAAAGCGGAGACACACACCTCTGTTGGCCATAGTGTATAACCTATAGCTGAATCGGTTGCGGTGAATAGTGGACACACACCATTTGTAGATGTAATATATGTATAATGCGTATTGAAATTTGGGAGTACCAATTTTCTGCGCAATAATTTCAGAAGTGTAGATAAAGTTTAACGCTTAGTAGTCCATATAAAGTTTAACCATATATGTATATAGATGTAAAAAAACACAACTATTAAGACATTGATCGCTATTTTTTGAATTCGAGTTTTCCATCAAAGCGTTAAAAAAAAGTGCTCTAAGTCCTCAAATGAATTTGGCTAATTTGTTCTAGGTCTATAACTTATAGCAATAGTAACGCTTTTGCCAAATTTCAACATGATGTCATAAAGAGCTTGTAAAACCTTTACATTCTCTTCTCTTAAATGAAGGTCACGCGTTTCATATTTTAAAAAAATGTTGTTGAATTTCTTATTTATACTTTATATAATTTATAGGCAATCCATTAGCTAAGTTTCGATATTTGATCAATATTTATTATAGAAACACACAATTTTTTCAATTTTTCGAAACTTTTGATATTAAAACAGTGGACGGATTTATAGTCCGATTTTGCCCGATACCAATATATTCAGAGTCCGAACAATGGACAAGGTCAATCGAAATCTTTTTATGCTTACACATATCTATATCAATTCTATACAGTGCAAGCGAGGGACCAAAACTGTTATTCTTTTTATAATAAAATTCCTTCAGAAACAATCATTTCCGAACTCTTAACTTTTTATTTCGAAAGAAATTTTCAAATCCGGACTTTTGTTTTTAAAAGTGTGGCCCAGAACTACGGAAGGTCTCATCCAAATGAAAAGATTTTTTTTTGCATACAGAATTCTTTTTGTTTCAACAGAAAACGATATATCAAATTTCAAGGCAATATCTCAATTGGATCAAACTTACTATGGAAAAGTATAAGTATAGTACTATGAAAGTTGGTTTTAGTTTTTCTATGACAAATTTCTGGTATTAGTAACAAAACCTTTGGAATTATCATTTAGGTTTCAAATCTAGATATTTGGAAGAACCTATTTATTGGTAAAAAATTCAATTCATTTAGATGAGCCGTTTCATAGTTATAGGTCCGGACCTTTATTCTGTCTTCAAAAAATAAAAGTCGGGATTTAACTTTTATTTTTGGACTTATAAAATAAAAGTCCGGATTTTACTATTGTATGCGGATTTTTTTAAGAAAATGCAAAAAATAAAAAGGATGCAAAGTTCGTCATGAAAATATTATGGGTATCCCCGGGATCCCATAAACTATCACCTAAGAAAATGTTTGACAAGGAATTTTTGCGACTCAAAAACAGAAAATAACTATTAAAATAGGTTTGCCCCAGGGACCCATTTTTATAAGATTAATAACACCTTATGTACAAGTTTTAAAAACCAGAACAAACAGCGCGACAGCTGATTTTTCTTTCGGCAACACTCTTCTAATACGAATTGTTTTCTAAACAAACTTACCGTATTTTATGTGCACGCCTTGTACTATATGAGAAAATTTGCATGCTTAACATTACCGGAAATTTTTCAAATGTTTTAATAAATCGTTAGCTCATAATATTTTTTCAACCTTTATGCATTTCATAATTACTGTTTTTTTTTTACATTCCAAAGTGTCACATATAAAAAACAAAAACCTCCCCTCGGATCTGACCAAAACCCACTAACACTGTCAGTAATTTATGCACATAATGATAGTACCAACCATGCTGCCAAATAACAAGCTTTTCAAAACAAAAATGAGCATTGGACTAGAGCTTTCTGACTGTAGTCAAACTACTACCAAAAAAGCTGAAATATTGTCAACTGATAAAACTACTTTAGAGCATACTTGAGACCATCAAATCCTAGAGACAACCTGTACAGCGCATAAGAGAAATACGAAGAGGACATCAAGGCAGGAAGCCTACTACGGTATCAGACGACTGGTTTGTGGGGGTCGTGTGAAACGTTCCGAGACAAAACAGTTGAGAATTTGAGTTACAGGCATGATTTTTAATTTGGCTTTATAAGTCAATGCTTTGAGCTTATATCCTGGCGTTAGCTAAGTTTTAATCGGGTTCACATTAAAATAAAAAAATAAATGCAAGGCGCGATAACCTCCAAAGATATTTTAGGCCGACACTCTGTTCCAATTTGCGTCGTGCTCCTTTAAGTTTTTCTTACAAATTGACGGGACGAACCTACATGTTCTGCGTCGCCTCCGAAAGGCATCTTCAAGACGGATGAGTTTTCACTGAGAAGCTTTTCATGACAGAAATACCTTCGGAGTTCTTGCTAAATCACTTCCGCTACCATCACAATCCGCCAGCAATGGGTTCACATTAGTTTTATAATAATTGAATGATCACTAATGGTGTTGACTTGAGTCATCAACGTAGCACCCAACACTCAGCAGCTTAACGGCTTGCCGTTAGCGAACTAGTACTTTGTATGGCTATTTTAAACTAGAATGAGACAGATGTATTTCTGATTGAAGCCATTACACTTACTATCGCGAAGGATTATCTATGCGATGATAACTTAGCTCCTATTATGAATAACTAGTTAACCTGACATTCATAACAGTTTTGAGTTAGTTTACAGCTACTTGGTTTTACTGCCTGCTGGTTGTCTTCACATAAGATACAAAAATGTTTTAAGGTGTTACTGCGCTACTAAAACAGCGCCAGCGGCATAGCAACACGTCATATGGCATAGAGAAATCATTAAGCATTGTATTAAAACACAACGCTAAAAATAATGTTGTAACAAAAAATTATACAACTCATTGATTTATATCCACACATACTCTATATAACAATACATATGTACATGGAAAGTAGCTCACAGAACGCCACGTGCTAGTCCAATGATACACGTGTAAACAAAACCTCTAGTTCGTTGCCAGATAAAGCAATTCAGGGTGGGCTTTACTAAGAGTTTTAACACTAAATATGTATATATATATATACATACACACATGTGAATAACTTTAATCAGAGATAAGACAGAATATTCTTGATTCAAAATCACTTATCACTTGATTAATTAAACATAATATATTTTTATTTGTTAACACAAATAAAATAAAATTTCTATTTAAATTAAAAAAAAAATTAAAATGAATCACAGCCAAAAAATTAAAAATAAAATACCTTCGATAATAAAATATTTACAATGCTGTGATATAAACAGCAATGTGCGCTAGAAACGTTTACACTGAGCGAATGTACGTACAGAACTAAAGATATAAAATTCACTCAGTCCCAGACGATCGTTGGCCATTGGAACTGCTTGAGAGCGCAAATTGGATGCGCATAATCTCAGAGATGTGGCTCTCAACGCTAAACAAGAGCAAGAAAGGGTGAGTATCAATGCGAGTTAATAAATGCGGCAAATCGCCAACCGCTTGTACGGGAAATGAACTGAAAGAGTAAATTTTTATACTCAGTTGAGCAGAGCTCACAGAGTATATTAAGTTTGATTGGATAACGGTGGGTTGTACATATATAAAGGAATCGAGATAGATATAGACTTCCATATATCAAAATAATCAGGATCGAAAAAAAATGTGATTGAGCCATGTCCGTCCGTCCGTCCGTCCGTCCGTCCGTTAACACGATAACTTGAGTAAATTTTGAGGTATCTTGATGAAATTTGGTATGTAGGATCCTGAGCACTCATCTCAGATCGCTATTTAAAATGAACGATATCGGACTATAACCACGCCCACTTTTTCGATATCGAAAATTTCGAAAAACCGAAAAAGTGCGATAATTCATTACAAAAGACAGCTAAAGCGACGAAACTTGGTAGGTGAGTAGAACTTATGACGCAGAATAGAAAATTAGTAAAATTTTTGACAATGGGCGTGGCACCGCCCACTTTTAAAAGAAGGTAATTTAAAATTTTTCCAAGCTGTAATTTGGCAATCGTTGAAGATATCATGATGAAATTTGGCAGAAACGTTACTCCTATTACTATATGTACGCTTAATAAAAATTAGCAAAATCGGAGAAGGACCACGCCCACTTTTAAAAAAAACAATTTTTTTTAAGTAAAATTTTAACAAAAAATTTAATATCTTTACAGTATATAAGTAAATTATGTCAACATTCAACTCCAATAATGATATGGTGCAACAAAATACAAAAATAACAGAAAATTTCAAAATGGGCGTGGCTCCGCCCTTTTTCATTTAATTTGTCTAGGATACTTTTAACGCTATAAGTCGAACAAAAATATAGCAATCCTTTTGAAATTTGGTAGGGGTATAGATTTTATGACGTTAACTGTTTTCTGTGAAAATGAGAGAAATCGGTTGATGCCACGCCCAGTTTTTATACACAGTCGTCCGTCTGTCCTTCCACATGGCCTTTAACACGATAACTTGAGCAAAAATCGACATATCTTTACTGAACTTAGTTCACGTGCTTACTTGAACTCACTTTATCTTGGTATGAAAAATGAACGCCCACTTTTTCGATATCAAAAATTACGAAAAATGAAAAAATGCCATAATTCTATACCAAATACAAAAAAAGGGATGAAACATGGTAAGGTAATTGGATTGTTTTATTGACGCGAAATATAACTTTAGAAAAAACTTTATAAAATGGTTGTGACACCTACCATATTAAGTAGAAGAAAATGAAAAGTTCTGCAGGGCGAAATAAAAAACCCTTAAAATCTTGGCAGGTATTACATATATAAATAAATTAGCGGTATCCAACAGATGATGTTCTGGGTCACCCTAGCCCACATTTTGGTCGATATCTGGAAAACGCCTTCACACCACTCCCTTTTAAAACTCTCATTAATACCTTTAATTTGATACCCATATCGTACAAACTCATTCTAGAGTCACCCCTGGTCCACCTTATCTCGAAAAGGCGAACACTTATAGAACGAAGGCCCACTCCCTTTTAAAAATACTCATTAACACCTTTCTTTTGATACCCATATCGTACTAACAAAGTCTAGAGTCACCCCTGGTCCACCTTTATTGCGATACCTCGAGAAGGCGTCCACCTATAGAACTAAGGTCCACTCCCTTTTAAGATACTCATTAATTCCTTTTGTTTGATACCCATATTGCATACCCACCTTTATGGCGATATCTCGAAACGGCGTCCACCTATGGAACTAAGGATTACTCCCTTTTAAAAATACTCATTAACACCTTTCATTTGATACCCATATTGTACAAACAAATTCTAGGGTCACCCCTGCTCCAACTTTATGGCGATATCTCGAAACGGCGTCCACCTATGGAACTAAGGATTACTCCCTTTTAAAATACTCATTAACACCTTTCTTTTGATACCCATATTGTACAAACAAATTCTAGGGTCACCCCTGGTCCACCTTTATGGCGATATCTCGAAAATGCGACCACCTATACAACAACCACCACTCCCTTTTAAAACCCTCATTAATACTTATAATTTGATACCCATATCGTACAAACAAAGTCTAGAGTCCCCCTGGTCCACCTTTATTGCGATACCTCGAAAAGGCGTCCACCTATAGAACTAAGGGCCACTCCCTTTTAAAATACTCATTAACTCCTTTCGTTTGATACCCATATTGCACGAACGAATTCTAGAGTCACCCCTGGCCCACCTTTATGGCGATATCTCGAAACGGCGTCCACCTATAGAACTAAGGCCCACTCGCTTTTAAAATACTCATTAACACCTTTCGTTTGATACCCATATTGTACAAACAAACTCTAGGGTCACCCCTGGTCCACCTTTATGGCGATATCTCGAAACGGCGTCCACCTATGGAACTAAGAATTACTCCTTTTAAATACTCATTAACACCTTTCATTTGATACCCATATCGTACAAATGCATTCTAGGGTCACCCCTGGTCCACCTTTATGGCGATATCTCGAAAAGGCGACCACCTATACAACAACCACCACTCCCTTTTAAAACCCTCATTAATACCTTTAATTTGATACCCATATCGTACAAACACATTCTAGAGTCACCCCTGGTCCACCTTTATGGCGATATTTCGAAACGGCATCCACCTATAGAACTAAGGCCCACTCCCTTTTAAAATACTCATTAACACCATTCGTTTGATGCCCATATTGTACAAACAAATTCTAGGGTCACCCCTGGTCCACCTTTGTGGCGATATCTCGAAACGGCGTCCACCTATGGAACTAAGGATTACTCCCTTTTAAAATACTCATTAACACCTTTCATTTGATACCCATATCGTACAAACGCATTCTAGAGTCAACCCTGATCCACCTTTATGGCTATATCCCTAAATGGCATCCACCTATAGAACTATGGCCCACTCCCTCATAAAATACTCTTTAATGCCTTTCATTTGATACACATGTCATACAAACACATTCCAGGGTTTCCCTCGGTTCATTTTCCTACATGGTTATTTTCCCTTATGTTGTCACCATAGCTTTCAACTGAGTATGTAATGTTCGGTTACACCCGAACTTAACCTTCCTTACTTGTTATAACACCTTTTCTTTTATCTTATACCCAGTTGCATGTCCATCCAGTTGTGAGATATTTTAGTGTATATTTATAAATAGTTGTAGATATGCTAAAACAACAAGTACATTTTTTGGTATTCAATATTGGAAAACCCCTAAAATAATAATTTTTAAAGAATCACCAGCGCTATTTAAGGCCGTTTTCACCATCTTCAGTTAATCACTAAACTAAAAGTTATCGAAGATTCGCATCTCAGTTAATTCCAAGGAAAACGTATAAACAAAAGTCAGCTTAGTGGGGATTGGTCACCCTATGTTGGTGAAAACGAAAATGGCAAATGAAACTATCTGACAGATAGTTATCCTCCAAGTAAAAGGCCCTTTTGGATGTGTAAGTAAAAATAATTGCTATTTATGTGAATCCAGGTAGTAAAGAGTGATCAAGGGAAGTCATTTATGCTTACAATATTCACGGGTAATTTCGTGAGCTCATTGAAGCAACTCTGACCCGATGGTTAAGTCACAAAATATCTGATAAGCCTCACCATAACAAAAGGTAGCCAGTTCAAACAAAAAATCTACAAATTCCTGGCGATAAACCTGTTCAGACTTCTAACGCTCAAGTGGTAGATCTACAAATTTTTTCCTGAAATCGATTGAAAACGTTGGTAGAAAAACTTAAGCAATTATTGGGGAAGTCACACTAAATTGTAGTTTATCTTTTTTGAATGAAAGGTAGGTCCCTAGCGAAAACTTTTCCGAAATTCGGTATGGTTCGCTATATTTTCAGTCTATGGCCTACATGTTTCTTTACCGCTATGGGTTAGCAACAAACATTTCTAGAATCTAGTCTGGTCAAGTTAACAGGCTGAAATGATGCCACTCATTCCCCGGAACCATTTCTATCTCTATTTTAAATTCTTAGCTAATTGGAAATGTGACGGTAAGTATTATGTACTCTGTTCTTCCTCAAATTTTATTCAAGAATATCCCACCAATAATTTTTTTCTTAATCGGACTATCTTAAAATTCGTCTAAAGAACGCTATAAGAGACAAACAAGGTGCAAATATGAAAATGTCTGACACCAGAAAATATCATTCGTTAATACATAGTTTTATTTTATTTAGCTTTGGACTGGCTATATAAACTGATATCGTCTGGACATAATTTTGAAAATCTGGAATCTGCACGTGAAGCGAAATATCTGCAGAGCCTTGCGAAATGCCGAACAGATTTATGTGCTAAGTTGTAAACTCCCAATTGGGTATATAGTTAATGTTCTGTTTCACATGAACTATACCCTTTTCTTGTTAACTCAATTTGTCTTGAATATAGTATATACTTTTTATACCTTTCATGAACATGAAATTGTATATTAACTTTGGTCCGATGTTTGTAACGTTGAGAAATATAGAAGATAGACTCACCATTAAGTATACCGAATTGATCAGGGCGCCGAACCGAGTTGATATAGCCATGTCCGTCTGTTCTTCCGTCCGTCTGTCTGTTTGAACGCAAACTAGTCCCTCAAATTATGAGAAATCTTAATGAAATTTGGCACAGGGTGTATTTTTTTATTATATTAGACATTTGTCGGATCCGGTAGGATCGGACCACTATAACATATATCTCCCATACAACCGATCGTTCAGATAAGACGATTTTGGTCATTCCTGCCGCAATTTAGGAAGTATAAACGTGAAACTCGGTGATATATATTTTCATATATCATAGAAGATTTTCTGAAAAAATCACTTTGATCGGAGCTATATATAGTATATATCCCATACAACCGATCGTTCAGATAGAAAGATTATTGGTCATTTCTCCCTTAGTTTCCAATATAAAAACGTGAAACTTGGTGATATATATTCTAATATATCATAGAAAACTTTCTGTAAAAATCATTTCGATCGGAGCTATATATAATATATATTCCATACAACCGATCGTTCAGGTAAGGGGGTTTTTTGCCATTTTTTATATTTATCTTAAAATCGTTTAGGTATGTACATCTGTTCACTATATATTTCTTATCTTATACAGCGCATTATTTGGAGATTACGAATGGGATAAGATTATTGTTCAGCCCCATTCATGAAAGGTATGAAGTCTTCGGCACAGTCCCGTCCTTACTTGTTTTTTGTTACTTTATATCAAACATTTTCTATTCTATCGCAATGCTACGTAATCAAGTCAATAGATCATGGTTGTGTCATAGAGACACATGTATATACATATGTTTATCTGAGTACGTAAGTAGGAACATTTTTGCATATTTTATAACCTGATCATGACGTCGATATTTAGAACGTACCGCTCATTGAAGGTTGACAAGTTGTGTGCCGGCTGTCAGCTGTTCGATCGCTGTGTTATCCAATCCAAACATATGGATATGCGGCGCGATTTTTTTTTTTCTCTTTTTTCAATTGTAGAGTAAAATTATCAATTTACAATATCAAGAGGTGTATACTTAAGTAAGTGTATGTGTTCAGTTACACACATATGTATGTGATCGCCAGAAGAAGATTATTTTTATACTAACATATGTAAATCGATTGAAGGATTTACATATTGATATTAATTACATAAGCACAAGGGAAAATGATATGAAGTTGTCAAGCCGTTTGAAACAAAATAAACAAAAGCGAAAAACTTGCAGTATACGGGAGATTAGCTTGGGAATTGGATGTTATTGTCGTTATTTATGGCAGAAATACTCTCGTAGAGTTTGCCAAACTACTGGGGAGGGCCAGCCCCAGCATTTTTATGTTTGTTTTGACTTGCCCCTTTGGACGCTTGGTCTCAAACCACAACACCTGCATAACACTAAAAAAAATATAGTTATTAATACTTTTATTCATTGATCTTAAATACAAGGTTTGATTGGCGCTTTAGTATATCATATGCCTTTCGTTTTTCTTCACTTTAAATCTGACCTTTTTTTCAAATGAGGAAGCGAACGTCAGAACACGTTTGAAGATTGTACATGGCTAAAGAAAATGTTGACGGTGATAAGCGAACAATGGGGAGTCCTAAACCAGACAAAATTAAATTTTAATATGTATGCCATCAATATAATATTTCATAATTAATAATTTTTATCAGTCAATGAGCAGTAAGGGAAAAAAGATAATTCGAGCAGAGCTTATCATATTTAAAGCGTTTTTATACCTTTTATGAAAATGAAAGGGAAAAGATATACCCACCAATAGGTTAAAAAGCTCCATCTGTCTGTTTGAACGCAAACTAAGTAGTCCCTCAATAATTGATATATCTTGATGAAATTTGCTGAGCAGTATTGATAAGACTACCATGATGGTTAGATGGTACCGATGATGTGTGATATATTTATAAACGTTTAAGTTAACAATGTTTTTTGTTGTTATGTTTTAATGGTTTTATGTTTTTGATGTAAAACACAAAAATCTAATAGTGAATTTTTAGAATAAATAGTCCCCTGAAGATGCTTAAAAGATTAGCGAAACGTTGGGGAAACAGTGGAATAATTTAGTTTTATTTGCACACTGGACTCAGATCAGAAAAGTAAGCTAACATTAATTGTAATTAAAAAGGAAGTGATCGGTTTTGATGTTCGCTTAATAATTTTTTCGGAATCGGATTGGGCCATAATATCGTGCTACCGATTTTTGGGAAAAGCAGTTTTCTTCATTTGCTCCTCATTTAAACAGCTAGAGGCTTGAAATTTCATCAGATGCTTACGTAAGTGGCAAACATTGTTGCCTGGAAAAATCGCCAAGATCGGTCATATACATAAATGATATATATATCATGCCACCGATTTTTTTAGATAAGATGGGTTTCGTCATTTCTTCCTCACTTTAATAGCTAGAAGCTTGAAATTGCTGACAACATACTGAAAATATCGTCATGATCGACGTCATGATATATTCTTTTGGCTTAGAGGGTAAACCGTACAAGACAGGCAAATTTATAAAAATATAAACGTAAGGCGCGATAACCTCCGAAGAGATTTCACGCCGAGCTTCTCTTCCAATTTGTGTTATGCTCCTTTTAATTTTCCCTACAAATTAACAGGACGAGACCTATAGATTTTTTAAGACTCTGAACGGCATCTGCAAAGCAGATGAGTTTTCACTGAGAAGCTTTTCATGGCACAAAAACTCTCGGAATGCTTGCCAAATCACCACCCCGATTAGAAAAATAATCGTCTAATGGAAAAAACTTGTTTCTAAAATTTTGATGTTGCTTTGCGCGGGGGTGAACCCAGGATCTTCGGTGTGGTAGGTGGAGCACGCTACCACTACAGCACTGCGGTCGCCAAAAACTATGCTAAAAAGGCAAAAAGCGATGATAATTATTATTATCCACCTCACCTAACCGCGGAGAACGCTGGTTATTTATACGACGAGCCTCTGGTGACAATAAGTACTTTACGGAAAGAGCGGGTTGAATGACCTAGAATGTTCAACGAAATCATATCAAATTGTTCCCGAGATGGTCGGGCTAGAATCTTTATAATGCCATTTTTCCGAATATACCGGAACTGTATACGGCAGAGGACCACCCACATCGATCAAACGTGACAAAACCTTCATGCAGTTGCCTTATCGTTACAAGAAGAACAAGAAGACTATTTTGCCTACGAAAAGAAATCAAAGAATATATCAAATGATGTAAACAACAAAAAAAAAAAATACCACGGAGCTTGCGCCGTATGCCAGTGCGAATGAGCGACATATTGTTGTTAGTGAAGTGCATTTTTAGGATAAAATGTCACCGTGATATATAAACAAGTGAAATCGAATATTATAAGCCTATCTAATATTAATGGTGAGCGGAGATATAAGGGATGCATGGAAATTAAGGTTTTTACGTGACAACACAATCAGAGACATTATTTTGCTTTCTTCATGCGGGAGGAGCTACACGCAATATGAGAATATACTGCGAGTTGGGTTCTGAAGAGTTTAAGGATACGTTTCTTTAACATATCTCTCCATTAACTCATATTGCTCCAATCTGAAGTTATGTTATTAAATTTATAAGAGGTAGATACAAAAACATGTTTAAATATACATATGTTCATTATGCCTCTTCAAACATTCAACAAAGCTACTGTTCAATACATTACGCTGTTGAAATTGTCGTTAAATATTACCACGTTTGAAAAAAGTTATTATTCACCTTTTTTTACCTTAATTTAATGCGCTATCAAAATTTCCTAATTGCTATTGTACATACCCAACAGAGCAAATCCAAAGTAACTAGACTATTATTAGCTTTATGAAGTCGGTGACGACTTAGTCAAGCAATGCAGTAATAGCTAGCACTGCAGCGAAATTCCAGGTTATTTACACGTGTCAAAAACACTGACAAGATCTAAATTTTTGAATATATATGTAAATATGTATATGGGGTATTCCATCCCATTTCGACCAATTTTGAACCCGGCCCCTTTAGAATTGGCTGAAAGGTTTTCTTCTTTTTCTAGCTTACGAAAGGCGTTTTTCAAAATTTTTTCATCCAACTCAAAAAAAAGTTATGAATTTTTAAAAAAACACCGTTTTTGTTTACAAAATGCTATAACTTTTTCAAAAAGTTACCGTTTGGGATCTTTTTTTTTTTAAATTTGTTTTTAAATGTACTTTTCGGAAAAAATACAAAAAAATATTTAAAGTTTTTTTTGTAATTTTTCAGTTTTTCGAGATTTTACGAATTTGGCCATTTTTTTTTTTTCTCATAAAAAACTTCAATCAACTCTACAATCATCCCCACTAATCCCGGAGTGGGCCGATATTTTTTTTTGTTTGTTGTTTTTTTATTGAAAAAAAAAATTTAAAATTTTTTTTGAATTTTTTCCGAAAAGTACATTTAAAAACAAATTAAAAAAAAAAAGATCCCAAACGGTCAATTTTTTAAAAAGTTATAGCATTTTGAAAAAGAAACGGTGTTTTTTTTTTAATTCATAACTTTTTTTGAGTTGGATGAAAAATTTAGAAAAAATTCTGAAAAACGTCTTTCGTAAGCTAGAAAAAGAAGAAAAACTTTCAGCCAATTCTAAAGGGGTCGGGTTCAAAATTGGTCGAAATGGGATGGAATACCCCATATATATTACCAATTGCATATGCATACAAAGTCACACGTACGGACGTAAATACACACTTAAATAGATATTCATAATTCATGGAAAATTCAGTGCTGTTGACTTGTGTATGGCTAATAAACTGTAAGTTATAGTCACTAAGCTATACCATATACGAGTTATTAGCAATGTATCGCGATTATAACGATTTTATCTAATAAGGTATATTTCCTAGCAGGGAAGAGCGAACAAAATTTGATAGTTGTTTGCTCTTAGAAATTTTTCAATACTGGCTCTAATAAGCGAAGGATAATGGTAAGAGGGAGCGTGACAACAGTATTTATGTAAAGCTCTCTAATTACTGATACAAATTATTATAACTGATCGAGGAGTTTCCCTCCGCCTGCCTTAAGCGGCAGTTACCCACCGACGTGCGAAACACGTTTGACTGAACCCTCAAGCCCGTAGGAATCAAAGTCTGCGTCTCTGTACATGTACATAACATATTTGTGTGTGTATTGTTTACAGCAAAGCACTGTTGCCATTGACCAGTTTGCATGCATGCTTATGCAAACATCAACTTTTGGAATTACAAATTTTCATGGTGCAAATGGCAGAAACAAATATTGAATAAGAATTTCTAGTTCATTTATTTGTAACCTACAATTTTATATAATAATTTTAGGATATTTCAACAAAATTTTAAACAATCTTTAGGCCTTTTTGTATAATAACTGCAAACGGTCAAAAATTAGCGCACAAACGTTTACTAGGTAACTCTGTCTAGTGAGAGAGCGATCAGCTGACACGTTCTTACGGAAAAAATCAAAATTGTTTTGGTTTCTACGTTCCGGGCTACGTACGTACGTGCGTTGAACGTCGATGAGTTTTCGTTTACATTGCACACTCATAAGTTAGGTCGTGTCAGCTGACACGTTTTTTCTACGTACGTTCGTGGGTAACTACGGCTTTAACCCGGAGTCATTGGTGCCGTATGTCGTATCGCTGTATCCGTATCCCTAACGTAATCAGCTGTTTATCGTTACGACGGTAAACCAAAACCCAATTGGTTGGCTACGATACGGTTACGACCTTAGCGGCACCAATAATCGATTGCATTGATTCTCATAAGGTTGGTCGAATCAGCTGTTATAAGGTTACCGATACGGTTACCGATAAAGCACCAATGTCTCCAGCTTTAAGTTAAGTTGTGCGCTCGAGAGCTTCGGCGCAGCGACAGAGATTCAGTAAAGCAGTCAATCAGTTTTAGCGTGTACTTCAAGCAGTAAACGCCTCATGCGTCAATTCTATGCTCAAATATTGTTAACACATACTAGCTGTGTTTTTTTTTACATGTATATACATATGCACTTAAACTTTATATGAACTTGGAAGTGCATAAACTTTATCTACACTTGTGAAATTGTTGCGCAGAAAATTGGTACTGCTAAATTTCAGAATGCATTATACTCAGTTGCAACTAAAATTTGCCTCTCTATTTTTTCTCTACACTATTCTCCACATCTATGACCGAAAATGGTGTGAGTCTACGATGCATCGCAACCGATTCAGCTATAGGCTATACACTAACAACAACAGAGGTATGTGTCTCCGCTATTCAGAACAACCCGCTTTGCAGCGAGTTATTTACCACTGCCACGAGTCTTCAATAATTTCCGCTAGATGGGTCTCCTAAACATTATCTAAGTGATGATAAGCGTTTTTTTCCCCGCAAACGTAGACGTACATAAAGTATAGCACATGCCGGCATTGAGCACCACTGCTTTAAATAGAAACTTAGAAATTCGAAAGACGTAGGGTTCAGGTGGTAAATCTGGCAAATACATTCAGCTCTAGATAGCTTAAGGTTTGGGCCTTAATTTTTCTCTAATATAAATAACATCAATAATATTGGTCTTACGCGCTGTGAGTTCCACCTTCCCTGGATTAGATAGAGCCAAAAAAAGTGGGTCTTGCAGTAAATGAGCGCAAGACGATGTACTTCCTGTCAACCAAGAAACCGGCGCATTCGCGGCTATAAAATCGAGACCGTGAAGGCGGTGTTGCGGTAAATGAGAACAAGGCGAACAGCAAGTACGTCAACTAAGAAAGAATCGCCGTATTCGCGGTTATAAATTCTATACTGTGAATGAATGGGAACCAGCTTTAAAAACTTTCCGCAGATATGAAGATATTGCAGCGAATAAAAACCCAAAGGCTTCGCTGGCTATGTCATGTTATGCGAACGCTCCAGCAAAGAAAGTATTTCAGGCGATGCCGCAGTTTGGAAACAGATGAATGAGGAGACCTTTATTGAGTCGAGATAGGCATGTGGAGGAAGATTTGACCTCCATTGGTGCGTCCTATTCGCATTAATTATCATGAAACAGGGGTAGCTGGCGTGACTTGTTATGACACGGCCAATATCGCTAATTAATGATGATGATCAGTAACATCAAAAATTGTACTAAATGAGCTCCGTGCTCATGTTCAGTAAATGAAAATAATAATTTTTTTTTTTTTTTTTTTTGACGACTAAGAGAATTTTGGTTAATACTCTCGTGATAAGTTCGGTTTAAAAAAACTATCGTAGGAAACAAACAACATCTAAGAATTTCATGATTTCACTCAACTTCACAGCTGATTTGGCGCTCACTTTGTTTAGTATTTTTTTTTTTAAAACTAAACTAAATACGTACATTTTATTGTCACAGCTAATTGCATATTTAAAAAGAAACACGTCCATATAAATACAAAATAAATAAATTATGTATACTTAACTTGTCTAAACCTTAATTAGTATTGACAGCTGACTTGTAATTCAGCAACGTAGTGCAGTTGTCAACTGGTAAGCATAGTACAAGGAAAATAATTGAAATACTCAAACAAGCTTAGAATTTTCAAATATGTAACAAAGCTCTTTAAATACCTTTTCAGAGACAGCGTTAAAAACTATGATTTATTACTCCTTTAATAGTTAAATGACGAGTTGTGCCCTCTTTTGATACTTTTTATTTACAAAAAAACTTAAAAAAAAAAATTGGTGAGGCTTGTGTCACAATTTTAGAGTAGATTACACTTTTTTCGCATCAAATTTTCTTAAAATTTTATTTTAAAAAATCACACAGTTTCCAACACAATAGATTGAAAGCGCGCTACCTTTATACCGCGAAGCAAAACAACAATATTTTACAATTCTTTTTTTTTTTAGTTTTTAAGCCGCCACGAACCGATCTCTACTGGTAATCAGTCAGGACTGTGCACTTCAAAAGCTGCGTCCATCCCTTTATCCAATCGATCAAGATTTTAAAATTATGAGAGCAAACTAAACAAAATAACAAAAACAAATTTTAAATACATTTATTTAGCCAAATTTATACTCACGGACATACATGTGTATACTACATACATATGAGTATAAGAGGTTCCTCGTATAAAATTCGAGAGCATAATTTTTTGGCTATAGATTTTGCAAATACATTCAATACTTTAAGTTTTGAACTTGACCAGCACACAAAACGTTGAATGTCATTTGCCTTATACAGTCGAATACAACTGTAATACCTTAAAGATGGCTCTATTGTTTAAAGCAAGTACTCACGAGTTTATTGTTCGATAAAATGCAATTGTAGAATAAATAAAATCTTTTCTCTCTCTCTCTTTTATACTGCTAAAGATTTTGCACTATTTGACCGGAAGTACTCGAATTAGTGAGATTTTAATAATTTATACCAGTATCGCCTGTGGTCGAAATTCGACCAACGTGTATTTTTTTCAACTCAGTCTATGCATCAAGTGTTGGAAATATAGCAAACTGGTCTAACTTACTTAACTTTTTCTTTAAAATTTTTAATTTGATCTAAGACTTTGTACTTTTTGATTGTATTTTCTTAAATTTTCTACAAACTTTTCACATGTAATTATAACGTTTTGGTATGGAGCTCATTAAACAAAAATATATAATCCAACAAAGTTAGCCTAATAATAAATATAGTGGGTAATATACTGCCTATGCAATATGGCCGGTTGCCGATTTGACTTAAAATCAAAAACGTTTGGAACGTTTTTTTGTTTCGTAATTAACATAAAAGGCAATATAAAAAATGTAATGTTATATTTTTGTAACTTTTTTTTTTGTTCAGTATAAGACGTACTTTATCTTAAATGAGGATTAAATCTGCAAATGCAAAAACATTTTCGGGCAAATTTGCCATTAATTGTTATAAATAAATTAGTTAGTTTCTAATGAAAACTGGGAAATTTTATAATACCGTTCAATTCAGTGGTTTATTAAGAAGTAAGAAAATAGTTTCATTTTACATATTATGAATGACATTTAAAACAGGGTTCACGATGTTCAAAGATTCAAAGTACAGAGTTTCAATGTTCAACAGTTTCAACAAAAGTTAACTCATTATTTGTGATTTCATGTTTTTTTTGAAAACAACTAAAATAAAAAATAAAGAATCTGTTAAACAAAGACTTGTTGTGTTTACGTGTAAGTGAAATTTGCCACAAAAAATGTGCCGGCCAAAAATTAATTCTATTTAAGATTTTTTGGTACGCTACAAATTATTTTGGAACAATTTTTAAGGATTTTGGTAGAGGCTATTATAGGTAAGTGGCAACAATGGGAAACCATATTTGAATGTAGGTGAAACATTTGTGCTTTCGAATTTAGCGGGGATATATAAAATTTGAAATTCACATTAGAACACTTGGATAATTGTTGCTATATTTGTATGAATTGTTCGAATTTACAAAAAACTTTTTTCTATTAATTATAAACAAATAGAGCAATATTTCTTAACAAAAATAGGCCTATGCACTGCGGCTGATCCATACGAATCGATTCATATAACTTTTATATGATTTTACGTATGCCAAGTATGCGAAACAGCCTGTCAATTGATTGTATGGAAATTTTGTTAGCGTATTAATATATAGATAATTTCTCATGAATTAAGATTTATTTCCATCGCTTTATCTGTTATGATCTTAGGCTGAAACCATAGTAAAAGCGAGAAGTGATTTTTCAATATAAAGATAGAAGGTATGAAGTGAACCTATGGAACGGGATCTTTATGTTAATGCCGACTCCAAAAGACAGCTGCAACGAAGACGAATTTTCACTGAGAAGCTTTTCATGGCAAAAATACACTGGCAGTGTTTGTCCCACTTAGACCACTTTTTTCTAATTAAAAAAACTATTTTCTCAGTTTTTCATGCTGCCTTGCCCAGGCCTTGAACGCAGGATCTTTAGTTTGGTAAGAGGAGCGAGCATGTTGCCACCACATTGCGGTGGACCACATTTTGACTGCTGAGAGGAATATCACCCTAACTCGGCTGCCGGTTTAAAATCATCCTATTTCAGAACTTTAGAAAAACGCCCTCTCTCAGAACTTATTCGAAAGTCAAAAGTAAGCAATCGATAGCAATATATGGGCAAATCCCAAAAACCTTTACTTTTTTGGATACTCGGGTTTTCCACACGGGCAAAAAACTTAAGGCCAGAAAAAAGTACAAAGACATTAAGTTCGACCTTTTGACTATCCGATCTGATGATTTTAAAAATCAAGAAAGTTGATAGTAAGTTTTTGCAGAACTTCGAAACGTAAAAAACGTCGATTTTTACACTTTTTCAAGCGATACCCTTGATTTTTTTTTTTTTTTTGAAATTTTTCTATAAAATTTTGAGGCATCGCTGAAACGCTATGAAATTTAAAATGAATGTTGTTTTTGAGACGGAGATTCTAAAAGTATGAGCAAAATTAATGTGCCCTCCAATACTCAAAACTATCATCAATCAAAGTAGCGATACTTTTTTTTTTGTCATTTTCAATATTGACAGTTTTTTGCTTATAGCTTTTTGAGGCAACTGAGTATTGAAATTTGGTTATGCATGATAATAGCCTATCAGGGATTTAAAATACCTTTGGTACAAAGATTTAAAAAAAAAAAATGTTTCTACACTTTTTGACGATTGCCAATTTTTAGCAAAAATTTCGTATATTTGCCCCATGTACAGACATCAATAACTTTCCTTGCGTGAATATTCCAAGATGAGGCATTGATGGTATACCACTGTGGTGTAGAGAAAAAATTAACAAACGGATATGATATATTTGATGGGTACCCGGTTTCATATTTTTGCCGATATTTCTAAAAGCGGGTTTCGGGTATCAACAAAATTTTACCTAAATATACCCCACATAGATATGTACATCCTGATGAAATTTCAACACAATCGGTTAAGAAGTGTTTAAATAAGTAAACAAATTTAAGGTTTTCCGGGTTTATATTTTTATCAATATCTCCAAAACCGGATCTCGGGTAGTAAAACTTCTTTACCTAAACATACTTCGTTCACTTATCTATATGTTTTTAAAGTTTCAAAAGAATCGCTACAAAGGTGTTAAAATAAATGTGTTGCAAACTTTGCAGTAAATAATATTTGGCGGTTATTTGGTTTTGTATTTTTACCGGTATCTACAAAACCGGGTCTCGCTGCATATATCTCCATATTTTGTAAAAATTTCGATATAATCGGTACAGAAGTGTTGAAATAAATGTATATTTAACATTGGGACCTCAATTTATAAATATTTTTCTCGATATTTTGACTATATCTTTTTGAGGCATTATGTAAGACGAGTAACGGCGATGTCCAACGTGGATGAAAAGCTGCTCTCCACAACACGGCATGCGTACACCAAAGGCAAGTCGGTAGACACCGCATTGCATAGGGTGGTAATAAGCATAGAGAAATCCCTGGAATATAAGGAGTATGCTCTAGGAGTCTTCTTGGACATTGCCGGGCTTTCAATAATGTTGCAAAATGGGCGATTATGGATGGTCTTAATTACATTAAAGTACATCCTGCCTTAATCAGATGGATCGGCTGCATGTTAAATCAGTGGACAGGGGCAAGCCGCAGGGAGGGGTGCTATCACCTCTGCTGTAGACGCTGGTCATCAACCAACTGCTCAGGCAATTCGATGAGGGACCCGTAAAACTTACGGCTTACGCAGATGACGTTGCAATTGTCTTAAGTGGAAAGTGCCTTCCAACGATTAGTTCTTTGATGGATCGGGCGCTTCGGGATATTCATTCCTGGGCATCTAACGTCGGGTTGAAAGTCAATGCGGAGAAGACGGATATGGTCTTGTTTACAAAGAGGTACACGGTCCCAAAGTGGACCAGGCCTAAGTTAGAAGGGGTGATCTTACAGGAGAAAGCCTTGCACAAAATATCTAGGAATCATCCTAGACAGTAAGCTGTCATGGAAGCTCAACGTGGAGGGCAGGGTCAAGAAGGCCTCAACGGCACTCTATGCATGTAAAAGAATGCTGGGGTGTACGTGGGGCCTATTGCCCTCTCTTTCTCATTGGGTTTTTACAGCAATTGTAAGCCCTATTCTATTCTATGGAGTTCTTGTTTGGTGGAAAGCCACACAAAAAACAACATACCTCAAAAAATTAGAGGGGGTATGCAGACTATCGATGCTTAGCATTGCGAGAGCCCTGAAAACAACCCCGACGGCTGCACTGTATGCTATTCTGCACATTCCACCTGTAGACCTGGTAGCAAAGAACAAAGCATTAACGACCGCAACCAGGCTCGGTGCTTCGGGGCAGCTTGATCGCCGACCATATGGCCATAGTAGTATAGCGTCATTAATCACAAGACGAACAGACTACCTGATTCCCTATCTGCGCTTCGAGGGAGATCTTAAGGCCACAATAGAGGTGGACGGTTGGCGCAAGGGTGCGCAAATGGAGGACGAGGCGATACATGTGTACACCGATGGTTCCAAAGTACACGAAGGAGTAGGGTCTGCGGTATACTGCGCTGATCCGGAAATAAGCAGATCCTACAGGCTGCCGGATTACTGTAACGTTTTCCAAGCGGAAATATTAGCCGTAACCAAAGCAGTAGAAACCTTGGAAGAGAATAGCTTAATCTGCAACCGTGTTAACTTTTATATTGACAGTCAAGCAGCAATTAAGGCAATAATCTCGCATAGCACAGCATCTAAATGCGTGTTAGAGTGTAAGCAGTCTCTGGAGAGAATCGGGACAGGGAGAAGCATACATCTATATTGGATCCCAGGGAATATGGGAATAAATGGGAATGAAAAAGCGGACGAACTAGCGAAAAAGGGCGCATCCCTTGAAGCTTGCTCCGTAGACGTCACAATTAGATTGGTCGAGATTAAGCGAAACCGAGAGGGGCACATGATCGACCAAGCGGGAAAGGCGTGGGTTCAAGCGCGCGGCTGTTAAGTGTCGAAGATTATGTGTAGGTCTTACAACCTTAGACTAACACAGTTGCTTCTATCATTAAAAAGAGAAGACTGTAGACTCATGCCGGGTATTCTGACTGGACACTGCCTTCTGGCGTCAGATGCCTTTAAATTAGGCTTGGTCAGTGATAGCAGACGTAGGAAGTGCGGGTTGGGGGAGGAAACGATCGAGCACGTTCTGTGCTCTTGCCCTGCACTTGCCAGGCTACTACTCCAGCTATTAGGAGTGTTACAGCTGTCATATCTAGAAGCAGCAAGTGGCTTAAATCCTAGGAAGCTTCTAGTATTTGCCAAGAGGACGGAGTTATTTTATAACATATGTCCTGGTTTTTGATAGGGTTTTTCTGTTTGGTCGTTAAAACAAAGTTCTGGTAACACTACGGACTCAATCAGTATATGTGAGGTCCTCATGGACCGGCCAGTTCAACCTAACCTAACCTAACGGCGATGCCCAATAGCTCCAATTTACTCCTCAATGTTCCTAACAAAAATATATTAGCGTGATACCAAGTTTAAAAAAAAAATTTTTTTCTCCAAAAAAACTAAAGTTTGGCGGATTTCCCCATATATTTTATTAATAATATATTAACCTGTGAACAGTTTTGGTAAATCTGTCAATACCAAGCCCGTATTAGAAAAAAATTTAATTCGCTATATCTGCAGAATTATTTATAGCGGCACTCGCCTATGATAAGTAAGGAAAACCGAAACACCTACTACGTTGGAAGAACCCATTGTAAAATCACATTATTTCTCTTGGTGTTTCCAATTGGTGTCAGATACGTAACGAATACGCCATTTGATTGATTTGTTTAAAGGCCACAATTGTGTAAATGGTTTATTAGCGTCGCAATGGAATGATGCACACATGACGGCCGCCGTGATGTGGTGGTAGCGTGACCACGAAGGTCTTCAGTTCAGCAACAGCAACAGAGCAACAGAATTTAGAAAGAAATTTTAAATTAGGAATTTGTAGGAAAAATTAATATGGAGCACGACACAAATTAAAAGAGAAGTTCAACCTAAATCCTCTCGCGAGAAAATTGCCCAAGTATTTTTCATTTTTTTTATAAAACAATCCAATTACTTTAAAATCATATAAATATTATTTGAGGCTTCCCTTCTCTTCTTCTTCATCTCTCTCGACCTCTTTCTCACCCCTCTCACTCTCCGCGCTCTATGTAAATATATTTTCCTTCTCATATCTCCCAATTATATTCTCTTTTTTACTCACCATTTCGCACTCCCTCTTTCTATGACTAATATCTAGTTGTCTTTCACTCTCCTTTGGCCTCTTTTTCTCTCCGCGTATGTACACTCTCATCACTATTCGAATAATCGTTTAGTAGGTTAGCAATATTTCTTTAGTAAAATAATCGATTATCACTAACTGACTAGTCGTTTGCAATCGACGAATGGCAGTTTCGAATAGTTTTTTTCGTAATTTTTAATGAGTTCGGAGGTTAGCAAAGAAATTATTATAAGCCATCTACAGCTCATATAACCAGGCCAAAGTTCCTGCTTCACTAATCGAGCCCTACTTCCTATTTCGCCTAGTTGATGCACACCACTGCTTTATTATATAGTTTACTTTTATCCCATAAATATATCACTGTTCTTCCAATCAAATACCTAAATCTTACCATTTTGGTTAAACTACTTTTTTTTTACCTCCCAAGTCTATTAGTTTTTACCAATCCTAAGTTACACATCAATCATTTTAGCAATACAATTACCACCTGTTTTACATAACTGCATACGTCAACGTCAAGTGTCAAATTTGAAATTCCTAAAAAATATTTCCTTAATTATGAATGTACATATGTAAGTCTAATTGCTTCAATAGAATAACGATTGCTGTATATGAAACTAAAAATTTCTACTAAATAAAATTGATTGATAGTAATTCGCAATAATTCTGCTAGGAAACCTTGGGTACTTAAATATGATGCATCGAGACGTAAGCGATTAGTTGTTAAATTTTTCGGAGATTCGTTCAAGTGGTTCTATAAAATGCATTTAATTTTTAAACCAATATTGAATGGATACACATGGGTATACCCAGCAAAAAATGCGATTAGCCTTGAATGATCTCTTTATTACTTGGGATGACCCCTTTTGTTTGAGCATGTCTTGTGGAGAGACCAATTGTACCTGGCTGCGCCTGAACGGGTAGTGTCGGACCGGTTCCTTTTATACCCCTGCGTGTGCTGTCGGGCATATACTTTTTCTAATATACTTGATTCCCTTATGGGTACTGTTCGACACGTCCTCATTGTATCCCTACTGGTAATATCGGAGATATCATCTTTGTTCGCATATGGGTATAGTCGGACAAGTCTTCCTTTATACATCAGTAAATTCCCATACGTGTAGGGATTTGTTACCATTTTTATCAATTTTTTAAACTCAAATACAATATTTTTAACTGAATTTCGTATTTGTATTGGAGAAAAAAAAAATAAAACAAATACTACGATAATGAAACATATGGTCCTAGTATTTAAGGATCGATATAGGGGTCCGAATTTTTCTTACAATAATTCGTTCCACTTTCATTGTATTCTTTTTTATTTTACCCATTTCATGTTTTATTGTTTCCTAAAACTATCTACATAAATTTGATACTGACTAATCCCAACCGTACACAAAAGGAACTAGAGGGGACAAATTATGCCCCAATGAGGACAACAGAGATCTACCGCAGACCACTCCCTTTAGGGATTTATCGCACGACTTTTTGCAGGGTACCTAAGTTTGTAGTACATATGTATTCAGATATATTTCTGAACAAATTTCAAAAGAGTTCATATTAATGAAGAATACTTGTATGGATGTTTCTTTGGTCATATTTACGTCTCTGGCCAATTTTATGACGCGATGTCAATTAAAATGTTTAAATTGAAGATCAGAAGATCGTGTACATATTATATACATACAATACATAAAGAAAATTTCCTACATTCATGTGTGCAAAGAAGCGTGCGTACATTTTGGTATAGCAGAAGTACTTACAAGTAAAACTGGAAACTGACCTTTCTAGTTCTCTAGCTGGATAATTAACTTTTTTGGTTCGGTAAAAATTTTTATTACGTTGCATTTACATTGCGCCATAAACTCGAGTTTAAGGGGTATATTCGTGATTAACAGTACTATTAAACTTCAAAATGGCACACAAACTCGAGTTTATGCCTCAAAGTGAATGCCATATTAGAATTCGCTTAGCATGTCAATAATCATAGAAGTCTTACACTCAAAGAACTAATTTCTCAAATGCAACGAAAGTTACTCTAGGATTGATGACAGTTCCATGTTAAATCAAATAGATCGTTACAGGGTAGGTATAAAGATGCGGGACCAGCCTCTTTACACCAATTATTTTTTTTGTATGATATATTAGGTATCTGATTGGAATACATCGGAATACAAAATCGGAGGTTTTACACCCAATATGAGCTCATTTCGGAGGCGGAAATATACCTTTATAGGTACCTTTTCTAATGGTAGTCCGAGATAAGCCCAAATACCAGGCCGATATGACTGTAATAGCGTCGTAAACAGCTTACATTGTGCTTTTAATGCGACTATTTTTGGCTACAGAGTCGTATAGTAATGCTTGATTTCATATTTCTGTTTAAAATTAACAAAGCCCGTTTATGCTTTGCGAAGCCATGTGTGATTGACCTAACAGGAATTCGAGACAGTTCCAATCACAGGTAAATCACATTTTGAAAGGCACAAAAAGATTTCAGATTTCAATTAGTATTGCACCGATTTTCATATCGCTGACCTGATCTTCCTAATTAAAAAGCATACACTTACTTCCTTAAGTAATTAAAAACAATAATACTGGAGAGTGGCTTGGAATAACTCACTTTCAAGCCTCGCACACAGCGCACTCCTTATTGTTGTTTGTATAATGTACTATGTTGCTCGGGATCTCGTTCAATCTGAAAACATATGTAATTACACATCGACTTCTGAGTGGGCTATCACGCTATCTCAGATGTCGTTTCGAAAACGTATTATCTCAGAAAACTTGTGAATAACGCCATATTTCTGAACTTGTTTCAAAAACGCCCCATGTTAGAATGCGGTTGAAGAATGCTCTCTCTCAGAATTGGTTTCAAAAAGGCCCATATGAGCTAAAATTAAATATATTTTGATATTAGCTGGGGTGTTTTAAAAAAAAAAATCTGAAGTCGAGCGTTTCTCCGGCCCAACTTAAACCTGACACTGTAACAGATTATACTATTATTTGTCCAGAGTCCCGCATATGACAACGACCAGTGTTGTTTAAATTGTGTTGTGGAATCAACGCCTCGAAAAGCAATATATCTATCAATTGTTTTTGTTTTTATCGGCCTATTGATAAATGATTCAAGGTTCGATTCGAGCACAAGGCCAGAACAATAATTCTTTTCTAATGATAATTATTGTTATTTTTTTTTTTATTTTTCTAAATTTGAAAAATTGTATTTTGTTTTTGGAATAGTAAGTAGAAAATTTTTCAGACAACCTGCCATAGCTGCGCAGATAGATCCATTTCGAAGGGTGCTAAGCCTTCATCATCAGTACGCTTTAGGCATGCTGCGCTAACCATTTAGCTATACAGCGGTGGTTTGTTTGACTGGCAAATTTGCAACTTATATTACTTTTTAAAAAAAAATAAATGTAAGGCGCCATAACCTCCGAAGAGATCTAAGGCCGAGCTTCTCTTCCAATTTGCGTCGTGCTCCTCTTGATTTTTCCCTACAAATTGGCCGGACGGGACCTGCATGTTTTATGCCGACTCCGAACGGCATCTGCAAGGCAGATGAGTTTTCACTGAGAGCTTTTCATGGCAGAAATACAATCGGAGCGCTTGCCAGACACTGCCGAGGGGCGACCCCGCTTAGAAAAATTTTCTTCTAATTGAAAAATCTTATTTCTAAAATTTTGATGTTGCTTTGCCCGGGAGTTGAACCCAGGGCATACGGTGTGATAGGCGGAGCACGCTACCATCACACCACGGTGGCCGCCATTATTACTACTTACTTTATTATTACTTTTTACCAACTATCTATCTGCGCAGCTATGGCAGGTTCTCTGAAAAAATTTCTACTTGCTATTCCAAAAACAAAATACAATTTTTAAAATTTAGAAAAATTAAAAAAAAAACCGCTATTTCCCATAGAAAAGCAGGTAAGGTATCAGGTAGCCTCTTCGTCCAATATTTGATGACGCTATAGTAGTAGCCTTATAATTTTGCGCTCAAGCAGTCCCAATGCATTGATCCTCGTTGCATTTGTTAACGCTCTGTTTTTCGGCACCATGTTCACAGGTGAGGTGTGTAGAATGGCATACAGTGAATTGGCATTGTTTCCCGTTACGCCTAGTATTGATAGCCTGTATAACCCCTTTATTTTTTGAGGTAGGCTCTTTTTTATGTGGCTCACCACTTAGCACTTAACAATTACTCCACAATGCCGTCTATGCCTTCTTCACTCTATCTTCCACGAGAGCCCTAGTCCAGTTTTGGACCTATTCCTCTTAGTAAACAAGACTATATCCGTCTGCTCCGCGGCGGTAAGCCGACATGTAATGCCTAGGTATGTGTAACCCTCTTTTTCGCATCCCCGATATATATCAAGATACATATGCATATATTGACTGATTGATGGGTGAACCAAATTTTACATTAAACATGTCAGAAAAAGGAGGATGCACCCCGTCGTCGTGGTACGTGTACACTAGGCCGGGTCGATTTGTGAGGATGCAAAAAAGTCGCCCATTGCTCTGTGAAAATCATATTCTAGGGATCAAAATAAGAAACTTTGCCGAAGGAACCATACCTCTAAAACGAATTCTGATGTCCCCCCCCTTGGGTCGAACTTTTGGGTAGGGGCAATCTCAATTTTGATCCCTAGAATACGATTTTCACAGAGCAATGAGCGATATTTAAATCGACCCGCCCTAGTGTACACATACATATAAGTAACGAATTTATTTTTATATGCAATAAATAAGAATTCAAATGCATTATAAAACTCACATGTTTGAGTTTGAATTTTCAGGATCGAAGACTTTCGGTAACTCCTAGAAAAAATCGGCAGACTTTGAGTTGAGTTCAAGCAATAGCGATTTGGCAGATCTACCGACGCAAAGTTGGTAACACTTCGATCGGCTTACCTTCTACATGGTTAGACAAATATAGCTTATCATCCAGCAGTCGAAGAATTTGTATATGGGGTATCAACTCTACAAGTGATCGTAGTTCTCGGCGCTATCCTGCTACTATAGCCAAATAACAAAACAAATGTTGTTTGGATCCATAACTCTCTGTGCTTTATATTTCCCCTGTCTTCAGTTAATTTTATATAATATTTTCATCGAACTGGCAAAAGAGCAATATTTTCCTAATTCAAGCGTTACAATTTATGAAGGAAAAAACTTGTCCCCGTAATCAGCCGAATTAGCGAAATAATTGATTTCGAAAATTCGATCCATCTTAATGCACAAACACTCATTTCAAACAGTATAAAAACTTGATATCCTCGCCTCTTCTACTGCCTTCTGAGACAGCATCCCAGTCTTATTAGTTTCTCAGAATTTCTAAACAATACTCAGCCAAGATCAAAATGCACACTCATGGCCACACACACACAAGTCACAGTCTCTTCACAGAAGGACAATTACCTCTAAGATATTGACCTCAGCTTCTTTGATTGTCTGCTTTAATCGTAGTTTTTTTTTTTTGGCTCATTCAATGCGTCTGAGATCATTGCACTGCTGTGGTTATATTTTTTCTTTTTGGTTTCTTTTCATATTTGTTCTTCAAAATTAGTTTTAACTGCAGCACAATGTGATCGGCATTGTGTAGAGTTCAGACACTGTTGGCTTTTGTGTATGCATTGAATTGAATTCCTCAAATGTTTGTTTGCAAAGGTTCATACAGATCGAGCAGGCATTTAAGGATAGACTTACAGGTAATATTTCTTTTCATGTGAAAGGATATATATTTTCACATAAGTGCCAGCGTACATACCTCTATATATTTATTTAATAAATACAAATATAAAACAAATGTCTATGTATGTACCTAAATGCCTGTAGGATTTAAAGTCGCCACATCCAAAGGGTGCGACCACTTACAAATTTTCATCGCTATCCTTAAACGGAAGCCAAAAAAACATACAGTTTACACAGGTTTGGACCAAAGAGATATTATTGGTTCCAGTGGCGTGATTGCCAAGTCGCAAATGAACTGACTCTATGCTTGATGACAACAGCTACTTCGTTTGCTCTTCATTCACCAACAAACCCATTGTTTCCGCTCCAAACTGCAGTAAACAGAACCTATTGCGCGGGTGTTTATGGTGATGTCGTCAATATTTTCAGCATACGTCAGTAATTGAACGCTTTTATGGAATACTAGTGTACACGGCGTGCGTGGTCCTGTCCAAAATTTTGTTTGTCTAGATTCAAAAAGTGAGCGTCCTCTCTTTTCCACTTATACCATTCTCGCGTATACTTTATAATCCATAATTCTTCTTATTCTTATCCTTCCCTTATTCACCTTCAACCTTCCTCCCACGCCCACTGCCATGCCTACTCTCTCTCTCTCTCACTCCCAATCGCACTCTCACTTCCACTACGACTATAACTTTATATATGAAATCTCTATAGTAAATTTCGGATACCTTCTTTAAATAACTGCGGTTGTATAGCAAATTTAATTTTTCCCTGACAGGGGCGTGGCACCGCATCCTTTTTCAATAAAATTTTTCCAACTATCCTTCAACCATAACGAACGAAACAAACAAAAAATATTGAAATCGGTAAAGCCGTTTTTAAGTTTAAGACGAGAAAAAAATTGTGCTCAAATAAAATAGCAAATTCCATTCAAAAACTGGGCTGTGTTTTTACAGGGTCGCTGCTCAAGTATTATTGAGACGCACATAAATTTCTTGGCGAAACCAGGGCTTTCCTTGATATGTTTGCTAAAAAATCTTTAGAAAAAGGTAGCAGAGTGGTTTGCCTGATATATAACATAACGTGAGATTATTTATCTAAGTAGCTGGAGCGTGTTTCAGAGCAGAGAGAATACATAAGTAGATGATAAGGGCTGTCTGGAATCCAATTGTTGTCGAAATCGGATTTTAATAACGACAAAAAAATGACTTTGATTTCATGAAATCCAATGATCGGTTTAGTGTTCGAATTGGGATTAGTGTCTGTTTTAGGTATCACAGAATCCTATAATATCCATTTTGCTATCGGAAGCAAACCAATCAGTTAAATGCAGTTGGATTTCATTTGTTCATAGTTTTTTTCTCTTGCAGTTTAATCTTTTCTAGAAATGTAAGTAAATGAGGGTTTATTTTATAAAAATAAATGTAAATTTACATATATTTTCATTCTTAATAGGGGAAAGCATAAAAACTCAATGCAAAACAGTATTTTGATTGAATTTATGGAGAAACATCCAGATATTGCGAAGCGCTTCACGAAGAACACAATCTAAAATCGTTGACACCGTGCTTCTACCTACACTTATGCTAGAATCCTTGCCAACTGACTTTTGATAGGATCCTTCAGATAAAAATTGTAACGAAGCTGCTAGTTGCAGCACTGGCAGAACTTTCGAGCGAGTTAAGCGTCCTTCAATGGTGTCCAATACCATTCATTCAGAGAAAAACGCCGTTCTAAAATCCAGCATCACCGGACTCAATTCAAGCTTTTCATGTTCTTACTTTTTTGTTCTTGAAAAATGAGCGACCTGTTCTCACAACAACAAACTTGTTCTTAAACTGACAACCATTTTCTTGAAAAGAGAATTTTCTTAAATTAAGTTCAAGAAAAATGAAACGGTATAATTCGTGTGTACTACAATGCTAAATACAACATTTGGCACAAACCAACAAGCAGTTGCAGTGGCCCAGCGGCTATGATGTTGCGGTTGCGATCGTATGGCGCGACTTCGACCACCGTCAAACTCTGTAGTTTTTTTTTTTAATTTTTTATATTCTCAAACTTGTTATGAAATGTTTTAAGTATATATTCAGATTACGTCTTCAAATAAGAACAATTTCTCAATTTCTCAATAAGAGAAATGTATGAAAAAATGCATATTATGTGCTTTTTCTAATCTTTTGGAATTTTAGTAATAATTTTTTTGTTATTAATGTTTTTTATTAATGACAAAAAAATTATTTATTAATAAAAAAAATAAATAAATGGGTACTACTTTAAAAAATTACCTTCCGTAGTTTGATCTAACTTGAAATATAGGATAGGGGACTGGGTGACTAGGGTCTCCAGATATAGGCCAAAACGTGGACCCGGGTACCCCCAGAGTGTGTTTATAGAATATGGATATCAAATGAAAGCTGTTGATGAGTGCTTTAGTAGAGGGTAATTTTCATACCCCTGGGTGACTCGGGTCTCGAGATATAGGCCAAAACGTGGACCCGGGTACCCCTAGAGTGTGTTTATAGAATATGGATATCAAATGAAAGCTGTTGATGAGTGCTTTAGTAGAGGGTAATTTTCATACCCCTGGGTGACTCGGGTCTCGAGATATAGGCCAAAACGTAGACCTGGGAACCCCTAGAATGTGTGTATAGAATATGGATATCAAATGAAAGCTGTTGATGAGTGCTTTAGTACAGAATAATATATTATCCAGAGACGGACTGGGACTGGGATTAGGACTAGGACTGGGACTGAGACTCGGAATGGGACTGGGACTGGGACTGGAATGAAATACATACCACCGTCTGGGACAGACAATAAGGCATGCAGAAGAATGAGAAGAAATTGAGAGACGAGAAAAGAGGGAAGGAGATGGAGATTGAGAAAGAGATAGAATGAGACGAAGATGGATTTAGATGAAGCGAAAAAGAAGGAGGGAGGGGTGAATAAAAAGATTAGGAAAAAGTGAAGAGGGGGGAGGGCAGAGTCAGACGGAAAAAGCTTATTAAAGTGTATGCAGATTTGCCAAATTTAGGGCAGGACAACGTCTGCCGGGTCTTCTAGTACAGTATAAATATTTAGAAACCCACATTAAGAAATATTTTTAATTACGCTGTCTCTGGCAACTCAAATGGAACATCGCTTTTATTTAGATTCGAAAAGAGCAAAACCAGTACGGTTTTATGACACCAATTTAAATCAATATTGGTTTGTAATTCCGACAAAACGCAAAACCGACTTGGATTCCATGACAGCTCTGGATATTAGAATAACAAATTTTCTTCATTCTAACTTTCTCGTAATTTGAATTGTCAAATCAAAAATAAAACGGCGGCCCTATCTTTACCGTGCTAGGAAGAGAATATGACACAATCAGCTTGGTTATGAGGCCATATTTTATTGACTTCGCCTTGGTTGTGAGGGTTTTAATCCAGAAAGGGATGAAAGTCGAAATTTCATACTAGAGTGTAGGTATCCAGAATCGATTGTGAATACACAAAAACCAATAAAACAGCCAACTTTTGTCAACACTTCTTTCATGCAATCAATAAATAGCTAACAGTCGCACGATAATTTCGATAACTAACAGATTAGTAACTAGCTGAAGATGGTAAAAACAGCCCTTTATGCCCCGTCGTTGAAATTTTATAAGTCTGTCAGTTGCTCTTGGATTTTACAGATTTGGCATTCGTGCTGTACGTATAGAGATTACTTTACTAGACTTTAGTCTATTAGAAATGATTCCATAGTACTTTAAAGTGTTAACTTATCTTCTTCAAAGTAATGTTATCAATTCAAGCCGTCAGGTTTAAATAAACAGAATTCTGTGTCATTCAACTGTCTGTCTGTAAAAATGTGATACATTTTCTAGAAATATATGAGTTAAGTATGATTAATATTGGTGTTGCTTTAGCGCTACTGAATTTTTTTTTTCTCAAGTTAAATTCTGCCAGTAGAAATTTTATATTGATAACGAGCAATGTCGAAGATTATAAGTTAAAAAAGGTTCGAATCCCTTCCAAATCGAGTATGCCAAGGAGTATCGCATTTTATGGGTCTTTGAATGGTTTTTTTGGAAGCTATCATCTTGTTGAAGGTTACTAAAACCTTGTTTCCATCATTTACAAATCTTTATAACACAAACATTAGCTATAGTATCAGCAGGCAACCCCAAACAATTTGTTTATTTATCTAAAGTTTCAGAAGCATGTTTTTTCTGTAATATTTGTCTTTTTAGTAAACAGACTTTTTGACAAGTCATTATTTATGTCAACAAATAATTCGCTTTTCTGAAATGGCTTGCAAAACAAGCGCAGGAATACATGCAAACAAACAACGAATATGTAGCGATTCAGTTGTGTACACTGACTTATCAATAGACCATTCAATGGAGGGGTTTACTTCCACTTTTATTATTATTTTATTAGTTAGGGTTTTAACACAGGGAGATGGTTAAGAAGAAGAGCGAGAGGAAAAGTTATAAAAAAATCCATAGGCAGTGATGCCAAAACGTGGGTTTTTCGCCCATTTGTGGGTTTTTTCAACAAAAAATTAGCTGAGTGGGTAAAAGGGACTTCCGCAAGCCAGCAGAACAAAATGTGGGTAATTTTAAAATTTAGCAGAAACTTCATGAACTACAATTTTTTGCCCCTAGAATGGAACTCAAAACTGTGTATAATAATGGAAAATCATGATGCTTCTATAGTTGATTTCCATAATCTATTTTTCGGAGAAGATTGCACAGAAATGTTATCAAATTTTAATGATATTGAAAAGCTGAAGTGTTAACATCATGTATGAATTTTTATAAAACAGCTATTAAAGAAATGGTAAAACGTTTGCGTATTTATGATGAATTTATTGAAAGTCTTGATTTTTTGAACCCTAGTACGGTATTTGATGTTAAAAAAGCTTGAATGCTAAAATATCTTCTGTTCTAAAAAAATTCAAACTTGATTCTGCCGATTCGGCCTGTCTTGAGTATAAAAACACTAGCAGACCCGGCAGACGTTGTTCTGCCCTAAATTTGTATATCTGCATACATTTTAATAAGCTTTTTCCGTCGAACTCTCCCTCGTCCCTCTACACTTTTTCCTAATATTTGGATTCATTCCTCCCTCCGTATTTTTCGCTTCATCTATCTCCATCTTCGTCTCATTCTATCTCTTTCTCAGTCTCCTTCTCTCTTTTCTCTTCTCTCAAGTTTTTCTCATTATTCTTCATATCTTATTGCCAGTCCCAGAGGGTGGTATGTATTTTGTTCCAGTCCCATGTTGTTGTTGTTGTAGCGATAAGGTTGCTCCCCGAAGGCTTTGGGGAGTGTTATCGATGTGATGGTCCTTTGCCGGATGCAGATCCGGTACGCTCCGGTACCACAGCACCAATAAGGTGCTAGCCCGACCATCTCGGGAACGATTTATGTGGCCACATTAAACCTTCAGGCCATCCCCTCCCTCCCCACCCCCAAGATCCATGAGGAGCTTGGGGTCGCCAGAGCCTCGTCTGTTAGTGAAACAGGATTCGCCGCGGATAGGTGAGGTTGACAATTGGATTTGGAGAAGCTATATATTGCGCTGGCAACCTGAAGGGTTGCGCTACACACCCCTTGAATCTGGTATTTTAGTCGCCTCTTACGACAGGCATACCTACCGCGGGTATATTCTGACCCCCTTACCCGCTGGGGTGTTCCAGTCCCATTTCGAGTCTCAGTCCCAGTCCCACTCCGAGTCTCAGTCTCAGTCCCAGTCCCAGTCCGTCTCTGGTCTACTTCCCGGAAAAAAACATCGGAAATACTAATATTGGCAAATTTATATACCAAATTCAGGCAAATCGAATAGGACGTATGTAAATAGATATGTAGGTATTATTAATTCATGTCTTTATTTCGCATGCATATTTATCAGTTTTGCCAGGTTGATGCGACTAAATCGAATATCACAATGAAAATTACTTAAAAGCTCTCAGCAACAGCTTTCATTTGATGTCCAAAATACACACACATTCTAGGGGTGCCCGGGTCCACGTTTTGGCCTATATCTCGAGACACTTGTCACCAATATGTATCCTGGTCCACTTCCCGGAAGAAAAATTATCCGATATTTTATTCTAGATATAACGCTACCTACATACCAAATTTCAGGCAAATCGAGCCATATATACGACAGTTTAGAATAAATCGGTCCCTGGTCCACTTCCCGAAAAAAAACTTTTCACAAACACTCTCCGGGTTCCTATTAAGTTATCCTAAAAATGTCATGGCAATCTTTCTATCCGTTCTCGAGTTATGGAGTGACAATCAAAATGTACACTTCTTTTAAAATATATATAAAGATAGATTGCAGTATTATTCAGTGACAAAAAAAGATTACTTGAGAAATCTTCCAATTGATCGCAGGTGGCATGAAATTTTGAAATATGGAAATTGTAACAATAACTATGAATTTCCAACCTTGAAAAAAAAATCATTAATATTGTATTAAGTTTGCCTCATTCAAATCCTCATACAGGGAGGGTATTTCCTATTACTACAGATGTTAAATGTAAAAAAAGAAATAGGTTGGGTACCGTTAACATTAAACCGCATAGTAAAGATAAGAACTCCTTTTGTCTCAAGAAATATCAATTGTATAAATTTTGAGGTCACGAAGAAACATGTACAACTTTATAAAGCCAATGGAGAAATTACCAAGGGAAAATAGAAAGGAAAGTAAGTAAGAGAAGAGAAGGAGAAGAAGAAGAGGAAACATAAAGGAAGGCTTAGGAAAGAAATTGGGAGTGGAGGAGAGAAAAGTCGAGAAAAGGAGAAGATACGAGGGAAAGACAGGGATGAAACTTGGAGAGGATGCAGAAGATAGAAACATAATCCACAATATGACCAATGTTTACTGGGAGAGTAGGTAGATTTCAGGTACGAATATTATCGGGCAGGAAAACGTTTCAGTTAACTAGTTTTTTGTATTTAATATAAAAAAATTTATGGGATCTTTAAAACCCGCGTTAGTTTCATATAGTTTCGTAGTAAGTAGTTTATAATAACAAAGATATTTAAATCGGTTGATCAGCTGAAGCAGGTATTTAATGTTTGGTATAAAGATTCCATATGCAAATGAGAAAGAGGGTAAAGAACGGAAGCGAGGCTCACTTTTTGAATGAAGGCAAACAAAATGCCTGTCAGAACAAAGTATGGATTTTACTCTAGTGTTCTTTTATTTTTTCGCACTGAAAAATTCATTATAAACCCGATATGCATATCATATCAGGAGCACGATAATGGATAGAAAGAAACGAGCTGTTTCAACAGGGTCCAAGCGGGATCAAAAATGTCGCTTTGGAGTGCCGACTTTTACAGAGCCAATGTGGACAATGTATGCCCAGCATTGTCCTAACCGGCCACGATTCCGCTGACAACAGCAAGTTAATTGACAACACATAAAGTCAAGAACAAAACAAGTCGATGTACACCACGAAAAAATGGCTGACGCCTCTGCGATCTTCGAATTTTTTTTAACAAAAATCGCCTATGAGTCACCGCTCAGCCCCCCCCCCCTCCCCCACCCACCCCTCTCTTTGCTACGCAGTTGTTGAGTTAGGCCATACATATATATGTACATACAGTAATCGTACAAGTGTATTGAACATACTCAATTAAGCAACCAATTTAACAAATTAAAGTGTCTGCACTCTATAAGGATGTAAACTTCATCTGAGTCATAACTGTCACATCCAATTTGTCGCATAATAAGAAAAGAGATCATGCATACAAAATCGTAAAGGAGATAAGATATGGCAAAAAATTAAGATAACATTGCACTATTAACAATTGAAGTTGATGGAGAACGTTTGAGATCACTACAAAATAATAGATAATATTTATCACAGACGACTTCATATCAATTGATATGTAAGCATATACAAATGTATTTAAATATGTATACATAATTAATTCGAAGTACTTATGTTAGAATTATTAATTTTCGCCACTTAACATCTCAATTGCGCATTCTTTTAATGGAACTCATACATACACAAGAAGGGGGAACCGGCAAACTGCGCTAGCTGTCGCAGATTGTGCGAGATATTGGAGCCCACCCTGAGCCAGCTTATTTTACCTTATCATTGCGGCGTAAGACCTGGTAAATCTACGATCGACCAGATTTTCACTCTGTCCCAAATCATGGGAAAAACACATCGCTTTTCGTCGATTTTAAAGCCACCTTCGACGCGTGAAAAGGAGCTGCCTATATTCCGCTATGTCTGAATTTGGTTTCCCCACAAATCTTATACGGCTGCACAAAATGATGTTGAGCAACACCCATCAGCTCAGTCAATAGGATGGACCTTCCCAGCCATTCGAAGCTAAACGATTTCTTTAATTTGATGCTGGAGAAAATTATACTAGTGGAAAGGTGGCTTTGATGGAAATGAGTACAAAACGAAGTACCTGCTATCATCAAGCAAATGGTCAGCGCATTTGCACCACACCACTGTCTCCAAACAGTAAACAACTTCGTTTATTTCGGAAACAGCATTAACACAAACAACATTAACTTTGAATTCTAGCGAAGAATCACTCTTGCCAATGAATGCTACTTTGCACTGAGTCGGCAATTTAAAAGCAAAGTCCTCCGGGCAAACGAAGATCATGTTCTACAAGTAACTTATCGTACCGTTCCTAGTTTATAGTGCAGAAGCATGCACGATGACATCAGATCAGCTGGCTCTGACGGTGTCCGAGAGAAAAGTTCTTCGAAAGATTTACTGACCTCTACGCGTTAGCGACGGCGAGTACCGAAGAACATTTAATGAGCTGCGCGAGCTTTACACAGACATCATCAAAGTTTAGCGAATTAAAACAGCGGCTATGTTATGTTTTGCGAATGAAAGATGATGATCCGGCTAAGAAAGTATTTTTATCGAAATCAACTTATGAAAACAGAAAAAGAGGGCCGCACCCACTCAGCTGGAAGAACCAGGTGGAAAACGATTTAAATTTTAATGCTTTTGATTTTTTTTATTCCAGATGAGGAATACAAAAAAATTCAATAAAATTAATAAGGCTGCACTTCAAATGTGTTATTCCAGGAATAGGAGTGCATTAGGGCGGGTCAATTTAAAAATCGCTCATTGCTCTGTGAAAATCGTATTCTAGGGATCAAAATAAGAAACTTTGCCGAAGGGACCATACCTCTAAAACGAATTCTGATGTCCCCCCATTTGGGTAGAACTTTTGGGTAGGGGCAAATTTTGAAAAATCCCACTTTGACCCATTTAGAGTGCTCCAATCGAGTCCAAATGTATGATCGACCCCCACTAACTTTGGAGGCCCGACACACCGATGCCAGTGGCACACCCCCTGGAACCCCCCTGGGGGTTCACCATACAAACATTTCAAAAAATTGCCGGTTTTGCACTTTACATGAAAAAATCAGCTAAATGGCTATGTTTTTTCTTTGTTTTTATTTATTTATTTATAATAATATTTATTTATTTATAATAATATCTATTTTTTCTCTTAAGAAATTGATTTAGTCAGAACATATGTAAATGAAAAAATTAATTTAAGTGAGTTATAGAAAAGAAACTAAAAAAAATTATTGTTTGAAGTCTTTTTTACTTTCAAGTCTGGGCAATTTCGCACGGCTCTCTAATGTCGTCGCCATAACAGCCTCTACATTTTCCGGTATAACCCGTTTGGAAACGCTAGCTAGCAATTGAACATGTCGTTCCGTTCCTTGTATGTGTGATGGAATTTTTGGATCATTAAACGGTGGATCATCTTGATTTAAATATTCTTTCAATGTATCGTACGGAACGCTTCGTGTGAATGGTGGTTCAAATACGATATTTATATTATTCAAATTGATCATTTCCGTATAACTTGTGCAATTAAAGTTTATATCTGATTTTTTATAAACTCTAAGTTCCATTGGCTCGTCAACAGCGGTTCGATAGCGTAGAATTTTCTTGATGGCACAGTCGCACTTTTTTTTGCTATCATCAAACAACATTGATAACAATATATTTTCCGAATGCGCATAATATGAATTATCTTTAATTACTTGATTGACAATTTTGCGTAAACGAGGTTCTAGAAATCGTGACCAACCAATGAACTTGAAAAATAATGCACTGCCGTACACGACAGAGCTGTAATACTTGATATTGAAGTACATTGGCACATAACATTTAATTATAAATTCAAGCAGAATTCTTAAATTTGCATCTGGATTTTCCGTTGTCACATATAATCGCAATAATCTAGCGGCCTTGGTGAGCCACCGAGAATGTACAATTTTCCCTGGTTTGATGTTAGCCAGATCCACCGGAACCACGCCGCTAGAAATTGCATGGGCCATGTCGTATAAGTACTTCGAATCGGTGGAAAACTCAATTTTTTCTGGAGCAACTCAATTTTCTGGAAGCCGGCCACCACCTGAAAATATATAATAATAAAATTATTAAAAATGGTTGACAATTATAATAAATGTGTGATAGCAATAACTTACCGGAAGAGTTTCACAAGTAAAAATTGTTTCCAGAGATTTTACATACTCTGTAAATTGTTGGGTGTTGTTTCTTCTCTTGATTTGCTCTTGATACTTGTCAAGCAATTTATTCAATTTATTAAATACACTCTTTTTCAGCATTATTTCCAAACCAAGTTTTTCCCAAATTCCAATCAACTTATCTTGTACTTGAATAGTGAATGATTTATGGGAAAAATACTTTGTTCTGTTTTAGCACGTTCGCTTAAGTAAAAATAATATCTCAAGATATCCAGATGGGTTGGTAAATTAAGATCAGTTAAATCAGTAGACACACCAAAAACAGTAACATCATGCTTGGGTATATGACTCATTAGGTTTTCGATAGTTCGTGATGTAGTTGCTTCATCTTGCGGTGTAGAGGATGGTGGATTCATTGTAAACTTTTTGATTTGGAATGGTCACTTCACTTATTATTTTTTTTATTTGAAATATTTTTTATCTGAAATTAGCACTTCACACTTTGAGTTCTTCACAACGACTTAATGCATTCACAAAAACTGTTGCGTTATATATGGTCTACGAGACGAGATAATAAGAATGAAATGGTAATTTCAATTCTACCTGCTGTGTGGGGGTGTGCCACTGGCATCGGTGGGTCGGGCCTCCAAAATTAGTGGGAGTCGGTCATACATTTGGACTCGATTGGAGCACTCTAAATGGGTCAAAGTGGGATTTTTCAAAACTTGCCCCTACCCAAAAGTTCGACCAAAATTGGGGGGCATCAGAATTCGTTTTAGAGGTATGGTTCCTTCGGCAAAGTTTCTTATTTTGATCCCTAGAATATGATTTTCACAGAGCAATGGGCGATTTGTTTGCCTCCCCACAAATCGACCTGGCCTAGAGTGCATAGATTGCATACCTTAACACGTTCGCGGGCGCTAAAAATTTCAGGGATTAATGTATAATAATTACAAAAAATTAAGATTTTATAAAATTAATAAATAAAATTTGGCTTTACAATTTGAATGCTACAGCATTCACGGGCGCGAACGTGTTAACAACTCTGGTAGTTGATGAAGCAAGGAAGGAGCGAAGAATGTGTATAAAACCAAAACGTGGGCATAATTGTGGGTGATAAGAATTAAACCAGTTATTTTTCTTTAATCTATGTAACATAACGTCTGACTGTCTACAACTCGTATTTTCTTTTTCATATCTCTCAAGTAAATGTTCATAAGAGCTAATTGTTTATAACTTAAACTGAAAGAAACTTAAGTATTCACTTAACATGTCTCATGTGTTAAGAATTTATATATTAACGTATTACTTACTTTTTAAAGAATTTTACAACTCGTACCTTATCGGTCGTCTATGAATTTTTTTCTCTTTTTATTTTTTCGGACAGATAATATATGCAATTAAAAGCAAGTTTTTTTTAATATTTTTGTGCGTATGTTAAATATTGAAATTCTTTGTGTTGTAAATATTTTTGTATTGCAAAAGAAATTCACTTTTTCAGAACGCATGCGAAAACAAAGAAATCGAATTTAATTATGTTTTGTTCTTAATGTAGGAAATTTTATTAATTTTAACACGAAACATCCAGTTCGGCCACGTTCGTGTTAAATTTCCCCAAACGACTACATTGGAAAATGCAAACAAATTTAATAAAGTTAATGCCTTTCGTTCCAGCTAAAGTTTGTATAATTTGCTGTTTTTTGTCGTTTGTTTTGTTTGTTTAATTAAAATCTCATGAATTTTAAATTTAATGCACAATGCACTTTCTTGTTTTGTTTTAACTTTTTATTGTGTGATTACTTGGAAGTTCTTAACTTTTTTTCGACTTTTATTTAGTGTTTTTTTTTTTTTTAATTTTTCACTTGCGTTTTAGCATCTAGTTAAGTTGATTGCTGTTTAGCTCTGAGCTAAATAATAAAATTTATTAAATTTTTTTTAATATTTTGAGAAATTTTCTTTCCTCTTCAGTTAGCAAAGTTTTTACGGATTAATCTAGAGGTTGCTCAAACGTATACATAATGTATGTATATGTAGATTAGTATTTGCTTGCCTCCCATTATTTTTAGCACTGTTTCAAGAAATGAAATGCGATTTTCACTCCAATTTTCTACTTTGCTATGCCTTATATGCGATCACTGCTATTGAATTTTTATTTTCAAACTCTATTTACGCGTTGCACGTTGTTAAACGATCAGCGTCAATGATTAGACTGTTGTCGCCAGCTAGTTCGGTTTATTAGTATACCACTGCTTCGAGCTACTTCCCAACCAACAACAGAAACATAGTTCTCAAAAATTAAAAAAAAAACATTAATTTTAACGTTTGTTTTGTTGATTTCAGACAGGCTGGGTAATTGACGTAAGAGCGAAAAGTGCCACAACGCCGAAACCGGTTTGTTTCCAAACCAAGTTTGACAAGGGGTAACAAAAAATCGTTGAAACATCAGAGTATCTATTAATTTTAAATTTTCTTTCAGTATCTTTTATCATTTGGGACTAAATACTCTCCCCAACCTTTATTTTGAACTTGATTATGATTTGAAAACATCGTCTCGATTCCTTCACGTTCAGGCAATCAGAAGTATCCAATTGTTGACGAAATTGCATTTAAAATCACAATCTCTGCCACAGATTGAAAATAGAAAATGGTTTTTAGCTGAATTATTGTTTCGTCAACTTAACTCGAACATCAACGCTAAGGTATATAATGGTTTGAAATAAAATTTCAACTGCAATTAAGTAAATTTAAACGAACTTTTGAGATAGCTTTGAAAACATCAAATTTTTCCGTTTACGAGCTACTGTAGATCCCGTTTCAAAAGCGCAACATTTACAATGTAAATTTTACATTTAGAACTCTATCAACTTACATATATTTGAGTTGCATTTGAGAGCTTAAATTTGAGATTTGAAAATAAGGAAAATTATGAAACATTTTTTAGAAATGTATATCTCTCATGTGGATATCCAAGAAAGAAATTAAAAAAAGAGTTAAAATAAATAAATTTACATAAACAATTTATACCAGTACGGCTGACCACATTCAACACGGCATCTAAAGACCACAACCGCAATATAGCAATGCTTGGGGACAAACGTTGGCTACGTTATCTTGAACGCGGTAGTCACAAATATAAATTATAGCACACAGTAGCCAAAAATTTAAAAAAAAAATTATATACATATGTAATACTCCTATATTGCTAATAGAAAATGCTCGCAATGTGTTTTGAAATCGAAATCAAAACAAGACAGCCTATAAAATTTTTGTGATTGTAGCAGCATAAAACATAAACGTTTAAACAGCAATATATCGGCACTCTGATGTTTGGGAATGTACCTAACCTTTTGTAGCAATATAGGAGTATTACATACATATATGGAAAAAATATTATTTATGTTTAAAAAACGCCCAATATAATGATGTTAGCTTTTGTTATCTCATATTTATGCCCCAGTATTGTTTTTCAACTAGAATAACATGATACAAAAAATGTTTTCGTTGGGATGTGAGAATCTTGTATGTCGAGCTTTATGGTGTGACTCTTGCCTCAATGTTTATTGGGTAGGGTTTTAATTTCCCTCTGTCACTCGCCGATCGCTGATTTGCTATGTATATAGAAATGTATGCAAAATGTCAGAGAAGTTTTCAAGTTGGTATCATCTACATTTCACAAGTCTCTCCCATTTATATATGTATGTATATTACGATTATCAGAAAAATAAAGGAGACTCACAAAAGTTCGACAAGATTTTTTGATATTTGGCACAAACATCCTACCTTTTTACCTGTAAACTTATGTGTAACTATTTACACTAACTATTTATACTATTTAGAATGTCCCTTTCTTAGGGATCATTGTATCAAATTATCGATACCTGTACTTGCAAGAGGCATCGAAAAAGTTATCGGATCGTAAGTGTCGATACTATATTTTTAAGTTCGTTTGCCTTGCAGATGCCTTTCGGAGACGGCATAAAACATGAGGTTGTAGGGAAATTAAAAGGTATGACGCAAATTAGAAGAGCTCTGCCTAGATCTCGTCGAAGGTAAATCGCGCCAAGTGTTTATTTATTTTATATCAAGACGTGTTTTAACCTAGATACCAATAATTTGAGGGCGGAAATCAAAAATTTTACTTGTGTCAAAAGTTATGTATGCAGTTGCCAGCCTACCCGACAGACATTGGACCACCAAAAATTGTTTTGCTTACATTTTAAAACTGATCCTCCCTTCCCGGATTCTATCGCACCACCTCCGTTTAAACTTCTCATTCTTCCTCTCCCTCCTGCTCCAAATTCCAAACCCATGACAACTTTCACTCCCAGCCCCCATACCTCGCCCAGGAGATTACCAACTATTCACAATGGGCCTAGTGATTTTTGGCCATTAAGTTTCACTGCGAAAATTTATCTGCTTGTAGGTTGTGTCGGCACCAATTTGTAGGAAACATTGAAAAGTAACACGACGCACCATGTATTTATCATTTTATTCACAATCATAAATTGAGCGCAGAAAAAAATGTGTCATCGATGCCTACTTATACATATTTACTTGTAACGTTTCATCTCTACTCACTCTACTCCAGGTCTCTTGTACGACCTATCGAATAACAAAAAGCAATAGCAAAAACTCTAACAAGTAGCCAGGACAAGATTAATTGACATGAGTTACTAAAAAGCAGTCTTATGATTTGCACAGCGTTTTTGAAGTCTTAAAGCCTTTCTTCAAAGCAGTCGAGTTACAACCATTTATAGCTCTACATTTAGTAATTAAAATATAGGGAGATAATCCCCCTATTGCGATAATCGATTGCATTAGATAGTCGACCCCTAACTGAAAATCGATTATCTTTGTAATGAAAAAAATTACGTTATATACATCGATAAGTTAAAAAAAATGTAAAAATCGTTTTCGTTTAAGA